>NC_045559.1:41329937-41939624 GCF_009819795.1 Aythya fuligula
ATTTGAAGACAAATATGAAGTTATTGTCTACAGACTCCAGATTTCACAGTTTCAGAAATCCCTTTTTGAACTGCAGGCCAGATTTTACTAGCAGATAAAATACCTTAGAGTTTAGTTAAAAATAAACAAATCAACCCTTTGTATTTTAATGCATGTGAGGTTACCTTCATCCAGATTGCCATCCAGGACACAATGTAGTCCCAAGCTTTTGCTGTCTCACAGATCTTGCCTACCACATCTTTGCACTCCAAATCTGGACCAGTTCACATGCCCCACATTGTGGGTATGGTGATGGATGCTCCTGAACTGCTGTATTAGTCCTGCAGTCTCTTGGACAGAAAGATCAGTTGATTTAAATTAAATCATCTCCAGAAGGAACTGCAGGGCGAGGGCCAACACAACATCTGGAGCACCAATAGTGCTTGTGTGCCTTGGCCTGTGCTTCAGATTCTGTGTGGAATTACTGAAGTTAAGTGTTCGTGTACTTGGACACAGATTTCGGATGAAAGATGGATTTGAAGGGCATCATTTCATGGTTCTAGGAGAACTTGTGTTAAAGATTGTTTGAGTTGGGAATGAACTCCAGTAGATCATTTTCACCATCCTTCCAGCAATGGGACCGTGCTTTTTTCACTAAGCCTGTAAATTTTCTTTTTTCACAAATTAAAAGTAGGCTTGCTGGGGTATGCCAACATTTTTCAGTTATCAAAAAAGAGCAAGAGAGCAGGAAAAGACAAACAAACAAAAAACACACTAAAACAGGAACCTATGAGGAAAGACAGTTTAATGCAAGGTACTTTAAGAAAATAATGGAAAGATCTTGAGAGTGGGACAGGCTCATGGTACTGCTCAGTTATAAGCACCAATTTAAACAGCTCACAGAGCTAACTAAACTGTAGGTAGACATTCCATAAATCATTGCTGCTGCTTGAAATTCAGCATCTTTTAATGGTTCTCTAGTGAGTAAGCAGCACTTTTCTCACTGTTGAATTCATTAGTCATTTACTGCAATGTGAAGTGGTAAGAATCAAGAAAGGGGAACACAGGTAGAAACAGATTCTTAAATACCATTGTAAGGGCTTCAGCAGCATCTATCTTCATATATAAGCAATTGTATCCCAGTAGGGACTGTGGATTTAGGTTCTCAATTTCTATTCCCATTTAGATGTACGGTTTTATATGTTTGTTTGTGTTCTGTTAGAGTTATGCTTTTTTCATCTAGTCCTGTTCTTTGATAAGACCGCAGCACTTACAATGTACTTAAAACGTATGAAGGTAATTTGAGGGCTTCAGTCCTCAAATGTAAATAAATTTATTTTGGCAAATAATAAATATATTTTAGCAAAGCAGGTTTCCATACAAGCCTTCACAGAAGAAGGTAAATGATCCCAGAAAATGAGCATATACCTGATCTCCCTGCACTGGGTACATAAGCTGAGAATATTTAATATAAGTCTACCATCCAACAGGGCAGCCCTTACCTTAAATATCTGAATTCCACAGTCCATTAACTTTAGAGTGAAACATGTTTGGCAGATGGCTGTATTTCCCACTGATTGACCAAACATTTATTTTCAGGTACATGACAGATGGAGGACTCAACCTATATACGAGAAGTCTGAACCGAATACCAGACCTAGCTGCTTCTCGAGATGTCATTCAGAGAGGAGTTCATGACGTGACTGTGGATGCAGACAGGTAACGGTGCTTTTCCTAGTAAAAAGCTGTCTGAGCTTTCTAGATATTTTTCATCCTTCATACCTGCTAATATATCACTGTTCTGTTCACAAGAAACAGCAAGAGAAAGCACTTCAAAGTGCTTCAAAGACTGCTAGATTTGTGACCACTGAATATTCCAAATACCACAATGGGCAGGGAAAAAGCAAATTTCTCACAAAGAAAGGGGAATTAGAGGAAGAATTTATTATTGAATATGTGAGAGAAAATATTGAGGAGCTGAGACCTTGCCTGCAGTCTTGACTCATGAATTTATGGGTTGCTTGTCAGTAGATGATCATAGGGACACACAGTCCCTAGGCAGCAGAGAGCCTGATGAAGTGGGTCAGAACATATGTTTGGGATTGGTTGGAACGAGAGCCTTGTTTTCTGCCTGTTTTGCTCATGAGCAGTGGGAAGCGATAAGTGGGGTTTATATTCCACTGTTTACGCAGTGTGAAAAGAGATAACACTATCATGCCCTCATACATGTATATGTAGGTGGGAGCATAAAAATATACTCCCATTTCTGCAGATTAGACAAGGGTTTTCTGTTTCTTTTCCTTGAGCTGAAAGTAGATTCAGATTTGGTGGCTTGTGTCCATCGCTGAGGAATACAAATCCATAACCCTACTTTTGCAGAATTTAGAGCTGTCAGCTCTGAGGTTTTGGTAAGACCATCACAAAAATAAGCAGCAGCTGTGAAATTTGGCATTCTTGAGTTTTAGGGGTTTGATTTCAGTCCCATCTTTTTAAAATCAATTTGTTTAATGAGGAAAGGACAAAAAGTTTGTGGAGCAGCTTTGGTTTTACAAACCCAGCAAATTATTTGAAGAAGTTCTGGGATAATAATCTAGCTATGATGTTACTTTCATTTCTCACAGTTTTCCAGTGAAAAAGGTGAAAACATACCTGTGATGTGAGTCAGATATAGTCATCATTAATCAAACAGTGCATGCAGTGCATTGGGACATAGAAGGTAATTTTCATCTAGAGATTCCAAATACTTAAAAAAAAAGGGGGGGGGGGGGGGGGGGGGGGGGAAGGGGAGGAGAGTGATAGTTTAGCTGACTTATTAGCATTTGTTAACCTGCAGAAAAAAGTCAATTTTAGATAGTTTGGGTTGGTTATTTGAAATGTAAGTAATGACATGATGCAAAGACCAGAGCAAGTGTTAGTAGGCGTTTAAGAAAATAATTTGGATGGAAGTCAGGCAGTAACAGAAGGAGAAAATGAGAAATGAGATGTGGGCAGGAGGGACCTTTGTGGAGCTCTGTATGTGAGAACAAGAACCTTAAGCTTAAAGTGGGAGAGATGGTAGAAAATTTGGAGTTTGGGAATCATATAATTAAAGACAGAGAACGTTGTTAATATAGTTTTTTTGTTTGTTTGTTTCTGTATGCCTTTTTTTCACCTGAAATGTGAATTTGTTAGAGCTCTTTCCACCTTGAAATATTCACACACATATTTCAAACTACACATATTTTCTCTGGAAAAAAAGGAAGTCCAAATTTAGAGATTTTAAATTTTTCTTCATATTCCTCAAACCCTGAGTGCCACTCAAAACCTTTGTGTTTGCTTTGCTTCGATGTGTTATTTAGTAACGTGTTAATTTGTTCTATAGTGTGTTGGTACTTACATGTTTTGCATGTGAAGCTACATATAGGCTATCATCTCTAAATTAATGAGCTTGTCCGGCATCTCCCAGTACATAGATCTGTTTTGGTTTGTTTATAGCTTTGTCAGATTGGCTAAAAATGTTATGCCAAAAGCTACTGTGTTTCTGTCTATCATCTCTGAGTCTGTCGCTTGCTACGTTTTGAAGCAGGGACTTCAAATTTGTCAGGGGGCTATTTTGGGTCTTTAGTGAAAAGTTGGCCAATGTTATGCAAGACATAAGGCTTTTAAAAATTGAAATTCATTCGTATTCATTAACTATTTATTTGATCTCAACAACTAAAATCTACATATATGCTATCTTCACTGTACATTCTCGTACTGCTCTTGACATTAGCAAACTGCATGAATGAGCCCCAGCACCATTTCTGAGCTTAAAGTCTATTATGGATGTGAAGTGGGATTTAACTTGTAATGACTGTTTTCCTTTATACAAAGAATGAAAGCCTGTGCTTTTCTGGACCTCTGAACTGGGTGCCGTGGAACATACTATGTGCTATCATGTAATTAAAAACTTTATCATAATGCACAGGCATGACAGATTTAAATTATGGATTAGACAATTCTAGCATTTTCTGACTTTTCAGTGCTTGATTTTTGCAACCTTAATGGTGCTTGACACTTTTTTGTGTGTGTGTGTATATGCTATTCCTTGAAGCAGCAAGCAGGTGTTTAGGAAGTGGGAAAAACTCAAGAATTTTTATGAGTTCTGATGACAGCAAAACGCATCTTTGCCAAAATGGGTCACAAAGAAAAAATGTTCTAGGTCACTTAAGAGAAGAAAATTGTTTATCCTGATCTTCACCAAAATGTGTCAAATTTATGATATGATATCAGGTGTCAAAAGAAGCAGTGCAGAGATTGCTGAGATTCTTTGTTTGTCAGAAGATGTTTTGATCCTTCACAACAATGTGGGTACCTGAGATTTCATCTTATCCCATGTATCATATATTAGCTTTTTACTCAAAGAAAAAAAAAAAAAGGAATTGTCAGGGTTTCAAGGTATTCCTTGCTATTGGCATGATGAACTTCTGTGGAAGAGCATTATTCTCATTTCTGCCAGCCCTGTAGATATGACAAGGACATATGCATTTTCTCTATAGTATCATTATTATAAGTCGTTTTCGTTATTGGCATGATTTTCCCAGGCCTTTCTGTTGCAAAGGATTCTGCTGGCATCTCTGTGCAGGGATAAAATAAATTATAAGCCTCAAATATCTGATTTACATTAACAGGCACCCAAGGAGAGAAGCTGTCTGTCCATCAATAGAGCCAGCAACTTTTGCTGACAGCAGCTTCGTGTTCTTCATGAAAATTAAACTTAGGTTTTCTCTGACAACCTGAATTACAGCTTTTTTACAACTTTTTTTTTATTTTTGTGATCTGGAGGTACAGTACTCTTAAGATGGGTGGGCTGATGATACCTCTAAGAGTAATGCTATTTCTGGAAAATATAGTTTTTCGGTGTGATTCTCATTTCATGGATAAATCAGGAATAATTCATTAAAATTAAGGGCATGGTACCGGTGTAAAAAGACAGTCAGGTCCCCATCTTCATTTCACTCTCAACTAATTTCTGATGGCACCTGCATTTCTTCTTATTTGCTGAATGTCAGAAAGTGAAGTGTTCAAGGATCTCCTTATGTAGCCTGAAAGAGCTCATCCAAATAATAGTATTGAATTGCCCTTTGAACAACTTCATAAAAAGTTAAATACGTGAATGCAACATAAGTTAAGGCTTGAGTGTTGCTTGCATACTGCTCTGGAAAGCATATTGCTAAAGAAAGGAATGCAGCATAGTTGCTTGTTCTGGGGAAAGAATTGTAATGGTTAAGTGAAAGGATGAAGGGATGCTGGCAGCATCAGATGTCAATGGCTATATTGTTCTTTATATATATATATATATATATATATTATTTTTTTTTAATTTGGACACTTTTTGTCTATAAATGCCTCTTCCTTGTGAGTTACCTTGCTTCAGATACCAAAAGAAATTAGTTATAGAACAAGATGAATTGTTTGCAGCAGAGATGTGGTTGGGCGAATTCTCAGTGGCATATTACTTTTCATTTACTGTTCTGTCTTCCTGCTCTACACTCCAGAATTTGCCCTCCGGGACTCTTAGAGGGAGTATTTGAGGAACATTCTTGTAGTTCAAAACCTTTTTCAAAGTAAGATGAGCCAAAAGAGATTAAACATAAGCACACAGAATGAATTATGTTCTTGGAAAGAGTAAAGTTTATTGAAAAGTTAGTTGCAATCAGTCCAAACCACCCTGCATTGTCCATAAAAACTGTTAAGCAAGTCTAATGAAGCCCTTTTGAGAAGGTAATGTAGATCCACTGAGTTCAACCAGGTTGTCCTTCCATACCCTATACATGTTAAATTTAAAACACTGTATCTTTCACAACAGTAAATATAAGTTGTGCAATCACTTTCCCTTCACACCTCTTGACTGCACCACACCATTCTTTTCACCTTTTTTTTCTTTTTGGACAAAGCCCAAAGCTGTACAGGTACTTGTGCTGCTTAGTGTGCTTTTATTGCTTTTATTACCTGCTTCAGCTGCTTTGCTCTTGCATCGAATCTGAGCTCCATTTGTATGGTTTCAGAGTTCTTGTGCACAGGGAGTTTTTAAAATGCTTCTACCATCTGTCACATGTGCAGAAGATTTGGCAGTTATCTCAGATTCACTCAGGATGGCCTGTTTGTTCTCAGCCAAACCATAATCACCATAATACATTATTAATTATAATTATAATAAAATAATTCCAGATTTTGCCTGTAATTTATTAACTAACTTCCTGCATGAATGACTATATGTCTTCTTCCGGTGTTTATTTGAGTAGATGAACCTTGAGCTGGAATATGGTACTTCTGGAAAAGGAACATTGGGATATTGAACCGAGAGCCCTGTTTCATTGTAGTATCAGAAAAGGCTGAGAGAGATCATGAAGACAAACTTAAAATCATAATATAATAAGATGCCTATTCTTGTACTGGAAAGTTTTGGCAGTACAGTGGAATTGCTGGTGGTATTTGGAATTGGACCCTTTGGGATAATGTTCAGTGGACCAGCATACTTTATTTTCCTCTCCTGTTACTTTTGTGTAATGCCATGTGTTTCAGTAGTGTGCTAACAATTTGCTCTGCTATGTGTCCCTGCAGTTTGGTGTTGATGTGATCACTGTTTTACTATGTTGCAACCATTACCTGTTCATTTTACTGCTTCCAGAATTTACTATAGATAAAGGACTATCTATAGTCCTTATATTTATACATGGTCGCTACTCTGTGAACACATTCAGACCTCCATCTCCCAACATTTTAGCTGTATTCAGCTCTGGGAATACGTGTCGATGGCAATTATACAAATAATAATATTTGTCCTGTAGTTATGAAATAATAAATAATAGGACATAAAATCGATATATACACTGCTCGCCCTTTATGACCTTCTTGGTCAAAATGGAGTTTTGCTATAAATAAGTTTTGCTGTGGGAGGCTTCCTATACCTTTGCTGCACCTGTCTTCAGCACAAAGGATGCCTGGGATTGCTGTTCTGGGGTTCAAACTAAAAAAAAAAGTCATTAATAAAAAGTCATTAATAAAGCTTAATATTACCTTGGTTCATCCAGTCGTGTGATCTGCTGTAATTCTCCTGGCTGTGATTTGACGGTATTAGTAGATTCTTAGGATAGTGAAATAATTATAAATGTCTATATCTCACTGTTTTTGCAATTATTACTCAAATATCTCAAGAAAGCATAATTAAAGAATGTCTCTTGTGGAGCAATTTAAATTTAAAACTCCGTTTTTACTATTGTTGCTCTCTTCTATACTTTTAATCTTCCATAATTTCTTTTCACAGCTGTTACTGTTAACATTTCCCACCATTTACTTTTATTATTCTCAAATGATCCTGCATTTTTGTAATCTCTGATGTAAATCCTTCCTCATTTTGGCATCTGTTAGACTATCAAGAAAAGTTTCTAGTGAGAAGTATCTATTTCAATGTGTAGCTGATTTTCTTATTATTTTTCTTCAAACTAAGGATGCTAAATTTAACTACCTAAAGCATAAATATGTGTGTATCCATGCATGCAGAGTAGAATAATTATGTCAAAAGGAGCGCTCCGGGCTTTTTGGCTCATTATGTCTTTAAGTATTCAGGACCCTTTGAGAATAAATTCCGTATTTTATAAGGCATAATGAAAAGTTAAATTCTCAGTAATATGATTTTGTACAGCGTTATTAATATAGAAAGAATTGCATTTGAATTGAGTATGACTTTATTTCTGATCATGCTTCCAAAAGTAAGGATTTGGACAATATAAGGTAAGCAGAACAAGTGGACTTTGATGTAATTTTGTAAGGTTTCCCCATTGCTTGGTTGCTTTAAATATCTATGGAAATTGCTCACAGAAACACAAACCAAAACAAAGAAACATTTAACAGCTGTGTAAGTTTTTAGGTTCAGATATTTTTATTAATATCAGTAACATAAGCAAACTGTGTTGTTAGCATGCTGTCATTAGTATGTTTAACTGTCATGATTCTGCAACATCATGTCTGCAGAAATATTTATTTGCATCCAGCATACATAAGGAATGACATTCAGAAAAGGCAAGAACAGTGCATGGCAGATGTTTACTTTAAAACAAGAATGAGCTGCAAGTGATTATGTGAAATGAATGACAAATAAAGTTTTATCTTATTCATTTTTTGTCAAGTGACAGAAAAGGACACAATATCAACTTATTTCAGTTTTATGAAAAGGAAATCATAGAAGTAAGTTTTTAGACTTAGAAGGAATGGAAGTGAGTTACATTGTAATTTGCTGTAGGGTCATTAAACTGAAGGGTGTCTGTTTGCAGCTGATGCATTTAACTTTCTCACAAATCTACTTCTTCAAAGTGGGCTGTGTGGAGCTATGTATTAATGTCATGCAGTCTATTTGCATTCTTTATTTCTGTTTATCTCAAAGTTTGGTTTACATACTTCAAAGTTATTTGAAGTGAGGCTGGACTTAATATATTTTAACAGATTGCTATACTTCCCTTCAGGAAAAATGCAGATGGTTTATTTTGATTGTAATCTACTTCTGAAGAGAGTATCAGTATATTTAATAACAACTACCTAAAATGCACCTCACAGTTTCAGTAGCATCATTTTGGTTCACTACTTCTCCGCTGTCAGCAAAGACTAACAAGCCTCCCTCGTGTTAGAAAAATATATGGGTTGAAAGATTTAAATCATTACCCAAAATACCCTAGGCTGAAATGTAAAATTAAAGAATTAAAATCTCTTGTGTGATGCATATTTGAGTCTTCAAGTCGAGAAACATATGAAGTTATTTCAAACGTCTTAATTTGGTTGATGGCTGGAGGAAATAATATTATAATTTTATTCTCCTGCATACCTATTTAAAAAATCAAAATCATACTGAAATGTACAATAAAATAGGTGCAATTGATATTACAGTCCTAACATTAACAAACATGGCATGTTTTAGGCATGCTTCATGAAACTGAATATAAAAATTGTGATTTTGAGGATTTAGTATTGGAAATGTAGTGTTGTGTGATCAATAAGTTGTCTTTTGTTATAAATTGCCTCAGAGAGACCTACTTCTTTGTGGAGTAAGCTATTCTTCTTTACTACTTAAGTCATTTATTGAAGAACTGTTTTTTATGATAGCTACTTAAATAGATTGAGGTACTTCTTGGTACATATATATATGCGTGTTAGGCAAACAAAACATAAGAATTATGAGAATGTTCCCATTAGCACTTTCATAGAAACCAATTCTTTTGAAACATTATAGAAATCAGTCGCTTTCAATTTATTAGGTGTAAGTTCACTTTAAAGAACATTTGGATTTGGCAGCTTCAGCAGAACTCTAATATGATGAGAAACAAAACAGAGAGCACTTTTTGCACCTAGAGGAGGTAATGAGAAAGGGACATAATGATCCACTCCGACTTCTGCTGGTTTTTTGTACATTTGCTATTCCACCTGGTTGGCAGTTGGACAAAACAGGCAGGTGAAAGGAAGGATAAAGTTAAATTAAGTATAGCGTCTTAAGGATGTGAGCGCGTATTTGCCACTTCAGTTGTGGGGATGCTTACAGTACAGCAGAGAAAAAACACAAGGATTTGACGCTTTCCCTTTCAGTGTGCTGCTCTTAGAGCAAAGCAGTAAAGCTCTCTGTCCTAGGATGATGTTAAATTCATTTTGTATTGGCAATTGCATTGCAAGGTAGCTTCATCATTAGTGGCTAGAAAAGGAGACTGGAATCCAGCTGAAATCTGGTCATGGGCTGTTTATGATCACATAAAATGAAAAGAAGGATATGTCTAAAGTTGGACAGGTTAAAAAAATAAAATAAAAATGTGGGAGCCTTTTAATTTCCAGAGAAAGAAATGGGCTTTCATCCCTGTAAGCTGTCTGTTCAAAAGGAGAGAGCATGAAGGAAAAGCTGGAAAGGATGCATCGTGGTAGCAAAGCTACCAGCCAGGACAGAGAATACCCCTTGCTGCATAATGCCTGCTGCACAGTGAAGCATGTGTTAACCTTTATCTTAAAAAAAAAAAAAAAAAAAAAGTCCCTCAGTTTGCTTGTATCAACATTTTACTTATAAATCTTAACTATGTCACCTCTGAGTTTTCTTTTGATGGGGAGAGGCAAAGACTATCCTCCCTTTTCAATCTGTTCATTGAGTGCCATTGCGGAGCCTTCCTGCCCCTCCTTGAGTCCCTGGTGACAGCCTCAGCTGCTTACAGGGAAGTGTTTTGTGCAGCAATGTGCTTGGAGTTTGTTTTCTTTTGAAGTTACAGCACTAATCTCATCTGTATCTAATTGTTAAAATATTAAGTCTTCAAAGATTTCCTTTGTAAACAAAAGATTGTCATAACAATTTAAGCAGAATCAGATGTATAAACTGAAGAGTGGAACCCTCAATGCAGTTTGCAAATTAAGCTTTGTACAAAAGGATACAATATAGTTATAATTCGAGCCTGCTTAATGGACTGAATAATCTAAAATATTTTAATGAAATTAAAAGAATAGCTTTTCCTAATCTGGTACCTGTGTGCATCAACCTTAATTTCCAGTGTCTTAAATTTTCTTATATATTTCTTTGGGATGTATGATGCTTTAGATCTGTTTCACACTGCAGGACAGAATGTAAAATGGCTGCTAAACCTATTAACTACTGTGTAGGTAAAATTGGGAAAGTAAGAATTGCTTTACTGAAACTTAAAAGCATGTGTAGCTTTGAAAATAATTGTGTTGCCCTGGGTAGTAAAATAATTGACAGATCATGCATTTTTCATTCCTGAAGGTGTTTTGTTTAGGAATAAATCTTGATTATACATGTTAAATTCTTTTATATGATAATAAGGTATAATTTTTACCAGTCCATCAATATACTAACTAAAAAGTGAAAATACAATATTTCAAACTGATAGGATTTGAACAGTGTTCTTGAAAAGAGACTGCAGAGACAGAAAATATTATGTATTACATATCTTCCAACTGGTCATTTGTAAACAGACTAATAGCCATTGCTTGAAATCTAAAAATGTGTTAATTTAAATTAAAAATGCAGGTACATTTTTAGTAGCGAGATCGTGAACCTTAGGAAAAAAGCCATGAGGATTGACTTAATTTTTCAAGTCAAGTCTCAGTCTTTCTATGAGATACTTATTGCCAGATTCAAACACCAAAGTAGACAAGATGTATTGAATGGTCTGTGTCTGGGGTAACAAGGAAATATAATGCTTTTTGAGAGGCAAGTGGTCAATAAAGGTGTATAATCTTCATGACTCGTGAACCACCATCTGGAGGCTCTTATCTATTGACTGTACCAGCAGCATAGACAGATAGCTTTTGGTTTATGTGGTTAAGATGAAACTCCCTTGTTCTGAATATATATATATTTTTTTTTCATTTTAAGTTTTGTATTTGTTTGTTTCTTTCATTTAACATAAAAGAAATTCTACTGGATCACTGTAGCGAAGTGACACACCTATACGTATTTACATCAGCCATAGCTGATGATGTGACATACTGTCATCTAGAGGTCATCCTGTAGTGGAAGGAATTGCCTTCCAAGGGGTTTTAGAATTGCTCTATGTTAGGAAAACCAGCTTCTGTACAGCAAAGCTATTGAAATATTCAGCATGTTTCTTTAACTTCAAAGAGTTATTCTTTTTCCTCTTTGAGTTACAATCTTTCCCTTCATGAAAAGAATTGCTTTAGTATGTCATGTATGACCTAAATCTTTTGATACTTAAAAAGAAACAAACCAAAAAAAAAAAAAAAAAAACAGACAAGCAAACAAACAAACAAAAACACTGAATAGGCTCTATTTTACAAGCATTTTCCTTTTGTTCAGGATAGAAGGAAATTTATGATATCCTGTTTTGTACATCTTTCTCTCTCTTTAATTACTTAAATTAATGATACAAAAACACTCTTGAGAAATGGGTGAATATAAAATGGATAAACTCAGTGGCAAACCATGTAGGAAAAATAATCTTTTTGTTTATTCAAAATAAAATATGTCAGCAATGTTAATTTAAAGCCTACCAGATAAATTATGAAAGCAAAAAGTCCAACTAGATTTTCATTAGTGCTGTTTTCCAAAATATTACCCATCAAATATTATTTTGGAATGATTCTATTGGATTGGCAGTGTAGGAAATTTTAAGACTGGACTTTGTATATGAGTGTCATTTTAGTGTGTCATTGAATTCCTGAGTAGTGGTAAGTGAGCTTCAAGAAATCAGACTCCATTTCTGCAGATTTCCAGTGTGGGCAGTAGTAGCAGCCTCCATCACAGACAATTTACAATAGAGAGTTTATTAATTTTGGATTGCTTCTTTGCGGTTATTTCTTGGATATGCTGCAGCTATCTGGTACAACCCAGCACAATATTGAAGGTCAACAATACTTTGTGCAGTATTGGTTGTTAGTGGGCTTGGCTAGCACTTACAGAATCATTACTACTTCCTAGACAAAAGCTCTATTTCTCTCACTGGTCATGGCGTTGATAGAAGGGGGAACTGAATAATGTAGTGCTTTGTAAATGATATTTGTTCTCCTGAAGCTTCAGAAACATGGCAAGCACTTTCTCTGCCATGCCCCATTCTGAAAACTTTAGCTGTTGTCTTTCCTCCATGAAAACAGGAACAAAACAAAACAAAACAAAACAAAAACAAACAAACAAACAAAAAACACCAACCACTGCATTCATTTTGCTAAGAATTGAATTGTTTAAGGAATAAGGGTTTTGAGCTTCTCTTTCAAGAAATCAGAAATTCACTTCTGGGTTCACAGCTGCGGCCGTGACATAGGTAATTATGATGTCAAATTGCTATCAGCACTTTTCAAGCTACAACTTCTTGTAAACATCTAACCAAAGGGAGCTCAGATTGTTTTGTTGATGGTCTTTTTGCAAAGTGAGTGTTCCTCATAAAGCTGGCTTTAAAGTGTGTCTTTTGCTTTTCCAGCCTCTGTTCCCACCCTGCCTGTATAGTAGGTACCATTAGAGAAAGAAGCATAATGACATATATCCAAATATTCATTTAAGCCTTGAAAGGAACTTCTGTAAAATGTACTAAAACAGTTTAGTGACTACCCTGTACTACACAGCTAACCAGGCTGCCTCCCATCAGTCCCCTGCTTGAGGGAAACACAGAGGATATGAAGTATCTTTTCTTCATCTCTGTCAGCTGTGATGTTTTAGGACAATGTCTTAAAAACAAAGATTAATTATCAGTGCAATGAAGAGATTTCACTCATATAGTACAACACAGAAAAAAAGGACAATGTAAAGGTAATGTAAAATAATTCCTATATTTGAGAGGAGATTAATTAGGAGTTCTACCTCAATTTTTAGGAGATTTTGCCATTTGTGTTACTGGTTGCTGAGAAAACACCTTGTTGTTAAAATGACAGTTTATGTTTTTTAGAGGTAATAGTTCCTGGTGTCTTGGTTGCATTTTTCTAGGTAAAAGCCCATTATAAATCCTAGGAAAGGTGAACCCAACTTAAATATGCCACAACTGGATTTGTAGGATTTTTATTCTAACATGTGAGCCCAGCCATCAGGAAACAAATAAGCTCTAAAAAGGAAAAAGCAAGAAAATTTAGTAGAAATAAGTAAGATCATTTTCATTTTTAAAAATGAGAACTGTAATCACTCTGATAATTTTACTATTGCTTGCACTGTGAAGGTCACAACACTAAATAAAATAGTTTTCAGAGGACAGTGTTAGGATTTTACATGTTTACTGTTGATCTTTTAGGCAAACAGAAATACACCTGAATGATCTTAAAAACAAATGAATCTTCCCCAGTGGTTTCCTATGTCATCTCCAAATATATATAAAAAAAAAAAAAAAAAGTTTCAAAAAAACCTGTTTGCAACAGTGTGCCATAATGTAGAGATTATGCCATATGTGTGGTCAGGTCTTCCTGAACGGTATGTGATTAGATTCAAAATCTGGATGCTTAAATTGTAGATTGTAGATTTAGCAAATTGAAAAAATGAATTTGTCTTTTCATTTGACCCTGTAGAATTCCCTCAGGAGAAATTTGTAGATTAATGTATATGTCAAAGAAAGCCTTCACTCTTTAAGGAAATTCAGTTAGACACAAATCTTACTGTATTTCTGTGTCTTTTTCTGTTCCTGGTAGAATAAAAGCCGGTCTGTTGAACCAGTATGATTTTAGATGTGTGTGTATTTTTGCTGTGGCAGTCTCATGAGTATATCATGGGTCTGTGATATAATTAATTAGCCTAACATTTATTATATGTATTTTAGTACTTGGCTCCATCTAAAAAAGATGGAGCAGCTCCTACACTGGGCCCCCCATGTAGTCGGCTTTCTTGTGGGTCTCCAGTGCATACAAGCAGGACTATTTGCCATTAAAAACTTCCCAAAAAAGATTGTTAGCACACTTTAAATTTTCTTTACAGTTAGCCAGAGAGTATTCAGAATGACTTAGTACTTTCCTGAGCAATTTTTCAAAAGGAACATATGTGAAAAGGGCAGCCAGAAAGCAAGATGTTGGCCTGGCTGAATCCAGAGCAGGAGGCTCCTAAAGACACAGCAGAGAAGTGACTTCATCATGAAGAACAGGCAAACTGTGTTGCTAATTACGTACCAAAGGAAAATTACCATGTGTCTCCTTAGCACCTTCTAAGTTCTTCTAAAGAAAACTCCCGAGGCTGTGCATACAAGATATTAAAAGAACACTGAAGAGAACACTATTCCCAAGAGCATATGTGCCATGACAAGTATAGTGTCACATATGCCTATGGGGCTGCCTTGGCTCTTACTAGTATGCCAAGAAAATAGAAGCACGCAACATCCTTATCCAATTCAGCCAGAATGCTCTGAAATGATTTTGTATGGATGAAAAGAATGCAAGTATTTCTGTTGTCTCTGTTTTTGGCACGGACGCAACAGATACTTTTAGTGGAATATTCTAGGCCCTTTGTTGCAGAGGAGGTTGGCCAGGTGGTACAGAGAGAGCCCTAGGAGTCCCTGCAATTCTGCCAGCAGCTCAGTGACCTAAAAACCCAGCAAAGGTGGTGTGGTTCTCTCAGCTTCATGCTCTACCTATTGCCAGATACTGCACATAGCCAAACGGTCACTGAAGAACCATTTGATTAATTTAAATCAATTTTAAAAATCATTCTGGTAACTTGCATTTAAATCAATTACAAAAATCATTCTGGTAAATTCCATTTGCCCTCAGGCTATAGGGATCCTGGTGTGGCCTGGAGGTATTGATGTTGTCAAGGTACAATTAGGATGAATGAGGGAATTTAACCTGCAATATATGAATGTGCAAATTTTTAGCCAGATAAATGAGATAGAAGAAAAACTATATTAAATACTAGATAAAGGAGTGCTATATTATGTCAGAAAATATATTTATCAGCATAGTACTTCAGAGTAGTTCTTTGTAGTAGCAAAAAAAGTACTGATTTTCTCTCTGCTGTACTTTCTAAGTTCTCTAATAAATATTTAGTTTCCAATTTGTAACAAAGTCTGTGTGCCAATTCCATCAAGACTTTGTGCAAGTCCTAGGAATCAATTGGCTTCATATTATGCTTTCAGTAAAATCTTATGAAGCTAATAGCTGAGGCACTACAGAAATATGTAGCAGTAACTACTGAATACAAATAAATAACTGAATGTGTGGTAGGTATGCAGTGAGATTTAGTACTTGTAGGATCAGTGTGCTTTACACATTGTTTCACTTTATATGCTCAGATTCCTTTAATTTTGCACCAATTGAACAAGCATAAGGCTTTTTTTGGTTACTGAATATGTATATATATTTTTATTGTTAATTGGCTTCTTTTTGGCAAACACAAAATAATGTGTTGGATGAGAACACACGGAATCATTCATACATTTCCTGAAAGTTAATGTATATTAATATTTCTCCATGAAGTTTTTCTGTCTGCTGTTTTTCTCTAAAGTTTAGAAAGATCATAGGAAAAAAAAAAAATCACTGATAAAGCAAGGATTTTTTAAAGCCAAATTTTTGCCAGAGTTTTAATTTCTCTGGTTAAACAGGGATTTCTTAAAGGAAAGGCATTATCACCATTATTTCTGAGTTACTACTAATTTAAAATATACCCTTCATTAATGGGTTCTTCTTTCTACTGCTAGTTTTTTTCCTCTGATATTTTTATAAAAGCCTTCTGTATTCCCATTTGGATGGCATTACTTCACAATGCTTCTTCTCAGGCCTTATCTCTCTCCTGCAAGACTCAGCTGAAGCCATCTTATTTAATTGGTTTCCTCCCCTTTTTCATTTAACAAGAAAGGACATCTTTAACCTTTGAACTTTAAAATCACACTGGTCATTTGTTTCTTCTTGCATTCTTCTTCTGAAGCAGTATTGAATTCCATTATACCTCGTGGGGTGTCTTTTAGGTTTAACCAACTTTCCTGTACTCTGGTAGTGTTTTTTTTTGTTGTTGTTGTTGTTTTTTTCATTTTTTTTATATATGTTTTTGTTTGTTTGTTTGTTTTTGAATATTTTTGTTCCTGCTCCTTTCATTAAGATGTTTATTCTTATATTCACCATTGCTGTTTTTTTTTTCCTTTTTATAAAAGAAAGGAATATTAATCTTATTAATAATAAAGGTAGTCCCACCTTTCTGAAGGATAGATTATACTTCAAAATAAACTCTGATTTGCCTTGATATATATTTGATTGCATGAGTTACCCAGTAGTTAGCTAGTGCTTTCTTTTACGTATTCCCATAGTCATCACCTCATTTTAAATTTATCACCACTGCATTTTTGATGGTAGGATTATAGCTCAGAGATGGTACTATTCTGAAATCAAAGTTCACTGTTTCATCCCTCACTTTCTTCAGTAAATATGAGAATGTATTTTTGATGTCCAGTTACATGTATGAAACTTGTATTCAACCTTATGCAATTGCCCTTCCTTTTTAGGTTTGATTTCATGGTCTCATGTTTGTCCAGTGTACTGTTTTCAACAGCATGGTATCTTTTTCCAGCTTCTCTTTCAACTTCTTATGCTGGGCTTGCCACACTCACATTCATTCTGGTACGCTTACTTGTGTAATACTGCACTCTGTGTGGAGCACTGGCTGGGAGTTTGAAGACAGGATAAATAGGCAAAAATGAGAAAAAGTAATAGAAAGCTGTTGCCAGTATTCAGTTTAGAAATAAGCCTTTTACATCGTGATGAATGCTGCTGATGTGGAACATTCAAATAAATTACTTCAGCTTTGCAATGTGGATGGTAACAAATGAGACAGCCAAGAAGGCTGAGACATGGGAGGAGGACAACATCTCCTAAACTGCCAGGGGTTTTGTTAATTGCAACACACTTCAAGTGTTTTTGCTGTTTGCAGTTATGTTTGTATTTCATCTCTGACTTGCTAGTCTGCTCTCCAGCTTAAGTGTTGCCATCATCTATTAGAGTAGAAAGAGGGAAAGGATTTATTTGTAATGAACGACTATTTTTGTTTGTTTTTCAAATGTTGATGCCATTTGAGGCTATCTCCAGCTGTATGTTAGTGACCTACTGGGAATGGTGGTTAGTGACAATCCTGGGAGTCTAACTGGAGTAATTCATAGGCTAGAGGAGATGTACACTCTTACATCTTTCTGAAGCTTTCAAGCTGATGAAGGATTCTTTTATTTTCCTTTGTTTATTTTTTCATTAATTTTGGTTTGGTTTTCATCTTTTCTTATGTAGCTTCAGCCAAGCAGTAGCCCTGCTTTTTGGTCCATTCTGGCTTTAACTCAAGATGACATTTACAGGAAATGAGAATGCTTCAGGATCCTGGGGATGGAACAATGGTGATTGGCTGCTGTTCTGGCAGTGATTTATTAAAGCAGCTCCCCTTATCTCCCTGACTGAGATTTTGGCATAAACCCAGCTATCCAGAGGTCTTATTACCTTCTCAGCAGAAGTTTGCTGTGTCATAGACTTTGACATTCAAGTTCAAAGCTTAAGAATGATTTCATTTTTTAATATAAAAATGTGATGGGTTCCAAATAAACTGTGTACCTTCCTTGTAGCTACCAGCCATTTTGGATGCATGTTTCCCCTTGTGTAATTTAAATGACAAGTTAACTTTGCTTTCTCAGAAAAAAAAAAAAAAAAAAATATATATATATATATATATATATATATATGTATGTTTTGCAGTGTTTTTCCAAAATGGTGAACACTCCTGGGTTTAAGACATATTCTTTGTGTAGGTGCTTTGGGCCTTAATAATTAGGAGACCTTCCAACAGAATAATCAGAGAACAAGGCAGGAAAATTACTGTGATGTGGGTTGTCCTTGCCTCTACATAAAAAGAACATCTTTCCACTGTTTAGCTAATACAAAATAGCAAACATTCATCTGTCTTTCAGCCCATAATTATACGAAACACAATACAGAATTGATGGAATTGGTATTAAGTAGGTATGCTCTATTTCACGCTACCTTGGTTTAATTGCTCTACCTATAAATAAATAATAAAACATAAAAACGAACATTAACTCCCAATTGAACAGACAAGTTGGGCAAAAGTCTGAAGTTCCTCACTTATTACTATGTCACTTTTTTTTTTTTAATTTTCTCAATACAGAAAATTTGCAGGGACTGATTTTTGGAAAAAAATATTTTTTTCCAAGGAGGGACAAAGAAATTGGTATCTTTTTGTAGTAGGCAAATTTGCAGTAGATGAAATCTTGTTTTGTTTTGTTTCGTTTTTACCATGTCCCATCCCTAAACCATACAAGGTTTGAATTAACTTAAATATTATTTTTCTGTTCTGCAGAAAGCCTATCTTGGTAAGTCACCTGTTGGAATACTCTTATATGCCAGTGGGACTGCTGGGAGGTGCCAGGATAGGTAGAACATATCTTTCCAAGAAGATCACTGATATATGCCTGCGTATATCCTGCCTGCATGAGTCTGTCCAAGTGGTGGGTGTGTGAACACACATACAGACACATATGTCAGTGCCTCTGTAGAGTATACAGGCATGTTGTTAGTGGTGGAAACCATGGTGCTTCACAAGCTGCACTACCTCTTTGTGCTGTCACCATCTGTGCAGGTTCCATGTTCAAAGCTGTTTGACTTTGAATGTCACCTAGTAATATCGTGGGAGTTAAAAGCTAAGAGGATGTGACCTTAAATGGTTGGCACATGCTAAGTTTTTAGCTCTTAGAAGATAGAGCATAAGACGGGTCTTAGGAAGCTAACAGATAAAGGATGACACTATGAGCCAAGGGCACAAAACCACAGTGAAAACATTTTCATAGTGAGTCCACATAGGGTAAAATTATGAAAACATTTAGTGAATATTCATCAGGCTCCAGAAGCTGTTTAGATTCCTACAGTCTGTTGAAATAGATAATTAAAAATTTACCCTGACAGTGTAGTTCAGAACTCCTATTTATTTACTTATTTTTGCTTGACAGTGTGGTGCTGTATGTCAGAACTATTTGACATTATCTTACTGTATACATCAGAAATAGAAATGGAAAAAATCTGCACAGTTTCTTTTCCTTTTTTTACAGTGACAAAAGAAGGAAATATTCTATTACTATACTCCATGTCATCAACGTTTTTAGGAATTATCCAGTATTTAATTATTTTGTTTTATTATTTTTGTCTTCACTTACATGTATTGATACTCCAAGCATCCCATTACTATGAGATGTTCCTTATTCTGGAGTTAGGAAAATAGAGGGAACAGATTATTTTTGTTGGTTTGATTATTTTTTATCATCAGATAACTATATCTTCTGGTTTCTAGACTAGTTACCCACTCTTTTAGTCTCTCAGTGTTAAGTTTTCCAAAACCTTGTATCAACTTTTGCCTCAGAAGCACCCATATATTTGCTGTGCTTTATTTCTGCACTGGGAAAATGTATTCTTCCTATTAACTGTGATAAATCTGCCCTTTGCATCTGTTTCTCATGATATTGATTAGCTTCTGGCTGGCTTATCATCTGCTGCTTTGCTCTGTTCTGCATCTGGTTACTACAGACCCTTCTATGATCACCCTGATTGTTTTCTCGTCCTGTCCTGTCCTAAATGCCATGGAAATTGTAAACTTCCTGAGGCAAAGACTTATTTGCATCTTGTTCCACTGCACAGTATGTTCAAAGTATTTTATTATTTCTCAGAGATACCAATAATCAATGTTATGGTAATCACCCAAAGCAACCTTCACAAAATTAACTTTACATCCATTGTTCAAATTCAAAACCATCACCAAATGCTATTCCTTGATGATTCAGTCACACTCTTCTTTCAGAATACTGTTCTTTTCCCAACAGAATTCCTCCTTGAAATATCCTACTTAAAATATGAATGAATAAAACAATGTGAAAAAGTTAATTGAGGCGTTTTGTACAGAGAAGGTGGGGCTGTGAAATTAAAGATTTGGATTGGAAAGCATCTTTGTTGTCCATCTGTACATCTAGTGTAATTCTGAACTGTTGCTGGATAGTGATTTCTGGCTGCCTGTTCTTACCTTGAATATTTTATTTCCCTGAGTGACAATTTTATGGTCTTCCATAGCAGATTGCTTGGAAATTGCCTCTTCTTACTGGGTAGGGTTTTTATATAGATTTTCTCAAATGCAGTAATATAAAAATAAATAAATAATAAAAACAGTAGATAGTAGAATGGAGGAAATGTAAAGAAATACAAGTGAGATAGCTATCAAGAAACTAAAAAACTAAAAAGCAAAACATAATAATTCTTGAACTGGGAGTCAAAGGAAACAAGAAGGTAGTCAGAATTCAATGAAACCAATAATAAAAAAATTACCATAGAAAAAGAAAAGTGATAGATTTCATAATCTTTCTAAAACTGAATTATAAAAGATGGTTTTCTTATAGCAATGTTTGTGTCCATTTTGATAAAGCGTTCCACTAATGTTCTGTAAGGCAGCAGTTAGGCTATCAATATACAGTTAGTACTTAGTAACAGTGACAGGTAGAAATGTTCTTTGATACCTTTATAATGTGAAGTATAAAGCATCCAAGCATTTTAAAATGAAAAGCAAGGAGAAAACTTTCAAATAGTGCTCAGTTAATTCTGGAAGGTAGGAAGGCAGTATCAAGTGATTAGAGAAGTTAAATGCAGAACTATGCCATGAGAATAGGATTCATGGGGAATCAAGAAGTTATTCCTTAGTAATCCTGATGCTAAATGTATATATATATATATATATTAAACTGAAATTAGATTCACCTATTTCAACATTCTTTTTGGCACGTAAAACGAGGAAATGGCAGAACTGCAGTATTCTGAAGGGATTGTTCTCATTGATAATGTTTTTAATATCCATATTACTATTAATATGTCATTAAGTTAATGGAAATGTTATTAATGAAGAATGTTCACTGTATTAGCAGAAAATGTTTAAGAATGTGTTCATCCATCAAATATCTGAACATCAAATTAAATGAGAGCAATTCACAGTAAACTGACTTGAAAATAATGAGATTCAAGTTCAGTAAAATAATTCAACCTAAATTAAAACAAGATAAATTTTCAGGGTGCTGTTTTCAGATTCCATTTTTCTGCAGGCATATTCTTGAAAATAACTGCCACCACTTCTTTAAAATCTTTCCTCTTAATCAATATTTTTTACAGCAATTGAGATTAGGTTATTCATTGTAGTGACAACAATGTCAATGAACTCATTTGGCCTTAATGATTTGGTTCTGGAAGCAGCTACTAATTCTGCTTACTACGAGACCAAAGGTTTTTGTACAGTGGTTGCTGAGATGGCTGACAGGGTGGATTAGTGCTGCTGAGCCCTGTAGGAAAAGGTCACTGCAGCAGTACACAGGGGAGGTTTGTCACTGGGAGAGGTGAAACCTACAAAGAGAGGTTTGGACTTGAGCAAGTTAGTCATTGGCAGGTATAAGTAGGATTTTCTTATTGTGTCCTGCTTATCTTTGCCTACCAACACTGCGCTGGGCTTCTAATCACGATTGCCAGGCAGCTGTCACCTCTGCAGGGCTGTCAGCTCCTCTCCTGCCTGCTCCCTGTGTTATTTGTTGGTGCCGTTTCCAAAAGGAAAATCTTGAGCAAAAATGGCACTGTGGGTTTAGAAGGTGAAACTGGAAGACCTTTATCTACTGACAGAGGTTTTTATGTTATGGAAAGCTCCTTTAGGTCTTTATTCTGTTTTTAAATTTGCATGCAGTATTCTGCACGTATCTATATCTCACTGAGAAATCCTGTTCAATCCAAGTAAATTTTGCATCTTGTTTAAATGGGAGTAATTGCATTCAGCTGTGAATTATTGCATGCTGGGGTGCAAGTTCTCTAAAGATTCATAGAAAAATGTAGCATATAGTGGTCTTAAGAGACAATTTCGCTTACTTGCACTAGGTAATACTGGCTATGAAATATTGCTTGCCTGCAAAATGATGGCTCAGCAGTTCATGCTGAAATGTCACGCCATTTCAAAGATTTATCTTTCACAGTGCTACATGCTGAAAAATCACTAGGCTGTATATTGAACCCTATATATACGATATTTTATGTAAATGGCAGTGCATGAGAAAGTAACTGTTTGCAAAATGGCAACTGAATTGTAAGAAGTAAGAAGTGATTGACAGCTTCTTATTTACATTTAACAATACCGAGTCTACCAAGCCTCATCCACAGCAGCATTAACGGTGCTAGCGGAATTTGGTAAACTGGTAGTCTGGATCCACTTATTATGAGTAACTTTATTTAATACTGTGCTAGGTTCTTCTGTCTGGGTTATATTTTTCTTACACCAACTTCATGCTATGTTATCTTTTCTATCATTGAGAAAGTCCACAATTTGGATTTTTCACTAGTTCTGTATACTGCTGTATTACTGCAGTACTTTGTAATGTGAAATAGAAACTTTCTTAACAGCTTGGAGAGTAACTGAAGTTTGTTACAGATGTTTCTCCCAATCCCAAACATAAACTTCAGGGTAAAGAGTGCCCCCACACCTGTTTAAGACATGTATCTGAAACGTCATTGATTTTAATGGCATTGCAAATACATATGACACATATGTAGTTTGCAGATTGTAACAGGAGTCCTCAGGACTTGTACACAGCTTCTGAATCAATTTAACTATATGCTCAGTTTAGGAACTAGTCTATTTAAGCATTTTGGTGGATCCACATATATTTCACTACAGAACAATACTGCTTATTTCAGGTGGGAAGATCCAGTTTCAAAAAGGTAATTCAGTGTTTATACCTGTTGTTTGTCACCCAATTGTTTTGCAAGGAGCACTTAATAGTTATTACAAAAGATAAAGAAAACCAAATGACTAGTTTGAAGAGCTGGGAGGCAACGATTTTAGGTTTGGGATATGAATATTCATCAGATCTAGCTCACCTAAAATCATCAAGCACAACCTTTCTATGAGTAAAGCTGTCAAGTTTGATGTACTGTGCATGCATAACCTGACTTAGAAATTATTAACTTTGAGATGGAAGAATCTTTTCAAGCAGCATTAAGCAGAACATTTTACCAGTTTCCTATTATTATTTTTTTTTTCCCAGTATTTGTAAAGTTCATTGATTTCAGAGAAATGAAAAGCAGCAGTGTGTAAAAGAGAGAGACAGTACTCTGGAGTAAAGCAACTCCTCCTCCTCCAAACTTCAGAAATAAAAAGAAGAAAAAAATGCATTCAGATAATGTAAAGGGGTAAATTCATCTGTCTGTTGTGTGGGAGTACTAGATAGAAGTAAAAGCAAAAGAAGTCCTTCCTGCTTTCCCTGCTCAGCTGCATTATTTGCTATAATTTTAGGCAGGCTGTCTCTCAACAGATTGAAGGGTGTGCAGTATCTTGGGAAAATCAGATCATTTAATCATGTCCTTAACTGCCTAGATGTCACGTTTTTAAGCACCTATGCTTGAGAACTTTGGTCTCTACCCAAATTCTACACATCATAAAGAAAATCAATGCTACATAACATCATCTAATTTGTTTTTTTGAATCACTCAGGAATAAATGCTGAAAACACTATAAGTTATGGTTTAATAATAATGGAAATCTCCTTTTTCCAAGGGAAAGTCCTAGGACAATCCTTATCCTAGGACAAGGAGGTCTAGGGTAATTTATACCTCAGAACATGATGTTTCCTATGCTTATTCTAATATAAAAATATTCCCTGTATTGTTACAAATCCCTAATTCCTTTAAAAACACTAGCTAGGCTCTGGCATTTAATTGTGCACTACTTTATGAACTATATTTCTTTTCTGTCCATTGTTGCTTTTTAATTTCATACTTATTTTGTCAAGCCAGTTTATATCTCAATTTGTTTCATTTCTTCCCAAAGAGATTTGTGCTTTTGCAAGTCCTCCCAAGCAAAGGATTTTAAAAGAAATGAGTTTTAGCAACAGTACTGTAAATAAAATAGTGAAGATTTCCTTCAGACAAACTCTGGTAGAAGTTTGTCTATTACACAAACAAATAAACAAAAAGTCAGCCAAAAAGATGTGTTAGGAAAAACTAAATTGAAGTACTTGGTAAGATAAAAGAATGCAAAATAGAGAATCAAATATCTCTAGATGTCAGATTGTTATTTATTTATTTACAAGCAAATGTCTGTCTTGACTTCTACTAGCAGATTATTTTGGTAGTGGAAAGAAAGAAAGACGCAACAAGATGGACTCATCCTGCACAATCTAGGGAAGAACCTTTAATAGCTTGTTTATTTTACATGGTTGTACACTCCAAAATTCCCAAGTGTAAGCCATCACATTTGACAGATTTGAGTATGACCAGAGGCCTGAGCCAGAAGCCTGTCATGTTCAACAATGCCAAATGCTTTTAATAGCAATGTTGCAGCAAAAGAGCAGAGGCCAAGCAGCATCTTGGTCTCAGGAGGCTCCAAGACATTGCTGTGTTACAGGCAGACCATGGCCAACTGCAAGCCATATCTTAATACAATGAGGGACAAAACAACCTTACATTTCCTCAAAGAAAAAGCTTGAATAAGTGAATTTAAAAAGCAATAGGGTGTTGGAGTCTGCCTTTTTGTCATAAGAAGCAGGAATCCCATGATGTTTTTTGCACATACCTGTAGCAGTCGACTTTCTCTTCTCTGTATGTGGAAGCAGCTGCTGACATCTTAACCTTGTAAAAGTCTATTTGAAGGCTCCTGCAACTGGCTTTGGATTTAGGCTTTGGTTTAGGACCATCTTGTCTTATTCTTCACAAGCACTAATTACAGTAAAGTTTTGGCTCAACACCTGTGTTTCTGAAGAAAGAACCTGAGGCCAAAAGCAAGCATATATTTACTCCAGTGCATGAATCAAGTCCATCAGCAGGGGAAAATCACCAGTACCAAGCGAGGGAAAAGTCACATACCATGCTTAACTGGTGAATTTAGAGTATTCTGTAGCTACTTTGCTTTGGAGAAGTATGTATGCATTCTCTCCAATCTCCAGTTTTTACATAGTTATAGAAAATAAATCCTTAATTCATTTTTATGATCAGGTGTGTAACAGTCACCTGTGTCCAAACTTCTCATGATCAGAAAATTAGAATGGGGTTACTTGAGTACTACCTGATGTTCACAGCAAATCATTCAAACTGCTCTGCTAGATGCAATGGAAACATTAAGAGGTGCCAACTGAAAAGCAGAGCTTTGAAGGAAGGATGAGAGAGCAAGTGTCTTTATTAAGCTGGTGAGCTAGCAAAAAGTGGAGGAAGGTCAGAGGTCTGGCTCTGTTCTGTTTTTCTACTTCTTTGGAAAAAGTCACAAAACATCAAGATGATTGAAGAACTGCCTCCATGATACTGCTGTGCCTTTGCAGTGACTGAACCAATGTAGTCAAGAAAAGGGAGCAGTGTTTTTGGCAAGGGTCTCTTCTGGACGAGGGAAAATGGTAGTCTTGGTTTATTTGTTAACGATTAAATACTTGAATAAAAATAACTCCTCTCATAGTTATTCCTATCTCTCATATTTTTAAGAAAATACATTAGCACAATGGTTGTGATTGTTACCAAATATATTAGGTGTCTCTTTATCCCTTACTGTATTCCTTCTAAACCATTTTGTGCCATTTTGTGATGTGTTTATCCCAGTTAACCTGTACCTTTCCTGGGTGTTAAAATTTTAGAGCCTACACTTGAAATTTAATACTTCTTATAAGGGAAAAAAACAGTTGCTAATATACACAATGATTATCTCTAGAAGAGCTGTGATCAGTAGCAGTACATACTGTATATGCTGGGGATTTTAAGAAATAAGTTTCCAGCCTTCTATAAACTTTTCTCTCTATTCTAGTAGCCTCTGCCCTTTAATATCCCCTGCCTCTGAAAATTTCATCTGGTCTAACAGAGAGCAAAGATTGTCTGAAATCTGGGTTCAATAGGAGAGAACAGGTCAAATACAGGTGAAAAATAAGCATACAAAGTACTTGTGTGAAGACACTGCTCTTTCTCTACTAGAGTTACATGGGAGACACTCATTGCTTCAGGCCATATGCCACTGTCTGTAGTGCACTTTGTCTCTTCTGTCTGTGCCTAGGGTAGAGACAGCATGGCAATTTGATTCTCCAAATTCTCTGCTCCTTGCTAATGTTAAGAGCTCTGACCTTTGTAGGTAACATCCATCCTGTTTTTGTGCAAGATGTGAGTGTTGGCATCCCTCTTCACTGCAATACATCATATTTCCACAATCTTCTGCTGTCTGGTCTTTTGATGTCTTTCTTGCATTCTAATTATTTCTGCAACATCACAGAGTATTTTCATTCTCAGTTCTCTTAGCAGGAGGTAAAGAGGATGCTAGTCCTTTTTGTTCTGTTTCCAGCAGAACTGCAGGCTTTATGCCCATCCATTATTTTTTTTTCTCTCTTTCAGATGGAAAAACTGCACTGAAAAGCTCTGTCTGCATTGGTTTGTTGGGTTTATTTTTTTTTTTTTTTTTTTTTTCTGATAATTTTAGATTCACTTCCCCACTTTCATAGCTTTCCTGGACTTATTTGGGCTTTTTTGGGGTGGTAACAATGCACAGGAATCTTCCTTTTATTATTACTAAAATTATTTACAAGTTCACATAATCACAAGGATAAGTTGCACTGATGTGTCTTGATTGCAACCCCTGTAATTTCAACCACAATGTTGTTATCAGTTTGGAGAGAGTTTTAACGTGGCTCTGATGTGCTCTGTCCTACGCAGCGAAGTGAGCTGGCTGGAGGAGACCAGCCAGCAGTTACCCTGCAGGTAACTCTGTCCTGGGCAAGATGCATTAGGCGTGGCACATATGGTCCAGTGGGTTGACAAGGTACGTCAAGTGCCAAAGTCTCCTCCATTCACTGTTTGCATCTGCTGCTACCATTTACACAGCTGCCCATGCCACCACGTATACAGCTATGGTGAGCTGTGGAGGGCCAGCCAGAAGGCTTTTATCACCACTTCTCATTTTCTTCCATCACCAAATCCACTTTCTGCCCCTTGGTGCTGATCTCAGTGCACATCCTAGTCACCCTAGTATCCCTGAGAAATGTCTACAATCAAATTAATTAAACACTTAGTAGATCCTGACACATTAGGGAAGTAAATATTCTCAAGCAGTAATTTAATAATAATAATGTATTTATGACATACCTACAGGAGTATCATTAATTATTTTTCTCCTGCTGAAGATGCTTAGAAGGCAGAGACTGAGAGAGGTCCCCTTTTTAAAACCAACAATCCAAACCATGCTGATAAGCTGTGTCAAGAGTACCATGAATTCATGCGTACCATTTTTCTCTTTCAGTCGATCTGGCAATAACAGTAATTTTGGTACTTTGTCCATGTGAAAGACAGAACTCATAGTGAGATGCATTAGTGCGTCACCTTTTCGGCTGAAAGAAGGAGGAGGGAGTGATGGCTTTTAATGGGCTGTTTGAACTTCAGGTTGAAAACAACCAAGAGAAATATTCTGTTATCCAAAAGAAGGACTTTAACCTTCCAAAGTGTTTGGGTTCTTATTTTTTAAATGGAAATTGTTTACAATACAGAATACAGAAATGCCTCCAGGAAACATCTGCCACTGTACTACATGACACTGTAACTAAAAAGGATGCAGAAAAGTTTAGGATTCATGAATATCACAATCAATTATTGTTGGTTGCCCTTCTATATAGATTTTATCAAAAACTGCCCTTTCCTGTTAAGGGAACTTTTGGTATTTTGGCTCTTGTTTTACATTAAATTGAGTGTCTTTTGTTTGTTTTGTTGGTTGGTTTGCTTTTAAATTGTTGAAAGATATATTGAAATATGTTTGATTTAAGAAAAAAAATCTTTTTAAAGTTTTATTTCTAGCATTTGTTCTTATGTTCTACATTATTTTCATATCTATACTTTTTTTTTCCTATGACTAGTATATGGTAAAATATTTCACTGAAGATGAATTTAGAAAAGGGTGGTTTTGTTCAGCGTTAAGTGAAATTTTCCATAATGATTTGGAACATCAGTAAGATAAATTGAAACATCTGAAATCTAAGATATGATAAGAATTTTTGCAGTCTCCTACTATACCTGTTTTCTCAGTGAAAAAGATGTACTATTTCTGACTAATATAATATAAGTACAGAGTGAAATTTCAAAATGAGTTCCTGAATCAAAATTGAGCTAATCTGGCTTTTTAAAATATTGTGAAATGTTTCTATTTCTATTAGCATAGCAGTACTTTATCGAATATGTTTTGATTAGAAATTTCTAAATATCTAAATACATCAATGATATTTTGCCCTGTCAAATTCCAGAAGCCTGGTCTGCAGTTCACTTCCTCTCTTCTCCAGACTCCTAAAAATTGGATAGAAATTAGGTTGAATCCTGAGGTAATTGTTCCATAAATGAGCTCCCTCTAATCTCATTGGCAAGATGATAAGCACATGACACAGGAACTTTTTAAGAGGTTAAAAGACCAACAAATACTGGGTATCACTCACATATGTAAAAAAAAATGTATGTTTGGAAATTTTCAGAGATATAATTGATCCCAACTGTGATCTCGGAGCAGAAAAAATATTATGGATCAGTGGCTGCTGTTAACGGTCATGTGAAAGGTGACAATATAACATGAGGCACAACTAAATAATATTTAAAATTGATGCAAAAGTCTGGCATGTGACAGAATTAAAGATAACATTGAACTCTTCAAATAAAATTTATCTAAAGCTAACCAATTTCAATAACCTGGATGCCCTAATAGCTCTCTACTGCAGAGAGAGAAAGTCTTAAACAATTGGGGAATGGAAACAATATCAAATAAATGCTGAGATGACTGAACATCTGCAAACAAGAATCTTACTTCTGGAATCTATGTTTTCTGAACACAGCAGCCTGACCTTCATGGAGAAAAAAGAGGCTAGAAAGAAATAAAAATCATGAGAAAAAAAAACTCTAAATCTCAAAAATGAGTAAAAATGTTCCATGAAACAGTTTATTAAAAAGAGAATTAACGAAAAGGAAATGCCTACACAGGATTAATATATAATATTAATATATATATATACATATATATTATAATATATATATATATATTTATTTTGGTAACAGCAAATTTTAAGCAGTCTGGTTTTCCTTGTGTGAAGAATCATGCACATCTGGTATAATTAATTCACACTGCACATTTCCTCTTAGAGAGCCTTTTACTCTCTCTGTCTTCATATGGCTGCCTGTTTTCATGTGAATTACAAACTACAATGGTTTTGAGCTGTTATGTTTTCTGCAAAGTTTAATTAAAATCAGCCAGCAGTTATGACCAGCCAGCAGTGATGAGCAAGGGCCTGAAAACCAGATGTGCACAGAGCATGAACATTTAAGTCTTTGTTGCTAAAATGCTAAAAATCAGGTTATGCAGAAAGAAGAGAAAGTCCATTTCTCCTTCATACAGTAATCTGGGTCTTTACTCAGCAAAACCCAGGAAAAGAGCAACAAGTATGAGACAGGCTTGACAAACAAAAACAGGAAAAGAAACAGCTTTGTGTTTGGCTTTCCTTGTTGTTTGTTAGGCAGATTGTTGTCATAATTCTGGCTATTAGCATGTAAGCCCATTAGGCTTCAGATAATAGGCTTACCCTCTTATCTGAAAATATTTGTGTGGATCAAAAGCCCCTTTAGGCATCAACCTAGAAGCTTTTCCCACAGTTACAATTTGTTGCTTAACTCAACAAACCCTTTCAAAATGTCACTGTATTACATTGAATGTAGGAAGGTGCCCGTTGCTTCCAACTTTCCAGGTAAAATTCACCCCATGCTTTCAGAAGTGCTGCATTTCCAACTGTGCTTTCCTCATGCCAGTAGGAAAGCAGACTACCAGGGAGTGCTGCACAGAGGTGACAAAGGGAGGAGATGGCCAGCACTAAGATGTTACTTAAAAGAAAGAAATTACAAACAAAATGTAATGCTTGTCATCCTCTGCAAAGAACTATGTGGGGTAAAAAATGCCTGTCCCAAGCCAGAAATAATGCACAACCTTGATTTGCCCCAACAGCAAATCTGCATAAAACTGCTGTTTTTAAGTGTTGATATTTCATGGAGTTTTATGGGATGAATATCATGACAAAAATAAACAGATATTTATGTCTCGTCATTCTGCTAACATAGTTACGTGTGTTTTTTCTTCAGATTGAATTTAGTCAATTATTAACAAGAAAAATAAATCCCTCTGTTCTGCACATAAGCAAAACCAGGATAGATAGTTCTAGCAGATACTTCTAACAGATAGTTCTAAGAGATAAACATGATAGACTATGCACAGAGAGGAGGTTACCGGTAAATCAGGACTTTAACATCAGCCAAATAATTATTGGGAAGAGTAAATCCTCTGAACAATTATCAGGAGGATCTGTTTGGTTTCCTCATGTACTTTAAAGACAAGGTTCAGTAAAGATGTTTGATTTTTTTCTCAGTGCTTTCTTTCTCACCCAGCTGAACCTGTGACTGGCAGTTTACAAAGGCGAATGGCAAATTGGGCGTGTCTCAGGGTGTTTAAGGTTTCAATATGATTTTCCTTCACATACTAATATGGATCCCATGAGATATTTCTTTATGCTTGTGGGATTTCATTTCTCTTAATTTTTGGGGGGGATGCAAAGTGACCATATACAAAGTGAAGAACGACATTTTTACTTCTTGACTAGGTAGCAAGGAATAAAGTTGCTTTTATATTTTCTGAAGAACCACAAAGACACTGTAAATTGTTTATTTATGTCCATTCAACTGATGTTAATTAACTTGTCTGAATCTGCATTTTAAAAATTTAAATATATCTTGGATCCAAACAGTGTATTAAAAGCACAACAAACAGCAGTGGAAAGATAAAACCATCAAAAGCTTTCCTCCCTTCGTTTGTTATGATATTGTCAACAGTTCTTGTTAGAATTATTTCCTTACATCTTGCTTCGGCCCTATATTACTATTTTCCATAAGCTGTTTGAAATGTAATTAAAAATGGATGCTGTTTATCTGCCCCATGAAAACAAAAAAGGAAAAAAAAAGAAAAAGAAAAAAATAAAAAGAAGACTGTACATTCCAGGAAAAAAAATCTCTCTTTTATTATTATTATTTTTTTTAAGTTGGATATTTATTATTTTATTGCAGTAATACTTGCCTAAATTCCATTTTGCAAAGTTCCTTTGTTGATACATTGTGTTATGAATTTGGAACTAGTTAATGATTTTCTGCTGTCCCTATCATGTCATATTAAGCATTGTATTCAGAAATAAGTACAAACCATCAATGTTTCTGGCACTTATTCAGGTCCTGAGTTGTGGGTTCTACAAGGTATATAAAATTATCCTGAGAAATATAAATCTTCCATCAATTCATTTTTCTTCCTGCAGGCTTTAAAACCAAATTAGTTCTTATAGCACTTATTAAATGCTTGGAAGAAGAAATATGGAAATACACTGACCTTGCAAAAAAAAATGCATTTTGCTCAAATTGTGCTCTTGGGCTATGGTGGGATAGAATTTTCTGACTGTATCTTCTAGAATTTTTTTGAACGTGAAATAAAAATCCTCCCTAAGTGATACTGCATGAAAGCAGATCCATAAATGCATTTTTATTCTTTCTAATTGTAAACAATTTTCCTTAGAATATGCTAAATAAATGCATTTTGAAAGGAACATGACACTATTTTCTATCATTGAACCCAAAGTAATTCAGGATTAATGCTTCAGTGGTTACCATGTTTGGATATGGCAGGTAATGCATTACACTTGCTGAGGAAAAGGCAGTGAAGTATGAGTCCAACTGACTACATTTTTTAAAAATTTTTTTATTATTTTTTTTTTTAGCTATGAAGATAGAATAGCTATAATGAAATTTATAGCTCCAGTAAGTTTCTAGTTTGATTCAGGGCCTGGGTTTTTGCTCTGGCAGCCTGTGGCTTGAAACAAAGTATTGATTTTATGAACTCTGTGCCATCTTGAATCTGTCAGTGAAGGGTCAGTGTAGCTATTTTATGAATAATGAACAGCTGAGCTCACAGTAAAAGATTTAAAATGGATTAATTCATGATGAATTGAACTTTGAATGAGAAAGTTTGCCAGCTGATATATTGGCATGCTAGTGAGGAATTGCTTTGAGTGAAACAGTCCAATTATTTTCTTATCTTTTCTTCTTAATGAGCTAAGAGATCATTTCTGTTCTCAAAAGTCTATTAAGGGAGTAGATATAAAATCCTTATTTTAGGCTGAATCTTGCCTTACTCTCCTGAAATGGGTTGAAATATGGGCATCAGAAAGAATTATGGTTCATGGCAGCAGCCTGGACTGCATGTTAATATCCATTTTTCTGGTATGTGGTAGAAAAGCAACATGCGACTCTGTGTTGTGGAGGCTGATTTATGCATTTTTTTTCCCCTGCTTTATGAATTTAAGTGTATGGCATGGACTGGTGGTAAATGAGTTCTGTCTTCCTTTTGCAAGGCTAAACTTGTACAGGTAGGGTAAGGAAAGATGTACTAAGTTCAAGTTTTTTTCTCTGGACATCTGGGTTAAGTCATATCGTTCATATACTTTCAGACTTTTCTACTTACCCATTGTATGTATCTGACTAATTAGTGATGTAAATGCCAACCTTTGATTCCTTAAGTCACATGCAATGTAGATACCTTGAGCATCAGTTACACAGATCTTCTTACACTATAGGTAGCCATTCGCCCCACAGGTGGCTAGATTTGGGGATTTTGCCTTTTTTTTTGTTTGTTTGTTTGTTTGTTTTTAGGGCACTATTGTCTAATTTAAATAACTATCCAGTTTAAGTGAATGTGTCCTGATCCCAGATGCTGCAGTGGAACAGTGTACTAGCAGCCCATTTGGCAAATACAGAAGTAGGCTATACAAATGAAAGCAATTGTTCATATTTCATTTATCATACCTATGCTGTTTGTATGAATTATTGTGTAGAACCATCCAGTGGCTCTCAGAGAGAGGCATGGAGACCTCCGTCATCTTAGGTTGCAGTCATTTAAATCAGTCGGCTGTGTGTAGCCAAAGAAAGGGTATAACACCTTACCGCTCACAGAATCACAAAATCACAGGATGTCTGAGATTGGAAGGGTCCTCTGGAGGTAACCTGATCCAACCCCATGTGCAAGCAGGGCCACCTAGAGCAGGCTTACAGGATGCTGTCAAGGTGTCTTATGAAGATCTTCAAGGAAGAAGACTCCATAACTTCTCAAGACAACCTGTGCCAGTGATCTGGCACCTTCATGTAAAAAAATATTTCCTGATATTGAGGGAACTTCTTGTGTTCCATTTTGTGCCCATTGTCTTTTGTCCTGTTGCTGAACACAGCTGAGAAGAACCCAGACCTTTCCCCTTTTCACCCTTTATTCAGAAATCTGTACACATTGGTAAGATGCCCCCTGAGCCTCCCTTTCTCCAGACTGAACAGTCCCAGCTCTCTCATCCTTTCCTTATAGAAGAGATGCTCCAGTCACTTCATCATCTTTGGTGTTGTCCACTGGACTTTCCAGTAGATCTATGTCTCTCTTATACAGTGTTGTACTCTTTTCATGAGCAACTCTGTTGCTCATCCTTGATCTCTCTTAGTGGGGATTCATAGATCCTCAAACACACAAATGGAAACACTCTAAACTCAGGAGTTAAGTTTCCTTTTATTCCTGAGTTTTACCTTTCTATCACAATCTCAGATCTTTGATTTATCCTCTAAGATCATTTCCCCTAACTGAAGAAATACACGTGGGCACTGTTTTACTTATACCCACTATGACAACGAACAATTTAGAAGTGTTTAAAGGCCTTCTGCCACATTTTGAAAGCACAGAGTGGCTCTAAAAATCAAGTAGAAGTAGTTTTGCTAAATGTGTTTGTTCAAAGTCCCTGGACCCCATATCCATATATTATGGCCTCTACATAGGTCTCCGAGGTTATGTGAATTCCTCTTGCATTAGCAAGTATGTGACTAAGGATTTCTCATTCTTAAGGAAGACATGCCAGGATCTTAGGTCTAGTATTGTGCTCTAAAGTCCTTCATATGCAGTACAAAGCACGTGACTAATAAAGTGTTATTTTTAATTCAGAGTTACAAACCTCCCTAGAGAGAACATTTTTTTGGCTTAAATGAATGCTTTAAGAGAAAGGGGTTTTGTTTTGTAGAGCTTTATTCAGCAAGCAGCACCTCCTGCATCTGCTTGCAAAAATCAGTAATGAACCAAAGAAAAAATGTGAGCAACTTGTCAAACTGTGCCAAAGGTGCACTGAAGCAACTAGACTTTTCTAGCAAACTTGATAGCACATTGATTGGAGTCTTTCTGCCTTCATATGTCTGATGATCTGCTTGTGAAAAGCTCTTTTATTTGCACACGAAGGCCACTTTGACTGGAGGCAATCTCAAACATTAATGAAATATGCCACTGTTGAAATAAATTCCAGGCATTGACTCAGCTTGTCATTATGGTGGACTTCTTTGAGCAGGCAATTTTAAGGAAAGTGCTGAAAATAGAAACGGGAAGGGTGAAAGGAACAGTCATTGTGGTTGTGCCCTCCACCGTGTCTTGTCTGCAATTAAGAGACTGCTTTGATTTTCTACAACAAATACTGTAAAAGGAGAATAGTTTTATGTATCCATGGAGCTAACAGTTTGTTAGTACTACTTCTTCTTATCATTTACCTTCAGTATTCATCTCCTACCTAATTGCATTCTGTACTTTCAGCTATCACTGAAAACATCCAGAAAAAATTGTTGCAGGTTTCTGTGGGTCTTCATTATGTAGGGTAAAAGAAAGTATTTTCTGGATTGTGTCATTGCTTCTTTGCCCTGGAGATCTGTTGCTTATCCACCTGTTGTGTAAAATAGTGTCTTATCCCATATAAAATATTCTTTATTTGGTTCATGTACTTCAGTGTGTGAAAATTGGATTTTGAGTTCACAGAGCGGACCTCTTATGAGCACTAAATTAAAGAAGCATTTCTAGAGAACAAAAAATAGGATGTGGTTATGTTATCATAAACTGTTACATGCATTCACAATGAGAGTAGTGGCTGCTGGATTACTGGCTTGCTCTCAGTTTGCTGATTAGAACCCTGGACCTCAGCAGCTCACAGCAGGTTGAGGTAAGCTGAGCTGAGCTGAGCTGCCACGTGTATAGGTGGAGTAGAGGCTTTGGGCTATTAGCTGAAAAAATACTGAAAAGTCTCTGCCAGGCATATTCAAAGAGTGATTTTGAAGAGATTTATAAATTAGCCAGATTTGAGATGATTCCTCACAGGAACAGCAAAAGGTACATCCTTGATGTGAAGATTATGGCTTGCTAAATTTCAAGGCTCTTCTCCAGTTCCTCTTGAGATCCAAGGGTTTCTCAAAGAAAAGATTTCCAGAACTTGTCAAACAAGACATTTTTCTCTTAGCCTTAGTCTCCTAGATAGCAAAACTGCATTTGCTGACAACTTTTTTTTAAAGAAATCGACCCAAGGCTAATACCCGACAATAACAAAAAACAGGTTTTGCCAAAGTTCTAAGTAGCTAAAATGTGTTTTGATGAAGGGAAACGGCATCAGCCATTAATAAACAGCAGTGAACAGCCTTACTTGTCATAAACAGTGTAGGGTGCATGAAAAAGAGACAAGTAAGTGAAAGACAAATCTTAGCCAGTATATTAAAAGCCTATGTTAAGTCCCTTAGGTATACTGACAATAAATAATGTCAGTATTGTTTTGATGAGAATTTGCTGAAGACTACCAAGAATGGGTTTTCAGTCTCAAGGTGATGCACGTATAATTTTACCAGATTTTTTAGCTTAACGGAGAAATTAGTATGCATGTGGTGTTACAGATTATAAATGAAGCATCTTCATTATTCAGAAAATATATTAACTTATCTGATAGCAACTAAACTATCTAGAGATGGGAAAAGAGGTCTGTAAAGGTGGAAATGGTGTGTGACAAAAGCAAAGAGATTTAACTGCATGGCCACATTAAAATGACTCAGGACAATGCACTAAAGTAAGCACAGTACAATGATCTTCATTGCTTCATGATATGTTTTGTTGTAGCTTTCATTTTTTACTGTATGTTATCAAAAGGACAATTTAAAAGATTGTGTCAAGTAAGAATCAGTCCCTCTAATAGTCCTTAGAAAAGTGACATACAGAAAAGAAAGCAATTTGGGATATTCTTATTTTTACAGGCATACTGTATTATCATACATTTGTATTAAATATATAAATTATTAGAAATCTGGGGGGGATGAAAGCCCTCAAATTTAGAAAAATTCTGACCACTTATCATCAGAGAAATAATTACAGACAAATATAGTGATGGCTCTGAAAGGTCAGTAGTGGAAGTGTCAAAGTAATCTTCTATGTATCTTACAAGATGGCCATGAGTGTTGCCAGAACCTGCTAATAAGCCACTGGTGAGTGAGGTGTGATGAGTGTGAAACACAACAGAGAAGATATAATAGAATGTAAGCATAGTCATTTTTATCTGGCAACTTCAGTTGTAGAGAACAAATGTCATATTTATATTTTATGACTCAGATGAACTATTTCAGAATTTAGGAAATCTGAATCTTCTTACTGAGAAAAATGAGAACAAATGAAGTAGCAAACAATAATATAAAATAAACAAACAAACGTGCAAACAGAACTAAATGTTGATCTTTGTTCCCAGGGCCTTAGACTCAGGAAACTGATGGTCAAGTATTAATCAACATGAATGATCATACATTAGAAGTTCATGTTGCTTGTGCAAGTGCCCAATACATAGGATCTGGCTTATGATTGTTAACTTTTTTTTTTTATTAATGAAGGCATATTATCTTTTCTAAAACCAACCTGCATTTTAAAATATCTATTTTCTTATCGGTCTTTAAGGTTCTTGGTTTTAATAGTTATAACAAGGTATATTCTTTTGTGGTGCATACTGTTTGAATCTGGCATTTAGCATCACTGAAATTCCATATCACATTAGACAGTGAAAAATGTGGACGGTATAAATAACTAGTAAATGAGAGAGGGTTCTTAGGTGCATGTGGGAAATCTATAAGGTTTGATATTCTAATTGGTTAGATATGAAATTGCATTTTAAAATAACTTGAACGTATATTACCTGGCAATGTTGCAGAAGTTGTATTTATTTCTAGTCATTGTACTCAACAGAGGAAAGCGTAGCACTGTAATAAATTCTTGCCCTCTGAAATACATTTACCTTGTCACTGGAGTGACTTGTAATGTGATTTTCTACCGTTCACAAAACCAAAGTAATGCTTGCTGCAGTTGCTATGATACAAGACTAGTGCACTGAACTTTCTGGTGCAGCACAGCACACGTTTCGTAGCATGCAGTTCCCTGTCACTGCTGTTAGGCCTTACATGAACAAGTGAATTTAACCTCACAAAACAATATTCACAGATATTTTCCTGGTTTGCTCTGAACAACTGGTAGTAATAGTACGCAGCTGTAATCAGACTGTAGGACTGAATTTTAGATTTAAGGGGGGAATTGCAGAATATGACCTTAAAGATGGCCCATGACATAGGTTAGAGCAGAACAAGGTGGTTTTTTTCTTGTGTGCTATAATGATTTATATTGCAATAAACTAATAGTCGTAATGTAACACTATGGAGAAACACTGACCAACTTCAACTTCCATGGAAAAAAACAGTACTTTTGTGAGACTAGGTAGATGACATTTCTGTAAAAGTAGCTTTTCTCTCATTTACATCTCTGCCTCAATCTGCCAAAGCAGAAGAGTTGACAGCCTGTGTTTCCTGAGAGATGTATAACGTGTTCTCTGTCAACCCTGGTGACTGTATTGTCAGGGATCCTATTTTGATGACATTGCACCCATGAGACAAAGGCTTAAGACAAGAAAATAAAACTTTTGGAAATACTGGCTTCCTACTGACAGTTGATTAGGCTGCAGAAGAAATGCTCCTTTTATTTTTCTGTAGCCTGGAAATCCATCAGGTGTTTTCCAACCTATTAATAATGCTTTGGCTAGCAATACCAGGTAGGTTTAATGGATTTCCCTGCCAGTGTACTGAATGTGATTGCAATGAAGCATGAAACAACATTTTTAATGACTTACTCTACTGCTTGCTTAGAGCTGATGTTAAATTTTTAAAAGACAACTGGGTCTTTCATTAATTGTGAGTGAATAATTAATTTAAAAGTCTGAAAACTAATATTCACCATACATTGGGAAATAGTACTGAAAATTTTCTGGTTAACCTCTCGAAGAATAAATAATTGTGTCTATAGATTTTGAGACACTTTCTTCCTATTGATACACAGTACGTAAAGTAGATGTGCTTCTTTCTCTGCAGCTGGGATGACAGCAGCTCAGTAAGTAGTGGCCTCAGTGACACTCTTGACAACCTCAGCACAGATGATTTGAACACCACCTCATCTGTCAGCTCTTATTCCAATATAACTGCCTCTTCAAGAAAGAATGCCCATGCCCAGGTAAGTAGCTTTCCATTGCCATTTCTTGCAACAACACACAAGCATGTGGGATGACAGGAAAAAAGTAAGAGGGAGAAAAGACGAAAGAGAGAGAGAGAGAGGGAAAAAAAAAAAAAAAAAAAAGCTTTAGAAACAATATTCCAAAGCAAATGAAGTACTCATATTTTATAAGTTCCTCTATTACAGTTATAGGTGAGAAGCTCTGAGTAGGGACCAACCCTAACCTGTGGGCTGATGTCCCAGTTTCCCTGGCCTGCCCTGCTCCCTTGCTGAGGGCAGACAGGGCAGGATCTAGCCAGGCAGGGCTTGTCCCACCCATGAAAGCTGTAGGATGGGCCCCAGCTGGCAAGACCCTGCCCTGCCTGTCCTGGGAGAGTCCCTAGCGCACCTTAGCACCAAAAAACCCCACATCATTACTGAATCTGTGTTGAGTGCATTTCAACTCACTTCATTGCATTTGGAATGAGTATCTTTTGCAACAGACAGCACAACGTAAAGTGAAATAGTTTTCATTTTTCATGATCTGACACATATCAGAGACAAACTGCCTAGGCTGTAATGTTCTTTCCCTATTTCTATTTTCTCCACTGGGAGATAAAAGCCAGAAGTAGGGAGTCCATATTTTGTAGAGCTTCCTCTCCCCAGTTAGGTACAAGAATGGAAATGGCCTATGGGAATGTCATCTATAATTTGCTTTCTTTGAGGTTGCCTGCCATAAAAAAATACCCATCCTTCTGCTAGGTTTGCTTGGTTCTGCAGGAATTTCAGGCTAAAGACTCTAGATGGTATTGTGCATACCCATACCCATGGTGTTGTAGCTCTTGTAGTATGGACTTGCTTACTTTAAAATATATTTCAGCCCCTGCTCTGGCTGTTAACCTGTCTTTTAAACAGGAACATGGACCAACACACCTACTGAAGTCTTGTCTAACCATATTTTCCATAACCCCACAAATAAAATATTAAGTACTTTAATATTACTTAAAGTTTAACAGATTGGTTCCCTGTTGCAAACACTACAAATGAAAATGTTCCCATGACCTATTGTCTGTGACACTACTGATTCATAATTTTTTTTTTCCCTTTCAAATCATGAACACCAATCCAAGTGTTTTAGTCCAAGGTCTGCACACCATCAAAATAGAGCTCTGAGAAGAGTAGAACCACAAGCCATATATGTAACATATATTGTATATGGTGTAGAAAGATAGAAAGATGGGTGGATGGATGGATGGATAGATAGATAGGTAAATAGATAGATAGGTAATGTCCCTTAGATAGATACCTGCCCCTTGTGCCAGGCATCCCAATATTTCTTCCCAGCTCCCCTCTAAATTGAAAGTGATGAAAAAGATGATGTAGACTGCTTACAGGACTCAGTTTATGAAAACGAAAGAAAGGAAAAGAAAAGAGTACCACTAGAAAAGTATTCTCTGCCATGGCATCTTCAGTTCATTAGCAAGGAACTTCAAGGCTGAAAACTCAGCATAGGGGAAGAGTTTGTGCCTTCAGTGATTTGATGTCATATATCCAGGATTCAAGACTGACAACCTAAATTCCATTTAGACTCTTGCATGCAGGCAGTGTCAGAAATTCAGAGAACTGTTTTGTAGATGTAAATTATGTGAGAATATGTCAATATGAGAAAAACACATCTTTATCATTTCCCCCAGAAAATGAGAAGTAGAGTCACTTTGGGAAGGAAAATTACTTTAATCTGCAATAGAAGCTCCAAGATGAGTTTCAGGCTGATGTACTTGTGCAGTGATACTTACACAAGTTCCAGCATTCTTCAGCTCCTACCATTGCCTTTGCCACTCTATCAGGGTCTCCCATGGTTTCTAAACTGGAGATCTGCCTCTTCCCTTTCATGTCAGTTGCTGATGGCCAGCTGGTCCTGGCTGACTTGTTCCACTGCATCATCACCATCACCACATGGGAAATCTCAGGCTGACTATTTAACTCTTTCTGTGTTTTCCATTTGAGTGATCTCATGTTCCAGATACTCAACCTGATAATATTTGCAATTTGTTCTGTGATAAACAGAGATACAACACATGTTCAAATATTGCTTTCTTTTGCCAGAGCTGCATTATGTTATGACAGCTATGAACAGACTTTTATTAGTTTTCACATCAAACAGATTAATCAGAAAGCAGAGTATTCCATACTAGCTGGAATCTCAGCCAGAAGCTGAGATGACCACAATATATGAGGATTTTGCCAGCTGCTCTCCAGGTGTAGGACATAACAACAGAGCTCCCTTTTGCAGTCCTTTCAAGTGATCATAGCAGTGCAGGCTGGCTGTATCCTGAAGCATAAATTGCATATTTTGTTACTGTTTACATACTAAAACAGGATTAACATTGCTCTTTGGGCCGAATAATGGTGAAGAGAGGCTTTTAAAAAGTCTTGTACTTGTCATTTCTGGAGATGATGCAGTTTTCAATGATGCTTTAAAAAATGCATAACTATGTGTTTATAACCATTCATTTATGAGAAAAATTCTGGGAACATTACATGTGTTGTAACAATAGAAGCAATGAAAACTCTCATCTGAAGGACCCTGTGATATATATGTAGATGTTTTCTTAGGCTCTTTACCCACCAATCCTTACCCAAAATCTGTGCAAGCCTTCCCAAAGCACATATGAAATTTTGAGATTATAGAGAACCTTTGCAGTTTGTATGCCACAAATGACAGTAACTGATTATTCCATCGGTCATCTAATCAGTATTAATCCTACTTATGACAGCAGTGCCTAGGAAGCAACCACAGAGGGGTCTCTGTGGAGGAATTGTGGCAAAACAGAATAATAAATAGCTCTCCTCTGAACAAGATTCATTTTGTATACCTGCTTAGGGTGTCTGTATGGGGTCAGAGCTCTCCTTACATCAGACAAAAGCAATGAGCTACCTGACTGGGGCACCACTTGTTATTGTTAAAGAGGAGTAAGTAAAAAGAGGAGTTAAAGAGGAGTAAGTAAACTAAATGAAAAGACAAAGGAAGAAGGAGGAAAGAGGGGAACAGGACTGATGAGATGATGGCAGGTGAGGCTTGAGGTTGAGGTAAGGAGGCTGCAGGAAAACAGAGGAGGAAATGTTACAACAAACAGGCTGTCAGCACACAGACTGCAAGTCTTGTCCAACACAAAAGGTAGGATCAGTCTCTAGTATTTCTGTTTAAGCCACATTTTAGATATCTAATGTATCTATTTAAGGTATGTTGCCCTGTCTTGCTGAGCTGTTCCTTGCAGCACACCCTTATCAGCACGGGCTGTGGGAAAGCAGATGCCACAGGGGTGTTAGGTCCCCCTGGGCATCCTCCACATGGGACCGAGTCTCTGAGCGAGCGTGACCCCAGCTGGTTACCTTCATCCTGCTGATGGGGTAGTGCTTGCAAAAGCTGCTCTTCTATCAACTAGAGCCACTTTCTTGTTCAAAAATGATCGGTTTTAGAGGAGACAAACCAGTGAAAAAGACATTTACTGCAACACTGATCATTTTGGTAATGTTTTCATTTTTCAGTAGTGGTACAACATAACCTTTACTGCTGGAGCAATAGTCCTAATTTGGTCAGTGGAAGGTTTGGGTAGGTAAAAGCAAGAGACCAGACTGTGGTGATTTTAGTAATATATTTAGGAGTTTCCACACTGAAACTTTTAGTACAACTTCTCAGCACAGTGACTCACTTGTGAAATTCAGAGGGGGCTTACAAACAATAGGGTATTTCTGCTGACGATTAGAGTAAGTTATGTTTTACTTCACTGCAGCTTAGCTATGAAGGGAAGAGTAGAAATCTTCTGAAAATAAAAAGGAAAATATCTTCCCAAAGTAGGAGTTTTAAAATTTTTATGATCAAGATGCTAACATTTTAGATGGGAAGTTTTTATTTCCCTCAGTACAAATAAATCTTATTATAAGTGCTTATTCTCCTTCCTTCCTGAGACTTAAGAAAGCAGTGAGTATTGAAGATGCTGAGACTGACCACTTCTCATGCAAATCTCTTCTAGCTGAAGACAGACTCAGAGAAGCGCTCAGTTACAGACAGCGAAACTTGGGGCAGCACTGAAGAGCTGAAGAAACCAGAGGAAGATTTTGACAGCAGCATAGACAGCAGTGGCAAGTGGAAAGGCCTTCCCTTGGGGCTGTCTGAAGAGTCAGAGAAGGGGGGTCAGAAAGCATCCCTCTCTGTTTCACAGACTGGATCCTGGAGGAGAGGCATGACTGCACAAGTAGGAGCAACTCAGTCCAGGCACAAAGCAGGAACCAGTGCTCTCAAGACCCCGGGTAGGAAACTTACGTAGTTCAGTTTGCTGTGTTAAAAATTAAGCTTTAAACTTTGACTTCATTTAAGCATATTGGTATTTATTCTCACAAATGATTCCAAGCCAAGATTGCCAGAATGTACTAAACTATTCATCTTTATAACCACTTTTTTACTACACTGCATACCAATAATTTATTAATTAAATACAAATGTATCTATAGCATAAACTGTGATTACATTTTGCTTTCTTATCATATAAGTACATCAACATCTATTATGGAATTCTTGAAAGAATTTTTGGATTTGTGTTCTACATACAGTAGGTATTTTATAGTCCATTTTTAAGAAATAAAACTTGTAAAAATATATGTGTTTTATAGACTTTATTTAGTACTAAATGGTTTCTTACGTTCTGAAAGGTCTCTCAGAAGTAACAGTCACTCTTGTAATCTACTTTGGCAGCAAAAGTCCAAAGTTAGTGGAAGCCATTGTTCTTAAGACCTTCTAATCCATAATTTTACTAGGACAGTATCAGTCCTTTGTAGGACATTTTCTAGCACTTTTTTTTTTTTTTTTTTTTGGTCTGACCAAACACTTAATGAGTGTGTATTAACACCTGGTTGTAACAGTAACTGACCAGGAGCTCCTCCCTTTGTAAGTCACTTCTGTTTCTTTGCAATTTGGAACTACTAAATATTGGTTATTCTCTGGTCTGAGAGATCTCCAGGGATCAATGCAGTGGTCAATGTTACAGTAGTTACACCCCATATTGGCAATTAAACGAAGATATCCTACAAGGGTTGCCAAAGCCAAGCTAAGTTTTCCAGGTCTTCCGTTTTACTGAAGATGAGCAGCCAGTGTGCACAACAGAACTGAAGCCTTAAATTTGTAAGCATATCCTAATAGTCTGTGTGTTTGCAGTGTAGATGTCTGATCAGTATCTTGGTAGGTGCATGTATTTGTGTGGCATAAAATGTGCACTGTATAAATACACAAGTGGATTTATTTCTGACTTGTAGGTGTTGCTCTTCATTACAGTTTGGTTCCTTAAGATAAATCAGGCCATTTACCTCCAAAACTTTGTAATTGTTTGAAGTATGAATTAAATACTTTGTTGTGCTAAGTATTTGTGCCTTATTTGGAGCATACAATAGATGCTTAAATAGAAATTAGACTATTTAATAGAAAAGGCATTTTTGTCTGCCATCTTCTTTTAAGATGGAAGAGGGTATCTTATTTAAACCTTTCTGAATGCCTTATTAATATGTTAATATTAATAAGTTATTAATATGTTATGTAGAACATACATGTATGGTACATGTATATAGGCATATAGAAGACAGCCTCTCAGAAAATCAAAAATTTTGAAAAGACATCAAGAATATGACAAAGACTATTAACTCCTATAACTGATATCATTATAGATCAAGAAGATTCATACGATGACAACATAATCTCTCTCTGGCAATTTTTATAACTAACAACAGAACAAATTTAGTTACAAGCTAAAAAAATATATATATCAATGACAACCAAGGAATTCGATAAGTACCATTAATTTCTACATGCATAATTATTCTTCTGCAAATATTAACTATATTTCATATTTTACTTTCAAATAGTATTTCTTTTTACATATAGAAATACTATACACAATACAACACAATGCACAATGCAACACACATACACTATATTTTATTTTTTTTTAGCATTTCTTACATATAGAAATACTATTAATATGAACAACAACAACAACAACAAGTAATCACAAACAACAACAAAAAAACCCACAGCAGATAAAATTCCTTGTAGTCCATTCTGGAATATTTTCTACAAGTGCACTCTCTTCCTATGCAAGAAACTGGAAATTCTCAGGAGAATGTCAGGCTTGTAATACTTAATGCTTACTTTAATGTATTGTACCTGTTACTGACTGCTTATGGGGTACTACAGAGTCCTAAGCTGGTCTGTTTTCTTAGGGTAGTATTTCTGTTTATTTATTCTTTTCATTTTGAAATAGTAAATATGGAGATGTTACAGCTTCAACCAAAGTGACCTTTTCAAATATACTTTTATTTAGGAAAAACAGATGATGCTAAAGCTTCAGAAAAAGTGAAAACTCCCCTGAAAGGAGCCTCCATTCAGCGCTCTCCATCAGATGCAGGGAAAAGCAGCGGCGATGAAGGAAAGAAGCCTCCCTCTGGCATTGGGCGATCGACTGCTACTGGGTCCTTTGGGTTCAAGAAGTCTGGGATGGGCTCTTCTACCATAATCACCACAAGTGGCGCCACAATCACAAGTGGCTCAGCGACTCTGGGAAAAATGCCAAAATCTTCAGCCATCGGTGGGAAGTCCAACGCAGGGCGGAAGACAAGCTTAGATGGTTCCCAGAACCAGGATGATGGTGTCCTGCACATGAACTCAAAGACAACACTGCAGTATCGAAGCCTGCCTCGCCCGTCAAAGTCCAGTGGCAGCGGGATCCCCGGCCGAGGCGGACACCGCTCCAGCACCAGCAGCATCGACTCCAATGTCAGCAGCAAGTCTGCGGGTGCTGCCGCCACCAAACTGCGGGAGCCAAGCAAGATCGGGTCTGGGAGGTCCAGTCCCGTCAGTATCAATCAGACGGACAAGGAGAAGGAGAAAGTGGCCGTGTCTGATTCCGAGAGTGTCTCACTATCAAGTTCCCCCAAATCCAGCCCAACTTCTGCAAGCGCCTCTGCCACACCGGGTCTTAGGCAGCCAGGATCCAAATACCCAGATATTGCGTCACCCACTTTTCGAAGGTAAGTGTTTTCTATGAATTCCTGGAGTTGCTGTAGATAAAGGAGGGATTTTCAATGTATCAAACCAGTATCCACTGGGCAAAAAGCTTTTTCAAGGCATATTTTCCCACAAGCAGAGATCTGAGTATAAAAAAGGCAAAAAGGATAATATGTCTTTCCACAAGACAAATATTTCTGTAGGCCTAAAGACCTCCCCAGACAAGACATGGCTGTTGCTTGAGCTTTGACCATTTTAAGTACATTCCCATAACAACAGTTTGAAAGCTTGAATAAGTTATTTACTGACTCTTCAGGCACATGAGAAGTTCTTTCTCAATATTCTGATTAATCCCCAAATAGAACACTCATTCAGGTGTGGTCTGTCACCTGAACAGGTGGTGGTGTAGCCTGTTCGGAGAACTGACGAGCTCTGTAGGTTAATAAAGTATTTGCTTTCATGTTGTCAGCAGCTCCAACTAGAAAAGTTTAATTATCCAAGCAGCTTTGTTACACCTTTCTTCGTATATATTAATCGAGACTAAATTTCAATTGGAGATGCCCTATGTAAAGTTTTGGAATGTATAAATCAGCATTCACTTTTGGATGGAGCAGCTCCACTGTTGGAAAAAAAGCCAAGAGTGCCCTCTCGTGCCTAGCTACCAAAACAGCATCTCCAGTTACCATCTGCTGCAGGAGCTGCAACTGAGTTTTATGGGCTTGTTTATAAGTAAAATGGATTCTTACATTATTAGGCATGCTTACTTCACATCACGATAAGCTTTGCATTTATTTCTCATTAATTTATGAGCTGCACTTTAACTGCAGCTTAAAACATTTCCAGTAAGACATTAAGTCATCCCATGACCTTTATTTCAACAGTTTTAGGGGATTTGGTTTTCTTCTCATCATCAGAGTAGAAATTTTCTTCTATAGAATTATTGGGAACAATTATGTGAAATACACCTCTGTCATGACTGCTCGTAGAAACAAATGGAGCACATTTAGCTCTGGTGCAGTTTATTCTGTCTCAATGGTTACCACATGACTGATGACTACATGAGTATCTGCGCAAAAGAAAAAGGGGAAAATTTTATACAAATACTAGATGGTTTTTTAAAACTGTGTAGAGTTTTGCAAGCATTTGTTGCAATTGTTTTAGCTGATTTGAGAAGTGAGGGGTTTAAAAGCTAATGACTTAGCTGTGGGAATGTTATATTCCTGAATTTGGGTGAAAGTGTGATCTGTTTATGCAATAAGACAAAAATGTTCCTATTTTACCTCTCTGGGTAAAAGGGTCTGCATGTGCAAAGAGCACATCTGAATAGGAGAAAATAAGAGCTGTTGCTAATGAAAAAAAAAAAAAAAAAAAAAAAAAAAACGATTATTATGATATGGTTAAGAGAATTTAATTTTGAGATGCCATTGAACAACTAGGTAGGCATGATTTTAGTAGCAGTAATTAAAAATGTGTAGTTTGGCTCTTAGGATGTTACGCCATGAATGTTTGATGTGGCTATCAGTTTCTCTAAAGCTATTTGTTTTACATTTAGGTTGTTTGGTGCCAAGGCAAGTGGTAAAGCTGCCTCTGCACCCAGTACTGAAGGTGTGAAACCCACATCGGCAATGCCCAGCCCTAGTACCACCTTGGCACGGCAAGGCAGCCTGGAATCGCCATCCTCGGGCACAGGCAGCATGGGCAGTGCAGGTGGGCAAAGTGGTAGCAGCAGCCCCCTCTTCAGTAAACCTTCGGACTTAAATGCAGATGTTGTAAGCTTAAGTCACTCCTTGGCTTCCAGTCCCGCCTCAGTGCACTCTTTCACATCAGGTGGTCTTGTGTGGGCTGCAAACCTGAGCAGCTCTTCAGCGGGCAGTAAGGACACACCAAGTTACCAGTCCATGACTAGCCTTCACACCAGTTCCGAGTCTATTGACCTTCCTCTTAGCCATCATGGCTCTCTGTCTGGACTGACAACAAGCACTCAGGAGGTTCAGAGCCTGCTCATGAGGACTGGAAGCGTCAGATCTACTCTTTCGGAAAGGTGAGCTTGCCTATAGATACAGTGACCACAAAACAAGTGAGAGGCAAAAGGACAGGAGCCAAAAAAAAATAAACCCTCCATCTGTTTTCCTAAAGGGACACTGTTTAATTAGCAGCCTAGTTCTGTGTGTTAAAAAAAAAAAAAAAAAAAAAAAAAAGGAAGGAATAAAAGAAAGCTGAAATTAAATGCAGGCATTGGATATACAAGCAATTGCCTTCTAAGGTTTTACAAGCGCTTTTTCTGTCTTGTTTTTTTTTTTTCCTATTTTTTTTTTTTAATTTGGTTCCCTTGTTCTGGGAAAGAACCAGAAAAAAAGGGGAAAATTGTCTAATTAACTCTAATTAAAGGCATGGCACATCTACACAGCTACACAGTGAGTCCTGCACACTAGCTCTACCTGCCATCCCAGTATTCAGTAGGTCCCAAGCTATCTCACTGCCCTCTAGCTAACAAACCTGATCAAGATGTGGGACCTCACCAGTTTTCTTCCCCCTAGCTCAATGCATAAGCAAAGCTGGAGGTCCTCTGGCTTCAGCTGACCACACAGTCTTGCCTTAAAATATCCAGCCCTGACAAGTTTTTCTTGTATAGAGATTATTACACAAACATGAAAATGCAGTTGCACTTGCAGGGAGACAGTTTGAAAGATGATATAAACACAGTCCTGGAAAGTGTCTGGAATAGACAGACAAAAGCAAGAAAGGGGTTTCCCCTGTTCCATCTGTTAAAGACATTTTTGACATGAAGACATTTTACCATTCAAGTTATGTAATAAAATGATGCAACTACCCTGAGAGAAAGCACAACAATACCAAGATTTTTAGTTTTAGTTTTTCATTGTATTTTCTGTGGAACATTTGTTTGACTTTTGTAGAGGAGAAAAAAATAAACTCTGTTAGGTAGTAAGTAATTTTTACTTCCTGTGAAAATTTTCAGGATTTAAAAATGAAATTCTTAATTTACATGGGGATTGAAAATTCAATATTAAATATTTCATTAGCCTTGGATCGAGAAAAGAAAATTATGCTGAGTCAGAAATATTTTCAATATTTTAGGGTTAAAATTAGTTGTTTGGATAATGCACAATTATTTAAAGGAGAAAAAAAAATTGTTTTTGTCATACATGTGAAAAATAGACAGGGTTAACTTTTTCCCCTTTATGTTAAACCGGAGATTATTCAGTACTAAGCCTTTCCATGAAAAGATTTCACTTTCAGTAAAGCAACATTAAACAAACAAAACAAAACAAGACATCTCTTGGTCAAATCTATATGGAAACACTCCTCACATTTCATTCTCTTATGTTGCAGTCATGAGTATTACTATATCAGCTAAAATCACACCTCTAACTAACGTAATTACAGTACTATAAAATGTGTCTACCAATATAGTCTATGATGACAGCAGTAGTTAACAGTACATTGATACGAGTGATTTGTAATTTGCACTGTGCCTTTAATTTTTTTAATAGTAGTTTGCATTGTGTGCCATCAACTGAATGTGACAATAATTCTTAGAGAGTTAATCTTTAATATTTAGTTTAGAAAAACAACCACTACCTTTTACTATTGCATATATGGATGGTGAGGTCAATAAGATGATGTGGAAAAGTGTTGAATTTATGCCAAAGATCATATTTATGCAGAGGATGTTAAACATCACATTTAAAATATTAACAGTTTGGCATTAGCTCCTGAGCAACCCCTGCTACTAATACTTTATGTATTTGTTCAGTGACTTAATTTCCAGTGGTTCCAAATACTTTGCCTTTGGCAATATTTTAAGTTTCAGATTTGTCCATATGGGGATATAATGATTGAGTCCAGAGAGAACCATTTATCATGTTGATCTGGCCTCAAAACTAATATATGTACCTAGAGAAAATGGTGTCATTTCTGGAATTATAGCCCCAGTAGGGTTTCTGCAGTTTTATTTTTCTCAAAGGTCTGTTACAAGTGCTATGTCATTTCTAAACTTTTTAAAAGAAAAACCTCCACGTAGGAAAGTATTTTCTCACAACAAAAGCATTGTTTTGCAATGTTAAAAGCAGATATAGTAGGCAAAAGGTTATGTCCTTATTCCTTTGTAAACTGTTGTGGGGGGACTCAGATTATCTTTTAGATACCTGTGGTAATTCTTGTATTCTGGCAAGGCATAAGAAATTATCTTCAGAGAGGCTTAGTCTTTTTCTTCGGTCACTCTACAGCATACACAAGATGGAATGAGTGCTCTATATAGTGAGATATACTAACATAATATAGAGACAAAATCAGAAAGACCAAAGCACAAAATAAGACAGAACTAGCAAGCTACATATATTCTATGCAGAGAAAAGTCTAGGAAAAGAGAAGAGAGAGGTAATAATAAATAATACAAATAAATGATGTGTTGCTTTTATTCTTCTTTGTTGAAGCACGGATTGTGTTTTGATAGCTAAACATCACTAACAGCACACATGCTAAAAGGGAATGAAAAGGTTAAAGATTACTTATAAATTTCTTACATCTCCAATTCACTGGTCCCGATGAACTCTTCACTTATTTGCTTCAGGCAGAGTCTGAATTAGCCCCGTAGTCACAGGGGCTAAATAAGTTTTGAAGGAAAGTGAGGAGGTGGGTTGGGACAGAGAACAAGGTGATTATGGGCAAGGCTTGCTTGACCTCACATTCTTGGAAGGATACAGAGGATGTTAAAACAGATTAAGTAGCAGATGACACGAGGTTTGTCATTAATGTCATTTTAAATAATACTAAGTTGACTTAGTTGCAGGAAAAGAGATTTTGTGAGTCAAGGAAAGGAATGGTCAGAAATCCTGAACTTAGTAGAGCTTTATGCTATTTCAAATAATATTCTCATAGGTGCCTAAACAGGTTGGAAAAGAATTGTCAGAGAAGTGAGAGACAGTTTATTAGATTGAAGCAATGTAATAGGGCAGGATATATTTTCACATATACTAAGTGGAAAATGATGAGGCGATGTCTAAGGGGTTCTAGGTTTAGGTTAAAGACTTTGGGACATCAAGTTTTAAGAAATATTTGTTGGAATTGGAAAGAATACAGAAACAAGGCCAAAATCTCAAGGCACATCTATGTCTCCTGCTACCTCCAAAACAGCCATTACCTGCCACAGAGACAGCAAGTGTACAAGTTCTCTGCCACGTGCCCACACACACCTGGCACATCTCAATCCCTCCAGAGATGATCAGATGATGTCACAATGTTGGTCTTCAGGCTATCCACAAAGTAATGCTATGGCATAAACACAGTAAACACAGGCCTCCTGTCAAATGCTGTATCCATATAGCATCAAAGTCTGTTCCAGAAAAATTTTACGTCATTCCATGAAGATCTATTGCTTTGTAATAAGCAGAAAATAGTTTCAGTAAATATTGGCAAAATATTCCTTTTTTTTTTCTTTTTTTTTTTTTTCCCCCAGCAAAATGTGTATGTCCTTCAGGACTTTTGCCAGTTTTGCACCAGCAGTATTTATTTAGAGAAGTCTACTTCTACTTCCATTGTTATAGCAATGTAACTCCTTATGTGAGAGGACACTTGTATGTCAGTTTACATCAATTTAGAAGGATTAAAATAAGCCAGAGTTCCTCATACTGTAAAATAAAGCTCTCTGCTGGGGTTAACTGGTGAAATATCACTGGTTTAATTGATAAAATTTTCCATGTGGATACATCATCATTAATTAATTCTTTTGATCCTTAATTGCCATTGAGCATTACAGATTTGTATCTTTTTTTCTGCTTGGTCCAAGTGACACAGCAAGGGGTGCGTAAGAATGCAGAAATATAGGACTTTGCTGTGGTCTCATCGGCAATAATGCCTGCATTTTAAGATTAGCAGAGTGGCAGTAGTTTCTAATTGCATAACTGGTTGGCTCCGTTCTACTTCATTAGAATGCAGTTTAGTCTTGAGGACCATGAATATGCATTGAAATCCACTTAAGCTCTTCAAGAATTTCAATTGTTTTGAATTATTGGCAGAGTTGATAGTTGTGTTTTTAAGGTGTGAAACAGCACATCATGTATCAGATTTTGTGGTGTGCTCAACCACTTACAGAAACTCACCTATACGTCCCATATCACCTTGGCTCTGGGTATTCCTTAGCTTGCATTTATTTATTTTATTCCATAGCTTCTCTGCCCAAGGACATTGTACTATGGCCATTCTTTGCCTTTCCCAAGTTGAAATCCACAGCAGGGGCAGGGAACCAAGAACTGTAAGACTTCCTGTATTTCCACCAAGAGAACTTGCAGATGGTTTCAGCAGTGCAAAATAAACAAGGGAATGGAGATAGAGTGGGCTCAATGTTTGAAGTATTTGCAGAAGGAGCTGTTTCACTTATAATCATCTTTATTTGTTTTGAAATTTAGAGATGCGTAAAGGTACATAAAGGAACATCAAGGCCCTATTCTTCTCTGTAAGGAACTAAAAAATACAGGAATGATGCACTGAAATTTACGTTCTCCTTCTACCAACCCTTCTTTGCTCCTGCTTGTTATCTACTGGTGAAGGCAGTCCAATGAAAGCAGGGCACCCAGCACCCCTGGTACAATATAAACAGACCTTTAGCAACAGTGTGAGAACTTTCTTGGGTAGGAAGTATGGTCTTAAGTTACTGTTGCTCTCAGAGGTGTGATTATGATATGTAATACAGAAACTTTATAAAGCCATTTTGTTATTTAATACATACGGTGACATGACATTATGTTCTTACAGGAAAAAAACATTGCCAAACATACTTGATGATAACAAGTTCAAATTCAACCTGATCTGCTAAGTCTTTGAGGGAATGCCCACATTACATTCAATCATGACGAAGACTAGGGGGAGCCTTTTTAGGCAGCTCTTTAATGGTGATAGGGTTTGAATTAGGAAAACTCCAGCTGTAGATCCCTGATAATCAGCTGCCCTGCCACTGTTTGTGCATGAATATGGAACAACGTTGCTTTGGTGCCACTTTTCATTTTCCAGACCATGACCTCACTCTGTGAGCTCCACAGCAACAGAAAGCCAAGGGTCTGTATATTTAGCACTCATTTCTTCAAGCTGAGCTGTCATTTGGCTTCTGGCAAGGCCATGCTGTCTCCTAGCAGGTGCCACAACCTTCATCTCTTTTGAAAATCTACTGGTGCATCATAGGAAACTGTGAAAAATAAAGATTCATACTGTGACCATATGATTCTTGCACAGATTGTGGGGAGAAGCCGCAGGAAGGATAGGAATGGTAGGGAAAGACTTCCTTCTGACTTGGACAGTCTCCAAATTGCTATTGACCCAGCTTAGAGCTTGTCTAGTTGAAAAATGAACGTGTGACAGTCCGTGTCCTCTTGTCCCCTTCAATGAGTCAGGAATTTATTGTGAAAGATACATTAAAAAGCATTAAATGACATTCTGTTATGCACACATATCTAGACCTTTAAAATTTGTAATTCTGAACAGTCCTGTTTACTGTATGTCCTTAGGGATTTTTTTTGTTTTAACAGCATGCAGCTTGACAGAAATACACTACCCAAAAAGGGATTAAGGTATATACATTTTTTGAGCATGACTGCTGCTTCTCTGTTTTACTGTAACTTTTTCTACACTTTCACTTTCTTTCTCATTATATTAATTCTATTTAGAACAGTTCATCATACTTAGATTCAAATCAAAAACAAAACAAACAAACAAAAAAGCATAGATTTTGACAGTGGACTTTTTCTTTCCAAGTCTGCTTAGTGAATAAATTTCCTTCTGAGATATATCTTGGAAAGCAAATACTGTTAAGAACACTTTTCTTATGGGATGAATCTTAGGAGGCATTTGATCCTGGAGATCTAAAAGAAAGAACAAGGTATCTTTGCAATTCAATGTAATTATTGAAAGTATTGAGAAAAGCAAAGTTTAACAGGTAGATCTGAACTTGAACTCTGAAGGCAAACACTCATGCAATTTGAATTGAAGACCTACTCAAGTGTAAATCCAGAAAATATTATTTTTGTATCCAAGATTTGTAAGGACAAAATGATCCCTACTCCAATTACTCATCTTGGTCCCTACCTAGCAATGTTGAGTCCCATTCTGCTATTAATTCCCCAGTAATTAGAGCCATCTTCAACACAGAAAACAGAAGTCATCTGCCCACTTCTGTTCTTCATGTTTAAAATAGGGAATCATTAGGTAATTTATCTTGTCTCATCAGGCATGGGAGCTTATGTCCTTAATCCAGGAAGTAGACTTGGCAAGCAAAGGTATATGTGCATGCACACAGACACTCTGCAGCCTTCCAGTCACTGTAATTACACAGCTAAAATCTCACGTTATTAAAAAAAAAACAAAAAAACAAAAAAACGGTATTTTTTGAAAATTTAAGATAGTGCTCTTCTGCATTGTCCTTTCCTTATAAATAATTTAATTGATTTTCCCATTAGCCCTAAACAATCACTTTGGACTAATGGAAACAGTGGTTGATATGAAGAAGGCATAAAGGGGACCCAACAAGGGTACAGTGGAATGACTGAGGTTTGTGGCTATAAGACTGTAATGGTGGCTGAAAGCTGAAAGTGAAATGGAGTGGAGAAACAGTTTATAGGCATACAAACCTGATCAGTAATTCCAGAAGGACTGTCAGTTTGATTTAATGTACAGAGACCCCCGCCCAAGACCTAGATCCTGAATTCTCCTTTTCCCATCTCTCTGATCTGATAACCACCAGATAACTCTTCTACACCACATTTAGAAGCAAAGATCATTGCTGTCTTTTTGAAAGGAGAAATGAAATAAATATTTAATCAGGACAAGATGTTTTAATGCATTAGAATACTGCATAAAACCCCAAGCACAACATGAGAACTAGAATGTTCATTCAATCTGCTTTCTAAGCAGAAATACTTGTGCTTTATGAGCCTGAGGCCAGAATATCAAAAGCCCCTTCTGTTCTGCTGTTTGGGGAACACTGATATCTCATGACAGTGTTGAAGAAGGTGCTCATTTCTTTGCAGGATATAATGCTAATTGACATGGGCTATTGCAGACATTTCTGAAAACAGTCTCTTGGTTAATACCCACACTACCTGCCCATTTTACTGTTTAACCACTGCCAGAATTGCCCTTCTTCCAGCCCTGCCAAAACAGTCTGGGGCAATGAGTTATCAGTTCTCCTTCTTAGCCCATGTGGCAGTTGCACATGTTTTATTAGATTTTCATAGGAAGCAATCAATCAGTGCTTTGATTTCCAGATTTCTTCCTTCCCAATAGCTTGTTTCTGCAAATTTTTCCTGTCCCTTTCCCTCCCCCAAATTTGGGGCAGGACACAGTGTCAAGCAGGCCATGCATATGAACACAAGTGCTTGTCATTACCAATGCAAACTGCTTTTTCAGAGCTGTTGATCTGTTTCACTCCCTTCATTTAACCAACTGCCCACCTGATGTGGCAGGTATCATTTCATAAGCAGCTACTCACTTTTCTTGGCTTCTAGTCTGTGCATTGCCCATCCTAGCCATGCAGCTCCTAAGCTTTTGCATCACCCTATATACTTCCGCTAGCTTTGCAGTTCTCTCCTGCCAGCTCAGTTGTCTGTTTTCTATGGTTTATCATCATATCTCTTCAAAGAAAGGGAATACTGTTTTGGGGAGGGGGTTGAAACTGAAGGGGTTTCAAGTCTTGTATATTTTTCTGTTCTAACAGGACAGTAAACATTACTTTGGTAAAATCCCTGGTGATAATCACTTCACTAATTAGACTCAATACATTCCAAGGGTTATGTTTTCTCTAACCAGTGAAGTATATTTATGTCACACCCATTTCTTTCCAAACCTCGTCGTTGTTTTGAGCATGTCAGCTGTGGTTTTTCAGATACACTCCATCGTCCCGGCAGACGAGTCAGGAGGAAGGAAAGGAGTGGCTACGCTCCCATTCAACTGGAGGCCTGCAAGACACTGGCAGTCAGTCCCCGCTTGTTTCTCCTTCAGCTATGTCTTCATCTGCAACTGGAAAATATCACTTTTCCAACCTGGGTAAATGCTATTTCCCTTCACCATTTCTCCCACTTCAGAATAGTACCATAAAATTCAACTGTTCATATATCCTAGTTTGTTAAACTAGATCATTCATTTTAACATCTCTACTGCCATATTTTGGTACTCCAGTAATGGAGAGAAACTCACCAAAGTTTTCATGGAGTAGGTGAGGGTACCTCCTATTTTGTATACAGAAGAAAAAAAAAGAAAGAAAAAAAAAAATATTTTCTGTGATTTGCTCAAGGAGACAAAAATCTGAGGCAGAGTAGGAAATTAGCCTTTAGATCAAAGCTACTCCTCTATTAGCCAATCTGAGGATTCACAGAGACAGTAGGATTCTTCCATTTATTTTAGTGGATTTCAACCCAGATGCTAAGCATTGTTTTTCTTCTTATGTACAGGTTTGTTTTGAGGCAGGCTTTTCTAATTCATTTCAGTGGCTGGACCTAGCTATAGCATTAGGTCCAGTTTAAGTCCTATCCTTTAAGAGAATGTAATATTCTAGGATGTGAGTCACACTTTAGGTTTATTTGATTGCAGGTTAATATTTAGATTTGGTTATTCTGGATCTTACTTCAGGCTAATACAACCCAAATCTAGTTTTATTAATAATTTTATTTTTTCTGTAATGCTTTATAGAAAACCATTTATTTGCACAGCACTGGACACAAACCTAAGTTCACAAAGAGCTATTGTGTTTTAGGTCCTTGCTGTGGAAGTTGCTGCAACCTTTGAAGCATTCACACTTCTGTCACAGCTTATAGCATTTGTAGGTTACAATCACTTGAAAGCAATTTGATCATCCATACAAGCGCTGGTCTTTATTACATATGGGAAAAAGAAGTTGAACAAAGCCACTTTTAAAAATGAAATTGGATGCTGTCTAAGCAAGCCACTGCTTTGGATTTTTTCCATATACTTGCAGGAGACACAGCTGTCTTTGAGCAGTGATTCTCTCACTCTATCATTTTCTGCTTATTACTACCTTCTTTTTCTTTCTTTTCATAGTTCTTGCATTCACATCAGAGAGTAATAGGATATGCTTTTTTAAAAATTATTATTTATTTTGTCTTCGTCCTTTCCTTCTCACCATTATTGTAGCTCCATGGAATAATTGTCTCTCACAGCACAATTTCAGGCACGTCTTGAATGATCTAAAATAAAACTCCAAATACTTAGGTTGAATTTGGATAGATGATTAGCTGCTTCTTCTTGACGCTGTAGTCCAGGTGAACTATAACCTGGCTTTCCTTCCTATGACAAACAGACTTTGTGAAAGCTTAAAGTAGATTCATCAATACTGTTCTGGATTAGAACTATGAGTGACCAGACTATTCCTATTTATTTTGATGAGATTCAGCTGGCCCGTGAAGAATTTTAACTTGATATGGCTATTGGTGCTGCAGAAAATCAAAAGACAGATATGTCCTCCTTATGCCAATAAAGCTTTGGTCTTTACAGTACTTGGTAAAATATTCATACAAGAAAAACTGAAATGCAAATGCTCATTTATTAAAATAGCTGCTTATAAAAAATACTAACAACTTCTTATTCCTTTTTTAACTTTTAACTTTTGAATCTCTCCCATTGATTTTTCTGTCTTGGGCTGTCAAAACGAACAAGTGTTTATTCAGACACCAGCATTACTGTTACCACATGTTTTACAGGATTAGTCTCATATAACTCCAGCTCCTTGGAGATCATCTCTTTCACCTTTCTGTGGTGGCTTTGGATATGGGAATAAAAGCCTTTCATTTTCTTAGCCATGTAAAGTCAGCCTAACCATGCTCTCCCTGCATTGCAACTTTGTGCTGAACCAAAGTTCATTTAATGGAAATGTACTTCATTAATAAAGCCTTGTATTCCAGTGAGCCCAACCAACCTGTCTCAGTTTAACCTTCCTGGACCAAGTATGATGCGTTCAAACAGCATCCCTGCACAAGACACTTCTTTTGATCTGTATGATGACTCCCAACTGTGTGGCAGTGCTACATCCCTAGAAGAGAGACCACGAGCCATTAGTCATTCAGGTTCATTCAGGGACAGCATGGAGGAAGGTAAGACTGATTTATTATTTGGATCAGTGAATAGGCCCCAAAATCTCCAAAGTGTAGTACAATGTTCAAATACTTCTACTGCAACGTGAAAGTTTAGATAATTTTGTGAAACTTCTTTGAATTCTCTTGAGCTAGAAGAAGTATACTTCCTTAGCGAACCCCACAGTGTACTTCCTTACCCTAGAGCACAGTAGATAGTTATTTCCCACAGTAATATGTAATACAGAGTACATCATACTATACTACTTCATGTGTCCCAGAAATTTGAGGGGAAAGGATGCCATTCTTGGAAAATTATTTTGTTCCATTTGCACCAAAATTTCAAGTGTCTTAGCATACCTTGACTACTGTGATTCCATGCTTTTTTAGTCCTACTTCTGCTTTTTTTTTATGCCTTTTTTTTTTTTTTTTTAAGCCCGTGTCACTTACAATCCCTTGTCTTTTGTGGTCATTTAATTTCCTTACTTCCCTGCAGCCTTCTACAGCAAACACAATGAATTTCTGCATCTAAACTCCGCCATTTAATCTAACCAAGTTGCTGCCTTTATGCAGATCATTAGTCTTTCTTGTTTCTCTAATACTATACAACACCTGGAATTTGAATATTATTTTTTTGGATTTGTTTTGTGTTTTGTTATTGTAGTTATTTTGTTGTTTGTTGGTTTATTTTCTTTTTTAACCCCAGAGCATTTAACAAGTCTTAACTAAATGCATGGTAACATTTTCTTCTAACATTTCTGTTAAATCTGATCATCTGCAGGATTCTGTTAAGTACTAATTTCTCACGTCCTTTAATTAAAAAAAAATAAAATATAAAATTTCATGGAGATTCATTCTCTCCCGTCTTGCTTACTGCTAAGCGATGACAATATAAATGGTCTTTAAAACAAGCAAATTAAAAATATATATAAAAAATAAATCTTCCGCTAACCCAAAGCTCATAGCTATGGGATAAAGAGGAAAAAAATGAGTTGTAGGTGAAATAACGGACAAATAACACTTTTACTTTTCAATTTTTTCTTCTTCATTTCAGATGATATGTCAGGCAGACATCTGGGTATGTAATACTAGCAGTAGGGTGCAGGACAGATCAAGCTGTGAGTTGTCAGCACATCCTCTGATGGCTGACTGCACAAAAGCATATCACCTAATTCAAGGACAGAGGTGACTACAGACCCTTTGCTGAGGAATAGGTGAATTGTCAAAAGAAACAGTGAAAGAGTAATAGAGAAAACAAGGGAAATAAAAAGGCATAGAAAAAAAGAGGTATTAAATGTAGAATTTCAGTAATGGGTCATCAGTGACTTTGAAAAAAGCTTTTTCATTGGTCATGTCTCATATCCAGCTAGAATGGATAACCGCAATCAACCACGGTAAATGGAAGTCAGTGCAGCAATAATAAACGGTTTTCAGGACTTCATGGTAACTAGAGATTATGAAATTATGTTGTTGGAAGGCCAAAAGTATTTTATTTAAGATATTAGTTCTAAGGAAAATTTTAGTAAAACAAATCTGGTAATGGGTAGAACCACTGAGTACAAAAGCAGAATGGGAACTTAGCTGAAAGTTTAAAAGCGGAGGATGAAAACCTGGTCTTGACTGCAAGCAACAGGATTTCAGGGATGACCACAACTTTGTAAATAATTACCCAGTTACCAAATTAGATTTAAAGTCTTTTTGACTAATCCAAGTATTCTTGTATTGCCAGTTTGGCATACAGACACCTTGACAGACAGAGAGCTATCTCAACAAAATAGTATATTTGTCATACAATGGCAGAGTATAAATATTAAACAAGTTTCTTTTGAAACAAAAATTAAAAGAAGTAATGAAATAAATCATATTTAAAGTTTTCCGTTAATGTGTCTGTCCTTAGAGTGTTATAAGAAGCAGAAGGGGCAATTTGGTCTTAGTTTAGTCTTCACTCCACATTTTCAGAGAGGCCAGGAACAACTTTTTAAGGTGAAGTCCTTCAATCTTCACTCTGGTCTTGAGGCAGACTCTACAGGTGATTAATGGATGTATGTCACCACATCTTGCAGTATCCCTTCACACAAACTACAAATGCCAGCATGCACTGGTCTGTATTGTGCTGAAGAGGGAAACCTGCTGAGCAAATCCTGGGAGCTCATCCTGGGGAATGTGAATGATTTTGCTAAGCATATTCTTTTGTAAAAGCAGTTTGCTGAGCTTTGGACAGGTATATAAACAACTCAATTTTTGTTTTCTATAAAGACTGTATTTATCAGATGATTTGTTGTCAAAACAACAAAAGAGATGTTTGGTTTGCTGGTAATAATGCTGAATCTCACTGGCTCACTCTCCTACCTAGCATGCATGAAAGTGCTTTTTCTGTATAAACAATCTTTTCAAGTGCAAGAAAAAATGTCAATAGCTTTTCCATACCGATAACTTATAACTACTCTTTGTGGAAAATTGTTTCTCATTTTAAAAATATGTTTAGTTATTGAGCTACATGGAGGAAGTTTTATGCTTCCATCAATATTTCATGTTATTTTCCTTTTTTTTTAAAGTACACGGGTCCTCATTATCACTTGTCTCCAGCACATCCTCTCTCTACTCTACGGTAAGTATTGACATTTTAGAAAGAAGTTCTGTCTGGCGCTGTGCTTGTTCGTTTTTTCATAAAACTTTTAATAGTTTGAGGTTTAGAAGGATTAAAATTGCACTGCAATAAAGCAAGAACATTTGGTATTATTGTTATTCTATTTTAAAATGTTATTTCCATCTTTTTAAGTGATTGATTTAAAACTGCTCAAAATTGCCTAATGTATATTTTGAAAGCTAGAAAGAAGGTAATAATCTAGGACTTTCACTTCAAGGGGGACCTTATGTTATTGTAGTTAATAATGCTGAGTGCTTTTGCTCATTTTCAGCTATTTTTCTAATTGCACAATTTACAACGTGTTTTTGTCTTGCTGCTGCTTGAGGTGCATTTCTTTAAAAATACAAGATTGCTTCAGGATAAGGGAGATAAAATGTTCAGGTTAAATGTCTATTGATCTTTGTTGAAAATGACAGCATTATTTCTAAAAAGGAGAATGTCTTAAAAATGATTAACCTTAGTTAATTAGGTAATTAGACTAAGTAATTGTCAACTGTATTCTCCTGTCTCAAGCAGAAGCTATTTTTTCCTTTTTTTATTTAATTATCTTTATATATATATATATATATATATATATATATATCTTCTGTGAAACTTTTTGTTTCTGTTCTTCTGCTAACAAGAAATCATCCAGATGGGATGAGTTAAACACATTTTGCCATTCTCTTGCTAATACATTACGGCTGCTTTACAATCTATTTGCTAACCACAATTACATGCTGTAGTTACCCTTTTGTCATGAGAGAACAACCCTCTTATACCATGTGTTCATAAATAGTTTTCTCCTCTCCATATTTTTAGGTGTTGAATAGTGTCAGTTGTCATGTCCAGGCCAAAATCAGTTCTTGCCTGAGAATACCCAATCCATGCAAGCTGATGCCACTGTACCACTTATACACCTGATAGCTCTATGTCTATGCTAAACTTGTGCTAGCCTGGAAAGAGGGTAGTCAAACATCTACCACAATGGTCCCCCTCCTATTTATGTCTAATCATAAAAATGTATATACAAGAGCATGTCTAAAGCATCAGTACACATGCATTAGTTTTGCCTAGGCCTTAGCAGCAAGTTGCAAACAACTCCAGTCCAGATGAGGCCTGAATTATTTTAGGGGTAGAATGTACATGCAGAGTGGCTGCACACGAGGTATGACTAGCATACAAAGCAAAGCTTCTCGCTTATGTTTTGGTAGGGGAAAAATATGTATTACTATATCCCTATCTATGAGACACTATGCACAGTTTCCATGGGAGAATCCAAAATTATAATTCAAGCTTTGTTGTTAAATTTAAGAAGAGTGTTATCAAACACTGGTGGTGATAAAAATGATGATCAGGGCTGGAGCACCTCTCTTGTAAGACAGGCTGGGGGAAGAGGGGGGTTGGAGGCTGATTCATCCTGGAGCAGAGAAGGCTCCAGGGAAACCTTATAGTGGCCTTCCAGTACCTAGAGGGGACATACAAAGGTAGCTGTGGAGGGACTCTTTGGCAGGGAGTGCCAGGGAGTTAGGGGTGCCTATGGAAATGTAGTAACAGATGCAAAAGGATCACAGTGAATAACATTGTTTAGCTCAGCCACACCTGATGGGCCTTTTGGAGCCCAGGCTTTATGCTTTGTTGAAGAGCCCTGCAAACCTGAGATATGACCCTGACCTTATACCAAAATCTAACTCCAGCTCTAGCCAGAGTCCAGCAATCCTTGTCATCCTTTGCTTAAGTGTGCCCATGCTTGTGCAAGCCCTGTCACACTCAAAATCCTGTTACAGGGGAAGGGCAGGGAAAGCTGAGATTTTTTTTTTTGTTAGCATAAATTAAGTATGGGGAAAAGAAGGAGAAGGAGAAGGAGAAGAAGGGGCAGGGGAAGGGGCAGGGGAAGGGGCAGGGGCAGGGGAAGGGGCAGGGGAAGGGGAAGGGGCAGGGGAAGGGGAAGGGGAAGGGGAAGGGGAAGGGGAAGGGGAAGGGGAAGGGGAAGGGGAAGAAATTATGCAGATTAATTTTTTTAACAAAAAAAAAAAAAGGAAGGATGAAAAAAATTAGGAATATAGCTATATATGGGAAATGCCTCAATAAGAACAATACAGTTAAAATTGTTATGCATGCAGTGTCTAGGATCTATCCCTTTGCTCTGGTGTCCTGCTCATGCTTCCACTGCTCCTCTGGGTCAATGGCTCCAGTCTGGGAAGAGTGGGGATGGCAAGGTGTCAGCATCCCAAGTTCTTTGCTGGGAGGAGTATGCTTGCTTGTGGTTTCTTCCACCATGTGTGATAGGACAAGGGGGAATGACTGTAAACTAAAAGAGGGTAGGTTAGATTAGACATAAGAAATTCTTTACTCAGAGGGTGGCGAGGCATTGGAACATGTTGCCCAGAGTTGTGGATGCTCCATCCCTGGAGGTGTTCAAGGCCAGGCTGGATGGGGCTTTGAGAGACCTGGTCTAGTAGAAGGTGTCACTGCCCATGGCAAAGGGGTAGAACTAGATGATCCTCATGATAGTAGAGAATGGTACTTTTCCTGTAAAATAAACTTCATACTGTTTATCCAACTTCATGATGTAAGCCAGCAGAATAGCTTCTGAAACTTCTGGCTGTAAATTCACAGTGTAGCTAAGCCTCCCTCCTAAAATTATGGATTATGCAGACAGGATAATAAAAGTTATAGAAAAATCTTTAAAGGACAAGGAAATAATTAATATTATAAAATGGCTACGGTTGATTCTCTAGGGATGATTTTTGATCAGAATTTCTCCTGCTTGATCCTTCTGATCCTGTGAAAAATGTTTAAACTTTTCAGCAATTAATCAGGAGATGAGGCAGAAGTGGAGCAGAAAGATGAAAAGTAGGCAATCAGTATCAAATCATCTGAAAGTATAATAGAAATACTTAATTTTTCAGTGATGCTGTGCAGTGTCCCATTGCCTCCATGAAGGGATAGCTTCATAGCATTATGGCACACCTAGCCACACACGTGTCCACATTCAGCTATTATTGGATTCAAGAAAGAATACAAAAGCTGGGTGTTTTATTTTGCTTACACAGGCCAACATCACTCAGCAGGAACTCCAAAGTAGCTGCCTTTCCATAAATGTCTCAGTCAAAGCCATTTATTAGGTTCCTCAAGCATTACCTTAAGCCTTAATGCTAGTGTTTTTCTGCAGTCTAATCACTGGAGGGTTTCAGACAAAGTACAAAATAAAGATCTTTACATATTATTATCAGAGGATGGCTGAAGAGCTTGAAATTACACTCAGAAGATTGATTCTTTGGGAATTAGGATATGAGATTCAGAAAAGACACTTCATGATTTGCTGCTATTGCAATGAGTAAGTCTGATGAGACATCTTCTGCATTCACTAGTATTTTCTGAATGTACTGGCTTTTTTGCGGGGTTGCATTTGGGTTTTCTAAACGTACTTGAATAGACTAGGAATCTAGCTAGCGGAGATATACACATACAGAGACATACATTTAATTTCACGAAAAAGTATGCTATGTAACTGGACATAGTAGACTCCAGGACTGAAATACTGATCCTATTTTGGCAGCCATCTAGCTCTCCAAGAAGTTGAAAAAGCTGTGTGGTAGTGTAAATTATGATAGGTTGTCTCCAGTTTTAATCTCCTCCTGCTCAGTAGGTGAGACACTGCTATTTGCATATCTTTAGATAATTGCTCTATTTCTTACACTGGCTTTTCAGCATTAGCTACACTTAGAATCCCCAGAATTCATTAGCTGTGCTAAGCCAAGCTCAAAGGAGATGTGTAAGGACATGTCATTTGTATGCTAATACTGTAAGACTTCAAAAAGAGAAAAATATATTGCAAGGATTGGATGCTTAGATATGATAGAGAAGTAAAGGGAGGAAAAGAACATGATTTCCTTTTAGAGCAAATTTCTAAAGTTGTGAGCCAATGACTAAGTGCTGGATTACAATGGTGTCAGCATGAACTCTTAAGTGAAAACTTCTCACTTGTATTTGGTTTTCTGATTTTATTTTTTAAGTTGAAAAAACACCCAGCAACCTCTTATTTCTTTTTCATTTACTTCTTCCACTGTCCACAAATGATGTCTTGTAGCAGCTCTCTCTTTGACCTCTAGGGAGAGTGGCAACACTTCCCTGTATGCTGAGGAAGCCATCTGCTAAAACATGCAGCATTTCCTTTGCCAATGGAGCCACAGTGGTCTGAGGATGAAGGACAAGTTCTCTATGTGGCAGTTTCAGTAACAGAAGACCAAGTCTTTTTATTTTATTTTATTTTATTTTATTTTATTTTATTTTATTTTATTTTATTTTATTTTATTTTATTTTATTTTATTTTATTTTACTTTACTTTACTTTTTGCTTTTCTTGGCACAGTAGAATTCATAAAGATGCATAGTCTTTCTTGATCCTTTGATGACTTTTCATACACTACATGTTTGAAGTAACAGTAATGAGAATAGATTTTCAAAATTTTCTGTAGGCAGATCCCATTTCTGTGAATATAAATTAGAAAGCTAATGTCAGTAAGTGTGTCACATCAGTGCTGGCAAATAATCACTATTCTAAATTGTTCCCATTTAGTGATTGTAGGTGTTAGAGTAGCTTCAGCTAAGTGTTGCACAGAAATATCACAGCATCTCAGTCTTTTCAGGAACTATTAACAGATAAACATTTATTGAAAGAGGCATTTTCTAAAAGTCTTCTCCCCCTGCATCAGGTTAAGAAATTAAATATTTCTGTAATCAGTTATTAAAATTCTAACAACACAGATATTGTGCTTAACACTGGCTCAAAAACAAACCCCAAAATAGTTATTTTCATTTGTAATAACACAGATACTGACTAACGTGAATTTTCTGAGGAACTCATCTTTTTCTTTTTACTTTTTTTTTTTTTTTTTAAGTCTTTCTAGCATTATTTACATCTAATTCTTTTACATATGTTTTTCTTTCATTGATTACTAATCTTCCAGACAATGTCAGACTGTTTCTTTGAACTTGGCCCACCTCAGATCATGGGGTGCATTGATTTTCAGTACACTCACTGATAATTATTTTATGTTACCAAATGGTTTCTTCTCATGCCACATCTTTCCTTTCCACTAGAATTTCACTAAAGCAAGATTTTTTCTGTCTGCCAAATGCCTCCTAAATTAGACTACTCCCCTGCTAACAAATTAAATTACTTTTATCTTAGCAGACATTCAAAGGTATGCTTTGTAATGATTTTGTTTTTTCACTTGTTGAAAAAGACTAATGAATAAATAAGAAGCTTAGCATCATTATACGACACATTACATAACAAAGAGGAAAATATCTACAATTATAAAATACTAGCAAATTTAAGTTAAAACTTTAACGAGCCCTGAGAGATCTTAATATTTTGGTCAGTACTCTGGAATACATTACTTGAAAGTTCAAGTAGCCCTCTCCTCCCACCTTCCTCCGTATATGTTTTCCTGGTATGCTGCCAACTTCTCTTAGCAGGGATTAGTCGGTTAGGATTATTGTTCGGTATACAGTTAAGCAAATATAGTTGTAGGAGCTGTAATAATCATTACGGTATAAAAGTTCACTTGTACAGACTAACGTACATGAGTGACAGCATAGCAAATATTCTTTCCTATCTTAGAAATGTAGTTCTAAGTAGTTCCGTTGCAGTTCTGTTACTGTTCCTCCTTTATCCACTGTTTTGTCCTGTCTGTATGCTGGCAAACTCTTTGGGTTTTCAGCTGGAGCCTCTCTGAGTAAGTTGAAAGGAATTCCATTTATTGTTTTTACTGCATACCTTCCTTAAATGTAACAGATCTGTGAAGCTATTCATTTCACTTCAGAGCTGCTGGCATTTATTTTCTATTACCTCAATTATGTTGCACATTATTTCTAAGTCATTTCTTCTTTGTTTTCTTGCAGGCAGAAGAAAAGGCACATTCAGAGGTAAGAACTTTTCTTCATTTTTACAGTTGTGTATTTTTATGATGTTACTTAGAAGTTTACTGTGTATCTGATATGGCTAAAATTCTGAGATGCTGGTAAAAGGACACCTCATGTAGCAGCTGCACTAGAAGTTATTTTCTTAGTGTTGTGCTGATACTTCCTGGCTGAGGATCTGGAAAGGTGAAAAGAATCAATGAGGATTGGGCTGCTGAGTGGAGGAGTTGTAATATGTCTGATCTCAGACTTAAATCAACTCTGTACTGGATCTAAGAGACTAAGCAGTTCAAGGTAATGTGCTGCCTTTCAGGAGCGAAATACTTAGAAGGTTCACTTTGAACTTCTATCACTTACATTTTGCTTTATATTAAATTTCTGAAACTGACCACTTCAATGTATTTCAGAGAAACACAGATTGATTTCAGATATAAATCAAATCTGACGTGGAAAACAGCTCACAGTGTATAAGAATGGGTGACAGGAGTGGGTCAGCAGCTGGATACAATTACAGCCTTTCTCAAAATGAAGTACTGGTTGTATTAAAAGGGCACCAAGGATTAGAAACAATAAAATGCAGCACCAAGTGGTGCACTTCCACTTTACCAAGCTGTATGCTTTCAGACTCCTGCATTTATTCTGCTCTTATTTTAACTATTCTGATCACATAAAAAGTCAACCAAAAGTTACCTTAAGAAGGTTGAACAAATAAACATATTCTTCCTTAAGCAGTCTATTTCAATATATTTTTCCTGAACTTTTTTAAACTGCTTTCTCTAAAAGTTAAAACAAATGAGCTAAAAAGGTGTGTCATAGCTCAGTAGTGTAAAAAACAATTCCTTAATTCATTTGCCTTCATAAAGAAGCAACACATGGAACATTTATTTTTCATATTCTCCTACGTGGGGAGTTTTTCTAATATCTAGATGTGCTCTGTGAATGCTCTTGCAGGAGATGCTGAATAGCACTTCTGAGAACTGACTTTGTATACTTGGAGGAATGTGATGAAAGTGTAGCCTAAGCAGGCAGCTCAAATAATTGCTATTGAATACCAAAAGAAATCTTGGAAGAAAAAAAAAAAGGGGGGGAGGGGCGGGGGGGGGGGGCAGGCCAGGAGAGAGAACAGCTCAAATATGTCTCATTTACTTTGAGACAGTGCAAATGACATAGGCATTTTTGTATCACAAATGTACAGGAACTATTTCACTTTTAAAGTGTATGAAGTATTCCCTGTTGATTTTCACAGGAATCATAAAGTCAAAATACTTAAATAGTCCTTATTAGTGGAGATATTAGTATGAGAATGCCATGTGCTCCCTTTGTTAGGCTGGCTTTAGACATTTTCCTTCACTAGTCTGCAGTAATTCCTTTTACGTCTGAGTATGAAAGGGGTTCAAAGTGAAACGCTATACTGTACTTAAGTTTAGTGCAATGCCTGAAGTCCCAGTAAGATCTCAAGTAGGGTTAAATTCACTTAAAATGATGTGCTAGTTTCATGCTTCATATCTACCCTGGCTGAAATGCAAATGAATGTTTTTCTTAAGTATTCTATTGTTCATAAAAGGTTACAGGATCTTTGAATTTAGTTTATTTTTATGTCATCATGCACATCTAAATCTATATATATGTATTTTTTTAAGTTGGCCAGAGAGTTTTTGGAAAAACAAAACAAAAACAAAACAAATAAACAAACAAAACAGACATAAGCTTTAAAGAAGCTATATGTTTGAATCAAATGTAATTTGGGAACTATTGTGTTAGAAAAATATTACTGTACCCCATGATCCATGAAGTAAAAATCTGCCTGAGATTGCCATTGAAACCATCTTCATACCAGGCAGTGGAGGAGTAGCTTTTGCACTTCATCTGCATCTAATGCAGACATTTAACATATGTTATTGAATAATATGTCTACAGTCAGACAAGGTGAACTTCTTGCAAATTCCTTCATATTTCACAATTTCAGGCCTCAGCCAGTGCTGCTGTTATTGGTTGCACTAAGAATATGTTTGGAACCCACATGATTTGGTAAAAAAAAAAAAAAAAAAAAAAAAAAAAAGTGACATTTGCATATGTAAACAAAACAGCTGGAGCAGAATTAGGTCATTACTTTTATTAATTAGTATTTTTTTAAGTTTTGTGATTAAAACATGTGGAACTAAGGTATTGTTTCACATGTTTAGTGATCACATATTAGCAGTACAAAAAATGCAACAAAAAGAAATTCCTGAAATACTGACAACAGCATTTTTTTATCTAGCAAATTCAGAAACTACGGAGAGAGCTGGTTGCATCACAAGAAAAAGTTGCTACACTTACATCTCAACTTTCAGCAAATGTAAGTATTTTTGCTTTTGATGAAAAATATTTTCAGATGGGTTAATTACTCTTATTTAATTCTTATATCAAGATGTAAGCTGGCAGACTTCTGTTTATTTATCTTGGTGTTTTTGAAATTAATTATTTGATTTAATATATACACAATGGAAATAGAAAATAATGTTCTGCAAAGATCAATGGTTATAATTTTTTTTTCTTTTGTTATTACCTGTCCTCTAAGGAGGAATTTTAAGTGTGATAATTGGTGTCTGGCAATTTTCACTGTATTCTTTACAAGTAAAAAAGTGGCAGACTCATGCTTAGTGACAGAAGCACCAACCCTTTTTATCTGGGTCATTTAAAATCCTTTTGAAAGGTATAGAGATGCACTCACTGTGGATCAGAGAGAAATTAAACACTGTGACTGAACAGTAATGCTGAAGTACTCTGTTCCATTATATGTCATCCAAACTATCAAGACTCTAAAGCTTATTACAGATTTTGAGTCACAGTAAAGATTCTGTCAGTTTTGTGGGTATTAAACTGCTACAGCCAGTATGGTACTGCATTTTTTAAGTTGAAAAGCAACTTTTCCCTGACATATGAAATGTTACAAGCACCAAAAATATAGCTTTATCAGTTTCAGTAAAGGTGATGCAGTTTTGTACAAAAAAATAAAATAAAAAAAAAATCAGGAAATTCTAACAAATGCTTTATTAAATTTTATTGAAAAAGAGACTACTGGAAAAAAATCTCAGTGTGAATTTTCTTTTATTCAGTGTCTTCAAGATTAATTGATTTGATTTCCACTAAGATGAAATTTCTGTTCTCAGATATGAACATGCAAGGTTTCATTCTGATATTGATGAATGTAGAAAATTATATATAACTTAATAAGACACACTCTGGATAGCAGCAGATTTGTCTGTGCCTGTAGAGTAGGAACGGAGGACTAGAGAAGAAGGTATTGGACAGCGAATATAGTCATGTCATTGCAGGAAACTACACATTTTAATAGTAGTATCTAGGACTTTTTCAAGCTCTATCTTAACAAAACAGACTGGAAGAACCTCATTGATGATTTAGAAGCCTAGTTACCAATCAAAAATAAAATAGAGCAATAATTCTTACCTGCTTTGTAAAGCATGTTACAATTTATGGATTAGACCTTGTTAAAATATTAAAGAAATGCCATTAGTATTTTTTGGTTTATGGTGCTATAAGAATCTGGGACATGTAGCTTTCATAAACTCCACTTGGACAATTGCACCAAGATAAACTGCAGTTTGTGTCACATCTAGTGTGTCCACAGACTTGAATGTTGGTTAACCTTTGAACTGTAAATTACTAGACTTCCTTAAATTCTCAGTTTAATATTTTATCTTTACTTTTCAAAGTTGTCAATGATTTGTATAAACATAAACTTCGTCAAAACAAAGTGAGAAGCATAAGAATGGGTGCATGGCCACACAAATGCATTGATCCTACCTGTAAGAGCAAGGAATGATTTTGTCACTTTGTCACTTTGGATGTGACAATAATTCTGTAGTTCTCTCCCATTCAGTTCCAGTCTTTCCTCAGAATCAAGTTTTTTGTTTTTTTTTTTTTGTTTTGTTTTGTTTTGTTTTAAAAAAAGAAAGCAAGGAGACACAACCAACAAAAGAACAAACATGAATTGAGCATGAATTGGGCATGAATTGAGAATGTTGATAGAATTCATTATAGTTACATTTCACAAAGATAAACCCTGAAAAATATAGAGTGATGTGAAAAGAAAAACAATATACAAATGTATATAGAATTCACATGCTACAATAACTGTGCTGATATAGAACTCATGAAAACTGGGCTATTTCACCAAGAGTTCCCTGGTGTTCCTTCCAATTGTCATACATTAGTAATATGAGTTATTGAACGTATCAGAAAATAATGCCAGATAGGTAATGCGATCTACAGTTGTGCTTGGTTGCTATGGCTTCAGATGAAGTTACCAGCCAGTTACTGATCAACTGCTGTACAGCGATTTTTAAATGTGATTCAGGATATAACTATAGTTATCATTCCCAAGGAAAGCAGAGATGCAGTTGCAAGAGAGCATCATTATACATTTCAAGAAAGCAGGTCCCTGATGTCTTGGGCAACCTGTAGAGCATCTTTCTTCATAATGTAGATGTACTGAGTATTTAGCTCTATAAATACTGCCATTATTTTCGAGCAATTATTTCAGTCTGTGTAGCACTGTGTTCATGCTGGGGGAAAATAATTTCTAGTTGTGTGAAAGCTGCTTGATCCCTTTGGACTGCCACACTTGAAAGTGAAGAAGAGCTATCTTAGCCCTTTCTGCTGTCGTCAGGTTGCTGCAAAGAACATTTGTATGTCTGGAGCATTATGGATTTCCAGTCTTTTCTGACTTCTGAGGATAAATCAGTGAAGCAAACAATACCGGAATCCTGCAGTATTCGTAAATTAAAAAAAAAAAAAAAAAAAAAAAAAAAAAGATTTGGAGCTGGGTTATTCATTTGGGAATTTATAGCCAGCATGTATATCCTGGGTGTGGGGTTCTTTCTCTTGTATATTTTAGAACTAAAACGTCGATCACATTAATCATCTTTGCCAGGCTAGGCAATTCTTCATTTGCCCATCCTGAGATCAACAAACTAAAGCCAATGCTGAACAATCAGAAGAGCCTAGCCGGCGTCTTGTGTAGTCACTAGAAAACCTCATGCTCTCCACAGGGTGCTTTTCCTTCTACCAAGAACACATGGCTGCAGCAGCTCTGCCTTGTGATGGGGAGCATGGGGAAGAGGGCTGTGGAGGTCCTGTGCTCAGGTGCCTCTACTAGGGCTGGTCTGAGAGCCCCTGTGCTGGTGGTAACTCAGGGCTCTTGGTACCATGCCTCATTCCACTGTGTGGGCAGAAAACAGATTGCACTTCTCTCCTTCCTTTAGTTCTGAACAAAAAGCACCAGCAGATTCTTTGTTGCTGTTGTGTTGAAGTTGAAAGATGATGTTTAGGTGTCAGATGTTTAGGATATGTCCTTCTTCAGCAATGCTGTAGCTTTTAATAAAGCAACAAGTGCAACAGGATAAGAGGATGTTCCCCTGTGCAGCTGAGCCACTAAGGCCATTGTTCAGTTGATTTTGCCCACTTATGTCCAGTCTCCCTGGTAATACTTAGAAGTATTGCCTATGTCTCTGGCTAGTATTCCTTTGTGTGGAGTAAACACTGTGGTTTCTAATAACAATACCATTTCAGAGAAACTTAGTCAAGCTAGAAACATGGATACATTTTGGATTTTGTTGTGGTTATTTTTCCAAACTAATTCTGCTGCACATGTAGGAAATAAGATGGGCTCGATCTGTTGTATTGGGTGGGGATGTGGTCCAATGGACTTCCCAACATGTAAGAGGATTACAGCCCATAGCTTTTCCACCAATCTAAATTAAAAGGTAAAACTTTCAACAGGACACTTAGAAAAACTGTATGCATGTGCATCTATTTTTACCTATCCAGAAGTACCACATTTGTAAACCTGAATGTGCTTGTGTGTATATATATACATGCATGCATGCCATATGTTGTGTAAAAGTTAACTTAGTGCTGTTCTTTTGAATGTGTCATCCACCTTCTAATCTATATCCATGGAGACAGTCCTTAAATTCTGAACCTATAAGCAACTCTAAATCTGATCCTGTTAGCACGTGGGTTTTTTAAACAGTAGTGGAGAAATCTCTCCTTCTTCCAAATCCACAACATGTGGAATTCCCTCAAAATTAAACTTCTCAGGAGCATGAACCTTCAAGGCTTCAATTTGTCCATGCATGAACAAGGGATTTAAGAACCTTCACAATGAAAACGTTCTTTAAAGAAAAGTATTGCTAGTTATCATATGTAAATATTTTGGGGATGTAGTCATGAGATACATCCTTTACAAAAGCAAAAACGTAAAAGCTTTACACAATAAGCCTAGTTCTGAGTTCTTTCCCTGTTATTTCTGGTACAGAAGATGTAAAGAACACTTTCATGTAAGTCCAAAGGATCAAAGGAGACTATATACATTTGTTAGTACTAATTCTGTCAGTCCTTTGAGCACTTTATGTAAGTAAATCCAATGAAGTGTCAATAAAACATCATGAATAAAATCCAGCTTGAAAACAGAGTGTATATACAACCTTTTAATTGTGATATGCCCTATGAAATTCTGTCTAATTACAAAATTGATATTTCAAAGCAAGTGATTATATACTTTTCATAAAAATTATGAACGTAATTAACAAATATCTGATATAATATGACAAACATGAAAAACCCAGGTGGGCTTTTAATTTTCATGAGCTCATTCTGTCTTAGCAATTTTGTCTATAAAATAGATCTGGTTTACTAGCATATCATTTATCTCCTAATCTAACAGGCATATTTCATGAACTCCTGGCTTTTGAAAGAGAAATAGTTCTAATTAAAAAAAAATAAAAATTCTCAGAGAAGAAACAGAAAACATGTTTTACTCTCTCAGCTCTCTCAGTGGATAATACTGTTGCGATCTTCATTTTGAGATGTTTGTGTTTCAGTAGGCTAAAACCTGAATGAACAGTAATTCTTCTGGAAAAAAAAAATTACTTGCTTTCTGTCTTTTATATAGCTACATCCATCTCTGGCAGAGAGCAAGGTATCTTCTGCAGTGTCTTTGCTGAACAAAAAGTTACTCGATCATTTCCGATGCCTTTGATATAAATCCAATCATCTCAGCCTTAGTCCCAAACTCCCCCAGATTTGTGTACTTTCACTGTCTGGACATAGGCACCATTTTTTTCCTCACTGCAGCCTGGAGAAAGAAACTATTAATAATAATAATAATAATAATAATAATAATAGCAAGAAGTTGCGTTACCTCAGAGTTCATCTCCTGCTTGAATTTGTTATTACCATTTCCCTTTTTAAAACTAAATGAAAGTATTGTAGGCAATTAAAAATATAAATAAAAATGAAAATAAAATAAAAATAAAAATAAAAATAAAAATAAAATAAAAATAAAATAAAAATAAAAATAAAAATAAAAATAAAAATAAAAATAAAAATAAAATAAAAATAAAAATAAAAATAAAAATAAAAATAAAAATAAAAATAAAAAAGAGCATCTATTTCATCTCAGTATCACACTATTTGTGTTTTTCCTTGCTTTGCCATAAAAGACATTTTGTAGTACAAGTGTCATTAAAAGACCATCAGAATGAAATTTGACCTGTTTGGTCAAGCCTTTCCTCAATGTATTATTTTATATTATTTTATATCAAAATCTGACAAATGGAATTTATAGCATTTCTTAAGCATTTGAAAACCTCTTCTGAGACTTTTCTTACTTGGATACATTAATTATTCAGGCGTTGTTGGCTGGACTCAAGTACTATGCTTGATTTCAGCAGTTTATTTCATTTGATTAACCCCAAAGTGTTTTCCCTGCATATGATTAAATCCATGAAGGTCCCAGCTGTTGTTTGGATGCTTAATTTACTTTTTTTTTTTTTTTTTTTTTGAGATTCTGGCTTTTTCCCTGGTGCCTGTTTTGATGTTGCTGAAGGGCAAATCTCAATACTAATTAAGAAAGGGCTGTTTTCAGTGCTGAAAATGTCCAACCAGCAGACTTCCAACGTGACTGACAAGGGCTCAAATTCCAGTGAGCAGCCTGAACCCAGCCTGTGTGGAGGGCCTTTGATCAGTGCTTTGCACTGTATGAAGCTGAAGGGTGCATGCTTGTGAATTGTAGTAGACCCAGGATGCCACTGGAAAGCAGAGAGAGTTTGCTGGCTAATGCTCTTGTTTGGCCAGCCCTGAACCACTATCCCGCAGCCAAACAAGAAGATAATAGCAGCCGGCGAACAGAAAAGGTCAACAGATGTACAGTCACTTCTTGCAGTCAGCCAGACCCCTCCTGGCCTCTGACACCTTCTTTCCTTCAGCTGTGTCAGGTGGGAGGACATTTATTTATTTATCTTTGTTTTATAGACCTGGATGCAGCAAGTGAAAGGCAAAGTGCATCAGTAAAGAGTCTTCAGATATGTCAGTAAAACGTTCTAGACAGGCTGTAAATCTAAGAATTGAGGCATTTGAGATTTGGGAAATGTTCTAAATCAAATCTGTCATCTTCACACTGAAGTCATTCCTTGAGATTTATTGCTTTAACTGTTTCCAATGGGAATCTCATAAGTTAATAGAAGTCAAAATTAATTCACATATGATGGACCTGGAGATTAAGAGCTGTATATCATCTATTTGTCTGAGATGTATACAATATTAAAGACAGATACATTTTGCTGCAGACATACTTCCAGTAGTGCCTAGTTACATAACTAACCCTAGTATATCTCCTAGTAAAAATGCTACATTCAGTTATGAAGATGTAAGTTTATCTTTAGCAATGGGTATTATTAAAAGGACATTTAGTCTGAATGCTATATTATATGGTATTCAAATTATGTATTCCATGAATGCAACTGCCGTATCTAACATAGACTTCTGAGGTGTGAGAGATTGACTGTAATTTATGAAAAACAAACAAACAAACAAAACTTCTAAATATTTTTTGCTAGAATGAAAGAATGGATGTTTTTGATAAAGTTAACAATGCTCAGATTCAGAGGATTACCAATTCAATCAAAAAAATACCAATTTAATAAAAGTAAAATAAGCAAACAATTTGAATATTTAATTTCTCATTTCCATTTTTAAAGTTAAAGTTACTTCTTTCTATTTGTTTCAATTGTTTTCATTTCTGAGTTACTTTGCATTTCACTGTTTATATGCAAAGACTGTTTATATGCAAAATAACTGGGTATATATACATATCCACATTTTATAATATCCACAGTCATATATAAATATACAGTGTGTTTTTTGTTTATGTTTGGTATGGTTTTTGCTGTTTTTTTGTTTGTTTGTTTTTTCAAATGAACATTTATTATTTTTTTACATAGTATGTCTTTTGGGACAAATATGCATAAAAATTCAACAAATAGGGGTTCTCTAGACTGCTGAATAAATAAATATTTGCTGCTATGGGGAAAAGTAGCACAGCTTATTGCGCTGAATGCAAAAATAATACCTCGTATATATTATATTATAAAATAATACCATAGAACCATATTATTTTGTAATAAACATTTAAAGTGATGAACAAAGTAATTGAACTTTTTTTCTTGAGTAGTTTTCAGTCAGTGGGCCTTTTAATTATGCTTCTTTATTACTAGCAAATGAAGACCTAAAAGTCTTTATATCAAATGACTTAGGAAAGATCTATTATCATCTTGATCCAATTACATTTAGGATGCAACACTCATGGTGTGCTTCTCCAAGATAATATAGTCAAGGTTATATATTCACTGGCTGAATTTTACTAAGAATTCATAATTCTAACATGGCTATCTTTCTCTAAAGACTATCAGACAATAACTTGATAGTTTCAGTGACCTTTGCTGACATTTTCAATTATGCTTTTTATTTCTTATTTTTTCTTATTAAGTTCCTTGTGGATTATGCATGTACAGCATAAGCTAAAGCTATAGAGCAGGAAATTACTTTGCACAAATATCCATAGTTATGTACCAAAGAACTGCAGTTGTCACAATATAATTGTAAGAAATCAGAAAAAGCAATGCATAATTAAGCAAATGATTCTTCTTTTCAAGCCATCAGTACCCATTGTTGGTAAAGCCATCCACTGAGACACAGATTTTTTTTATGAGGCAGTGAAGAGAGCTCCATTAGTTAGCTTCCTGTTAAACACATGTAAAAAAGGGAACATTTGTCTGTAGTTCTGTGATAGTACATCTACCGTGTCTCTGACTGGGCTCTGGGACATTGATCATCAACTTCAGCATTAAAACACCATGAATTAGTCTGGATCTTTTTTAATATTCAACTGATTTTTCAAGTAAAAAGTAAGTTTAAAAGCTAGTGACTTTTATCTTCTCAGAGTAAGAGCTGAAGGCCGTAGTTTTCAAGCTAGCTAGAATAACTGATATTGACTGACAGATTTCAGACTTGTATTTGACACATATGCCAAGTGCATTTTGTTAAAATTATAACTTTAAGTATACAGCCAAAACTATGTATGTTAAAACAGGCATTTAAATAATTACAAGGTAATTCCTAGGAAATTGCGTATTTATCTAGTCTCATGTTTATTTTTTTAAGTTAGTCCCTAGGGTGCATATCCTTTATCGAAAGAGTTATACCTAAGGCATACCTGCAGAAAGCAGGTGGTTTGACCAGCCTACCCATAAGTAAATAAATGCATTATTTGTCAATAATATCCTTTACGTGATGTAAACTCCTTGTAATAAGGAGTAAGATATTGAAATCTTTATTGCAATCAAAAATAATTTTCAAAACACAAAACCCACATACCAGCATAACAGCTCTGAAGTGGAGGTGTGGAAATGAGACACTGTTGTATATATGGTAATCATTTTTTCTTTGAGGAATGGATATACAGAGCAAGGTGGGAAAGATGTTAGAATTCTCAAGATTGTCTTTTATATTTGCATGTATATGTATAAATGTATTTATATTTTATATACGTTTTATGTTATTTTTCTACACACATACATACATATGTATAATCAATATAAGACAAACAGACCAAGCAATGACCTTTTATAAAAAGAACTGTGATGTTTTTTGTTTTATTCTCAGAATTACTTTGGAGTGTTTTATTTGGGAACTGAAAATTTATATTTTAAGATAGAGTACCTGAATTCCTCTATTGAAGTGTTCAGTAACTGAAAATAATCACTCCTGGGCTTCTGTTTGGGAGCAGTCTTCTTCTGGTCGATATATCAGTGAACTCCAAACAGGACTTTAAATCCATAATTCATTTCCAGGCTAAGCTAGGCTCCTTGGGGGCTAAAGAAGCCTGAGGAGCACTGGCCTCACTTGACTGCTTCACATCTGTTCAGTCTGAGTTTAAAATTAATACAAAAGCGTTGGAGAAGATGCGCTTGGAGGGGAGAGAATATTAAAAAAAAAAAAAAATAGGTCTTTGAGAAAGCCCAGAGTGAAAGTGCTGGATTTTACAAAGGCCAGATATTGTTTGTCCAGTCAAAATGTATAAAGCCTCCTGTATAAAACCTGAAAGTTTCACAGTGCATTGAAGACCCAGTCTAACAACAAATGTTGTCTTCTGTTACTTTCACAGGCTCATCTAGTAGCAGCTTTTGAAAAAAGCTTGGGAAATATGACCGGCCGGTTGCAAAGTCTAACAATGACAGCTGAACAAAAGGTACGTTTAGCAAAGCAGACGGAAAGCAGTCAGCAGATTATATTAGAGTTTTGTTTAAAAAACACTGAAAGGAAACAGGGACAGCTGTGACAATAAGACAGACAGATCTTTCTTTAATGGCCATTGCTATCAAATCTTCATAAAGCTCCAGTAGAATTAAACTCTGCAGCATCAGGTTTTCCTAGACAATATCATAGAATTGTTTGAAGATAAAATCTTTGCTTAAGATTTTAATTAAACATATGCAACTCTAGGTTTAATCCATATTGAAAGATCCTGTAACAAAGACATATCATAACCTACTGGACTGCTTAATTCCAGCCTGACAACATTGTCAGAATAACATCAGTAAATCAGTACAGGAAGGGAAGGACTGTACTTAAAGTAGACAAAAATGCCTCCATTCATTGTAAATGCAGGTTGGGTATCCTATTTGCTTAGAAACAGTTTTGGTTTTCACTGTGCTGTTGTGAGCGTTGGGGAAAAAATCTAAACCTGATAGCTAGTAAATTTAACGTGAGGCTTTGTACCCTGCTGAGGATTAAGAGGGCGCTTAGCACCTACCAGGATTGAACTACTGTAACTGTTTTCTGCCCTTAGTCATTTTGAGCAGTATCCTGTAAACAAGAAGGCCTCATTGAGACAAGCAATGAAAGAAACTGTATATCTGTGAGCTATTTCACCACTAGAGTCAGTGTAGCTGTGTATAAAAATAAAATTTCACAGTGTAGTTGATCATCAACAGGTGAAAAATGGCAAGACTAACTGTGAAATGGATAGAAAATATTTTTATTGCTCGTGTTTTTTGCTGTTTGTCGTTGTTGTTGTTTTGCATCTCAAGCAAAATAAATAAAGAGGAATTAAAGAAAAAACTTGACTTTTTACAAAATATAATTTCCCTCAGAAGATTTTCTTTCCAAAAGAGATTAAAAAGTGACATTGAAATAAATCATCTCATAAGCAAGCTTGTTCCCCAGAAGACTTGGAACATGTCCCTTCCATTCTCTTCTCTACTGTTGAGGTTAAATTCCTTTAGTCTTCATTATATAAACAAGGGCTGGAAGGAGAGTATTAATGATTCAGTAAAAGAAAAGCTATTTTTAAATTAAAATGATGTTGTATTCTGGTACAGGACTCCCTGCACTGGAGTAGTTTTTCTTTAAACTGCAAGACAGTCACTGTTATGGGTTTCAGTTACAGAAACAGTTATGGGTTTCTTTTGTTTGTTTGTTTTTAATTGAATTATTAGTTAATGTTATTATTTTTTTTTTTTTTTGAAGTAGACACACACAAATTCAGATTGGGATTCAGACATTAAACAGTAGCCTTGAATACTGCAGGATGCAAGTCAAATGGTTATATTGTCTTTTGGCACTTTTTTTTCTCTCTCTCTTAACTTTATAATGAATATTAAATTGGGACCCCTTTAAAGTAACCTTTTTAAAAAAAAAAAAAAAAAAAGAAAGAAAACTTGGTTTCCATACAAATATCATGATAACTTTGCATAGAATAAATACAAAAGTAAATATGAGTTGAGTTTAATATCTTCATAGAAATTCATCTTCAGTGTAGACTGAAGTAGAATTTCAAGTAGAATTCATTTTAAATGAATTCTACTTGAAGTTAGTGTTGCCCTTATATTCACCCAAGCATTCCCATGAACTTCATTTGGACCACTCTTATCTTTTTAGCTTAGACATACATTGTTCTTGTGCCATGTATTTCAAGCTCTCTTTGTTCTTCCCACAGGAATCTGAGCTTATAGAGCTACGGGAAACCATTGAAATGCTGAAAGCCCAGAATTCTGCTGCACAAGCTGCTATTCAAGGAGCCTTGAATGGTCCTGATCATACCCACAAAGGTATGCTTTTGTCACTATTAAAATAAGTGCAGAGTTTCTCCCTAGGAAAAAAAGGCTAAGTCACTACTTTTCTGTTGTTTTGATGACTCTGTTGCAAGGGCAAGTACATTCTGGAGTGAATGGTAGGCATTCTTGTGGGTTTCCACAACTGGAAACCTTGCATGTGCTTCCTACTTGCCGCAGAGTTCCTGGAGCTTTGTCTTCTCAAAACTGGGTGGCCAGGAATGAATTGTTGGGTGTAAAGAGTTAACCCTGTCACCGTAGTTGGGTATTGAAGTACTCCCAAGTCACTAGTGAAGTCTTACATCAAAACATAGTTATACCTTAGAAATCCAGTGTAATATGTAGCTCTGAAAGTTGTAATCATTAAGAGACAGACTAATTACAGTTTATTCACTTCACAAAGTGCCAAATCAGTACAGGAAGCGAACTTTTAAAATTCCAGATTCTGAATTAATTTTTCATTGCTGTTTAGTAAATGTTATATTATAAATATATATTTCAAAGTGTCTGTTGATAAGCAATAGCAAAGGAATTACTTGAAGAAAAAAAGAAATAACAGCCTTAATTTCTGAAAGTGCCATTGATCTTTCTTTAAAGAGGTCATTATTTAAATTAGATGCTCACCCTGAGGTCATTTCACTGCATGACTTAAGTATAGCAAAGCTAACTTCTAGGAAGTAGAATATAGCCTAAAAAGTAATTTTCCTTGGAATATAGTGGATATGTTTTGCAAGAATACTTACCAGTGATTAACTTATAGTTATTAGAGACTTAAGAAATTGCCTCACCAATCTTTTTAAATATTCTCCGCTTCTTATTTTGTTTCATGTGTTTTTAATGAACTCTTGCCTGCTTATTTCCATCATGGTATATTAGAAAGTAGCATCTGAATGCTGATAAACCCTGCTACAAGTCACATAGTGCCTATACTCCTCAGGGAAAACAAACAAACAAACTGTAGTACATATGATGGTAATAACTCAACTAATCCATCTGTAACAGAAGCTACTTTGCTCTGAGGTTATGCCTGCATAGATTGCTGTGTGGGATCACTGCTTTCTTGCCTCCCAGTCCAGAGGAGCACATAAGAGTTTTGTATAGATTCCCATTGACTCTGATGTGGTTTCTCATGGGCTGCAATATCTTGGATCCAAGCCACAAAAAGAATCAATACCATTTATGTGCATTTAGACTCCATTTGAAGAGTGAGACCCTGTATAAATATAAAAAATGATTATTATATTCAAGCAGAGGCTGTGTCACCTAGCCAGATAGCTTTCAATGTATGTTGTTTTCTTTAGATTTACGTATAAGACGGCAACATTCTTCAGAAAGTGTTTCCAGCATCAACAGTGCAACGAGCCACTCAAGCATTGGCAGTGGTAATGATGCTGACTCCAAGAAGAAGAAAAAGAAAAACTGGGTAAGTGCTCAGCAGGTTTTAGCCTGTCTTTTAGCTATTATGTCATTTCCTAGTGCCTGAGTAGCATAATGGCCCATTTCATCTACAATATTCTTGTGGGGCCAGACAGATGCAAAGCAATTCACTTGTACCCATACTGTGACACTATCAGCAAACTAAAAATTGTTGAATACCAGTGGGGAATTCTTTGCATAAATCAGGATAATTTAAAATAAAAATAAAAACTGCAAATGGCCTTAAAATAGCTGTTATGACCCAAAATATCTCTGGGCCACATTGAAAACCTGTTTAATTTTAATTCAGCAGGAGTGATTCAAAAGCTTGAGTCAAATACTTTACCCAGCTTTGAAGGGAGTTGAAATCTGTTATGAATTCTCATGTAAAATTAGTACGGTGTTTAAAGAAAGGAAGATGGTTCTCAAATGGAACACACAAATACCACATAGTTCCAAGGGTTTAATCAAATACTTACATTAAATAAAGACGAAAATATGTGTTTTTTGTTTGTTTGTTTGTTTGTTTGTTTTTATATTACCTGCATAAACACTTGTTTTAAAATACTTATCAGCCTTCATTCCCTTGATTTGTAATTCCACACTCTTTCATGTTTCTGCAAGGTGAACTCTAGAGGAAGTGAGGTGAATATATACCATGGAAAATTTGGCATGCATCTATAAAGAACCCTATCTTGGCATGATTGCTATTTATTTTGGCAGTAGGCTTTTACACCTTCTTAAAACAGATTATCTTGTATGTCTTCTCAGTTTGCCTCTATTCATTTTAATCTCAAAGTTTAGACTATAGAAAGGGGGAGTGTAGCCAAAATCCATTTCTTTCTTGTTAGATATCATGATCTGGAAAATACTTAATGTTTCTCTGATCAATGGTCACACTCCCCACTCTCCAATTATATCATGAACATAACATGTTTGAGTACCTCATTTTTATAGAGGTTTGTCATTGACTTCTATTCAATTTTAAATCAGAACACCTTTCTGAAAATAAATAAATTAAACAACACATTTTTCCTAAAGATGACCAACTTATGTATTTAGACAAATGTATCAAAGAATGGGCTAGTTAAAACTCACTGCAAACAAAACTGATGTCATCTTGGCTCCTGAAATAAATGGCTCTTTGGCTATTCTGTCCCTTTTCAATACTGGTAAGAGCTTCTAGAGAGAAAAGGCAATGCTTTCACATTCAAAGATCTTACTACTCTAAAGGAAACTGCAGTGAAGAGTAGCTACTTTTCAGCTAACATTCTTCTCAGTAGTACAGCAAAGCAAGCCTCATGTCCCAGCTTAAGTCCTCTTGCTTGTGATCCAAAACATAGCATTGAAATAGTTTGATCAATCAAATTTTTATCTGGAAAGCTAATTGGCAAACCCAGTAAATTGGACTTGTCTTTTCATTTCAGCATTTAGAAGGAGCAGGTTCTGCCTGCTCTAGATGTGAAGTGGTTATTTAAAGCCAGCCCTGGAAGGGAATGCCATGGGAATGGGATTCCACTGGGGCTTAATGGCTTTAAATGAGCACCCCTCTGCCATAGCTGCACCACTCAGTCCTGCACCTTTTCCATAGACTTACGTTTGCGCTGCGCTGGATTAATAAATGAAAAAAAAAAAAAAAAAAAAAAAAAAAACAAACCAAAAAAAAAAACACTGTATCATGTTTTTAGAGATACTGTGTTGCATATGTTAATACCTTGCTTCTGTATACTGACCTCAGGCAGTGGCTAGGATGGCATCTGCAAACTAACTCTTCGAAACATTATCTGCATGCAAATTGCCGAAATGAGGAAAATTATCTTGCTCTATGTTTGTTTTCCAGCTAAGAAGCTCTTTCAAACAGGCCTTTGGAAAGAAGAAGTCCACCAAGCCTCCTTCCTCACATTCTGACATAGAAGAGCTGACAGATTCCTCTCTTCCTTCATCACCCAAATTGTCCCACAGCTCAGGAGAGTGTGGGGCAACATCAATGAAACCATCACAGTCAGCATCTGCGTAAGTTTCTCTCTCTTAGCAAATGTTTCTTCCAAAATGGGATGGACTGTAGGACAGGCCTCCTCAAACGTGTTGCAAATTAGAAACCATTGTCAACAGCTGTGATCTTTTACTCCCTTGCTTCATTCATTTGCTAGGTTTCTTGCAATTTTCACTCCATTTAGACACTGGCAGCGTTTTCTTAGCATTTTCCTTTCTTTCACAGCCTTTATCGAAAATTATCTAGCAGTACAAATTTCTGTACAAATGAATATCCAAAAGCTCATGTTGTACTCTTCCTGCACCATTAACAACTTGATCATATCCATTTAGTAAAAGCCAAATACTAAAGTTGCCTTTCTCCACAACATGCTAAAAAATGTTATTTTATTTTCCTGCTAGCTTTGGATTTTCACAAAATGTTCATCCTTTCGTTCCTAATTTCTCTATTTCATAACTCCTTTTTTATTTAAATCTTTTTCTTCTTCTTTTAGAGTTTGGAATTCTTTGCAAGATTTTATTTTATTTTTTATTTTTATTCAAATCAACATTTACTGTGTCAAGGCTGAGAACAAGTCATCAATCAAAAGCTGTCTCATTTTGTCTTTATGAAATCATCTTTTTTTGTTTGTTTGTTTGTTTGCTTGTTGTTTGTGGATTTTTTTTCTTTCTAATACATTCTTATAGATTTCTCAGTCCTCATTCATATTCTTCCACTTTTTTTTTTTTTTTTAAATTTTTATAAACTCCTAACTTTTTCCAGTGTGTGGAAATCTGACTCTTTGATTGCACACTCAAATGCATGTTACTGGTGCCAGCCTTCCTTTTCTTGTCCTGACTGAGAATAATCAGAGCATGACTATTCTTCCTTAAAGTACTCAGGGGATTCTATTGTAGTGACTAATTGCTGAGGTTTCAAGCAGAATTTCCCTGTGTTAGGTCGGTGCCTTTAATGATCAGTTTTTGATAGACCTTAAGGATTTTTATTGCTAGGTTTAGGAATTTGACAGCAAATATTCCTACAAAAGGAACTGCTCCACAGTAAAAGTTTTTCTTTCCACACATTCCGTGCAACCTACTAGGGAGTATCTCATCTAGCTGTCTAGTTTTATTGTTTCTTTTATAAGAAACTTTTATTATTTCAAGTATATGTATGTTCTGGGGGGAGGATTTCTACATGTTTGGTACCCTCAAATCTGATTTGTTATCAACTTTAAAATCACTAGTAAAAGCCTAAATAGAAAGTGCCTGAAGTTAAACAGAACACTGTTCATCAACTACATTGTCTATTAATGATTCACAGAACTGTTTTCATAACCTTAAACTGTTTTCTTTCTTCCAACCCTGCTTTCTTCTCTGTCTCTTGGATTTGCTCTCTAGGTGTGCAGATCCCTTGAATTTATCAAGGACAATACTACATGATTAGTCTTTTATCCCAAGCTCTTCCCATTGTTGTCTCTGAGCCTGGACTTCCTAATCTCCACACAGTTCATAGACTTCTAGTTCTTCCTCTGTAACATTTCTGAACACAAAATTTTCTGATCTTATTATACCACCCCTTTTATTTTTACTGCGACCTTTCTACATAGTAAAACATAGGTTCTTTTTCTTCCGTGGGGAGATCACATAAGTTGTATTTATTTAGATTAATTTCTTTGTATGTTATACTGATAACATTACTTTCTTTGAAAGACTGTTTTCTGTTGCATCATTTAAAATTCTGTTTCTTTCAAGAGTTTTTGTAATCAACAGCAACCTCTGCTTAAAGATGATGGTTTAGCTCCCTTTACCCAAAATAACCTAATTATTTCTGAATCCCAAGACTGTCATAAGGTAGAAAAAATAAAATTATTTATTTTGTACTAATCTGAATCATTGTCTGAAGTCAGATCAAGATTCTGAGCTTCTTTCTGTGACTGCTCAGGAATGCAACCTTATCTTTTTGGTTTTCTTCCTTTTGATGAAATCCGAACTTCCTGTTGAATTTTACAGTAGCAGGAGCTGAGTGTTGACAAGCTCCAGAGTTTGCAAAATAAAATTGTATTCATACTTTCTGCTTCCATTCTGCTTGTGTTAGCAGTCTACTCATCATCTTCCTGCTTCTTCCAGAACCAGAGCCAGGCTTTCTGCTTCGTCTTCTATGAAGCTGGCTTGTCAAGTTATATTTTCATTCGTTTTCACCCCCAAAATGCAGTGGGGAAAAAAAATTGCCAACAAATAGATACATGACTTCCCAGATGTCCAAGTTGTTATATAAGCTAAAATATGCCTGTAAAGAAATTTTCATTTCTTACTTTGTTAGTGTAGTTATGGGCACTTCAAACCACGAATTGTACCATAATACTTGGAAAATAAAATCCTAGTAAATGCCTTTATTCATTTTTACTCACATTTAAAATATTTGTACACGTTTTGAATAATATTATTTTTTTTCTTCAATTTGCCATATTTTCATTTGTCCTGAACTCATCAGCTTCCCCTTGCTTACAGTTTCTTTATATATTTTTTCTTGCCCTGAGTCTCATATTCTAAAACATTACCTTTACTTTCTTCCAATTGCATCTGTCCAATACGTGTGTATGCAGGTCCTCTCTAGGCTGGCCACCAAAGAAAAGGCATAACGGCCATGTGATCTACAAGCATAGATCCCGGTAAAATTGAGTGTGGGGCATGGAGTTGTATACTCAACTGCTGACCTGAAGAGTGCTGCATCTTCTTTCCAAAAATACATTTGCATGCATTCTGGCAATTAAATTTGAGCTCTGTTTCTTGTTTGTATATTAGTAGTAATAATCACAATAATAATACTTATTGTTATAAAATGTTTTTTATATTTAAATTGTTCTGCAAATATTAACTATTTACAGTGACAGTAATAAAGAACATGTAACATTTAGTGAATTGGATGAAAATATTGCATAGTATAACAATTTATTCAAAATTCAGTGTTTTATTTTCTACTGGTTCTGTTATGCAGCAGATTTGGGTCTGATAGACACATAGAGGCAAAACAGTCTGAAATGGGAATTGGACAGGCTGGATGCCTAGGCCAGTCATGTTTTGATCTTTTCTCAGAATTGAGTGGTTTCTTCCATTAAAATTAATGCTTACAAAAATAATCACATGGAGATGGCTTTCAATCCTATCTTTCAGTGGAAAAAAAAAAAAAAAAGGCAATGAAAAAATCCTGTTATTTCAGACACTATACATTTCCAAATTGCAAACCATAGGCAAAAGGCAAATCAAAACCAGTACAGATAAAATCTTCTAGATCACGATGTCAAGGTCTGTCTCTTTGTGTACTGTTCAAAACAGAGAATATTGTTATTGCCTAATGATCTGTACTGCATACTTCAGTTCTCACTATTGCTACATAGGAAAACCATAACCTTTGCACCAAAGCAACAATACAGATATAAAATCAAGTTATAACCCATGGGTGATGCACAGTCCAAGAAAGACTTCTGACCAAAATTTAACAGCTTTTTTTTCCCATAGTGAACTATCCAATAAACTAAAGAGGTATAAACCAGGCTGATCATTTCATCTGGAGAGGTGTTTCTTTTCCTCTTTTTTTTTTTTTTTTCAATTTAATTCCTTTCTTTTATTTATTTATTTATTTATTTTTTATTTGCAATTTGAGCCTTCTCATGTTTCTTTGATAGGATTCTCTCTTCACTCTTAGGTTTCACCAGCAGCAAGCATTTTCTGTACTTTGATACTTAGTAATGACACTGCTTTGGGGGGGAGAACCTTCCTTTAATCTCTTGCCTGTTTCCTGCTCCTCCTTAGGATCTGTGAGTGCACAGAGGCAGAGGCTGAAATTATTCTACAGCTAAAGAGTGAGCTGAGGGAGAAAGAGCTAAAATTAACAGACATTCGTCTTGAAGCCCTCAGCTCTGCACATCATCTGGATCAGATTCGGGAAGCCATGAACCGCATGCAGGTCAGTGCAGTAGTTTAAGTGATCATAGGGGCACACACCAAAGGAATGTTTGGTATATTTTCTTTGGTTTTGTTTTGGTTATCAAAAATGTTGATACAAAATAAACTGCTATAATACAGTTGGACACTTCCACCAGATGGGTATGATAAGTGTTCACTATTAGAATGATAACAATGGTCTTAGCATATATTAATAAATAAAATGTTTAAGAGTGATAGAAGAAAGTATTATACCTGCCCAGAGGATATGTGTTATCTAAACCCTATGGCTGGGGAAATCTACATGACAGACAAGCAAATTTCTACAGAACTTTAATGCTTCAGCCATGGAGGAAATATGTGCATACCCTCTCATAGTGTCTAATTCCTAACCTACTCATGGCTTGAAGAAGCAAACTATATGAAACTTAATTAAATTATTGTATCCAGCATCACTGACTTTGTTGTCAGAAGATTTTCCCCTACACGAGGCTGAAAAAATATAGAAAGAATGTCACTGTTCTTCTCTGTATCATGTAGCTTTATGGGACTCAGCTCTGTTGCCCTGTGGTGGTTCAGCTTGAGTGAGCAGCCAAGCTCCACCACAGCTGCTCTCTCACTCCCCCTCCTCAAAATGGAATGAGGAGAAAATACGATGAAAAGGACTCAAAGGTTGAGATAAAGACAAGGAGATCACGCAGTAATTATTGTAACAGGCAAAACAGACTCAGCTTAAGGAGATAGTAAGATTTATTGCTTATTACTAACAAGCTAGAGAAGTGAGAAACAAAGGAAAGATACCAAAAGCACCTTCCTCTCCATCCACACTCTTCCACCTCCTCCCCCCAGGCGGCGCAGGGGAACGGGGGAATGGGGGTTATGGTCAGTCTACAGCGCTTCTTCTCTGCCGCTCCTTCTCGGTCACTCTCGTCCCCTGTGCTGTGGGGTCCCTCCCACGGGATGCAGTCCTTGATGAACTGATCCGGCGTGGGCTTTCCACAGGCAGCAGCTCTTCCAGAACTGCTCCAGATATGGGTCCGTACCATGGGATCCATCCCTCAGGAGCAAACTGCTCCAACCTGGGTGCCCCACGGGCAGCAGCTCCTGCCAGGTCACCTGCTCCTGCGTGGTCTCCTCTCCATGGGCTACAGGTCCAGCCTGGAATCTGCTCCAGCAGGGGTCTTCCACAGGCGGCAGCCTCCGTCGGTGCAGGGCCACTTGCTCCACCATGGTCTCCTCCACGGGCTGCAGCGTGGAGCCCTGCTCCACCGTGGTACTCCATGGGCTGCAGGGGGACATCCTGCTGCACCATGGTCCTCACCACAGGCCGCAGGGGACTTCTGCTCCGGCACCTGGAGCACCTCTCCCCCTCCTTCTTCACTGACTTTGGTGCCTGCAAGGCCATTCCTCACTCCTCTCACTCTCCCAGCTGCTGTGTGGTGCAGCGTTTTTTTCCCTGTCTTAAATATGCTGTCACAGAGGCACAAAACAACATCGCTTATTGGCTCGGCTCTGGTCAGCAGTGGGGCCCTTACCAAACATGGGGCAGCTTCTAGATCCTTCTCACAGAAACCACCCCTATGGGCCCCTGCTACCAAAACCTTGCCACGTAAACCCACTACATGCCCACATAAAAGTATCTAGTGTCAGGGAGGGTGCCCAAAATTATCCACAACATCCACACAGAGTGTGACAGAAGTCCTTCAGCAGATCTGTGCTCTACAGTCTTAAACCAGGCTACAAGGACCTAAACCAAGTGAAATCTCCAGAGAGGTTTGCTCTAGTCACATGCCACCAAAGTTTGAATTTCACCAAAGCTGGGCAGAAGTGACTGCTTCAGATGGTGTCACTGGTAATCACTTCTTTTCAAGTTTTCCCCAAAAGACAGACTTGGTGACATTTTGGAGAACTGATGGGGACTGGGAAGGGAAAAAGTTGGATTGTTAAGAAAGAAAAAAGAATACTGTGTGTATTCAAATCATCTTAAAAATCTAAAGCACAGCTGAATGGAATACTGTTAAGAATAGTGTAGTTAACCAGCATACAGTGCAGAGTAGATTAAGATTACAAACCACGTTTCATTGTAGATCCTGATGTGAACCCAAGGCTAAATTTGGGCTTTCACCTATTTTTTTCTGTCAATATTTCCTTATTTGGCCCTTCCCTTTCACCTTCTTCTCACTTTTGCCTATATGATCTAGTCTTTTTGTAGCAGTTGCATTTTGTGCATGTGTGTAATGCGATCCCTTATGATTTACTTCTATAATGGGCCAGCCAAACAGCCTTCATAAAAGAATAGGACTTTTAGCAGAATGTTAATGAACGTGGAATTAAATGTGATGTGCAAAACGGTCTGCAAGAATAAGCAGTTGCTTTGTGCTGCACTTCATGAAGCAACTGAAAGATAGATCTAGCTAGTACCAGGCTGTTCCCAGGCTGTTTTCATTTTATTATTGTACATCCAGTGATCACTTGGCACCACAGAGGATTTAGCTAAAAAAATTTCCTAGTTGTGCTGATTCATCTGTCACTGTACGTTTTCATCAAAGAGGGTTTGCTGGCAATTACATGAACGATCTCATGTTTGAATGATCAAAAAGTCTTATCTGCTACTAAGGAGGGTTTTGAAACTTAAAATATGAATTTGTATTTTTAATTTTTTTTTTTCTCCTCTGTGATGTTGTTGCTTAAATTTTGCATTCAATGGCAATAATCATTTCTGTGACCTTAGGAACACTGACACATCTAATATTTTAACAATAACTTTAACTGACCTAAGATATTTGGTGATTAAAAATAACTTCTAAAACTGAGGATAGCTGAGGAATTTCTCACACTTGTACTGTGGTCAACTGTATAAGAAGCACAGAAAATTGAAGATTGTGGTGTTTAGGAACTGTCTCAAGGCAAAAGGTAGAACAAGGTCTTAGGGTTTTTTCCCTTCACTTCAGAAGTGAAGGCTTTCGCTCTCTGATACAGTGCTGCCTGCTGCCATGAAACTGCTAAACCACTTATCTCCTGCAGGTGAACAGCAGGCACCAGGATAAGCACTGCCAGTGGTTTTCTGAAAGAGTAACCTCCTGTGCTTTTATGTTGATTTCTTGTGAATACAGAATGAAATAGAGATACTGAAAGCTGAAAATGATCGTTTAAAGGCAGAGACTGGAAATACTGGAAAGCCTGCTCGGCCGTCCTCAGAGTCTTCAAGCAGCACATCATCTTCTTCATCACGGCAGTCACTAGGACTTTCTCTGAACAATTTAAACATCACAGAATCTGTTACATCAGGTAAACATAATTTGAGCACATGCATGTCTCAGCAATTAGTAAGAATTTATTAGTTTTCATCCTTTTAAGGGGCCACGTACCAGAGGCATGCCTGAAAAGTGAAATGCCTCGTATCACTCGTGAACATTAGATATATATTCACTAATGGAGATGAAGAACAATCTTGGCAGACATTTCTGAAAACTTAACTTTTAGAAGGCTCTGAATGCTAACAGCAGAGTGTTCATTCTATTTCCTCGGTTTCCAGCAGTGATACTCTCTACCTACCTAGTTTACAATACTATTTTATCATCTATTTTACAAGTGATTTGAAAAGAGTAGTATTTTTTTGCAGTATATGACAACTGTGTGTGTATATATATATATATATATATATTTTATTTTTTTTTCTTGTCCATATGGGACAAATGAACATAGTACATGAAATTTTCCTTCTTTATTCTTATTTTTATTTTTATTTTTATTTTTATTTTTATTTTTAATTATTCAGTTAGCCCCCTTAACTTCTTCTCATATTTGCATCTGAGGCAGAAGGTTTTCTCAGCTTTATCCTTTACACTTTTTTAACGCAGTAAATCTAGTTAGCCTATGTTGGACCAAATCACCATTCATGACAGGAGCCAAACCCGCCTGCTTTATTAAGCACTCTCATTGTCTTCTGTGAATGAGAGCAAGCAAGCAAAACTGTGATCCACATCCTGAGCATTAACATTTGATTATTTTCCATGTCATATAGTTTATGATAATAAGCCTTCTACACTTGTTTTCATAACGTAGCCAAGAAACAGAAGTGCTGCCTCTAACATTAGAACCAGAAGCACAGCAGAAGCAGAGCAGCACTCATTAACGTAGACTCCACAGAAAGTATAATGCAGTCTCTGGAAGCAATAAAAATGTGGGTAATAATTGTAGAAAGAGTCTAGGCAAGACTACAGCTGAGAATGTGCCAAACTGCCTGACTGTAATTTGGGTTGGCAGTTAGTTATATTATCTTGCCAGTCATTGATTACATGCGTATTTGAATACTTCTGGCTAATATCAAATTTTATATGAAAATCAGTATGTATTTATTTACATCCCAACCTTTTTTTTTTTTTTTTTTTTTTAACCAGTTTTAACTTTTAGAATGGATGAACTCAACTTGGACTGTGGTATACAATAAAGTGTCACAAAAACAGGGAGAAAACATTTATCTATTGTCCCTGCTCACACATGTGCACACATTAAAACAAATAAATAAATAAGCAGAGTAGATTTTTTTAAATGGTAATTGTAGAAACTCTTTTATGAATAACAGCTATTAGCACTTTGTCTCTTGGCTCTAACTCTGTCTAGATATAGGAATAAACATAATATAAGCTTTAATTTTCTGTGTTATAGGTTCAAAATGTTTTTCTAGCATGCGAAGTAATTACATTTGGTTATAAGAAATTAAAGAAATAAGGGTGCCTAATGAGGAGTGGAGGATATCATTTGATCATGAATCCAGACTTTTTGGTCATCATGAGTATCATTTTGCTGCTGTGCCAGAGAACTTGGAAGGGTGACAGCTTCCTACCAAGTCCTGTGGGGTTTCTGAGGCAGCTGAAGTACTACTAATCAAAAGTCCCTGAGATATGAAGAGGTTAAACATGCTGGAAACTAAGCTGAGAGAGATAACGAAGGCTTTTTATCATCACACTACAAATGCCATGGCACTTACTGGGAGACCAGTGTCAACTAGAAATGACCAAAGCTATTCATTGCTTCCCAGAGGTATGGCCAGCTCCTCCAGATAGGTGAAAGAACAGCAAACAAGAACCAGTACAGGAGTTTCTCAGTAGTGTTTGACAAAAAGTTTGCCAGAGCTCTAACAAAAGCTCCCCTGGGGCCACCATAACATAGCTAGGGATGGGGCTGAGCAAGAGGTAGTTAAAACAATTGGCACTCCCCTGGAATTAGAACCCCTTGGACATTTCTTCTCAGCCCCTTGTGTCAGTGAGAGAGAGCTCTCAGTAGTAGAGGGATTTTTTTTTTCTAGCTAAAAAGTGGTGCCTCATTCCTATAGACTTACAGAAAACTGCATTTGAAAGGCTACCTGAGGGTCATTTGGAAATGTTTCAGAGGAGGATCAGAGATATTGCAAATTGCTCTCAGATGAACTGTGACATTATGGAAACTCTTAAGGTTTGTCATATATGCCAAAATGCAAAACAAGTGAAGTGAAACATTTAGCGTTGGGGGCACAGAAGAACTGGCTTCCTGGAACAAAACAGGCATAGATTTGATTTGTTTAAACTCACAATAGAAATGTTTCTTCATCTGATCCATTAAAAATAAATAAACAATCAATAAACAATAAATAAACAATCCAACAGAATCTGCTTTCTAGATCTATACTTTATAGGTCTGATGGTAGATTGTCAAAAAATTTATAAGGACCTACTTGCTTATAATACATTAATTGAACTCATATTGATAAGCCTTTTTTGGTTTTGCTTTGAGCAAGTACTTCCATGACTAAATCTCACTGACACCTTCTTTAATTGGGATGGTATCTAACCTTGTGCAAACAATGATACGAAGTCAATGTGTTTCTTCAGTCACCACGATAAGCATGAGCAAGATTCAGGGTAGTGGATTACTGTGCTGACCTTTGAAGAAAATGCAAATCTGTAATCTCTCCTAATGTATTAGTTAGTTTAAACGTCTAACAGTAAAATTGCTGAGAGAACTTCTAGAGGCATCAGTTTTATCCCTTGCAATAAAGCTGCAGGCTCAGTCTTCAGTAAAAAAATATGTCCATAATTCTCATTTTAGGGATTAGTGAGCAGATAGAAGAGCTAGAAACAGAGGCACAACACAGATCAGAATTGCTCTTTACCTCCAAGAAAACAAAAAGCTTTTCTTAGAGGAATGGCTAAATACAGAGTCACATATTCTGGACGAATGTGGTGTGATTTTCTAATACATTCTCTTTGTAAACCTGTACTGCAGGGGAAAAAGAAAAAAAGAAAAAAAGAAAAAAAAAAAAAAAAAAGCCTTTGTCCATAGCATGTGTACAGAAGGTAAAGAAATCAGCTGGAAAGAAATTAAAATGCTATTTTACTGTAGCAGCAAACATATTGGTGAAAGGATTTGTTCTCCTGACAGCATTCTAAAGGGCACAATGAGTGCCCAAAGGTATAAACTCAATTTAGGTTTTAAACAACATTACTTTGTGGGTGTATGTTTATTTTGAACAAATTCCAAGAAAGAAAGCAAAGGCAAAATTGTGATGCAAGTATTCATTTCTTTCTGGTTTCCCAATTCATTTCTACATGATTAAATCTCCTAATATTGCTTCAAGAAAAATTAGAAATTATAAATTGCTGTCATCTTCAAGAGAAGAGGAAAAATAAGAATTAATACAGATGAAAATGATTTCAAGTTGTGATGTCAAGATTTCCTTTTAACCAAAAAACCTTTGGAGCAAGTGTTGAACTGATGAGGTAAGCATAACTGTGTGATTTGTCAGGTTGATCTTGTCTCTTCTTTTATTACAGATATTTTGTTGGATGATGTCACAGATGGAGCACTCCACAAAGAAGGCCACAGTGTGAAAATTTTAGTTACTATAAACAAGGGCTATAGCCGAGCCAAGGTAAGTTCATTATCCAAAGGTCTAGTCACAGAACTACTTCTCTGACAAATCTTGCATTACAGTAGCTAAGATCCTTTAAGTATTTTCAGTCAGGATCTCAGTAAATATTGGAAAGACAGCAGCTATTTCCTTTGTCATCCATGCTCAGTACAGTTACACACTCTCCATAGACTACTGTCATATGGCCTCTTACTGCCTTTGTGGTGGCTCAGACACTACCAATTCTCAGTTTAATTAGTAGTAAGATGTTTTGGGACTTGCTTACTCTATTTTAAAGTGGTTATAAATTAGATTTATGCCTTTGGCCTCTTAGTCTGCAACTATGAATATGCTACTAGGTAATCAATTTGGAATTCCATTGTATTTTCATGTTCTGTGTTGCAGAAATATTCCTAATACTATGCATCTTTTATTTACATTCAACTCTCTATAAATGCAGATCAAATTTTAGAGAAGATTAAGATACTGTGTTTCCTTCTGTATAAAGAAATACCAAAGTAATATCATCTATATATATTTCAAGCACAGAGACGATTAACAAAGCTATCACATTCCAAATAGTATTTTTCTTTATTGGAAAAACAATGAATCTTTATAGCAAACTAATTGCCTCCATTTTTAGTCCAGTTTTCAAAATCTTTCTTTGTAGGATCAAAAAACACATGCGTATCTGATAGGATCAATCGGAGTCAGTGGAAAAACAAAATGGGACGTTTTAGATGGTGTAATCAGACGTCTCTTTAAGGTAAGGCATTGAAAAATTAGCTCAAGTATTAATTCAATAGTCTCTCTCACTTAAGAAAAATCTGTTATATTTTGGTTTGTCTTAACAAGTGGTTTTTTTTTGTTTGTTTGTTTTGTTTCTTTAACATATAGCTAGTACCAGTATTAACCTTTATTATTAATGTTGCTATACTTTTTACATCATCATAATCATTTTCTATTGAATATGACTGCAAGAATCTCCTTGCCAAATGAACTCACCTGTACCAAAATATTTTTCAAACTCCTTTCATTCAATAACCACATATCTAATCTATGTTTATATCTTATACTTTAATATAATTTCAGGAATATATTTTCCGAGTGGACCCAGCTACTAGCCTGGGTTTAAGCTCTGACTGCATTGCTAGCTATTCTATAGGGGATGTAATTAGAGCCCATAGCCTAGAAGTGCCTGAACTGCTGCCTTGTGGATATCTGGTTGGAGATAATAACATCATCACTGTGAACCTGAAAGGTAAAACCCTAATAATACTAGAATATTTTTGCAGACACTGTACAGTCCATCACTGAAATCCCCAATACTTTTTTCTTTTCCTAAGTCCTAACCTTTCTGTATTTTGTCTCCAGTTCAAAGATGCATTTATCACACAAACTCTTTGTAGAGTTTAGGTATTGTACAATGTTATTAGATATTGTACAATGTCTAACAAAGTAGGGCATTTTAAGGCAAATACAAGAATATCCCTTTCATTTTCTGATGGCCAAATCACAGCAAAATACAAATTTCTGAACAGTAGCCAAAAACAAAAACAAAAAAAGAGATTATGATCAAAATATTTATGCATTACCCAGTACCGCAGGAGAAATTTGAGACATTTAAAAAGCTGTAGGGATCTGCTGTTGGAGGGGGGCCTTCAGAAGAACTGTCCATATATTGTTATGACAACCAGCAAGCCTTGAGGCATTGACCTCTTTTTTTATCTTGGTTGCCTATAGTGTCTGAAACACACACCTTTGCCTTGCTGAGCCTTCTTTGCACATTTAACTTGATTTCACTTCTCCCATCTTTCTAGTCATACTGACATTGACACTATTTAATATTTTGACCCTGTGGAAGGGTGTAAGCATTTCCACAGTAATGAACCCCTTGATAGGAGTCTGATTTAGGAAGATGCATCTCACCTTGCTTTAGAGCATGGCACCAAGGATGAAGACAAGCCATTTTTCTTTTCTTTTGTTCCAGGAGTGGAAGAAAACAGTTTGGACAGTTTTGTGTTTGACACATTAATTCCTAAGCCAATTACTCAGCGTTACTTTAATTTACTAATGGAGCATCGCAGAATTATTCTTTCGGGACCCAGTGGCACAGGAAAGACCTATTTAGCTAATAGAATGGCTGAATATGTTATAACTAAATCTGGCAGGAAAAAAACTGAGGATGCAATTGCAACTTTTAACGTAGATCACAAGTCAAGCAAGGTAAGTTACAACTGAAATGACACCCTATTGCCTTCATATTGTTTTTAGTGAGAATATAGAGTAGACCCTAATAATTGGCATATTGTTGTATTGCTCAGTTAGCATCTTTTTCTACAAGGATTCAGTCTCCAATCCCAGTGAAGACTAGAGACCAGATCATTCTCTTGTAAACAAATTACTGCAAAGGGAGTCAGAACTTTTCCTTATTTGAGGAAATTCATCTTAAGGATATATGCAGAGTCACACATCTATGTAACTTTAGTTCTTAAAGTGTCTGTAATTCCTTTGTCAGAAGGGTTGGATATATAAAAAAGCTGGTCTAACTTGCTTTTCTGTAGTGGTAATAGCAGTTTATTGTTAGTGAAGGTTTGAGAATGAGGATTTTGAACTACTCTCTTGGGTGCTGCTTCTTAATAAACACTACATAAATATGACTGCTGCCATGGTTTCTGACATGAATTGGTCAGGAAGCTGACCATATTAAAATGACTTCATGCATCATGTCACACTCAGAGTGATTTACACAGCTCAGATTATCAAGCTTCTAATATGACTACCCAGATTATACTAATGACTTGCTATCCTGAACTGAGTATACTCCTAACTTGGTACCCTAGGAAAGAAAAGGAAAAGTTTTGCCCAGAGCTTTCTGATTTGCACAGAAAATAACGAATGTTAACATAGCGTAAGAAGGAAGCATACACAGATCTCAAAGGGGTGAGAGGACCATTCCAGTAAAAACATCACTTTTCTCTGCCTTAATGCAGAGCATTTGTGTTGCCTTTTTCTTTGGCAGTGAATGCGTTCATGTTTTATTGCTGTACCATATATACATTCATAACAGATATTGTCCTGTGAAAGAGCAAACTTCTGAGTTGCTGGAAAATTACTTGTTGTACGTGGTGTATTTTTGTTTGTTTGTTTTTTGTTTGTTTAGTTTTAGTTTTGGTTGGCTGTTTTTTTCTCCTTTTCCTTTGTTTCTAAGACAATTTACATAGAGTTTGTAGTAAAAAAAGAAAAACCATCATTGTAAAATGCCAAGTGTGCTTGAATAATACAGATGGTACTTTTTGGAAGAAAACCATGATGCTCCCTAAAGACACCAGAGCATAAAAAGCCAAACAAGTCTTTCTTGAAATAAGAAAAAGGTTGCATATTCTCCTCAAAGAGAAAAAAAAATCTGCTATTCCTGATCCAGGAAGTGAGATGGCAATAGGAACTTTGCCTGTAATACTGAACATTCCTAACACTGACAAAATTAGACACCTCTAGGGATACAGCTGTAAAACTTGACTAACCCAGACCCTCAAGGGCAACAAAGTGTCAGGGAAAATATAAAAGGTTTTGATTATAGAAAGCTTGCTTTTACTCCAGCAATATATGGCAGCCAAACAGATAGCTGACAAAAAATATTTACACAAGGAACTTTATTATGAGGTGTAATAGAGTATCCCCAAGAGGTTGAACAGATTTTCAGTGAGAATAGTAAAAGGAGATATCTGAGGAAGCAGTTCAATATGCCTAGGTTGTGTAACAATTTGGGGCTGGGTTGCTTCTTTGTTTCTTTTTGTTTTGTTTATATATATATATATATATATATATATATATATATGCATATAAATGTAGCATTGATAGAAATGTATAGGATATTTCACTGCAACCTGTTTTCCAATGGAGATAAGATATTTTGCCAGCAGGTTTCTAAGGACTGTGTCCACCAAATGGGAATGTATATGCTTCAGTCACTTGCCTTGAATTTAGTGCCTTTGTTCATCTTAGCATGTGGCTTCAATGTTGTCCTGTCTAAGAAGCAGGTCCTCCTGCATGTGCTCATCCAGCTGAACTGTCCACAGTGGTGAAACTCTGTAGCAGCCTCTTTATCTTTCTGAAAATCTTTTCCCCTGAAATTGCATCTATGGTTTAATTGTTTTTTGTTTTTTTTTCTTTCTGATTTTCATTAATCCTACTGAAGGATCTGCGACAATACCTAGCTAACCTAGCTGAACAATGCAGTGCTGACAACAATGGTGCTGACCTCCCTGTGGTCATAATTCTGGATAATCTCCACCACATCAGTTCACTAAGTGACATCTTCAATGGTTTCCTCAATTGTAAATATAATAAATGGTAGGTAGAAGCTATTTTCTCCCCTTCCACACACATTTTGCAATTAAAATGGTAAAAGCTGTTTGTTACTTTGAAAAATAATATATCTCAGGGAAAAATTAGACTCCCTTAGGCTATGACCCTATGTGGGTCTTTTAATTTAGCGACTTCAATAATTTTGACCCTCTTCAGCCAAGTACTTATGTGCCTGCTTTATATATATGACGTACGTGCTTCTCAGCGAGATGTAAATGTGTCACTGAATTTAAGGGTGTACTTACTTGACTGAATCAGGGTCTTATCCCTTTTGCCCTGTCAGATCACACAAGCTCATTAGTACCCTGAAGACAGTTTATGAGAGAGTAAAAAGAAATGTGCTTTATAATAGTAGAATGTGGGACATGTGTGAACCCATGAACCCATGCAGAAGCAGCTCTATACCTGGTGGACAGTTTTCCTGTGAGCTGTAGTAGTGCAGAAGTGTAAAGCTTGATGACTGTCCTTTATTGCCAAGCAAGAATAAAAAATAATGTTTTCTGGGACTTCTGCTGGTCAAATACATTGGCTATTTCTATTGTAAAAGCACCATCAAAGGGACTTCTCTTCATAAAATCACTGCATGCTATGTCCTACTCATGAGATTCACTGCCTTCTGAAATTAAAACTCTAAGCTTACTACAAAATAATGAGGTACATGAACACAGGGTTGCCTCATTTATTTCTTTATTACAGATGAGTGCTAGTAAACTACAAATGTGCAGAGAGGGAAATCATGCAAGAATAAGCATTAAAAAAAAAAAAAAGTACTACATTAAAAAAAAAAGGAAAGGTACTACAGAAATATTTTAAATCTAAAACTACAACATATCCACGTTTTCTTCAAAATTAGCGTAGTGCAGCTAAGAATAAAGAATATTCTCTGAATATCTGAAAGGATTCTCCCTCAACAAAACATACTACTTCTCTTTCCAGTCCCTATATTATTGGAACTATGAACCAGGGAGTTTCTTCTTCACCAAATCTGGAGCTGCATCACAATTTCAGGTACATTCACTCTGTTTTTACTGTGGCCATGTTTGCACAGAACTTTCAAGCTCCCTGCTTCTCAGACCAGTTCTTCAACAAACATTGATCTTTGTCTCATCACAGCAAAGTGTTTTAGCTTCTGTGGCTCTTCTGTGCTGATATGGTGTTTGGGATAAGATACTTTCCAGCATCTCTATAAAGATGCTGAACATAATGGCATTCTTGCATTCCATTTGTTTTCAGCAATGCCTTGAATTCCTGATGGAAAGTGTAACAGTGAATAACATGGTTTACCAGAGCAGTTTTGTATGTGCTGGCTCACGAGACTTCGAAGCTTATGACATTATCATCATCTGTATGTTTAAGAGGAAATTATATACTTGCTATTCATTGCTACTTGACATTTATCGTTTCTACACAGGTGGGTGCTGTGTGCTAATCACACAGAGCCTGTTAAAGGCTTCTTGGGCAGATATCTGAGAAGGAAACTGATTGAGACTGAAATAGAAAAGAACATACGCAATAATGAGCTCATCAAAATCATTGACTGGATCCCAAAAACATGGCATCATCTCAACAGCTTCCTAGAAACACACAGTTCTTCAGATGTAACCATTGGTGAGTCTTGGTGGAGTGGTTTGAAATAAAGATGTAGACTAACCATTTTAGAGATCTAAAGGTTGAAGGTTGAATTCTCTTTTTAAAAGTTGTCATCTCTCAGTGGTAAATACAGCCTAAGTGTGGGGAACGTGACTGGTTTGTGTTGCCAGCAAGGTTGAAATGAAAATGGAAAGACAGTATATATTTCCTGTTATTTATGCCTTGGTTGCTAAAGACTTTCAAGTAAATTATCATCATTTAGCAAACTAGCAAGTGGGAGACATATCTGTACCTGAGGTCTTCTGGTGGAATAGCTATGCTAGCAAGAAGTCATCTTTTTACATAACTTTGCCATTAAAACTTTCAAGTGTTAATCAGGCCTTAGAATTGGATAAAGTGACACTATTTCATTTTTAATAGAAGTTTACTGATAGATCCCATACTGTAGCCCTGCATTAGTATTCTCTATGTTTGAGCTTACTCCAGTGTTCCTTTTTTAATTCTGTGAGGATTATTTTCAGTATGCTCCCTAATTCTTCTCTTTCAATACACAATTTGACTTCTCAGGTCCCCGCCTTTTCCTCCCTTGTCCTATGGATGTTGATGGCTCCAGAGTGTGGTTCACAGACCTCTGGAACTACTCCTTGGTGCCATATCTTCTGGAAGCAGTGAGAGAGGGACTGCAGGTATGTCATTTGCTTCCCTGCATTTTTTTTCCTTAGTTTCATAGTCTTTCTCCAAGTTACTTTTAACCAACGCATCCAATTGTGAATGCTGTTGCATTTACAAGAAATCTGTGGTGGGATTATAAAAATCAGTGTTGGGCTCCTTTTGACTTGCTCATAACCTGACGTACAAAATTTGTCTTTCTCTGCTCCAGCAGTAGCATATCTAATATTTTATGAAGAGGGTTTCACCTCTTTGACAGGTGGGAGGTTCTTTTTCCTCTGTTTAAATAGAGTTCATAGCAATGCTTAATAAAGCTCAGATTGCCTCCCTGTATAAGGCAGTCTCAACCAGCCTCTACATGGGAGAGTTAATAGCCCTTACCCTGGTGTAAGAAAAAAGCATTGGTCTGCCTGATCCTCCCCAGACTATGTACATGAATATGTTTGCAGGCATATTGAAAAGCTTGTGAACAAATATCCAGCCAGACTGAGATCGATTACTCCTTGGTCCCACTGAACATGAGGGTCTGTCCCTTTTTACCCTTGTATCTTGCATTTCCATTTATATTTCCTCAAGTTTTGATCTCTCCTTTTTTCTTCCTCTGTATGGGCAAAGGTTTTCTCCTGACTGTAATTCTCATTGTGGATATTAGTTCATTGTGCTATTAGTTCACCATTCCCTCCATCCTTTCTTCTCCAGGCATTAACACTAGTTCTACTCTCTTAACATTCTCCATTGATTGCTACTGAACTAGCAAAGTTTAATAGCAATTTTGATAGAAGGAGGGCTACAACTAGATTCACCATATAAAGGACTATAAGATGTATATATAAGATATATAGGTTAAGATTTAGGACCATTGCACATCTTTCAAGTAAACATAAATCTTGAAATTAATCCAGACTTTTTTTTTTTTTTTGGCTTTTCCCTGTTTCCTTTCCTTTCATGTAGTGCAACTCTGCCCTCTGAAAAGATGCACTGTGGAAAAGCTATATTTTTGCCACTCGTAACAGTGAAAAAATTACTGCACAGTGCAGAGGGGATTGTTTTGGAATAGTCAAAGAACTGTGTAAGCAGCTGCAGTTTCTTTATGGCCTTGTATTGACATAGTGACATACTGATAAGATGGAGGTTTCAAATCTTGCCTGTTGAGTATCTCATGCTTTCCTACAACTGTTTACCTCTCTGGGAATTACAGTGTGTTTATGCCTTGTGCAAAAAACTGCCAAACTTCTGATAGAACAGCCACAGTGAGATTAACAGCACTTGTTTAGATCAGCTATAAAAATGAGGTGATATTCTTCATGTTCATATTTTTCCAAGAATACAGGGTAGGTACTTAAATGGAAACTTCAATTCTGGAGCAGAAGATGGCAGCAGACAGAAGAAAATATGTTGTTTTGTGAACCATTCCAATTTTTATATGCTTTGGATGCCTTCCATAGAATAGTATTATTAATAATAAACAGAAATATTTTTTATGGTATAGTTAAATGTTCCTGGTACCAGAGAAGGGTAGAAACTGACTTTCTAGCATAGCACTTTGTAAACTCACTTGCCAGGCATGGAGTTTACAAACCTTGCCCCAGATTCCAGAAAGGATTTAGTTACTGTTCTTCTCAGATGAGGGGAAATGCTGCCTACAATCAGGAGTTAGCTTTCTACCTCCATGAGAAACACTTCAGCTTATTTAAGCAGATACCTGCTAAGCAGCCGAACCTCTGTGTAGGGCAGAAGGAGTCTGAGTATCTCTGTACACAATATAGGCAGTCAGTTTGACTGCCTAAACTGAAGCTCTGGATTCAGCAAGTGCCTGGGAGCAGGTGTTACAATGATAAGCACAACTCATCTCTCTGGCTTTAGCTCTAGAATCCTTCGCTGTTTAACTCCCATGAAGAGTACAGCCCATCTCAATGCCTCTGCCAATGTTACACTCATTCCTGGACTGTGTGAAGCTGCTTGAGCTAGGAGAAATCATGGAAAGCTCTGGCGGCAGGCTCCCAAGCCCCACGTGTCATTGTCACTATCACATTGTCACACATAACACAGCTAAAGGAAATCTGTAAAGCAGCAACCAAGGGTCTCTCAGTTAACATGTTGCTTCTGAGCAGCACTACAGGGAGAGTGCATTTTAGTGAGGAAGCTTGTGGGCCTCCTTAATTTTCCTTCCTCCTGTCCTTCCAGATGCATAAGCCTTTTCATGCTTCATGGTAGGGAAAATCTATCCGTTGTGAATTTCTTCTTTTCATTAACCTCATGAAAGATCTCAAGGTGTGGACAGATGTCTGCTTCTGCATCCTGTTTTGCTAGGAGAAGAGAACAATCAGTTCTGGCACTTCCTAATTCACTTCAAACAAAATCCAATTAACTTGAATGCTTTAGATAGGTCTGAGTTAATTTCACTGATATGCCTTAAGCAAGTTACCAAAAGGTCTCATTGCTTATTGTGTCAAAAACTTGTAACTCTCACTATTGCCTACAAGTATCACCAGTTACAGAGTGCTTTTCAACTTGCAGCTACTCTGGGTATTGAAGGAGCACTAATGGAGATGAGGTCTTTTGAATGTTGTATCATATTTGAGTGCTGAGCATGTCTAAAAAAAAAAACATTTACTAAAATGGTTTAGGTATGTTTGATGACTTTTGTTTGCTATTACAACTGGTACTGGAAGCTCTGTAGGATACTTACCCGTGCTTTATCCATACTACAGATGTACGGTAAGAGGGCACCCTGGGAGGATCCTTCCAAGTGGGTAGCTGATACCTATCCATGGAGCTCTGCAACTCTGCAACATGACTGGCCATCATTACTTCAGTTAAGACCAGAAGATGTTGGTTATGAAGGCTATGCATCAGCAAAAGAAGGAACAACCTCAAAGCATGTTCCACAGACTGATACGGAGGGGGATCCCTTGGTAAGATTTAAACTTTGGGAAAAATGTTTTTCAGTATGTATTTCACTGTCACATGTTAAATTCTACACTGTACAGTAAAAAATGTACTGTGTACCTGTTCCAAAGTGTGCTTTTAGAATTAATCCTACTACAGTTTATAAGAAGTAATGAAAATAACAGAAAAATCTAGCAAGAGGGCAAGTATCACCATCACATTAATATGTCCCTAAATAATATGCATTTTGCATCTGCCCAGAAATCTTTATAATGTTTGGATACCATTCTTAAGCAACTTGATTAATCAGCTTATTCTGAAAACACCTTTTCCAGGTTGGACTGTTTGTCTTCTACATTCTATAAATGAAGCACTGAGAAACTCACATTATCTAACTTTGCTGTCATAGAGAATTTAGTGGAAATGCAAATTAGACTGTTATCCTCCCATTCCCCAGAACATTTCAAGATAACTGATGACTGTATAGCAGTCTCAATGTAAAAGGAATGCAAGTATAGTGGCATTAAAAGATAAGAGGTTTATTTCCCTAAGTGCCAGGTATTGTTTTATTTAAATATGATCCCAGATGCTTGGGTTTACCATTGCCTCCTCTGATAATGGAATATTAAATTGCATATATTGAACTGCTGTTTCTGTATAGTACTTTCTCTATAGACAGTCTTTATCATAATTCATAATACTATTTTAGAGAATTGAACCTCTGGAACATAGGGAGCCCTTTGAAAAAGGGAATATTTGAGAGGAAAATGTATTTAACTCATATCAGTGCTAAAGCAATGACTTCTCAGCCTCCCTGAAGTGTTTGGTACTCATACTCAGACCTTGAACCCCAAGGAAATGTGGGAAATCAAGTCATCTGATCTCTTGTCTTCCAGAACATAAGCCCTGGGGTAACTGACCCTGTGATTCAGGCTGCCAGAGGTTTTATTTTCCAGGCTTCCAGCAAACATGCATCCCCTTCCTCTAAGGTGAAAATACTTGGGCAGGCAGAGTTCAGTGTCCAGCCACCATTGCCCCCTGCACACTGTGATCAGTTGCTTACAGCTTCCTCTATCCAACTAGTTATCAGAAGCCTTGGGGCTTGAGGTGGATTTCACCAGGAGAGAGACACTGACACGTGTGGAGCACAAGCATATCCAAAGACTATCCTTGAGGAAATAGGGCATTTCACAAGTAGGCTGTGTTACACACCCACTGCATATATCCAGTATGTTCAGGCATGGATACTTACATAAACCTCCAGAAAAAGCTTCCTGATTAAACACTCTTCAATTCCAGGAGAAAGCTTTGCAAACAGTGTGGGTTGAAACCATAGAGATGTAAGGATTCATGAGCAAACAGGGAAAAGGTGCTTAACACACACACACAAGGATATCTTTGCCTCTTTGGTATTTCATTGTCTTTTTTTGTTTGTTTGTTTGTTTTGTTTCTTTGTCTGTTGTTTTTTTTTTATTATTATGTTTTTCTAAAGACAGATCATTTGCTCCTTTAAAAACAATAAAATTGTGTTCACAATGTCAACAGTGCTTGCAGCCCTGAGTATGCTGGCAGAAGTGGATGTTTTACAAATAAAATCCTGATGGTTATATACAGTTAGGCATTGAGCATCCAAGTAATTTTCTGGGACTTAATGCTGCTTTTTGATGTGTTTTGTTTTTTTTTTTTTTTCAGATGGACTTCAAGTCCTAATAATGCCCAAATTAATTTTGTGGGGGCTCACCCTCTCTCAGGAAGGAAGGTCGGTTGCTGTTCCCCTGCTGCAGTCAGCCCCTCAGCAGCAGATGGGACCGTTTTTGGAAGTAGCTGGCCTCAGTCCACCCTGTGCTCTCTCCCTCCCCATCTCTCTCCTGCAGAGGGTATATGTTAGTGTGATTATGTTTTCAGTTGCATTTTCAATATGGTGCATCTACACCATCCAAAAATTATCTGGAAGCTTGACTGTCTCCAAATATGGGCCCAGATGTCCAGCTGTGATATGGCTTCCTTCCCTTGCTGGTGGTGCAGCTGCAGCCGTTCTCACCCCTGAATGAAAGAGAGTTATCAGGCAGCTCCATTATATCCCTCTGGCTCTCTGGACCTTTAAATGCACACTGCTATTTAAAGACCAGAAGGTAGGGAAAAGGGTGCCAGGAGAAGCCGCTGACACCCTGCCCTTTCCGAAATCCTTTTGTATGGTCCCCTCAGCTAGATACCAGCACACCTTGTACAGCAATGCAGCTTAATTAAATTTTAACACGGCCACTGCAGCATTAAATGAGACAAGATTATGTAAACATTTCTTTCTTCTTTCAGATGAATATGCTAATGAGGCTTCAAGAGGCAGCCAACTATTCGAGCGCACAAAGCTGTGACAGCGATAGCACCAGCCACCACGACGACATTTTGGATTCGTCCCTTGAATCGACTCTCTGAAAGGGACAAACCTTGGTGGAGGATTATGGTAAAACCTGTTTCCACTAGACCACTGCCAGTATTAAAGCAGCACGCCGAGGTCCCTGAATGAGAATGGTGTGTTGTAGGTAGGCAGGAGACCTAACCCTGCAAAGTCAGGAAGAAAAATTGAAGTGGAAAGCTTGAATTAGTTTAATTTCAAGGCATTGTGATACCTACGGAGCCAAGTGAGACTCCATTTGTCAACTGGAAAATGCCCTAAATCAAGGGCATCTAAGCAGATTGCACACGTGTTAGCCAAACTGGAATTTTTTTTTTCTTTTCGTCTTTCTCTCTTTCTCTGCCTCTCTCTCTGCATCTCTGTTTCTCTGTACGTTTACAGTGTAACTTGGGTTTTTCTTGTTGGTTTTCTTTTTTTTTTCTTTTTTTTTTTTTTTTTTTCCCTTTAGTTTACCCTCAAGCACTGCATGAACAATGCAGTCTTTTAATTCTCTTCTAACCTCTGTTGTGCCGCATGGTGCTGGTCACAGGACTGCAGTGGTGTTTGTGTTGTACGCTACTGCCCATTCCAAAATGAGTCAGAGATGATGATAGTAACTCAGAAAGCACAAACAGTATTGTGCAATCACCAGAAAACATGACTGTGATATGCTGGATAAGTGCCAATTTAATTCTAACTGCCATGGTCACGGTGATGCGCTCCATCAAGTTTTTAGTATACGAGTCACAGATTTTATAAAGTTGTTTTTACCACAAAGGTCTTTTTTAACCACCTGCCCACTCCTTAACAACAGTTTTATACCAATTATTAACCAACACTGATTAAAGGCTTCTTAGGGCTTCATTTGTTTGAGCCTTTTCAGTGAAAGAAGGAACATTTCTTATGGTGCTGTCTCACTGCCTTAAAACAGATTTCTAGAACAGTTTTACAGTTGGTTTAGTTCCTAAACCATTGGTAATTTACACTGTTTTTTTCTTCATTTACTAATGAAAAAACGTCAGTTAACACAGTAGCCTCATATCTGTATATCATGATTTTTTAAAGAAATGGATAGGAGAAAGAACAGTTGCTATATAATATTTTTATCTTGTGAATAGATTGCTCTGCCTACCCTCAGAAAAACACAAGGAACCCAAACCCACTTCCACTGCCACCTAAATGCTGAGAAAATAGGCTCAAATCCATTTGGTCCCATGGAATGGAGTTTTTGGAGGATAGATGTTTTGAATTTTTATCCAGCAGAGCTGGATGCACTTGATGCAGCATGAGCACAAATATATGTTTTTTGTTTTTTGGTTTTTGGTTTCCTTTTTCTAGTTTTAGCATGTTGTTTTGATTGCTATTGTTGTACATGAAAAAATCAGCATAAAAGAACACTGAAGCAGTGATGTCCACTGTGGAAGAGGAAGAGTTTATACTGTAAAAGTGGGTTGGTTTTGCACAGTCTACTGGGTGGGTAATGTAAATATGAAAAAAGAAAAACAAACAAACAAACAAAAAAAGCCTTGCACAAATCAAATCAAAAACAAGCAAACAAAAAATTGTATTTTATTCTGTTGGTGTTAAGAGATGTTTCACTTGCTGAGATTTCCTGTATGTTGCAAACAAATACAGAATGCAAACCTTAAAAGCTGTTATTACCTGGTGTGTTTGTCCTGTACTTACAGTTGTTCTGACTATGCAGGAGCTATCAATGCTACAGTGAGCATGTTTCAATATCTATATGAAGCCAATACATTTTGGGGGACAAAACATCTGGAAATGTTTAAGTGCATATGTCATGGCAGGCTACAACCAGATTGCATTAAAACTGCTCAGAATATCTGGGAGTGCTCCTTTACCACAAGAGGCATCCGGTTCAAATAGGTGCATATAAACCAGAAGGTACCTAAGGGCTTTGGCATTGTGTAGACATATACTGTACACCTCCATGGATGTTATCTTCAGGATGTGTATTTGGTGCTATTAACTCTTTGTGGCCACCCCGTGGTCACTCGCTGTAAAACAAAGATAAATCAATGCAGTTTTCAAATGGCACTGAGCTGCATCACTGAATCTAGAGGTTCCTACACGGTGCTATTGCCCTAATAAAACTCCAACTGATGTTATGCATGTAGGATTCAGTCAGACCAACATCATGCCCCCAAAATCTGGATCCATTTCTGCTGTACAATGTCAGTGCGTACATCCTGACTGACTCAAAGAACTAAAGGAAAGCTGCTCTTTCCTGTACCTGTGCTCTGAGCAAACCTGCAGATCTTTTCCTGCCATATTTAACACACAAACACACAATATCACATATACAAAACTTCCTGCAATACATCTCAGTGAGTCCACCTAGTTTACAACTCAGAAATTGTTTGTGAAACATTTGTCTGTATACATTTTATATTTTGTACATTTTTGATGTAACATATCATGTAAATAGACAGAAACAGTGAAATAAATCATCTGAAAAGTTTTGTAGTCTTTGTAAAGCCCTAATAATAAGTATTTGGTGTCATCGGACTTAACTGGATGATGTATTTTCTATTGGTTTATTGTTTCTCTAGCTTGTAAACCAGCTTGCGTATATTTTTTTGCAGGTGTGCGCACTGTATCTGTCTAAATTATTACTTTGCCATTAAAGTGGAATTATTTATTGAAAACACAGTCTGGTGTTTTTGCAGTCAGGACCACTTAACGGTTAGATATTATGTCAAACAAAAACACATAAACAAAGTGACAAACTGAAGGATGTAATTTTCTGAATTCGGCAGAACTAATCTGTGTAAAAACAAAATTAGCTACTCTTTCTAGTTCCAGGGTTTTGATATTATTTTTGAGTGCCTGTTTCCATGGTGAGAACAGGTTGTGGAGTTCAGAAACAACTTTAAAGGCTCCCCATTTTCAAGATTATCTTCAAATGCAAATATATTGATTTCAGTGGTGGCAAACTTGTACAGAACTGGTGCACTATTATGGCTTATTTTCAAACCTGAAAGATTTAGGGCCACTTCCTCAGAAGGTATAAATCAATATAATTTAATAGAATTCAATGAAAGCAAGTTCAAATATGTTAGTTAGATAATCATAGATTTTGAGGCTGGAAGAGATCATTATGCTCCAGTGAGTGGTAGCACCTCAGCTATAAGTCTCAGCAGCAGGTCTGTAATTTCCCTGAAATTGTCATATCCTTGGAAAAACATAACAGTATGAAGTAGAAGCTCTAGCACATCACTGTCAATGAAGCTAATTATTCAGTGGGTTGGTTTGTTTTTTGGTGCTTTGTTTTAGACAGATCTTACAAAGTTCCTACTTTTCAAGACAAAAAATACCCCAAACTGCTTTCTGTTATGCCTTTTCCTTCTGTATTAGGAAGCCAACAACAATCAAAACCATAATGTATGTTAAGTAATAGTCTTCCTTGCTTTTTTTCTGGAGAGGCAAGTAGCTTGCTCATTCTTATCTTTTTATGTAAAGACATGCTTTCCAGACCCCAAGATATTTTTGCAAGACTTTTTGAACACTTCATTTTGTCAGAGTCCTTTCTGACATGTGGGTATGAGAATTGCACATGGTATTCCTGTGATGGCTTTACTTATGCTATAAACAGGACTAATATCACCTTCCTACTCCCACTTCTTATTTTGCCTGCTTAGGCTTCAGTGGTGACATTCACTCTCTAATTGTATCATCCTACTGGAGGCTCATGTTCAGTTAATTATCTACCAAGACCCTGAGTTCTTTTCATGTTGCATCATTTCAAAATCACTTTGTCCAATCCTGCCTGTATAAACCATGCTCTTTGCTCCTTAGATGTAAGATTGCAAATTTAACTGTATTAAAAGAGGATATTCAAATTAGCCCAACCTACCAAATGATTCAGATCATTATCTACAACTGTCATCTATATAATTTACCACTCGTCCGGCTTCCCTGCTTTCCCAAAACTGCTACCCAACCAATCAGTTTTCAGATGGAGGTAGCAAGTAACATCGTGTCAAGAACAAAATCCTGATGAATCCCATTAGGAATCTCCATGACAATTTCTGATCTACAGTCACATCGCTAGGTTGCATGTCATTGGTGTATTTGCATTCCAGTTAACATGGGTATAAATATCAGAACATCACACAAAACCATGCGTGCATAATGCTGTAGGAACTACTGGATGAGTTGCATGGCTTCTCCATCACTGTTGGACTCCAAGGATGGATTTAGATTAGTTGCTGTTGCAATGACATACGCAGAGCTGATCTTACAAGGGAAGGGGAACAGACTAGATGACTTCAGGGACCCCTTTTAGTGTGACTTTCCTATAATACAGTGTTGCAATGTCTGCATGTTACCCAGCTGCCATTACGTAAGGGAGAAGGTATGAAATTTGTCAGACACCTGTATCCACTGTTTCCGCACATCTACTTGTGCTTGATCTGAAGATCTGATGGTGAATGCCCAGGTGCCCAGGGTGGGATCAGGATAGCACAGCCTGGGAGAGGAAAGTGTTTTTAGCAAAGTACTTGAGACATTGCTCTTGCTCATAAGAACTCATTTTTTAAGCTATCATTAAATAGCCACTGAGTTTCTCAGCATGCACTACTTTTTCTTGATAGCTGAATAATGTCACACAAATTAAATGCTACCACGAAGTTTGGCAATGCAAAAGCTACAGATGCACTATCATGGGAGAAATGTATTGCTGGGTAATAATACCAGTAGCAGAAAATAGGATCTGTCATGAAAGATAAATTAACTAAGACCCAGGCCATGTGACCTTGCCTTTCTACAGTAAATTGCATTTACTGTTCTTTGTTCAACTGCAACCTTAAGCAAACATTGATAAATAGCGATGAGTGAGCGCACAAAGTGGAGCCCTGTTTTTAGTAACAAATTTTATAAATGAAATAATGTTTTGTCTTTGTCAGTGTATTTACTTGTTTTGTAAGCAGTTTTTTATTAAATCAGTCTACATAATTTAGGAAACTAAAACGCATCTTGACAATTAAATGCCAAAGCTGAAAGAAAAGGCACCTGGTAACTGCTATGTAACAAAATAAAACATTTACATGATGACACATAACCAGCAGTAATGATTTTATCACACCATAAATGAATGGCTCTGAAAGAAGAAAGAAACAGACAAAATGCTTATTAGCTCTATGACCAAACCCCGGGGACTTAGCAAAGTAAGTCATTTAGACTAGTGAGCTCTATTTTAGCACTGATAATTCAATGCATCTAAAATATGTTCTGATACTGTGTTCTGTACTTTACAAGTGCAATGAAGACACATACACAGACTGAAAAACAACAACAACAACAAAACAACAACAACAACAAAACTTCTCAGTGCAACTCAGTGCAGGTTAGTTCTTCCCCTCAGTTAAGCTACATACAATAAAGAACTACAGCAGTCCCTGAGCTACAAGAAATAATTGACTGGCAGAATGAATAATTTAGCTCAATCATTACTGCACACTTTGTATACGTGGCACGATCTCAGTGAACCCCATCTCTGCTTATCCAGGTCAAACTAATGGCAGTGTTGGACTAGTGGTACTGACTCCAGATTGTGTCTGGGGATAGTCAGGCTGGAGGCAAAATCTTACATCTTAACTGAACTAACATTACAGGGAAGATATATTTCTCATTTAGTAGAAATAAGAAATCTAAAAGCTATTTGAGAAAACTTTATTGCCTTCTTAGTAATTGCTGTGATTAGTCTCATTATTACTTAATGTCTCTGTATTACTGCTTTTGTACTGCCAGTATGTCTCAGATATGTTATTAATAGCTTCCTTGTAAAAACTTCTGCCATCAACACATTATCTTCTGAACTTGAAATAATACTGCTTATTCAAGAGTTGGTTAATACCTTGTTTCAGATCACCAGCCTATTTAACACGCTACATCCAGATGGTATGTTTCATCTCTAGCTTAAGTGCCTCTAACTTTAAAGAACAAATTTAGTCTTACTATGTGTTCAAATTGAGCAACATTCTTTAATTTCAGCCCTCGATAGTGTTAAGCATGTGTTTAAGTGCTTTCCTAATTCAGACTTCAGTGCCTGCAACTCATTCTTCCATAAACCACTGTCTTTAGAGGATAAGATGGTCAACTAACTGCTACAAGATTCAGCTAAACGCTGTTTGTAGAGACTGTGCAGAATATTACATGCAAGAATTATAATTTAATTGCATGCTTAGGCACAGCATTTAGTAGGATGCCTTATTGCCTGTTGTAATGATCTCTGAAGTTGAATAAAACCTTCAGACTATGTTGCGAATGAGAATGGAGGGAAGCTTCCTTTTCTGGAGTGGAGCAGCTGCTAGCAATAAAACCTAAGTGCTTGTTTGCAGTTGCAGAACAATAGAAAGGTTTCTCTACCTCAAGGATGACAGAAAAGCTGCAATATGTGTTATAGGACATGCTGGAAGAAGTCTTTCATACTGGAAAAATATCAGTACTGTTCAACTGCTCCTGTTTCTTTCTGTATAGCAGAATTAATCAGTTAACTTTTATAATTAATTAAAATATTATGTTACTGGATTCCAGATACTCATGGGTTTTCTGAGCTGTTCAGTAATCAAAATGTTGAATATAGGGCTGAGGCTGAACATGAACCTTAAGCATATACACTCCAAAGGCTGTTTTATATTGGAACTATCTGCCTAATATCAGGGACATACTATGGCAAGTAGAAATCACAGCTATATTTGCAGAAATCTTTGCACTTGGTCAAGAATGCTGAGTACTGCTTGTTCTCTGAGGGATGTTTGGGGGATCAGAGAAAAGAGGGTTTCTGGTTCATCTACCTATTTATGCTCACAAAAATTTCCCCTGCAGTTAGTTCTCTCCCCTTAGTTTTGTTAGCAGACCTTCTGAGTATCAAACCACAGTTGGTCAGGAAGTTTCCAACTAGACAAGCTGTCCTTCCACGCCAAAATGATGCATCCAAGAATGTCAGAGTGAACAAACTTCAGCTGCACCCCAAGCAGAAGATATTTTTGGCCTTGTTTTCTGCTAGCTTACTGAGCAGCTGCTCCAGAAGGTCCACAAGTGCTGGTGAAGCTTTGCTTGGGACCCAGAGCGTGAAGCTTCTTGCTGTGGAGCCAGAGCCTCTGTTGTTGCAATGCTTCAGCTCCAAATACTGCTGATGCTGCAGGTGGATGTGGAGAGGGTCTCCTGGCTTCCCAGAGTGCCCCTTGGATGCTAGGGAAATACCCAGGCCACCGCCTGCTCACATGGAAGAGTGGAGCACCCCTCCTGAAGCTGGAGGTGGTATAGAAACTGTTAAGATGTGGGAGAGGGGACAAAGTCCATCTTTGCTCTGATCTGTTCCAGCCAATATAAGCAAAACCACTTATATACTTTCTGAAATTAAAACTTCACGCATTCTAGCTAGTAGATTTTTTTTTATTATTATTATTATTATTTTTTAAGATAAGCTTTACTGATTATTATTTTTTTCTTTCCAAACACAGAAGAAGGAAATCCCTGTAAAGGTCATTCCTATATGAAAACAGCTTTCTGGTGCTAACACAAATTCCTTAACAGTTCGTTTAGACTGCTTTTGCAATGTAAATGTATGTTAATGCAGAGGCTGAGTGGGGTCTGATTTGCCTTGCTAAGGCAGCCGTTCCTGCTGACTGTGGGAATTGCCATTCCCAAAGCAGGGAAGGCATGTGCTCAAAGCACTTCAGTTTTAGAGCCTTCCTTTTTTTTTTTTTTTTTTTTTTTTTTTTTTTTTTTTTTTTTTTTCTCCTATTTCAGATTTCAGATAGGAAATAGCTCTTGGTGCTGCCACAGGTCTTTCCTCTGCATTTTGCCCTCTCGCTTCTCTGTCCTTCTGACATTTAACACATCCCTTCATCCCTTTCTGCCTTTCTTCAGTTCCTCTTATAACTGCTGTTCCCATCACTGCTCAGCTTTGCTCCCCTTCTCTTCCTGGCACGTTTCACTTGACCATCTCTTTGCTGCCCAGAAGGCTACTTGCTGCTCAGAGTGTGCCAGGACAGCATCCCGTCCTTCTCTGGCTATGAACACCGAGCATATGCTGTCACAGCTGAGCAGAGCACAGCAATAGCCATCCAAAAGAGCGATGTCCCCTCCCTCGGGCTCACTGCCTGAGTGCCGGCGTTTCTGCATGTGCCATGGCAAGGCCTGCTGCAGCAGTGGGTGAGAACAGCAGGCTCTGGGAAGAAGCCCCATGATTTACCTATAGCAGTATGTTCACAGGGAAAAAGCTGAATCACTTCTGGGGTGGTGGCTCCCCGGTGTTCCTCTTTGTTTACACATCCCACCCTTTTTCCTGACTAGGGAATACTAAGTTAAAAGCAGCCTTTCACTGGTTTTCAGTACTATGCCAAAAATAAATAGCTTGCATTTTGTAGCCTAGAGGAAGACTCCATGGGATGTAAAACAGGCGGCATGCAGTGAGTTAGGACATAAGAAAGAGGAGTAGAAGCTCTGAAACTTCTTCTGTTGTCAGACAGTCTGAGTCTTTCCAAAGGAGTTTTATTTGTTTTGCTTTACTGCTTACCAGAGGAAAAGAGGGAAATCTATACCTCTGATTCTGTGGTGCTTCACACACCAAAAAAAGGTGAATTTTCAATGTAAAAAGTGGTGGAATTCTGATCATTTTAGAGAGAACAAACAAAAGCCTCTCATCTTGAAAATGAACCAAATCTGTCTGGCATTTTCAAAGAAAAATGGAAACAGTCGTGTTACTGTAGTGATATTTGTTAAGTAGTCTTGAGCTCTGGGGAACAAACAAACAAAAAAAAATCCCCACATTTTTCCATAGCTGTCACTGGAGTTACAATAATCAGATAATATTATTTAGTACTTGCTTAGTGCTTTTGATGCCTCATCCCAAAGTACTTCACAAAGGTCACAATAAGCATTATTGTTAAGGAATGAATGGGAAAGAAATCTCATTAACGGCAGCAGGGTGCAGATGGCAATATAGCACAGCTTCATGCATAGACCTGTGCCTTGAGATGCTGCTAATGAAGAAAGCCCTAGAATTGATTAACATACTTATTGTCTACTCTCCTTTATTTGATAGGGGGATATATATGCAATTGTTCAGAATATTTTGTGAACTGTCATCGCAGAAGATGCTTTCAACAAATGAAAAAGATACTATTAAAATTTTTTAGACCCATATGATTGCTCACAGAAAATAAGAAACAATTTGTTGCCTGTGTGAGTGTATGTGAATGTGCACTCACATATGGAGAAAAAAAGAAAAGAAAATAATCATTGGATTTTTGGATTTTAGAGAAGGAGATGTCAAGGGGTGGTTGAAATTATCAAAGTGACTAAGGAGTCTGAACTCTATTTCCAACAATGACTTAAGGCTGCCTAAGTAGTCTTTGTGTTACCCATTGGTAGTTTTTAAATCTATAGTAGTTTGTGATAGTTTTACTCAAAATCTTTGTGCTTACAATTAAACATTACAAGGATAAATATTTCAGCTTAGATACCCTAAAGCATTTATGTGTCTGGATTCCAAATTTCAGCTCTCCCAGTTAGTTGGGCTTGGAGGCCTCCATGGTTTAGAGGAGTGGCTTTCTGTTTGCCTTTGGGAAACAGAAGACTAATTGCCTCATATGCAGTAATCTGATGTTGTTTGCAAATGAGATTTCCAGGCAATTGCTAGACATGTATTTTTGGATTTTGTATTTTTACAATATATAACATTCAATATCAGTAATCTTAGATATCACTCCTTTACAGAGTAGACTGGTCTGGCCACAAACCAAAAGACTCCATTTTATTAGGACACGGTTAGGCACAACTTCTGACAGCAGTGCCTATAACTCTGTTAAACATGCTCAGCCTATCTTTTCTCAGGAGATGGCAGCAGCAGCATTCCTGAGATGGCTGCAGTCACTTGCATTTACTTTGGGGGCTTGAGGAGCAAAGCTGGATTGAGAAACAACTCTCCCTTTCCCCCTAAAAAAGTCCTACCTGCAGCCATGTGGAGTGTCATGCTCAGAAAAACACAGATACAAGTGTTACATGCAATGTGAGCGATGGTCTAAAGGGTATAGCTAAAGAAATATTAAAGTCCGAGTTAACTAGCCCTATCTGAACATGTTACAGGTAACCCAAAGGAAGCGTTACCTTTAGAGCCAGTTGAGCAAAGGCACTGTAAGCAATGCTGTGTCAGGATAGCATAACTGCATATCACAGCCACCGACTTCCCTACAAATTTCTCCTCTGCAGATAAAGCAGAGGGCCAAAGAGGAAAGGCAAGAACAGGCAGACAGTGTTTGCATTGGGTGCCGAGCAGGATTTCATTTTGCCATGGGAGATGTTTGGGAGGTGAGGAGTAAAAGTGAGGAGCAATAATATGGGAGAAGCAGGCAGGGAGTAGAGAAAGCTCTTTTGTGTTTTAATCTTTATGTTTTCTGATGCTACAGTGAAAGCACCTGAGGACTTGCATATAATGTTGAACATCTGTCATGTCTTGTGTTGTAATCCTTACCCCATGTGGAGGGGCAGGGGAAGGTTTTTGTTTTCTGAAGACATTTTCACGTGTCTGTCCTTAAATGCATGTTCTGCTGTGAAGATGAAGAAGCCAGAAGTGGCTCTTGGGCAGCAAGAGGTGGGGGCTTGCCTGGCAGGACCCATGCCTCCCACAGAGCTCCTGTGCACCACACACACTGATACGCTGATGACTGTTCAGCCAGCTGCAGTGTTCCTCACCACCTGGGGCTCTCTAGGCCTGTGGACTTCATGTTCAGATATATCACAGGGACCTTGTCCAGCTGACATGTGACAAAGCAACAATAACCATCGCTCTTGCTCTTACTCTCTACTTACTGGCTTTGCTGATTTTCATTTGTGTTCCACTTCAGCCTGCCGCTTTTCATTATCACATCCAAGCATGAGGTAGTATTGGTGGCAATATTATAGTTACCTGTGATAAAAGATGAGCTGTGTGTGCTGTTCACCTCAATCCAGACCATTATCTAATTCTTCCTAGCTAGGGAAAAAAAGATCTCTGATCATTAACATAATGGCTACTTAAAAAAAAAGAAAAAGAAAAAAAATCTAAACAGAAATTACTCCATTCATCTCCCCTAGGAGGAATCTCACCCAGAGAAAAGAAGCTTTTCAGCAAAAAAAATTGCATGTCTCAGATCCGTTGCCAGTCCCTCTGTCTATTTCTGCTGTCTTGAGTAGGCTGCAGGCTGCAGAGGTAGTGCGTGGGAGAGGCAGTCCTTATCTAAACACTGGGGGAGTGTTTCTTACTGCCTTTCCCTTAACACTCTTCTGACTTCAGAGGGTTAATGGTGTGGAGAGATGAGTGGTCTCTGCTTTGTTGTTTCCAGGTGGCACAGCTGGAACCTGTCTGGATCTAGTTCTTTCACTGCAGCTGAGAAACAGAGGTTACTGGTAGCAAAGGAAAGATTTTGAGAGATTAGTTTAGAGAAATCTGAAGTTATTATTACAGAGCTATTCTCAGCTGTGAGAGTATTTTACATTCTTTTCTGTCTTTAGAAGTAAAAACTGAGCAGGGAGCAAAACGATGTTTCTCTTCTACCTAAAATGGTAAACTGTAGGATAAGACAGCTGAGTAGGAATCAAAATGAGGGTGGTGAAACACTGGAAGAGCTCTCTAAGAGATGCTGTGGGATTTCCATCGTTGAAGATGTTCGAAACTTGAAAGGATATGACCACGAGCAATCTGCTCCAAAGCAGGTCTGCTCTGAGCAAGAGGCTTCACCATGTAACATTCAGAAGTCACTTCCAAGCTCAATTATTCTGTATTTCTGGGAAAGAAGGGTCAGTAAAGAAACCAAGGCTACCCGCCCGCCCCCCCCAGCAACAACAACAATAAAATGCCCACAATTTAGTAAATATGAAATACTAGAGGTAGTGGCAGCCAACTGAAATTCATTTGTAAAGAGAACAAGCATGACCAGCAGCAGCTCCCATGTATGCTGCTCTTCAATATCTCTTTATTACATTCCAGTAAGAAAAACTTCCAGATAATCCTCATACGTTCCGAACAAGTGTCTGCTTTTTGTTGTAATTCACTATCTGCAGGTCAGGAATTTTCTCTTTCTTTTGCAAATTTTCAGCTATACTGTGAGACACATACTAATTGCTCCCTGAGGTCAGAGCTATTGATGTTCCTTGATTATTTAAAGGTGTGTGAGATAGATGAGTGAACCTCTAAGGGAAATGTTTAACATCAAGAGTTTACAGGTAAATTTAGTGAATGATAGAGATGAGAGCATGACAGCTTTATAGATTGAGATAACACTCTGCGTCTAGGAGAGGTAGCATCTAGGACTATCACTGTCTGTATTGTGATTATTAACGACCTGTAAAACAGTTTGAACTTTGAGATGTCAACAATTGCAAGTAATAGCATTATTTTGATTGTATTGTCTGGCGGTGTCTCTCTCCAGACTATGAAGGAGATAAAATTTGTGGAGTTTGCTTGTTTGTTTCTTTGTTTGAAGGGGGGACACTATGGCAAATGAAAAATGCATTAGCAAATGTAAGTAATTCAGATTTTAATGAATATGTGGAATTATTCATACAGTTTGCTAGGTTCTCAATTAATTATAAACATTTGGCCATCTGTGAAAAACCTCTGCTTACTTCACAGTGGTGATTCAAAAGGCATATGGATTGCTGGGAGATCTGAAGAATGGAACTGAAAAATAATACTTGGGGTATTATATGAATAAACAGTTTGCATTCAGCTGACGCCATGAAGATCACAATTCTAAAAGGGTATTAGAAGAAGAAAAAAATGATTAACAGTGCATGAATGGAGGTGAGTTCACCAGGGAATTCTTGGGGAAGAAAAGATCAATAAAAGTGTAGAGGCCTATCATAAGCCACGAGCACTACAGAGAACAAAAAATTAAGACTTTTAATTTCCTGTTGCTATAATACAAGTGAGGAAGGAGGAGGACAACTAGTGAATCAAATTATGAGTCAACAACTTGACATTGTTGAGAGGCAGGATATATTATACAAACACAGCTGGGCAAAGGAACTCAGCCACATGCATCCAAGGGTTAGGGTAAGGAAACGAGTCTGAAAGAAAGGAAGTTCTCAATTGCAGTAGGCCCATGTACAATTATTATGAAGTAAACTGCTGGAACATAATAGTCCTCAAAACATGAACACCGGGATAAGACATTTAGCAGAGTATTGACATGTTAAATGATACTCCATGACACTTAGCATGGAGTATCTTTTTATTGGTTTTGATTGAAAATGAGTGGCCTACCCACTTTAGAAAACAGCAAGAAAGTGCAAAGCTAAAAATGAAAATGAAAGATAGGTAGATAGATAGATAGATAGATAGATAGATAGATAGATAGACTGATCTTACCTCTTACCCTGGAACCTTGTAAGTATGGCAGTGCATAGCTCTTACACAGGCCCTGGGATCCTGCCTGGTGCATTAAGGAAGGCAGAGCCTGCTTGTGTCTCTGACTGCTGCTTCTGGACCATGTGCTCCACAGGGGAACTGGTGGATCAGTGGAGGTGGTTTCCTCCCAGCTTTGTACCACCAAAACAGATCAGCAGAATATAGATAGACACAGATGATCAAATCTCCTCTTACTGTGATGCGGCACTTTTGCTTTTGTGGTGCAGCTGATTTAAAGGGGGGTAAAATTAGTCTGACATTGATGGCACAAAGGCAGCCAAGACTCTCACCATCTGTTTTCCTCTGGTGCCTTTTGTGTAATGTTTGACTGGGTAGACTTTGGCAGCAGAAACACACATTCCTTGACACAGCAGGTGGCTTTAGCTACAGTATCTGACTTCATCTAGTTGTTATCACAGAAAATCAGATTCACTATGACTTTGTGCATGTAATATTACAGGAGTTCACCATAATTAGACACAGAAACTAACTTTGGACTCTCTTTTGTCCTCCTGGATAGCACAATCAACCAAATGCTTTCTGTCCATGCTGGTTATTTGAGATTTTATTCTATTAATTTCTTCAGTGTGGACATGAAGTCATATGTGCATGCAGAACTGACTGCAGGCTGACTCAGGCTTGTTAAAAGTTTCACAAATAACTGATAATGACAAAACGGATGGATGCTAAGTTGTGCTTGACATAAGTTCATGTTTTTAAAGAACAGTTGTCTCTTTCTGGACATACTTAGGCATTCTTCCCACTGCAGAAGCGCTTTCCTTTCTCAGAAGTCCATTTTTTCAAACATGTTCTCATGAACTGTGACTATGCCATCTCCTCTTGCTCATTGGTAGAATTCCTAGAACCTTTTATCAAGAACTACTTTTTTTTTCACTCCGTTAAACTGTATCATGACTTCTCTGGCCCAGTTCTGATTCCTTCTTGAAGCCTGAGCTTTGGAACAGGACAATCTGTTCCAAGCACAGGGGAATCCTGTGATACCTTCTAAATGCATATACTTGACACTGATCAATATCACTTTGCATGGACAGCCCTTCTCATGTTTCTAAACACATCTAATGTCATTCATATCACTGTTTATCTGGTACCGAGGTCTTTCTGTGGACATGGAGTTATTCAGTTTGCTGCATTTATTGTTTTTAATGCTAAAACAATTTCTCAAGTGTTCTAAGCTTGCTAGAAATTTCTAAGAATGTTCTTCACACAACTCTTCAAAAAAGTCTTGCAAACAAGAATTTCATTATTTGTAAATTGTTCCTATGGAATCCCTGCTGTTCAACAAAATCCTAAATTATTCTGGGGAAGAAAGCATTTTATCATATGATGTAATTATATTATTTGTTGTATTTTCCAGTGGCAGACAAACATACTTTTCTGCTTTGTGTCTATGATTATTGACAGTTCTCTCATTTCTGTTAATTCTTAGAGTTTTCCTTGTTCATACTCTACTTTATAAACTTGTATCTCAGACTTTCTTGTAATAGGCTGCTTATCCTTTTGACTTGCTTCTCAGTGTTACTCCATTCATTGTTTCTGATTCATATCAGTCTAAATATCAAAAATGTCTTGTGTCTGTGTGTCTATAATATACATACTAGAAGACATACATTTCTAATTTATGGTTAGATAGATAAACAGAGACTTATGAAAAGCATTTTATTTTATTTGTATAATTTTCCACTTCATCGCTTAACCAGATTTTTATGTCACTGCTGTTTTAATCTAAGTAGACACATTACAGTTTTGGTGTTGATTTTAAGTTTCCAGTCATGTTCACAAGGTTCACTTAAATTACTTTTTCCAAATGATTTGTTTCTTCTATTTGATTTTTAGTTTCATGAACACAGTTCATTATCAACAATTATTTTATTTCTTAATCTGTTTGCACAAAACAAACACACATCCATGTGATCATATAGATCACATCTAGATCCTTTCTGCAATGCCAAAACATCATGTGTTGGTGGTTTGTTTTTTGTTGTTGTTTGTTTGTTTGTTTGTTTTGGCTCTGTGACCCAATCCCTAATTATCTGTAAAGATGAGGCCTTATACACGGTTTCTTCTTGTTGGGTGAACAGACTTGACCTAAGAAACAAACACATGTAGATGGGTTGGTACTGGCAATGTCATGCAGAACAAAAGCCCACATAGTAATGCATTATTCCCTCATGACTCTGTTTTTAGGAGATATGTAAGAATATGTGTATTCTGTTCTCTAGTAAGCTTTTTTGTGAACAGAATTAAACACCAGTTATTGCTGTTAATCTTAAAATAGTTGATGCCTAAAAATCCTAGACTGTGTGTTTCTCAGATATGGAAACAATAATTTTGACTTTGTCAAACTTCTGCCCTTTGACTCACTTAATTCATCTGAAACTGGACTAACTCAATAGTTCCAACATGTTGGCCATGCAAATCTTCCCATGACATCCCAGTTATACCGGCTAGGTGAAATGAATGCTCTTCAATGAACAATTCTGATTTCTTTCGTTTATTAATCAAGTCTCTAATACTGCTCTGTAGGAAATCAGAGGTGTCATTTTTTGTTGTTATTATGTGTTTTTTTTGGGGGGAGAGGAGACATTTTGCTTCTCAAATGCTTTGATGTCTTAATGTCTTAATTTTGTTCTCAAATCTTATTGTGGCACTCAGTTCCTCTTTTCATCTTTTCCTTTTTGTTAAATGAACCTTCGGATTTACTTAGCTAGACTGTCCCCTCAGATTTAAGTTTTCATTACATTGACATATATCCCAGCCAAATCATGTAACTATTTTACCGTGTGGAAGGCCAGTCAAATACTCTAGCAGAAAAGTTACTAGCCTTACAACAGTTACCTAAGAATCAGACAAAACAAAATAAAACAAAAGTCTCTCTTCAAGTGCTAGTGAAAAAAATGAACAAATTCCAGGAAGACCCACCTGTCTGTGCTCTTCCTTCAGCCTTCTGATTTTCTCTGAAACAGTCTATGTATAATGAAGATGATACAGTGCAGCATCATTAGGCCACTGTCTTCACTGTATCCTCATTACTGATCTCATGTGCCTATTGAACTCAAAATACAGTACAGGCTACAGCATAATGTACAGGTTCCTAGCCAGCCTTAAATGAATTCACTTGGTATTGCAGTGTGCAATGGCCATAGCCCTACAAGTGTAATTTATTGGAGAAGGAGGAGACAATTAGCCTGCTTTGAATGCTATGCTGCTTGCTTCCCTGCTGCCAGGACTCAAGAAAGCCTGACCTTTGTTTTTACAGTATCTGTTCTGAAAACTGGTGATGATGCTGCAATACCTCACTGCAAACCTACTCTAAGCTGTACTTAAGAGAGTGGCACCTTGTGTCTGTGCCTTGGGGAGATAGCACACCATCTGTTGTCTCCTTGTCCTTTACAGGATGTTCTCTCCCTTCTGTTTAGGGGAGAAGGCATCATACCAAACTACATCCTAATCTGCAAACTTGTTTGAAACGTTATATCCTTGAGCCAGAAATGGATCCAAACTATTATTAAACTTGACCTGAAACTTTAGAATAAAAGACCATTGGATCACAGCTAAATTCAAAACAGACTGGACTGTTTTGGAGAAGACTGTCTGACTTTTCTGGATAGTTGGAGCCCTCTTTTATGGGTGTAGTTAGTTTTCTTAAAGGTCAGAATTGTGCAAATGTGTCTTGCTTCCCCATTTCTTTACAGTAGCTTTCCTTCCTGTTTCACCCATGGCACTCTACAATATCGACTGCAGCTGTCATGACAGTGACCTAATGATATAATGTGAAATTATATATATTATATATATGTGTTTTTTATTTTTTTCTTTGATGACCAGAGCACTACTGTGCCTCTCTACCTGCCTGTCCTGGCCCTGGTCTTATTTCTACTGGTTATGAGATAAAAATTTCTCTCTGCCATTTCTTGGTTGTCATCTCTTTCTCCTTTGAAACTTTGTTGTATCTTAAACTGTGTGTCATCTGTACTTCTTGTTTTAACTTATCCCATTTTTAGAACAGCCATTTGCACTTTGTATACAGGTTTCTTACAGCTTGTGGTACAAAGAAAAAAAATACCAAACTCCAATATCAGAAATAACCAGTGAGGTTTATGGTTTCTGAACTCTCTGGTGAAACCTCACTGCTAACCATGGCTTTAAAGGAAATATTTTAATATATGCAAAAATATGCAGATCTATTATGTAAACCAAGGGCCTACCTAGCCTTATGAAGAATCTCCTTTAGCTGTTCTGCTTTTATAATTCATCAGATACAATATCTAAAACTATCTAATAGCCACTGGTAGAGGAAAAAATACAGGTTAGGCAGTATCACTGCCTAATGTAATGTAAGGAAACTTCTAATCTCTGTGTGAAACTCCATAACCTTGACAAGTCATTATACCCAAAAGTATTTTGAAGGGGTTTCCAAATGAGTTGAATATGAAGCATGCATTACAATTGTTATTTCTTCAATCTCCTCATCTACAGCAGTAACAAGTAATGGCAAATATGAAAACATTTTAATGATATAGACAGCTGGATAGAAGTCATCAGCTAACTTCATGTTGTCATAAATGATTTTACACAATTTTCAGTTTATGTAAGTTTATTGTTCTATTACAACTCAGAATTAATAATCATATGAAACAGAAAAGATTTGCTAATAAGTATGCTTTTGACAAAAGAAGAATAAATCTTTGAAGACAAGAAAAAACATTGCAAAGGTACTAACAAAATAATGTAACACAGTTAAAAATTCAAATTCAGTTGTATTATCATCTAATAGTGTAATAGAACTGCAGGAAAAATAAGGTGAGTTAAATAAATAGCAGCCAGGATTTAAACTCCCTGTTGCATCTCTTTGTGTTGCAAAAGCATGGTAGCAGTGATGTGGAACAGGACTGCCCAGGCTTACTGGCTCTGAGGATCTACTACTCATAAAATTTTAATAACCTTTATAACATGCAGCTTTTCAGAGATAAAGAGCCTGGCTGTAAAATTACAACCAGTCTTGTAGAATAAGAGCTAAAACTACAGAAGAACATCTGGACTAAGATGAGCTAGAAGAAAATACATGTGTGCACTTCAGCACTAATCAGGAGACTTTCTATATGAATTAACTGGAAGAGGGGATGTTGTTGGGTTTTGGTTCATGACACTCATCTTCACAAAATCTGATTTCTGCCAGGTCCCCCTACGAAGCTCAGACGTGTTGCTATTAAAGCCATATTCCTATTTTAGTACTCTAACTAAGCCTTAACTTCAATTATTTATAAGTATAAACAAATTGTACCTGAAGGACTTGTATTCTTTAAAACAGAAACTTTTTGGGATAATTTCTTAGTCCTATTCTTCATGATATATGCATATTCATAGCTCTTTAGAATAATATCTTAGCCCTATCATTTGTGATGTGTCATCTGCATAGCTTTAATTCAGAAGTAAAAAAATGAAAAATCAGCCATAGCAGTTATGACAGAGATGAGAGAGATGATATTTCTGAGAACGAGTGACCTCTTCGTACTGTGTAAGCAATACAGAAGGAAAAAAAAAAAAAAAAAAAAAAAAAAAAAAAAAAAAAAAGAGAGAGAGAGAGAGAGAGAGAGAAAGAGAAGAGGAACCAGAGAACCAGAAGAGTGGAAGTCTTAAAGAAGCAGGAGCACTGGTTATGAAATGTGGAAGGGCAAAGCAGTTGGTAAAGTACAGATCCTCATCAAAGATGAGGCAGGAGCACTCAAATAACGGGAAAACCTGAGCTCACCAAGAGCATGCCTGACAGTGGAGAAACTGGAAGGGAAAGGAGAAAGGAAACTCACATCTCATAGGATTTTGTTAGACAAAGGCTTGCAATGAAATGAGAATTTGTTTGGCAGACAGTAAGTCTGCATCACTGCTAGAAAAGGTCAGCCAAGATGTAAAAAACTCTTGGGTTTGGTATCAATTCATTGCCTCTCTAAGAGGGTCTGGCCTTCTCTTTCTGTCCTGTAGCTTTCAGCATGCTGAAGCTAAAAGTACTACTCCCCATATAAGGGCATTACATAAAATCCATAAAATCTTATTTTTTATTTTTATTTTTTTCCTGTTCAGTCTCCTACAGTGTGCCAGGTGGCATGGCATGCAGCACAGTTGCACAAAATGCCCTTTTTATATCAGGCAATGTTTAGATAATATCGCTTGTTGAGCGCAGTCCTGTTCCCACTGAAGTCAGTGGGTGCTATTGAGCAAAGGTACCAGATGAGATTAGGCCTTATGCTTTTGAGGCACTGCCCTGTTATAGTCCAAATCTCAAATAGGATCTTTCCTCTAACAAACAAGCAGGGATGGATGGGAGCAAGCTGCTTCCCTGGCTGTTTCCTGAAGCACTATTTTATACCCACCGTCTGCCCACCCATCTGTTCAAACCCTGTTACAAAAACTGGAAACATTCCTGCTTTTTAAATGGGGAGAAAATGCCTAAAAGAGAGGAATAGGTGCTGTGAGAATTCCATAAAATTAGTACCCTGATCTTCCCAATTAAGTATAATAAAATCAGGAAATAAAGAAGATTTTTATTCATTTAAAAGTACAGTCTTTTCTGAGCATTTTATGAAAGCAACATCTTTTGTTAAGGAATTATCAACAAGTCAGTGGTTACCTATGGTTACTCAGACTGCATTTGTGGACTGCCAGACAGACCTTGAAGTACTTCATGGGGCAAAGCTGTGGGCCAATGCGTTTGGAAGCCTTTGCTTGTAGAGGGAACTGCAGAACTGGGACCTGAGCCCACAGAGCAGCCCAAACATCTGGAAGCAACAAGTCCCATGGAGTACATTGCAGCCAAACTCTGTTTGGTGGCACCACCTGTCACTAGGTAGCTCCAGCCGTCTATGGGCCTGGCTTTAGCTGCAGGCAAAGGTTTGGAGCTCATGACAAGGCCACGGTGAAATGGAGAAATGAGGGACAGGGAAAGCTTTGCTTTTCACTGGTGCTTTCAGGGCTTCTGGTCCTCTGTGGCAGCTGCTGCTCATACTCCTGCCCAGACTCCTGAGCACCATTACAGGCAAGCCCCAGTGGGCAGCTGTAGGCATTGCTGTCATGGAGTAATGTTGGCTTTACTTTATTATCAGGGACTGCCTCCTTTGAGACAAGGATATTTCTTGCAGTGACTGAGGCCAGAGCCTTAGAAAGCCATCTTCAGAAAAGTCAGCAGATGATGGTAAGCATGCTCTCTTTGTGAGGTGGTGGTTCTTGTATAAGCTAAGAAAAGAGAAAAGGTTTTCAGTTTGCAAAGCAGGAAAGGGATTTTCCACAGCAGCCAGATAAGGAGGTCCTTGAGGATGCTCCTTGCAATGACGAAGTAAGGATGGTTGGCATTATGCCATGGCTCAGAGAGGCATATCAAGCCAGCAAACATTCAGCAATGCTCCTAGAGTGGGGAGGGAATTTACTTGCTTTTAGATGTAGTCAAAAGTATCAACTTTAAATAATCCAAACTCCTAACTTGAAGTTTTACTGGTGGCTTTGCAAGTAGCTGGGTAATAATATCTAAGACAACTCCAAAAGGGAAAGTCATAGCTGGAACCAGGTCTCAGGATGCATGGGGTAGCAGCTCATTATATTTTATGGCCCCTAGTTTTTGCTTTCCTGGAAATTAAACCAGTTTATTCATCAACCATTCAGAAAAGGGGAGGAGAAAAAAAGGCAAAATGAATTAATACATAAATAAATAAAATGGGTAGACCAAAGGCCCTCACCATGACAGGACAGGACACTGCTGTCAGGGCCACCTCGGCTTATGCACAGGTGGAGGTGGGTGGAACACAAAGAAGTGCATGTGTGGAAACAGACCCAGCTGGAAACAGTCACTAGAAATTGTGTAGTTCAGAGCTGTATTAGCTTTATTAAAAAAGTAGCTAAGTTCAAGCAACATCTATCTCATACAGCATCTTTTTAGAGGGATTTCGTCTGAGATGGGGGACTGGTTACTAGTCATAGCTATTCATTTTCATTTAAAAGAAAAATAAAATAAAATAAAATAAAATAAAATAAAATAAAATAAAATAAAATAAAATAAAATAAAATAAAATAAAATAAAATTTGATATTTGCTGTTTGCCAGAGAGGGCTGGTACTGAACTTCATCTTTTCCTGAGTTTATAAAGCCAAGAAAGCTAAGTACCTTGGCTGTTTTTCATGCTGTGACTAATGCCAACTAGTTTTACTGAAATCAAGGTTTATGAAAGAGTCTCTCCAAACATTCCTCTTTGAAGCTAATGGCTTAGGCTCTTATCTGAGCAAAAGGAGCTGTACAGAACACAGAAATGAATTTTATCTTGAATTACTGAATGTGGATTCAGATTCCAATAAAAACTAAGTCACTGGGATTTGGGATATTTCTAAATGAGGGTTTCAAATCAAACTGCTTTCCCTCTGTTGACAATCTTTTCCACACCACAAGCATCGTGGTGTATTAAAGAAAAGGCTTATCAACAAACAGTGTATTGCAACAAAACAGTCTTTTTCACTTGACTTGGCACCAACTAGAAAAACAAATATTAGAAACTGCTGAAGAGCGGTAGTGAGTATGAACAATTTAGACAAGTTTCTAGCTGAGAGAAAATTGACTATCATAAAATTGGGGATGGAAAAAGGCTGAATACAGCCTATGGGACAAATGATGCTAATATTAATCTTAAAAGATTGATCCAATGGCAATTACTCTCATTTCGTTGTCTTCTGAGACTACAAGTCCCACTCTGCAGTGCTCCACTGTGCTGCAGGGCAAAATACAGCTTGTGAAGCATGAAGTTGAATGCTGGGAATTGTAGTCAACACACAATGAAGCTCCTTATTAAAGATTATTACAACAGGACTATTTTCTTCATGTAGATTATAATATTTCTGAAATTTTCTAGTCTTCAGTAGACCTAATATTACAGTCTTCTGGTGTTTAGTTAAAAGACAACATTATTCTGCAATTTGAACAAAAAGTATTTCACAAAAAGTGAAATAATTGAGTGTTGATGTGAGAATTTCTATTCCTGCGAAATAAATTTATTTTTAGGGAAGAAAAATGAGATGGAATAAAGCTCACTGCTCGTAAGCTCTGTCTAAAGAGTCCAGGGTTCAGTCAAATGCATTTATTATTTTCTAAACTTAAATGCCCCATCCTAAAAAAAAAAAAAAAAAAAAAAAAAAAAAAGGCAGTGGGAATTTGGGGAATCTGAACCTGCTCCTCTGATCCTCTGAGTTGGACACTGAAGGCAGGGTATCCTTGCTGGGTTGAGTCTGGAAGCCAGAGGCTGGTGCGTACCAGCACAGTCAGGACACAGTCAGGACTCAGGCTCTTTGGTGATGAGGGCACACCTTGTGCCACCACTGCACTTCCCAGGCCCCTGCATAACTGCTGCTCACATTCACATCCCACATGGCTTATGTAATCTGCAGATATTGCAGCTCAGCAGTCATTACAGACCTGGAGGCAAGAAGTTTCAGTCCTAGGCTCTGGGGTGCATTATGGGCTAAATGAGATCTTGTGCTCTGTGGCTAACACTGTAATTGCTGTTTTCAGTGCTGTAGGACTGCAGCTACCACCTATCTCCAGTACATATAAATATATGTGAAGAAGGTAGTAACAAAAGTCTAAATGTGCATAGAGTAAAAAATAAATAAAGCTGGAAGTCTTTAAAGAAAGAGGATGATATAGAAGCTCCTGACTCCTATAGCAAATAACAGGTCTTCAAGATGGTTTTCTGCTCTCCTGTGTTGGCAGCCACTTTGTTAGATAATTGCTGTGTTCCAGCCAATTGATACTGCTACACAGCTTCTGGAGATTGTCTGGTGCTTATTAGGGCAGGGATTTTGCCCATTTTATAAGGGATGCAAACAAAATAATAGGAAACTTCTAGCATTCTGTCTTTACTGCTGTGCATACCACTGGGACTTTGAAATCAGTTTTGCTGACAATATGTCTGTTCTGTAGTATCTAGCACAAGTGTTTTTGCTAGACATGTATTTATTTTCTTCTGGATGAGAAGGATTCATTAATTTGTCTTTGTTACACTTATTGAAATTGGTTCTCTCTGTTAAGAATGCAGGGTAGGGAAGAAGCAGTGAAGCAATTTTCTTCTAGACTAGGAGACTGTGCAAGTAAGTAAGGAACTAAAGTGCTTTTCTTCTGCTTACTGATCTAATGCTACTTATAATTAGAATGAAGAAGTGCAGTCTACGTTCTTTCCCCAGGCACACTGAGTGTGTTATAGGAAGCATATAGTGTGGAGGTGGACAGGCCATACATTGTATTTGCCAAGTTGTGACATGGTAGCAAAGAACAAAAGTTTCAGCTCTTTACAATAGACTCCTAATAACTCCACAACGTCCTGGAGCGAGTCAGGCCATTATCTCTTGTAAGAGTATTTTAATCAGCTGGTCCAAATGCCAAAGTAAATCTCCACAAATTTGCAACATCCCTATTTAAATGCAAGCAGTGCTTAGTTTGCTCACCAGAACAATTCAAAACACCACAGGGTGAGGCAAATTTGTCACCTTTTATAGTTATGACAAAGTTTGGCACAGTAGCTCTCTACCTTGACAGGGTACTGAGGATGCCAGGTCACATTAGGCTCTGGTCTGAGCCTGCAAGTGGGCTGGGGCAGAATTTTCTTCACTGCAGCAAAGCAGTGAAGTGAACACAGCCTGGATTCAGCTGCTCAGAGCATGTTTCAGATTTCTGTGCTCTTGACTCGAGGTCAAATCTTGAGTCCCTGTGTAATGCATGCTAATGTGATCTTCCCTTGTCTGATTATACAAGGTCACATGAGAACCTTTTGATAAAATGACATGTGGTAGGTCATGGTCAGTGGCTTCTTAGTGTGGTTTGTAGACTAAAGAGTTAAGGATTTTGAAGGGCAAAGAAACTGAGTTTCTAGTCTATTTTTCTGAAAACTGAAAGTATTTGCTTCATTCTAATATAGAAAACCAGCCAAAGTAACTTTCTTCCAATGATAGGTTATTAAAGTTTTGATATCTAATTTTAAGCTAGCTAGCATTGGCTCCTTTTATAGAAACAAGTTTTTCTGGAGCACAATTCATCTCATCCAAAGAAAGACATCTAAGGTAGGTCAAATGAATTTCTCTTTGGAGGCATCTATTTTTCTTACTTGACTATAAAGGGAGCCTGGGATGAGTAACTCAGGTGTCTGAAAGTGAAAGATTTGACCTATGGGGAGACGAATCTCACTTGGAACAGCAAGCCAGAGAAAGCTGTGTGGCATGAAGCATGATAAACCTTGCCAGGAGATAGATCTCCCCTGCCGGTGCAAATGCTCACTGTGTATACAATTAATAATTATGTCAATGCTAAATTCCTCGCTCTCTGCCTTTATAGTGCCTCGATTTCATCTCTCTGCAATTCTGGATGATCTCTTTGTTTCTGTGGTGGTTCCGCTCGAGTGGGCAGCCAAGCTCCACCACAGCCACTCTCTCACTCCCCTTCCTCAAAGAAGAACGGGGAGAAAATACGATGAAAAGGGCTCGAAGGTTGAGATAAGGACAAGAAGATTACGCAGTAATTATTGTAACGGGCAAAACAGACTCGGCATAGGGAGATAGTAAGATTTATTGCTTATTACTAACAAGCTAAAGAAGTGAGAAACAAAGGAAAGAAACCAAAAGCACCTCCCCCCCCCCCTCCCCATCCACCCTCTTCCACCTCCTCCCCCCGAGCAGCTCAGGGGAATGGGGGAATGGGGGTTATGGTCAGTCTACAGCACTTCTTCTCTGCCGCTCCTTCTCAGTCACTCTCGTCCCCTGTGCTGTGGAGTCTCTCCCATGGGATGTAGTCCTTGATGGACTCATCAGACATGGGCTTCCCACAGGCAGCAGCTCTTCCAGAACTGCTCCAGATATGGGTCCGTACCACGGGGTCCATCCCTCAGGAGCAAACTGCTCCAACCTGGGTCCGCCATGGGCAGCAGCTCCTGCCAGGTCACCTGCTCCTGCGTGGTCTCCTCTCCACGGGCTACAGGTCCAGCCCGGAATCTGTTCCGGCAGGGGTCTTCCACAGGCAGCAGCCTCCATCAGTGCAGGGCCACCTGCTCTACCGTGGTCTCCTCCACGGGCTGCAGCGTGGAGCCCTGCTCCACCGTGGTATTCCATGGGCTGCAGGGGGACATCCTGCTTCACCATGGTCCTCACCACAGGCTGCAGGGGACTTCTGCTTTGGCGCCTGGAGCACCTCTCCCCCTCCTTCTGCACTGACCTAAGCGCCTGCATGGCTGTTGCTCACTCCTCTCACTCTCCCAGCTGCTGTGTGGTGCAGCGTTTTTTTTCCCTGTCTTAAATATGCTCTCACAGAGGCGCAAAACAACATCACTTATTGGCTCGGCTCTGGTCAGCAGTGGGGCCCTTACCAAACATGGGGCAGCTTCTAGATCCTTCTCACAGAAACCACCCCTATGGCCCCCTGCTACCAAAACCTTGCCACGTAAACCCTCTACAGTTTCCTGTCTAATAGTTCCTTTCTTCCCTCTTCCTCGATCTTCCTTTTATGAGTTTACTCCTAACCTTCTCTTTCTCCTGACCTCTTTCCCAGACAAGGCAGCCTAGAGGTGTCTAATGCAGGACCGCATGAGCTCACAGTTCAGCCCTTGCTGAAGGACTTACAGTTACACAGAGGAGCATCTGGAAGTTTAAGCACTGCTGTCCTTGGCATTACTGGCAGTATCCTTGTTTGAGTGGGGCTTCTTTCATTTCTTGGCTTTGTGGTGGTGTTTTCTTTTTGTTGTTGTTGTTTGTTGTTTGTTTGTTTTTGTATTCTATTTTTCTGTCAGAGGTACCTATACTTCCTGCTTCTAAGAAACTGACTGCTGGAGAAACAGCCAAAGACCGCTCTGAGACTAGAAGAAGCTGAGTCTTTTCAGCAGACTGGCAACAGGGACTGAACTAGGTGCATTTTTAAAATTTTTATTTTATTTTTTTTTTCAGACCAGGGACTCATTTAGAAAGCCACTACATGGGACAGATATTTCTCTTATATTCCAATTACTTCTTTGGTAGAGTTTGAAGTAGTGAAACCTGTTTGTACTTTCACTTGCAAGTTGATTTAGTAGTGACTGTGCCTACTGGGTCACTCATTCCCTGTGGATCACAGGTTCTCCTGGGGACACTTTCCTCAGGGTCATCTCTCTTATTTTTAAAGCAATCTCTTTTAATCTACTGAGTGATTAAAGATATTCTAATTTATATTCTTTGACTTAACCTATTTGTCACCTCTACCAGGGCCCCATATTTAGAACAAATCAAATGCAGCATTTTTCCCCTAGGACAGCAGAAGAAAAGTACATGAAAGAGAAAAGGTCCTATTATGTCCCCTGTAATACATTTGTAGAATTGTTATGTGTAAGTCCTTGGAGTGATTAAATGGATGATAGTTGTATTAAGTTTTAATTGATGCTGCCTCCTAAGAGATAATACAGTCATGAGAGAGAGCTAGATCCTTCTGTTGTGTAAATTTCTGTAATTTTGTTGACTACCACAGCATCACAGACTCATACAACCTGAGGATTAGGTCCATCAAATCTCACTGAATCTTCAGAGTTAACTGCAAATAGATCCTGCTGTATTTAAGACCGGTATTAAGGAAGTCATTTGTTGTAGTGGGAGCCACATTTTTATGATTTTTAACTTCTGCTTTCTCTGTTCTTCCCTGGTCCATTAGTTTATTTTTTCTTGCCTCTGTCTTTGTTCAGTGGCCTTAATTTTGCTTATTAGTAAAAACTGCACTAGAAGATGTTGAAATTGGGGGAAGAGTCTTATGCATATTTTTTTATTATTATTTGCTACAAATGAAAAAAAAAGTCTCTTGTTTATTTGTACTGCATTCACTCTTACAACCTTAAATGGGTCAGGGCCTCACTGTACCACAGGGGTATGTCATAAAAGAGAGTCTCTGAAGCAAAGGGCCTAGACCTGTGGAGATAAGAAACAGCAACTGAGGGAAACAAAAGAACAGGGAGGACATGAAATGGTCTAGATGGGCATGAAAAACAGATTCTAATTTCTATCTGCACAGCTCCTGTGTGTATTAAGCTGATCAGTAGCAATGATAGCACCTCTGTTATTTATTCTTCTAGTAAGGCTAGGCTGTACAGAATTTAAATTTCAGAGCACTGCATACTAATTGTGTTTGTATTACCCACTTGTCTTTTTCCTTTTTTAGTTTCTTTTTTTTTGTTTGTTTGTTTGTTTGTTTGTTTGTTTGAATGCTTTTATCACAGATTTTGTATTAATTAAAGCTTTTGGCTGAATGTGGTTGCTTGGCCTGGACAAAGTGGGATTCAAAGATCAGCCTCTTTCACAGCATCAGGGAAGCCAAGGCCAATTGTTTGGATAATGACCTGCAGAGTAAGGTCCTCCCACCTTTTTGGTGTGCAAGTTGATCCTTTGCTCTTCCGGCACCAATGGCTGGATCGGCAGCCAGTCTAAAGCCATGGTAATCCAAAAGATATTTCCTATTGCTGGTATATCACTAAAATATAGTTGTTCCTTTTGTCATGAGATATACAGTGCTCCGTGGTTTTAGTGAATGAAAATAACATCTTCAAAAACAATATATAATAACAGTTGAGTAGGATACCACATTTAACACACTGTTTAATTTCTTAAAGTATGCTGAGAGATAGGGCAGAACTAGACTTGACATAATTAACCTCAGTTTAACATTCAGGAAGATTTGTCCACAATCTCTTCTCATTTTTACTGAAGCCACCTGCTAATTCCATTATTTATTTCAATAGCTGACCATTTTCCTCACCATTAACCTCATAGACTTCTACTCTGCATGTTTCTAGTAAAAAAAATATTGAGGTCCTGGGCTCTAAAGTCTATATCTATTCCAGCATTGTTCTAAAAGAAACAAAATACTAAGCAAGTATAAGAATTAGCATCACAAACCTTATTTGTAATTGTCTGTTTGAGGAACTAGAAAGTTGTGAAGGAAATGTGATGCCTAGTACATGTATATGAGAACACTAAATTCAAAGTAATTTTAAGGTGATGACAAAGCATAAATGAACTAAATTACAATCAGTGATATCTCCATGATTTGCATCTTAGCCAGCAGTTGCAAACAGCATGACCTGTTCATACTTGTGCTGTACTCTGTGATATATTCAAAAGTCCATACTGACTTTTTCCTTGTAATGTTACCCCAGCCTGGTTTTCAGATAGATTGCATTTTTACATCAACACATTTGAATTTGAAATGTGTCTCACATGACAAGGTACTAGCTCTTTTAGCCTGAAACTATGGCTATGCAGAATCTCTGCATCTCTTCTACCGATACAGGTCTTTAATGTGTTTGTATGTAAATGCCTGTGCCTCTCACCAGTATCTCTGGCAGACCACAGCACTGTATGGAGTTTGTATTTATCAGGATATAATATCTACTGATGTTAGTGTTTCAGAGGAAAGGCAGGTTTCTTGGCTAAAGAGCTAGCATCTTAATTTGTAGTTTTGACATACGTGAAGATGCACCACAGCAGGAAAGTGAAGGAAAGATGATGCTTGTGCATAAATAACTGAATCACCCAGACAGATATCTTCATAACCGTAGCTGCTGCAAAACCAAATTTTTATTGTTTGTTTGGTTGTTTTTTTCATTGTCTATAAATTAATATTTTTTTTTGTCTGATGGTGAAGAATTCAGTATTCACATATTTCCAGCTTGAAAAACTCCAGAAACTAAACAGATTCCTTACCTTAGCTTCACAGAAGGAGGTTTATTTCCTTCTTAAATATATTTTTTTAAGAATGCAAGGCCTTACATAGTTCTCCATGGAAAATAATTGCTTTGCTTCAAGATATGTGAACACAAGAAGTATTAATTTCTACAAATTTAGTGTGACGCTACAGTTTAACTGGAGCTCAATCTGGCTACTGCTGTTAAAGATGATAAAAATATTTTCATAAATAAACAAAGAAGAAAAGGAGGACAAAGGAATGTCTCCATCCTTTATTGGATATGGGGGGCAAACATAGTGACAAGAGGTGAGGAAATGGCTGAAGTGTTTAATTTGAGCTTCGTCTCAGTCCTTAGCAGCAAGGCGAGTGGTTCTCCAGGTACTCAGTCCCCTGAGCTGGTAGATAGGGATAAGGAGCAGAATGAAGCCCTCATAATCCATGAGGAAATGATTAGCAACCTGCTACTCCACTTAGATGTATGCAAGTCTATAGCGCCAGATGGGATCCACCTAAGCATACTGAAGGATTTGGCAGAAGTGCTTACCAAGCCGCTTTCCATCATTTATCAGCAGTCGTGACTATCAGGGGAGGTCCCAGTCAACTGGCAGTTAGCAAATGTGACGCCCAGCTACAAGAAGGGTCAGGAGGAAAATCTGGAAAACTACAGGCCTGTCAGTCTGACCTCAGTGACAGGGAAGCTCATGGAACTGATCATTTTGAATGCAACCATACAGCATCTACAGGGCAACCAGGTGATCAGGCCCAGTCAGCATAGGTTTATGAAAGACAGATCCTGTTTGATGAACCTGATTTCTTTCTACAACAAGGTGACACATTCAGTGGATGAGTGAGAGGCTGTGGATGTGTAAGGCATTTGACACCATTTCCCACAGCATTCTCATGGAGAAACTGCCTACTCATGGCTTGGATGGGTGTACACTTCATTGGGTTAAAAGTTGTCTGGGTGGCCGGGCCCAAAGACTAGTGGTGAATGGAGTTAAATTCAGTTGGAGTCCAGTACCAAGTGGTGTCCCCTGGGGATCAGTATTGTGGCCACTTCTCTTCAATATTTTTATTAATGATCTGGATTAGGAGATTGAGCACACCCTCAGTAAGTTTGCTGATGACCCCAAATTAGGTGCAAGCGTTGGTCTGCATAGGAGGGCTCTGCAGAGAGATCTGGATCGGCTGGACCAATGGGCTGAGGCCAACTGCATGAAGTTCAATAAGGCTAAATCCTGGGTCTTGCACTTGGGGCACAACAACACCATGCAATGCTACATGCTGGTGGAAGAGTGGCTGAAAAGCTACCTTGTGGAAAGGGACCTGAGGGTATTGGTCAATAGCTGACTGAATATGAGCAAGCAGTATGCTCAGGTGTCCAAGGAGGCCAACAGCATCCTGGCTTGTATCCAGAAATAGTGTGGCCAGCAGGACTGGAATGTGCCCAGAGAAGGGCAACAAGCTGGTGAAGGGTTTAGAAAACAACTCTTAGGAGGAGAGGCTGAGGGAGCATGGGTTTAGCCTGGAGAAAAGAATGCTCACGGGAAATCTTATCATGCTCTACGACTACTGTAAAGGAGGTTATAGCGAGGTGGGGATTGGTCTCTTCTCTCTCCCAGATAGGAGGAAATGGCCTTATGTTGCAGCAGGGGATATTTAGGTTGGATATAAGGAAAAATTTAATCACTGAAAGAGTTGTGAAGTATTGGAAGTCACCATCCCTGGAGACCTTCAAAGAACATGTAGATGTAGTGTTTAGTGACATGGCTTAATGGTGGACTTCGCAGTATTAGGTTAAAGGTTGGACTACATGCTTTTAGAGATTTTTTCCAACCTAAATGATTCTACGATTCAGTCATGTTTAAGCATCTAAAAATGTGAGCATTTTTTCTCTGTTGGACTAGTATTTCATTTACAATTCCATTTAATGGATTTTTTTTCCATATATATACTTTTTTTTTCCTCTGGTTTTTCTTAAATATACGTTTAATAATAACTCTAGAAATATGACCAAATTCTTACACAAAAATGTGGTTTTCAATATCATACTGTAAGTCAAAGCTAAATATAAAATAAATGCCTATATAACGCTAAAACTGAATGGCCAACCTTTTCTTCTTGAGTTTTCTTAGAGTGATTTTTTTTTTTTTTCTTTTTGAAGGAAAAATCCGTCTTATTTTGGGGAATTATGGCACATTTTATGTTACATTTGGTCTAGCCCTAGTACCTCGCAGGAGTACACCCTAACCCATGTGGAAAAAAGGAAGATGAAGGAAGTCTGGTTTGTAACAGATGTGAAGTATGCTAAGGAAAGTCTTGCAGTTCCCCTGAATATAGAATGACATGTACTCTGATGTTTCCAAAGTCATTCTAATTCCATGCTCAAGTTCAACTATAACACAGTTGAAAAAATCTTTTGTATTTCTTGCAGGTAGTCTAAAATGCCCCTAGGAGGATTAAATCAATGTTTCAAAAGTAATTCACCAAGACACATTTTTTGTCAGACCATTCAAATGTGCAATGTTGCTATTGTCAAATCTGTGTGCACATAAATTCTATGAATTCATGCTTTGATTGCAACCTTGGCCATAGCATGTGGTATTGTTGGGGTGCGACAGTGGGATTATAACAAAAATAATTGATAACTGAAAATGAGAGATAGGCCATGAAATATCCTGGGTTGTTTAGGTGAGCTGTACGGGTTGTGCTTCCAAAATATATACTTGGGAACAAGGGTTTGATCAATGAGAAAATGAAGATTGCATACTTTTATCAAAAGTCAAACATAATTTGTTGTAGTAAGAACAAATCTCATCTTCATTAGATTTTCCCCTTTCTTCCTGATTCTGGCTTTTTATCAGCCCATTGTGGAGTAAAAACAGTTCTCCTGGTCTTTCAGGCTTTATTATTTAGCAAAGGCTTAAGAGGAAATTAGAATCTGTCCTCTTGTTTGGAGAGTGATCAAGACAGGGCTTATTTCATTCACTCCTAGTTAGGGCCTCCCTGAGAACATTTTGTCACAGTACTCAGGAGAGTTACATTAGTCAATATGCAGAGAAATGAAAAAGCAATGGATTTCAATAATTTTTCCTTGACCTTTAAACACAGAGGGGTTCTTCTGCAAAATATTAGAATATCCACTCTTCCCCAAGAAGCTGAATGAAGGTTTCAGGGACAAATTCCAACACAACTGCAGGAATATGTGCTGAGACTAACCTTTTATTTTCTTTTCTTAGTGGCACAAACATTAAAACAAAGTCTTTATGAAAGAAAAACCTGGTTAAAAAAGGTTAAGAAAAAATTTTGCACTGATAAAATGATAACATTTCAACTGATAACTGACAATTGAATCCTTAACTATAGATTTTTTCAGAGGAAAATTTCAAGAGAATATATATATATATATATTTAGATAGTTACAAGCATATACCTTCGTGAAAAAAGACTTGTGAGTTCCAATGCAGCTTCCTTAGTGAGATCCCGGCTTTTCTTCCTCTCCAGGACCTCTGCCTAATGGAGGTATTTGTCTTTCTTCGTTGAAAGAATACCATCATTCTGTTAGATGTAAAGTCAAACAATTGATACAGACCTGACATTCTTGAGTGTGAGTAATGCTTATGGCAAAGGTTGCCACATTTGGGCAATTATTAACATTTCCTTAGGCAGTAACCCTACTGGATACAGGAAACTCTTCAGCCCCTTTAATTGTAAAAGAAACAGTAAATTAAACAGTTCCATGCCGTGCACCAAAATGGCAGGAACTGTAGCATTGGATCATAAAATTCTTAAATCTTCCTTTCAGCAGGGAACACAATGGATGGAGTTGCTGAGGGGTGCTCATAGCTGGGCTGGCAGGAGCTCTGCACTCTCTTCATTCTGCAATGTGCAGGAGCTGGCTGCGCTTTACTGGACCTGCTACTGCAATGGAAATTTTAAAGTGACATCAGGGAGGAATAAACAAGCAGTCTTAACAGCATGAATTCTTGCCATTACTTTACTTAATGAGGGAGTCTGCATGTGAAGTACCTGCATGTGTCTAACTGGTAAATCTCCTCAGAGAAGCAAAGCAAGCTGTGGCACCCATCTCCTATGTTCGTTCTTTCCCTTCCTTCCTTCCTTCCTTCCTTCCTTCCTTCCTTCCTTCCTTCCTTCCTTCCTTCCTTCCTTCCTTCCTTCCTTCCTTCCTTCCTTCCTTCCTTCCTTCCTTCCTTTTTCTTTCTTTCTTTCTTTCTTTCTTTCTTCTTTCTTTCTTTCTTTCTTTCTTTCTTTCTTTCTTTCTTTCTTTCTTTCTTTCTTTCTTTCTTTCTTTTTCTTTCCTTCCTTCCTTCCTTCCTTCCTTCCTTCCTTCCTTCCTTCCTTCCTTCCTTCCTTCCTTCCTTCCTTCCTTCCTTCCTTCCTTCCTTCCTTCCTTCCTTCCTCTTTCTCTCTCTCTCTCTCTTCCTTCCTTCCTTCCTTCCTTCCTTCCTTCCTTCCTTCCTTCCTTCCTTCCTTCCTTCCTTCCTTCCTTCCTTCCTTCCTTCCTTCCTTCCTTCCTTCCTTCCTTCCCTTCCCTTCCCTTCCCTTCCCTTCCCTTCCCTTCCCTTCCCTTCCCTTCCCTTCCCTTCCCTTCCCTTCCCTTCCCTTCCCTTCCCTTCCCTTCCCTTCCCTTCCCTTCCCTTCCCTTCCCTTCCCTTCCCTTCCCTTCCCTTCCCTTCCCTTCCCTTCCCTTCCCTTCCCTTCCCCTTTTTACTTTTCTTTTTCTTAGCCCAGGAAATAGGTAAATGGCATGTACCTTAAACACAGTGCATTTACAGAACAGTGACCTTAAGAGCTTTAAATGACTACATTGTTTAATGTGAAGGAAAAGAATACCACAGATCAGTGGAAATGTCAGCAGTACTTTTAATGAATCAAGTTTGTTTTAATCGATATTCAAGTCTTCTTTCCATTGCCCTGAGATTGTCATGCTTTGCAAAGAGATAACAGTAAATGTCACGCTCCAAAAAAGCAAGTGCCTTCATTGCTATAAATCAATTGGAAACATTGTTCTACTAAACGTGACAGACACAAGTGACAGAAATGCTGTCTTTCCAAGAAATCACTATTTCTATATCTCATGTAGAAAAGGGTTTGAGGGAGTATTGCTTAGAGCCTTCTGTCAGCGTAAACACGGGACACACTGGAGGCTTAATCTGAGTGGAGAAATAGCCAAACCAGTCCAGGAGACATGCAATGCTTTTTTGTTTGTAGCTTTGTATTGTTAGGTTTTGCAGTCCAGATGAGGGTCTCTCTCACATAAGAGCTGAGAAATAACCTTGCTTCTTTTCTTCATTTAGCTGAAATCTGATTATACCGCAGGGTTTTCCCATATAGGTGGAAGAAACTTATCTCTAAGGGAAAGTTTTCTTGACTCAGGTTTTCTTGCTTTTATTTTATTTTTTTTTCCCTCTCTAGTCCTTATGAGAATGGCTATAACTTTTTTTTTTTTTTTTTTTTTTTTTTTTTTTTTTTTTTTCCTAATAGTTAATTCTATCAAGTTTTTCTGGGGTATAGTTAGGACTAAGAGTTTGTAAATTTAATAGCTAAGCATACAGATGTCTGCCTTTATAAACTTAGGCCAGCTGAGGCCCTGGCGGTGAAGTAAATGACAGAAACAGTCTGTCACCTAGTTCAGCTCAACATACAATGACACGAATTAATTACTTCAATATCCAAGGCAAGCAAAATTATGCTAGAGTATAAACTAAAGTGCATTACAGTTATTGTGGACCTTGAGACTCAGGAAATTTTGATTTTACGTTTACTTTCTTGAATTTATACCTCTGCAATTTTGGCAGTGGTGTGGAACATGAATGGGCACTGTGGGCCTAGGTTTGTGCTCCAGAAGCTTCATGAGCTTTACGAGCACTTGGAGTGAGCCCCTCTGTGTTATAACTGTGTCATTTGACTAATACTCTACAAGTGTGTTGCTGTGTACCACCAGGTCATTCCAGAGTTACAGCAAACTGGCTGGTGTTGGCTGCCTCTGCTCTCACTAGTGTTAGCAACTCTTCTTCTACTTTCTCCAACATGCTCAGGACACTATCCCAGCAGAATTACTCCTTACTTACTTCTCTCTTGCCTGAGAACTTTCTAAGTATCCTTTACTGCATGTTTTATTGATGTTTGTGAAACCAGCATCCTCTCTGCTTGATGACTCAGCCCTTTGCACTAGGCTTTATACCAGAGCTTTTCCTACAAAAACAAATCCTATTAGGAGTAAAAACATACAGATGGGTGGAAAAGCCCAGAGCCCAGTAATGAAAATAGTATCTGTATGCACAGGAATGGTGCTATTCCCCAGGAAACAGACCAGTTGTTTGAACTTCTTGACAACTTCTTCAGATGTCCCTGCCTATGCCTGTGTTTATCTATAGTGGCCTATACTGGCTCAGATACCAAAAGCTCCAGAGGAAAGGGGAGCCTGGGACCACGACAGGTCAGATGCAAATGAGCTGCTTGTCTGTGCTGTACAAAGATCTGTAATGTTAGCTTTTAAATTTAGATTTGAACAGATTTTTTTGTCTTTTTGAAGAAGAGAGCTGCTTTTGCTGCAGTGAAAGGATAATAAGGACCCCAGGCAATGCAGCTCTTGCTGACCTACTTCTTTAAGTATAGGACAGGCATCAGTTCTGGAATGGGATGGGAAAACATTCCTTTAAAATTTTGCTGAAAAAACATCAGGCTTCACCACGGTGTGTTTTTTGTCCTTGTCTGCTAGCAGGCAGATACTACTGATATGGTTAGTACCTATCAAAAGAAAGAAACGGTGGTTTTCTGGTTTGTAAGTAGTGTAGTAATTAGAAATAATTTGTGGAGCGCATTATATAGATGAATTTGTAAGACTCTTTAGATAGGAAAAAAAAAAAAAAAAGCAAAATCATATGACAACTTTGACACTCTGAAAAACTTAATTCCTACATTTTATATAGAGCTGGCAGAATTTCAAGAGATGATTTCAGTAGTTTGGATCTTACTGTAAAATGCACAGAATTTCCTGCTTGAATAGATGGAGCTTTTCTTGTTTGGTCTTGCCTTATGAAGGCTGTAGAGCTAAGAGGCTTCCTAGAGCTATGAGGATAATTCTACCAAGTTATAGGCCAAGTCTTGACCTCTCTCTGTGGCTTGTTTGGGATGCTCTGATTTAAAAGATATACAAACACTTTGGGCTGGCATTTAAGGTTTGGTTCTTTACAAGGGAGGGGGATTACAGGAGGGGGAAAGATTCCTGCTCATAGACCTTCTTGGTCTTCGTAACTCCAAAAGAGCTTAGAGACATCTTTTCATGCTAATTCCTTCATGTGGGACACCCAGATTTATGCTGTTTATGCTGTTCTACTTCATTTCAAGCATGGGTGAATTTCATGGTTTTCTTGAAAATTTATTGTCCTGATGCATACTAATGCCATATGTCCAGAGCAATTGCTAATAACATATGTAAAACTTCCACAAGTAGCTTGTTCCAAATATGGAAGCAAAAATACATTTATGGTAGAATGAGCATGACTGGCATGTATTCCATAGTGTAAGTAAAGTATAAATACCACCTTATATTTCAGGTAGTTGAATCTTTTTTCTGGTGGACCCACACACAGGCTCTCACAAATGATAGAAATTAAGGATTTTAGAAAAGGCCATGCCTTATAGTTTGTTACATTTAACTTGAATTATATACATCTCATAATAGAAATCTGGCTTGTCCTTGTACACTTGCAAAGAACTGTTAGACTACTGAAGTAAGAAAAAACAAATTACTAGCACGCCATGAAAGGATAAACATGCTGAGGTGCCCTCTGTGCTATAATTCCATTTGGATGTGTTAGATGTTTTGCTGCATGCATTTGCTCAGAGCATGCCCTCTGGATAGCTTTTTCTGTCAGCAAGTCCCATCATGTTTACAGGAGGCTCTATTAGGGGTTCTGGGAAAGCTAAGAAATGTATTTGCTTCAAGCATAATGCGGGGGGGGGGGGGGGGGGGGGGGGGGGGGGTTGTTAAAGCAAATTCCCACATTTCTACAGTATGCAAAACTGGACAACAAGATTACAGTTGGGTTAACGTTCTGAAATAAAATAGTTCACCAAAGAAGAGAAAAGGCAGCTTTTTGAACTCTAATAAATTGGCAAGCTTAATGCAAAATAAGAGAGGCATGTAGCATTCAAAGTTAGCTTGTTAGAAAGGGGGCTAATTTTCTCTGGCAGTTATATATTCATCTATGTCAGTGCTTTGCTAACCAGCTGTAGATGTTCAGTTCAGGATCAAACTAGGCAAAATAGGGATTTGCCAGATATAAAGCACTATATAGCAAGTAGTTTTCTGGGACTCTTGCCAGCTGACTGCCAAGAGCTAAGTGAGGTTCCTAAAGGAGATAGGCTGCTGTTGCCAATCCATGGGGAGGCTGTCAAGGCTTCATTAGTAGCCTTGACTCAGTTTCCTCCCCTCTAGACAGCTATGCTGACTGATTCTGCCGTCAGCAGCTCTTATAGCTTTTCTGACTCATTTGTGACCAAGTCTTTTGCTCCTCGCATGGCTGCAGAGGCTGTCTGCTTCCATACACAACTTCTTGCAAGTCTGCTTCATACAGGCTTTTCAGGGTTATTCTTAAATCAGATCTCTGGTAAGAGAAGGAAAGGAATATGCTGAAACAAAATATTTTAGTGTAACAAGGCATAAAATACCTTAATAATCAGTCCCCGCCACCCCCCCCCCCCCCCAATTAAAAAAATAAATAATTAATAAAAAAAAAGCTGTCTCAAATTTTAAGCATATTTGTGTGGTTGTAACTTTGCACATACATACTGAGTCTCAAAAAGAAAGGTCAGAAGACCCACAGAAGTGGGAGTATCATTGCATCTAGCCACCAGATATGGCTTCTACTGATTGCCATTCTGATCTCTGATGTTTGAGTTGTGATAGTTGAACAGAACAGGCCAGAAGAGGAAGTGTGTTACCTACACACCAGTGTGGGTACAGCTCCTGCTGACTGTTACAAGGTGAAACTGAGGCAGTGTTGTCAATACTAGTTAAACTCATAGAAAGGAATGGCTTTTGCTACTGCCTTTTCTATACTGTTGGACTGTGATTGTGTCTCTGGATGTTTCCACACGATAGGATCATATAACAGACAGCAGTAAAATAAAGGATCTTTTACGTGGAGCAGATACAATAAACTGTAAACAGCATATTTATACTAAACTTCAGAACTATGCACAGAGATATTTAGGAGTACAGTCACTGTTAAATCATCTGAGTTCTAAAAAATAATACTTGAGGTTAGCATTCAGCGTATGCCAGAGACTGTTTTCAATGCAAGCCTCTTGTTTGTTCTCATGGCAGTGCCTGTATTTATCATCTCTGTGTTACCCTGTGTTTCTCAGTTATGTAGGCTCCACATTCGGGTCAATTAAATCTGACCAGGAACACTTGCAGAGCATGGCCTGTGCCCAGACCTCTGAAATGAAGTGCTATGAGCCTGCTACTTATGGGGGTGTTCCCCAGAGCATACACCATCCCATTGCTTGGGGTAGCGATAGTTGTTACAGGCCAAAATAGTGCAAGGCCACATCATACCAGTTGGCTGATGTAGGTGACTGAATTGCTGAATGTTCCTGAATACTTTGATTTAGTAATGTACCTTCATCTGTATTGTACTGTGAGGCTCAACTTTGCTTTTTATACATCATAAATATATTTCATAATCTTTAGCAGAGTCAGTTGGATGCAATATAGTATATAAATACATTGCTCACTTCATGTTAACTCAGCAAATCACCTCAAATTTAGAGATAATTTCTTGATTTTGCCAAACTCATTATCGTGTTTATTACCTTTTCAGCTATATGCCATGTTTAATGATAGAAAAAATTAAGAACCAAATGTTGCTTATGTTTTCTTCTCCACTACTCCTCTGCAGTACAGAAAAAATCTGTGTTGCCTGAAACAGAAAAGCTTGTCCATCCCTTATCTGATGGAGAGATTGAGACTTATGTGTAAATAAATATACCTGCTTCTGCTTAAAAAAAAAACAAACACAAAACTATTTTCAATAATCACCTGTTTATTGGGAGTTTGAAGTAAGAGCAAAGGGGATAAAATCAGCTGCTTAATCCTGTTAGCTGATTCTGTGACACCAGATCATGATGCATTTGCCCTAGTTCACTGTCCCATTGAGGGCACACTAATGGAGAATCCCACATTCATTTTCCTATCTGGCAAATGGTTAATCATGAAACCTTGTTTTATGAGATACAGACTACGTTGATGTGGTGCATCTCAAAATGGTAGTATGATTGTACATGTTGTATGGGGCAGCAGTAAGCAAATAAAAACTTTTATTTTGGTAAGGAGACAACAGGAGAGCAGACCTTCTTGTATCTGATCTAGCTGGCTTCTTTGCCAAGCCTTCAAGACCGTGCAGAGGCACTTTTAATTGTGCTACAGCCTGGGTGTGAGCACTGTTGCTGGTAACCCTCTGCAAATCTATTTTGGATATATTTGCCTGTATTTTTCAAGAATAAGGCACACATGATTTATTATATATATTTTAAGAGCTCAAACAGAAGTGTGAAGAAATGCTGCCCTTAAAATTGTGAGTAAAGGAGATTCTGTCTGTCTGGTTGCTGGTGGTGTATTCACCTCTGATTTACCATACCTGGGACTTAGAGGACTGCAATTTTTTAAACAGCAAGAAATTCAATAAGACCCAGATAATTCCACCTGCAAGCCATAACTGCTACCTTATGTAAGTGTTATATACCAAATGCGGCATACTTAGTAAATAATACTGTAGCATTCTAAAATAGAAAAGGCTGTATGTGCTGAAAATATTTCATACTTCCATTGGTCACATCATTCCACATTAACAGAGTCTGACCTCTGGTGTAGAAGTATTTACAGAATTCTGTAGCACTATGTTAATTGAATTTCCAGTAGAGTATTTGTACTCGTAGAAAGACTAATTTTGTTAAGAGCAGAGTCTACTATATTTCTGATATTTCACCCTTCATAAGTGTGCCTTTTGAAAGAATTAATAAGCCTCATCTCCCTAAAAATGAAATACATTGAAAAGCAGCAGGGTATTTTCCAAGTAACCTAAATACTATAGCAATAAAATCAAATTTCTAAAACACATGATCCGTAATGATGGGCAACAACTGTTTCATGCTGTCATGGCAACAGGAAATCTTAGGGTTGCAAATCCATACTTTAAAAAGATTATCTTGAGAGCGCAAAAGGTTTTTATACTGCAGCTGCAGCCATAGTATACACAATATACAATTCCTCACTACTTCACAACCTGTATATAGCTTGTCCTGCTTTTTACAGTTTTTTAAACCTCATTGATTTGTGTGATGTTCTGTTCTTTAAGGATTTGTTTCTCTTCCATTTCAGCATGAATTTTATATTAATCTGATTTCATGCTAGTTTATAATATGCTTTTATGAGATGTCTGGGCATTTGCCCATCTATTTATTTTGTGATAGCAAATTCATCTGTTTGTTGTTGTTGTTGTTTTTTAAGAAGTATGTTCTTTGTGTCAAGACTGTTCTTTGTTTTTATGTTTTCACTGCATATTATATTAGAAATATTTGTATCTATACTGTCTTCCCTTGAGTAAAATATTCTTTACCACAAGCACTGCTCATTATATAGCTATGGCTGCTTTTTGTTGCCTGTCATGCTCTCCCCCTACCACTCCCCACACTACTGGCAAGGCTTGGTAAGGTGAAAAAAAGAAAAAAGAAAAAAAAAGAAAAAAAATAGTAAAGAGGTTTTCACATTTTCCCTCAAATAAAATTAACTCTGTGATTTCAGGAGGTGGACTTTTCCAGTGCCTTTATTTAATGATGAGTAGCCATACCACTAGCCATACCGTATTTGGATTGCAATATATAATACAGTTGCATTTTGCTGTAATCAGTGACAGAATTCCCACAAACTTCTGTGAACATGAAATTTTAAAGTAAAAGGATGTTTTGTTCTGAGCAAAGGAGTCATGAACAAATTATGTAATTTTCTTTCTTGTTCTAAGATGCAAGATTGCTCTGCTAGTCACATGGAAGAGAATGTCTCCCCATCCTAAATTTATCCTTAGATAGCAGTCATGGAGGAGGAACATTGTCTGAGTAGCTGTGTCTTGTTAGCACATTTCATAAGACTGAAGGGAACTCCTGGAAATATGCCATCACAAGAAACTGTGCCATAAAGTTAATAAAGCTTTATCTTAAAGCTATGCAAGTTGTTTTCTTCTTCACTACTGTTACTGAAAGGCCATTCCTGTAAATACTCCTCTAACTTCCCGCCTAAACTGAGTCATACCACATACCTATTTGTTCTTGTGTTGGTGTTCTTTAGCTTTAATAGGTCTTCTCTCTTCCTGCTTTCACCCACTAATGTATTTAGAGAGAACAATATCTCCTGTCAACATCTATGTTGAGAGCCAAGCTCTTAGTTTTTAGAGCCCACCTTTTCTTTATCGACCTAGTGGCCTTTTTTTCTGCATCTCTTACCAGCTGAATTCAGCAGTCCTAAATAAAGGGAAAAAGGATCAGAGTTCTTTATGTGGTAACCGCTGCTATGTTGGGTCCACATGGCAGGACCTGTATGAGTTCCATATCTCCAGACCAACTCTGTTTCCAAATCTGTTCTTGTGGTATACATCACAAAGTGAAATTTACTTCTTGTATGCTTATGACTTCATCGCCACTTAGAATTTTGTCTCTTACATTATAGTGTCACTGTGTGTAGAAATTAGAGGAAATCATTATTACCAAGAAAATAAAACTCTTGATACATATGAAGACAAGTTGTGGTCCCATGTTCCCATGTAGTCAACAGATACTAATGAATAGATTCTTATATAGTCTATCCAGTGCATTGTATGAGGTGTTAACAGTGTGAAACATTCAGTCCCCTTCAAATTCCAGTATGGCATGGTATGGACCTTAAGAAGGAAATTAGGTTTGTTTCTCTTTATGTAATACAATGCAATGGATGACTATTCTGACATGTTTGGCTGAAAATAAGCCTCTAAATATTTCTTTATTATAAATGTCTCAAAATTTGAACAAAATTCTTTTGTAGCTTTATTCAAATAAGATCTGAAGAGCTCATATTTACAGAATGATTCCAGCTCAAAGAATTTTGTATATTATGAAATACTGATTTTTTATTTTAAAAAGGTGACTGAGTTAGAAGGTTACAGCTAGGTATGCAAATCTAAAAGTCTTAGAAATGACTTACAGCAATACTCTGAAATAACAAATATTGTCCTAAAATCCTTAATGACTAGAGGCTAGATGGGGCCTTATCTTTCAGTTCTTATCTGAATAACACATACATACAGAATACACAGATAGACACTGCCTGATTTTATTGTAGATATGTTATTTCACAGTGTTGTGAAAAGTTTTAAATTAGTCCTTGAGACTTCAGGGCTTTTCCAGAGCTACGCTGAGATTTGCATAAGGAACTCATCCTGAGCTTTTACTCCTGTGACGTAGCTACAGCTGTAAGATCCATGCAGAATAATGGACTCATTTGGGCTACAAAGGATACTGGGAGGTCTCTTAGCCAAATTTTCTGGGTGAGTGAGGCTTGGTGAACCCAACACTGAATTCAGCACAGGTTGCCCAAGGCTGTATTTACAGCTCCCCTGGGCAACTTTTTCCAATGGTTAATTTTACTTACTGAGTTTTATTTCTGTCTTTTTTTTTTTTTTTTTTTTCTTCATTTCTCCATGTATTTCAAGCCAGAATCGTTGTCCATCATTCTCTCCTCATACAACTCCATAAAAAGTTTGTCTCTATCTTTCTGGTAACCACCTAGGTACTTGGTGGGTTGCTATTAGGTCCCCCTGAAGCCATCTTGTTGCAAGACCGAACAAGCACACTTCTTTCAGCCTCCCCTCACAAGGCAAGTGTTCTAGTCTCAAATAACATAAGCAGCCCTGATGATCAGATGAAAAGATTGGTTAAAATTACTTATTTCTGAACAAAGAGTTGTTGTAAGAACTACATAGTATCTAAGTGATCTTTATTTCTGAGGAATTTCATATTAACTAGTATTCACCCTCCAGAATGCCAAACTAATGCTGAGATGAAGGAGACTGAAGTGATTTCACTTTAGAGCCCATAATAGCATCAGTGCGGTGAACAACGTTGTCAAATTAGTAAAGAAAAGTGTGGTCCCTGTGGTCCTTTGGTGACTCCTTTCTGAATCCTGCTTAGAAAAAAAAATCGTGTGCACAACAGTAAAAATGCCCGTCTCTGGCCAAGCATCACACCTGTCATAAGGAATGCCTGGCTTTTTTCCTCTCTCTGAGAGCCTTGTCCAAGCTCTAAGTGCAGCTGGACCAAGGCTGCCAAGAGTGGACCATGAGCCCAGCCCTGTATCTCACTCCCTGAAGAAAAGCAGGGGTCTTTATAGTGGGTATCTGTAACGCTGGTTCTGATGTCAGGCTTCAGTTTCCCTTTGCTTCTCCTTCCTTGCTGTTCAGTGTTTCAAGGCTGTGTGAACTCAGCTGCTTGTCTCTTCTGTTTCTTCAAAGCCCTGCTCCTGTGGCTGCTCAGTTCTGTGCAGGGAAGCAGAGCTTTGAAATCAATGCTGTGTGACCACAGCATCCAAGTAATGAGTATTTAAAAAGAAGATATGTGAGCACTGGGGAAAAGGAGGAGAGGCCGGGATGAGGGAAATGCTCATCTGTTTAAAATGTCAAGGCTTAAAATACTGCTCCCCAGGACTTTCAGGGGGCTTTGAGCCCAGCCAGAACCTGTCTGCTTGTCCCACTTCAGGCACTTTGTCTTCAGCAAGCTATGGCCTGTTTAGAATAGGGATACTTTTTCCACTTGGTTTGGATTTGCATGCACCTTAACACCATTTGTTTGGAAATTCTGATTTATTTCTTTTAAATCATGAAAACATTAACACAATAGTATACACTTCTGGGTGTATATTTGTCAAACTGTACATGAACTTATGTGAGCTGCTGAAGGCACGAGGTATTTACATATCTGACGGGTTCATAACAACCTTGAATCACTGACTGTCTTCCCACTGGATATAGCACAGTTTTGATCCCCCCCCTGCTCCCCAATTTACTGATGAATGCATTGTGCATTATTCCTTGTGGTTTGTAGTGTTCATATTAATGCAATTTAATTAAAACAATTAATATTCATGTAGCAATAAATGGTAGCAGCAATTTTGTGAACAAAATGGTTTTGAAAATACCCTATGTGCATACAAATTGTTTAATTTAAATAAATATTATAATTAACATCTTATTTGTACCATAAATCAGGAAACGCTTACAGAGCTCTGTGCTGTGTAGCACTTTTGAAAGACAAAGCTGCAGGTATTTGCAAACATGTAAAGAAACAGGGGTGAGAGGAGGAACAGTACAGCCACTGTATTGTTTTCTACTATTTGATCTTCCAAGCTACATATAATCATATAATAAAAAGCAAGAAATGGGTTCAAATAAAAGGAAGGTAAAGATGGAAAACTGAAAGACAGAAATCACACTGTTCTGACAAAAAAGATTAAACTGAAATTACCATGAGGAGGTGCTGAGTTTGGTTCCTCTCACTTGTCATTGCTTTATTTTCAGTGGAAAGCTCAATATGAAGCCTTTGCTGGGTGACAAAATGCACTGTCTTCTTGCAGACATTCTGCCACTGTGTCAAGGTGGGAAAGCACTTCAAATATTAGTTCTGCATTCTGGCTTCCCTGTAAAGATCTCATCGGAAACATCAGAATTATTCTCAGCTAACTATGGGTCCAGCTACAATGTTTTGCTGTTTGAGGGCACTGTTCTGCATTGAAAATATTAGAAAGCAGTGCTGGGGACTGGGAGGGGGAAAACCTTTTCTGGTACATTCTCTCCTGCATCAGCAAGGCTTTCTGCTGATTCTGTTTCTCACCTAAGCAGAGATGGTCAGTAGAGATTCTTCTCTGCTCTGTGCTCTTTTCCACTAGAGTAAAATGTCTGCTCTCTGTGTGGGAGGGTGTGTTTTTTTGTTTGTTTGTTTGTTTGTTTTCTTTTTTTCTTTTTTTAATATCCTTCAAGTTGGTCTTTCCAATTGCTGTCTGTTCTCTTTCCTTCCTCCTCCTTCCCTCCTCTGCCCACTTGCTTCTATCTCCACCTCTTTCATATCACATCCAGACTTTCAGAAATAACTGGATGGGTCCTCCCATATGTCCACCAAGTTTCTTGAGGGACATTTAGGCACCTTACCAAGAAAAGGAGGAGAATTTTTCCCTAAGTAGATATTTCAGCTACATCACAATATTTCCTGAATGGTCATAGTTGGAGTTGCCTGCTCAGTAAGCAGTGTTGTACTGCCTGGATCTAGAAAGGATCCCTTTTACCTAGGGATCTAAAACAACTGCACCCTGCAATATCCTGATTATCCTCAGCTTTTTGTCCTACATAGCAAGCAGTGCAAATGCAGATAGTTTGCTCTTACTGTTGTGTGCATTCTTCTATGGGCAGAGGCTGCAGAGTACTGGGGATTGTCTTCCTATCATGTTGACAGTCATATTGAGGTTGTGCTGCACTTTAACCAAGCTTGAAAATTCAATCAAGACACAAACAAGTAAAATCCAGTCTAATCTGCAGCCCAGCAATTAGGATATTCATGTTGGAAACAGGCTAGGATTCTACTCCTTCCTTTCTGGCCTTTGTCTAATACTATTTTTTGTTAAATGGAAGAGAAAAGCCTGTCCAGCTCACAGTCTCTGCATCACTTGATAAGAGATAGCAATTATATCTGAGTTTTCTGTAATTAAGCAAACTAAAGTAGACTGATAGGGATATGCCTAGAATTTTACATAAGGCCTGCTACTCATCAGCCTGAAAGATGCAATTTCAAGAAGCTGATATTTTGCTGAAAGGACCATTGCATCAAATGTGGCTGTACCCATATTCTGGTTCATTATTATTATTTAGATTGAGAATCTGTTCACCTGTGTCAGAAGTGTATGCTTTCAAAATATGTAACAGGAACCAGTTCATTTCCTGAGAAAAAACATGCAGAAGGAATTGTAGAAAAGATACAAAGATACTCAATAAGAGTGTATAAATGAAACAAAAAGGCATCTAAAAAATTCTCTTTCTACAAAATATATTTCATATGCAAGTTATTCATCTTTCAGGGTAGTTTCAGGGTAGTAGTACTTTGGGTATGCTTTCAGGTTATTAGTGTAACTTCAGTTTTAATTTATTTTCTACTGGATTTACACCCTGTTAAGAAACATTTAAAACTTTGCAAAATACTTTCTTGTTTCCAAGCTAGTACTCTTGTACGATGATAAACATATTGGCAAGCCTGGGGAATTTGAGGGCAATATTTCATAAAGTTGGATAACTGGCACAGAAGTAAAGAAGGTATAAAAGAATGTTGTGGTAGACCAAAGAAACCTTTGGAGTTATCACAGAAAGGATATTGGATGAGATTAATTTCCCAGGAAGTGTCTTGTTAGAAAGATGGTATGTTTTTAATGCTTGAACTATTGTGAAGCAATTTGTATGTTGCAGTTTCTTGCTCAAGGCAAGACTTATGTTTAAAGCATCAGTGTGAAATTATGAATAGATTTCATTTAGAAGAAGGCCAAATGAAAACAACATGTCTGTTTCTTTCAAGAAATTCTGATGCATTTATATTTTGTCTCATCAGGATATTTATTGACCCAAGGAGAGCTGCCAAGGTTTTATTTGGGTGAATTTTTTTCTTTTTTTTTTTTTTTTTTTTCTCCTGTAAAATGGTTTAGCAAGAAATAATAAATTGCTATCTATTTTTTGTTTCTTTATTCCTTTGCTACATACAGGATTCAGTTATATTTCTGTAAAGTGTTACTTTTTAGTAATAGTAATTTCTGTCATAGCTGTGGTTCAGGTTTACCTTGAATCACACTGTTTCTTGGGTACCAAAGGGAGCTCTATTAATGGTCTTCCAGAAGTATATAAGGAGTTTGGCAAGAGAAAGAAATTTATATGTTCATCATATAAAAATGCTCATGTGAATATCCTGGTGAATTATTTTTTCTGTATACCAAATCATTAGTAGACTGTTCTGACTTCTATATTCCAGTAAACTGTACCATTCATTGTAGCAACTTCTTCACAGCAGTTTGACTTTTGCCCATTCTAGCAGAGAGATACTTGTAAATAAATCTGTAAATCTGTTATACGCAAATCAAAGTGGAGTTTGTGATCCTGTGATAAGAGAATGAAACAGATAACGGACAGCTTATTCAAAGTGTTTCTCTTGCTGGGTGGATGAAAAACATTGGCTTAATTTTTAAAAAGAAGAGCACAGAAAGGTAAAACCCAACCAAAAGTGTTTGAGTAAAGAAGAGGGATGAGCACTGCAGGCAGTTAGAGGAAATTCGATAGTGTTATCTGAGAAGACATCAACCAAAAAGGAGGAAACAGGCTGCAAAGCTGTAACACACACAGACAAAAACAATTTGGTACTCCCAACAGATCATATGAGCCATGTTTATCCCATTAGCTGCATTTTATGCAGCAGTAGTCATAAAGACCATGCCAATGAGAATAAAGGTTAACTTTTCTGTAAAGGTGCAGCACTGAACTTCCTCCTCCTCAGGAGAGTGGGCTTAATGTGGCCTGATACAATCTTCTTAACTTCTGAGTCTTAGTATAACTTCTTCTAGGCCCTTGCCTCACATACAGAAACGGTCATCAAGGTACCTATGGCCCAAAGCACTGCTCAGGGTTGTTGCATCAGTGCCCAGTCTTTCTTCTAACCATTTCCCTGGAGTGCTCCCCTCACCTTCCTCTCCATCACTAACCTTGAGGGCAAATTTACCTGTTTGCTGTAAACTTGGAGGCCGAGGGATTTTTCTAGCTCCCACAGGAGTCAACGATTTCTTAAACCCCTTATTCTTCAGGCATCATTTATGTGATTACAATGTTTACTAGAGTAGGACCACTGCCATTTTCCTCTACAGTCTTTTTACAGACATTTCAAGAATTCTTTACAGGCTTTCAGGCTTTCTTCTAGCCACTTTCTGCTGCATGAAGAAAGAGCTGAAAAGGAGAAGGCTGGCCCATATTTTGTTTAAAATTTAGCCTTCTCATGTACCATTCTTCTCTGGGTCTTCCAGTGCTTCTGTTTTAAAGTTTTTCTCTCCTGTGCACCTTTCACTCTTGATAGGTAGCACCAAGGTTTGAATTTGCCTGTTCTTAAATGTTGTTTTGTGTAGCAGTCTTTTAGTTCTCTAGAGATTGTGATTAAATAATTTGTTGTGCTCCTATCACGAAAGGGCAGAAGGCTCCATTAACACTTCCTGACTTAACCCCAGGATTTTCCATTTGCTTGAGACTCAGTTTTGTTTATTAATGATAGATCCAACTGTTGCATCAGTCGCTCCATAGATACATTGACAAAAATGGTCCAGTGAACATTGAGATTGTAATACATTGAGAAGGTAATAACAAAAGTTGTAGAAGCACTTAAACTAAACACTATGAAAGTAATATAGACATTATGAATAAAGTTATTGGTTTTCTTGTTATGATATTTTGTTAGGCTCTACTCTTAACTCCCTAATATGCCTCTTAGGATTTGATGGAGCTTGTTCAAAACCTCATCTTACATAGTTTCCAGCTTTTTTTTTTTTTTTTTTTTGTTTGCATCAAGCAACATAAATAGATTCTCAATATAGTTTAAAATAGTTTAAAAGAGTATTGCAGTTATACCCATATAATTGTGTAATGTACTGTAATGACACAAACAATTACATGAATATACAGAACAAGATAAGACAATTGGCTTTCCAAAGACAATTACAGACATTGACTGGATTTCAGTGGTATTTAACCACATAATTTTTGTTTGAAATAACAATGTTCCACTAGTCCTTGGTGGACTCTGTACTAAATGAAGAGATTTATTTTAGAAGGTGGAGGTCATAACAATATTCACTGTCTTTAAGTAGTTTGCATGTTATGCTCAGATGTATATGCTACCTCTCTCAGGAAATTTTCTGTACCATCCCAGGACCTCTGTTATGTGAAGAGGAGGTTGAATGAAACTGCCTGGTTAAGAGGAGATTCTTCATACAAGTGCTTTCCTACAACTGGAAGCAGTGAAATACAGTGAGAAGGCAAGGCATGAGAGAGGACCTAATAGTAATGTGTTAATGTCATTTTTTTGGTGTGTACATAAGCTAACAGAAATTAACCTGTGTCAGTAGAATTAAGTATAAAGCGCTTAAAAAAAAGAAAAAAAAAAAAGGTAGGGGTTTGCCTTTTTTTATTAATCCTGTTAATGCCATACAGGAGTCCATCAGAGCAGTAAAAGCAAATAAGAGGTCTTTTGTTACCATGATGTTCCCTGTGGTACCATAAGATGTGATTCATAAAGGGGAAACAAACAAACAAACAAACAAACAAAACAACAACAACAACAACAACAAACAACAACAACAACAACAAAAACTTGATTCATTTATCACATATCCAGGGACAGCAATCCCTTCAACAGGGCAATGATCCTGCACATGTTGAAAGTACGTTCTATCCCATCTTCATCAAATAAATGGTATAATCTGCCTCCTCTTGGAAGACTTTGTTTCTATCCAGCAAATGGTAAGAAAATAAAGCTGTTGGATCTTACATAGATTCTCATTAGATCTCTGTCTTTGGTGTCACATATACCAGTTGAGAGCTGCAGCAAATGAAAAGATAAGAGAGAAAGGTGACTATTAATATGACATTTGCTTTTAATTAGTGTCCCTTAGTGTTCCTATTATTGTGATTTAGAAAATAACTTACAGGTGATAATTAAAGACAATATAAACATATTGTCTTTAATATGTTTAAAGATATTTAAATAAGTTTAAAGATATTTAAATATGTTTAAAGACAATATAAACATATTGTCTTTAATAAAGACAATATAAACATATTGTCTTTAATACATATTCAATCCCTATCTAGGGCTCTAGGAAAAAAACAATAATAATTAAAAAAAAAAAAAGTATTTTTATAGTCAAAAAATGAACTAGAAGGAATCTTTCATATTAAGTTTATCCTCATCACTGCCACATCCAATTTTGTTCATTAAACAATAGTTCTTAAGCTCCATCTTAAACACTAGTCAAATTTCTAACCTCTTTCTTCCTATTATAAAACTGCTTCACTCCTAATATGGCTCGAAACATTTTTTCATTTCCAGCCTAAATGTATTCGTGACTGCTTTATACTCATTTATTCTTGTGCCAGTACTGCCTTTGAGTTTTATAAAGTTCCTGTATCTCTGCATTTATTCCTTCTTCCCCCAACCTATGTATTAATAGATAGGAGTCTTATCCACCCTCAGTCTTCTTTTAGTTTAGCTTAACAAGCCAAGTTCTTCAAGTCTCTTCCAATAGCTCATTTTTTGATGCCTCTGCCAGGCTAGGAGAAACATACTACATCTGCGTGATCTGCAGCATTTCCATTGCGAGTCAGGTATCTTGGACATGCAGAAACAAAATGTCTGCCTTGCACATGAGGTCCCGTTATGAAAATGTATGTGAAGCTTACAGAAAAATCAAATTGTATAAATTATCTTGGTCCTGCAGTGGGTTTTGTCTGTTTGTTTGGGGGAGTGGTTTGGTTTGGTTTGGTTTGGTTTGGTTTGGTTTGGTTTGGTTTGGTTTGGTTTGGTTTGGTTTGGTTTGGTTTGGCTTGGTTTGGTTTGGTTTGGTTGGGGTGGGCTGGGGTGGGGTGGGGTGGGCTGGGGTTTGTTTGTTGTACCCCTCCACCACCCTCCCCGGGATATCTTGTCCTATAGGTTTATGTGGCTGTGTAAATTATAGGTTATAGTTTTCTGATCTCATTGTGACAGCTTTATTGTTTCTTTGCCAATATTTTTCTTTGCCTATTATCATCTATTCATTTCATCATAATTTTATTAACATTGATTATTCACTTCATACATACTGAACAAGCAGAAAGTGATACAAAGGACAGAACTGTTGTTCCTGGGTTCTAGAGATGATGGAGCATTCCTTGAGGACTAGTTCACTGTCTTCTTAATGTGAGATCATGGGTCATGTTTGTCATTTTTGATTTGTTTTGCAGGTCTTCATTGCAGAATGATCAATTCATGTACTTTGCTTCCACCTTGTATCTGATGCTTTCACTTCCATGCCCTCCAGATCTCCCTCTAGGCATCTGTAAGGGTTTCTCCTAGGAAGAAAGGTTGCCTCAGAGATTCTTACTGTCCTTCCCTAAAGGGGTTATGACTCAGACAAAAACCTTCTTCACCTTTGTTACTCATTCTTCACATCTCATTCACATATAATGTAATGACATTATAAACACAGGTTATGTGAGCACCTTCACCTTGATTTTTTTTTTATTTCCTGGAACATGTATGCTTTGGCAGGTGTGTTTCTCACCAGGTTTCATTTATTGCTGTAACAGCAAATTTCTAAACCTGTGGCTAGAGTTACCCCTTGCGATAGTATCCTAGGAGCCCTCCCATACCCACTTTCCTTGAAGGATTAGCCATGGCAGTTTAATTTACACAGCTATCTATCTGGCTTCTGCTCTCACCCATATGGATACCTTCTGCTCTTTTCAGAGGTTTCTGTTCTTCTCTCATTAGAAGCCTGAATCAAAACCCAGGGCTCTTCCTTTCCTAGCTGAAGGGAGTGATAACAACAGGGACATAAAATGAGATCTACATACAAGCACAGATGGAAATTTTCTGATAAAATAACAATTGTGATTAATCTGCATTTCAGAATTTGCCCCTGTGACAGTCACCAGGAAGTTGCTACAGCTCCGCACTACTGTTCTACTGTTCTGCAGCTTTAAACAACAACAACAACAACAAAAAAGTGTGATCACTAGCTTAGTTAAAAAGAATTTGGAGGAGAGTTGAGGGTTTGCCTGCTTGTGAGCCAGACAGCTCATCTCATGCAATGAGGCTGAACAACTTCTGTTTGATGATCGTCACGGTTGGGTGAAGTGGAGCAGGGAGGGAATAAATGTCTTTCAAATTAGATTGCAAAACTACAGGGGGAAAATGCTTGCCTTGAATTTTTAACCAACCACAGACCTGATTAACTTGAATCATGTCTTTATTTAATTTGATAGCTGCTTTCCTAATTTAGGTTTAAATTATTACAGCCCAGACCTTTTCAACAGGGCTCTGTTCTGAGGCTGTTTGGGTCTGCTGGCATAGCCATCGGTGGGTATTTCTAAGGGCAGCTTTGCCTGCTCTCTGCTCTCTGCCTTCCCCAGATCTCTGTGCATGTAGTTATCTCAGCAGCTGTGAGCACAGAGCTTCTTTGGGAGTCCCTGGCAACATCAGAAGACAGCTCGTGGCATCCTAAGCCACTTAAGCCTAAGACACTTTCAGGCACCTGGGGTGTCAGACACTTCAAAAGGGGCAAATTCACAGTCAGAACAGCCTGAACATCATCTTGAGAGTCAGGTGGGGGCAGCCCTTAAAGGACAGGGTAGATATCACCACTGAATTTTGATGGAAGGCTGCCTTACTGGCTTGCAGATTGGCAGCCCAAAGGCTTTATGCAGGTTTTGTTTGCCTTAGCAAAGTTTAAGAATGCACTTGAATTCACTGTTGAATCAGGACCTCTCCAATTCAGACAATAAAAATGAATAACCAGAATAAGAGGTGAATTTTGTGTGAACTTTGCTTCCAGCAAAAATGTTTCTATCCTATTTCTCAGATGGTAGCAGTCAATTAATTTGCTTCTGATGCTGTTCTAACAGATGAATTACAAATGTGTTTGCTTTTCACAGTAACTTTGGGTTATGCTGAATACATCACATTCACTTTTGATTGAGCAAAGTGGATGCCATGTTGCCAGTCATTCTGTTTACATGAAACTTTTCATCACTGAAATTTATGCTGTGCTCTCTATTGGTGATGATTTACAAGGGTGATACGTGTAAATATTCACCTGATGGAGGCCAGGCATCTATCCACAGTGGCAGTGAAACCCTTTTTTTAAAAAAATTTGGTGAGGATGTGACTGCTGTTTTACACCTTTTAACAAGCTGCCCCTCCAATGTTAGCATGGGGGAACAATAAATTTTTTTGGAACAGCTGTATTTTAGGACCAATGTTCCTATCTTCCTGATGCTAACCTTATATTTGTCATGGTTTCTCTGTCAGGGAAAAACAAAACAAACAAAAAAGAAAAACAAAACAAAAACAAAAAAGGTACATGGGTACATAAAGCTGCCTCTGCCATCAGTGAGGGGTGCTGGGAGCAGTGTGATGGAATGATGGACAACTTGTAAAACCGCTGGGGACCTGGAAGAAATCTGTTCAGCTCCTACCACTGCAAAAAGATTTAGAGTAAAAGAAATAATTTACCCCATACAACTTAGGCTTCAAAAGAATAAAGCTGCCAGGTCAGCTTACTTAATCAACAGAATGGAGGAAGCCAATCTAGTGGAAGACTAAATGCTTTTTCCAAGACTACATTTGCTTCACATTTCAGCTTTGCTGTAGCCAGTACAATTGGCACAAGATTTAGTAACGGTACTGTGAATTTTACTCCTCTTTTCTTCAGCAGCTTTTATAAAATTCACAGTCTAAGGTAATCCTTAGCTTATGATTTGCAACAAAGTAAATTGGATTTTTTCTTTGTTTGTTTGTTTGTTTGTTTGTTTGTTTGTTTTTGGGCAAAATGCCACAATATGACTGAAAACTACTGTGGCAGCATAAGCTAGGACAGTTTTACAAATAGTTGTGGTACAGGCATCTGCAAGTTGCTCAGAGTGGCTGGGAAGAACTGACCTGGCCGTGCATCGTGGACGCAATACACGTGAACCTCAATAGCCCTGTATGAGGTTCACCCCTGCATGTAGGGTCTGTGCCTGGCCTCATATCTTGTCTCTCCTTCATCTGTCTTTAGAAGATATCCTGTTTGGATTTATTTCTGCTGGACCAGCCATACAAAAAAATTGAGCGTCTGGGAGCAGGAGGTGGAGGGGTGATATGCGTGTGAACAGAATTGAATTCTGCAGAGACTGCATCCGGCTGGTGGAGAATGGCATTTTAACAAAGCTGGGCCAGTTCTTTCCTGCAGGCTCCCACCGTGGAGCAAGTTCATGACCCTTGTTCTTTCTCAAGCAGACATATTTTCAATTAAAGCTGCCTCCTTAACAAAAAAAAGGATATATATTAGAAAGGGCAGGCTGGGACATGTGATGGCTTCTTAAGGCTCTTCCCCTCCAGTGTGACTAGAAGAATTGCCTCAGGCCAGGCTCCTTATGAGAAGGGGAAAAAAGTTTCTCTTGCTGCCTTTCAAGATAAGGGAAAGGTAGAGGATTTTTTTCCTCTGTGATCTATTTTTTTTTTTACCTCTTTATAGCTATCCCCTGTTACAGTTCAGGCAGTACCAGTGTGTCCATTATAAACCTGTTTGTGTGAAACATCCCATCTGTTTTGTACAACATCTTTAAGAGAACATAACATAGTTTAGCAATGTGGAGTAAAGAAAACTTTTGGTTTGGAACACAAACAAAACAAACAAATGAAAACAAACAAAAACAATCAGAAAAGCTGTAACATTTCCTTCCACCCGGTGTCTCAGTGATACCAGTTGTAGGTCCCTTGTTAACCAAATTACTGGCTGTGGACATCAGTGTTCTGTCATCAGTGCTCTTGGGTCTTGCTTGGTCTGAACAGTCTGCAGAGCTGGCTTCTTTTGTCGCCTTCGTTTTGTACTTCCTGGGATAGACCAGAGGGTAATGCTCTCTAACTCTTTTCTAAGACAAGACAAATTGACTTTCCTGGTTTCTCAAGAACTGACCCTGTATTTTGTATTTAGATCAAGTCCCTTACTGCACTGGTTTCTCTGAACTCTTTAAAGACCCTCCAAGGTGAACAGAAGTAGATTCATCCTCTTTGTTCTCAATAACTAATACAATATGCAGATCTATATTAGATCCTAATACTCTGACACTCTCCAGTCTCCATTCATTTCCTCACCCCTCTCAAGACAAAATCGAAGTCCATCTTCCTTCCTTTCTCACTTCTGGAAGCCACAATGTCCTACAATATGCTGTCTGCCATGGCTGGGACTCAGGTGCAAAAGCAAAGGACCAGAGAGGGTGGAGGATGTACAGAACTAATAGATTAAGAATGGTTTCACCCTGAGCCAAAACAAAATCTTCCTGAAATGTAATGTAACTGTACTTTGAAATAGATAGCTTCCTCTGGCTTTGATTGTTTGAAAGTACAATAATATGGAGCAAAAGAGAGAAGAGAACAGGTCCTGTGCTATAAAATGATAAGGAAGCAGACATCTAATAAATCTTTGAGTCATAACTCAGGTTATTCTTTTATAGTGGTTATAAGGGAACAACAGTTGTATGGACTATGAATAACGCAACCCCTTATGCTCCCAGTGTTTGCTTCTAGTCTCTAGCAGGAAATGTTCTTCCACTCTGCAAAACTGCAGTCTCAAGAGCTGTGCTGTCACTGTCTGTCTGCAAGCTTTTATTCTGGTTAAAGGGCCAGAATGTTGTCAAATGAAAATGAATGCTATCACAAGCAAATTTAATATCTGTGTTTACAACAAGCAGTTCTTCCAGTGCTGATTAGAACATGGCTCCATCTGTCTCTGGCTGGTCACTCCACCATATTTTTTGGAAGGCCTGTGCAATTTAAAGGAAAATCTAGATTTGAAAGCAAGCTCTGATTTCTTCCTTGCCCAGCTTTATGTCTAGACAAAATATTTCTATTTCTTTTGATTTCCTGATTCCCCCATATTAGAGAACATGAGGCTCTCTTATTGTCGATGCCTCCCATTTAAAATGAAAAAAAGTGGGTTGTTGTGTTTTTGTGTGTGTATGTTTTTGTTGTTGTTTTATTAGTAGTATTTCCTCTTCTCAGCTGTTAAAAGCCTTCATGTCTTTTGGCTTGCAATCCATTCTGAAGTCATTCTAGTGTAGAGCTTTCTTATTGTAAGCCATACTCACTAGGTTGAAGCTATAATTCAAAAGTACTAGAGGAAAAAAAAAATCTCTTTCTGTTTGGATTCCCCTCAGTAGATAATGATGGTTAAATCTGTTTTAAAATATGAATATAAAAAATGAGACACACATCATCCACTTCCATATGTGCTACTGCAGTAACTTCAGCAGGCAAGAAAGAATTGGCTTAGAGGGATGTAACAGGACACAAGAAAACCAAAAAATAGAAAGATTTGTGTGCTGATGTTCTTATTTTTTTTTTCTCTAAATGTGGACTAGATGACATTTAGATATGTACCCACGCACCTGTATTTTCTTGGTAAATCTAGTATTACTAATTGTTCTTATGCACAGCACTGTTTTCTTTGTGAAGCTCTTCACATCAGCTCTTAACTCCCAGTTCTGTGCTTTAATAACAATACCATCTGGCTGAGGTTTTCAGACTTGCCTCTGGGGGTTGAAAGCCTGTTTTTCCATTATAATTAATGAGATTTGGGTGTCCAAAACCCCTGGGCAACTTTGAATACATCACCTGCATCTTCTTGGGTTCACAAGTGCTTTGAGACTTTCAAAAGAAAAAAAAAAAAAAACAAAACAACAGCAGCAACAACAACAAAAAACATTAAGTTGACCTGAGATTATAGGATACTATGCAGCCTTGATGCACTATGTGCCTTTACACATTGTAAAGTATAAAGTGGTTAAAGCTTGCTCTACGGCATCTGAAGGGGAATGTTGTTGTCTTAGCTAACAGTGAACAAACGTGTTGAAGATCTTACCAATTACATTTATTTTTTATTCATAACAGTTAGTTAGAAGGCCAGAATGGTACTGTTTTTTTTTCAGTATCAATGCAACATTTTAATGTCTTATATTAGAACAAAATTTGGTACTCATAAAAGTACATAAAATTCTGGCGGCTGTCAGTAGCAGCAGGTCTGTGGTATGACAAATATCCAGTAATTTGCTTCATGATGCTGTGGGCCAAGGGTGACCAACCTTAATGTCAGGTCCCCAAATCTTCACACAATTACAATCAACAAAACCTCTTCCATTTTGGCAGAGGTGAGGAAGGGGAGCAAGTAGCTGTTTCTTGAAGGTTAGGCTTTAGCTGAAGACTTTAACTGTCCTTCCTGTCACTTCTTGCAGCTGAGGGCTTAGGGGGCTTCCACAGCTGGAACATCTGGGTCCAGCTGTGAGGTGATGTCACAATCAAATTGCTTATGACTCAAGAGCTACTCTCTGGTTACTTTATCCTTAAGCAAACTGCCAAATTGCTCAAGAACAGAAAAGCTGCACCAACGTCTATTCTGTGGGTGAGTAAAGTCTGCCTGATGGCCAATGAATTTCATGAATGTCTGCACAAGGTGGTATTCAGAATTTAGCATGAAGCATTGCTCAATAAAAATTGTGCAAAAAATGGAGGTGTGTAAGACAGAATTAAAAATGTTTTCTATCTACTGCAGGAGAATCTTTTCAGAAGAGGTAGGATAGATAGGTTCACTAAAATAGTAAATGATATAAAAAGAAAATGGTTTCATGCAGAAGGCAGTCATTTGCACTTAAATGGCAAATAAAAAATAAGTAGCAAGTCAGTTCAAATAATATTGTTTGTGGTAATCCATTTGGGTGTGCTTATATAATCCATTTATATAAGAATCTACATAAAAATCTCTGTCCGTTCAGTCGGAAGAGTCTTGTTCAAATGTTTTATGTTGTTTTAGGTTTATAAGAAAGATCCTTTCTGTATGCTTTGCAGACATAAAATAATGGATTTGTTCTTTAATAAAAAACAACTCATGCACTATCTGAATTTTCATGTGATAATCTTCTGCTGGACTTACACATGCTACCTCAAATATGATTCAATTTTTTGCAAACTGCATACGGAGGACATGGTTTCATGCTCGGTGTAAGCAGATACATAGTTTGTACCACCTTTCGAAATAGCAGTCTTGACTGCAGAATCTCAGCTTTGCTTTGTGCCAGTGTTAGCAGGGCATAGACCTGGCTGCAGACTAACCTTTTTTGAGATAAAAAAAAGAGGATGACACAAAGTTTTCAGCTGAGTGAGCTCACTAGCTCGGCTGTGCCAACATGATGAAAGGATGGAAGCACAAAGCTAAGGGCAAAGCAGGATCTGGAATCACCCTTCTGGCCTCAGGTCAGCTTGTGCTCCCTGTGCCATCACACTCTGAGTCAGTATGAACACGCCTATGCAGAGAACATGCAGTCAATTTAGGACATCAGAAGCAGCTGACTGTATGCCAGAATATCATGTTTGTTGCTGCTGGGCTTTGGATTTTTTCTTTTTTATAATTGTTGTTTTATTATTATTATTATTTTAAGACTGATGGCTTTATATTCTACAAGGACTTTAAATCAGAGGAATAATTAGCTATGTAAGTATGTGCAGCAATTTCTCTATTAGTGAAGCAGAGGGAAATCCTGACAGACCTAGATGTGAGGGATGAAAGGACAGCAATTTTTCCAGGAATAAGACACACATTTCAGAATAAATGCTGTGTGTAAAGAATATGACAGTAGACTCGGTAGGATATCAAAAGATACGGGTATGATAATGTCTGCATTATTATTTGTTACAAATTTCAAAGACCGCAGACCAGGCTCCAGAACGGTTTATTAGCTGGGCTCAGCGAATCACCTCTGCCCTTGTTTACTGGTATAAGTGAGTAAAAAGGGAATAATACTGTAATTTAAGGAAATACAGCGAATTTGTTATAGAGCGTTTGCACCACATAGCCAGTTACTAAATGATATAAACATTAAAAAGGCAAGACCCCACTTATGCTTCTGGAAGGGTAGAACCTTTGTATTAAAGTGAAATATAATGTTACCCAATTTGAAAGCAATAATCCAAGAGGGTATTGTTGATTCATGTATACTGCAAGAAAATCATTGTGAGCTACTACAGGCTTCTATTTATTTTTCTGTGTGTCATGTGTCCCACCCCCAGTACCCCACCCCCTAATACCATAGCTGAACTGTGGCTGAAATATTGCTTTTCCATCCCCCAGATGGCAGTGCTGCCTTCCAAGATAATAAGGCTCCCTAGCTCTGGGAGAGAAATGTGTGCCAGTCCCTGTCTGGCTTATGTGCCATGTTCCTCTGTTTCAGAGGAAATATGATAACAAATTCTCACATAACAAGGCTAGGGTAATCAGGATGGGTTTGCTTGTCCAAGTCTGACACAGCAGCCTTCTTCTATTAGGGGCACCCACCAGGTCACAGACCATTTGTAATAAATGATGTCCGCAAACATGAGTTGGAATTTCTACCAAACTTTATTTTAAATGTTTATTATATCATCTAGGTGCACTAGAGAGGAAATAGGTGAGATGGCCAACTTGGCTCTTAAAGGATCCGCAAAAGAAGAATGTGTGTGCTAGTGTCAGTCCACAGATCTTTGGCACCGAGCCTAATCCTGCCTCCATTTGCCTTACCTGAACAACCCTTGAGGTCCTTAGCAGGGTGGGTGCTGAGAGGTGTTGCAGATACCTTGTTAGTCTGATAAATCTCCCACTGGCTTGTGGGGTGAGATACTCGCTTGATCTCTCTGTGCATTTGTGCAGTCTCTTCAGAGGCCTGAATAAGAACCAAGATCAGTTACACACACGCACACACACCAGTCTGCCTGCACCTCTAAGTGGGTAATCTTTAATAGGAATTAATTAACTCTAGGTGCAAAATAATGGGTGTAATGGAATACGACAAATGTGGTTTGTGAAAGTGGCTGCCAGCTCCAGTGGCACGCTGAAGAGGGAATGAGGAGCACTCAACCCCACAAGAGGTCCTGGGAGAGTAAGCCCAGTTGTTGCAGAAAGTGAAGCTTTTTAGCAATTGAGAATCCAATCAAATGGTCTGGCATGTTCTCTTCTATTTTGACAATAATGAGAAAGGGCCATCCAGGTTGGGAGGGTGTGATCTTTTTCAAGGATCTTAATTCTCATTACAGCTTGTTTTGTGACTGGCAGGGAAGAAAAAGAACTAGGACTTTGTAGTGGTGTTTGCACCCTGTTTCTCTTTCCTTCACTGGAGATGTTTGTGTGTGTCAAGCCCTCTCCAGAATTTCTGCTACTTCTTGAACATCCAAAATCACAGGTGGCAAAGAACTGCTATTAAAGATAACCCCCTTTCCCTGGCCTCCCATTTTATGATTTGCAATTCAGTAAGGAGAGGCTTTTTTTTTTTTTTTTTTTTTTTTTTTTTTTTCACCTTTTCTGCTCTGGTGACAGTCTGTGATGAAAGGTTAAATACAAGCAGAGCCCAGACACACATTACCCATCCCATGCCAAGCCCCAGGATGCAGGGCCCGTGTTGGAATGGGACTCGGATGAAGGTGGGGAGGAGGGCAGGAAGTACACAGGGAGTCTGTGACAAAGCCAAAGGTTTCATCCCCAGTCTCTACTGGAGCTGTTGCTTCTCTGTGTTGCTCTTTAATTGGAGCAGGCAGTAAATATAACCTGGTCTTCCCGGTTAATAGGATAAGAGAAATGCAGATTTAGTTCAGAGCAGCTACTGTGTTGCTAATGGTGCTTGGGTCACAGCTCCCATCTTCAAGCCCTCCTTTATCCTCTTTTATTTCCTTTGTAAGTCTACCTGAAAAAAAAAGAAGAAGAAAAAAATGTACATCTTATTTTCAGGAGGGAAATGTATCTCTTTGCTTTTCAGCTTTCTATAATTTTCCCCTCCTCGCCCCAAATTTCTATCTCAGAGTCATGCTTTCTAACCCCACACCCTCATGACTGCCTCTTCCACTGACCTCAGGAGTTACTAATTCACCTCACCTAAAACAAAGAGCTATCAAACATAAATTATGCAATCTCAGTTCTGCCACAGCTGGAATTTCTCTTCTGTTCTCTGATAGCTGCTTATTGAAAAATCAAAACAAACTAAAAATAATAATCATAAAATCAAACCCACAAACAATATTTTATTTTTTTTTCTAGTGGGAGCACTCAGCCCTCTAGCCTACCACAAGTCCAGGACTTCCTTATCACACTAACCCACACATAGCCCCCAAAATAAAAATATTTGTTAATAAAAAGCAACAGAGATGGCATTTGAAACAGGGGGAAAAAGCTGTCCTTCCAAATGTGGTCTGGATTTTGCACTGTTTTCTCAGTCAAAAACCCTTTCCTTCTAAACATATTAGCAAAGATAAAAAAGACAGTTTGGTTTAAAAGCTGTATCATCAAGCCCCTAAAATATCTTCCACCTCCCTCTACTCCCCCCAGATCTACATACACTGAAGAGGGAGAAGGAACTCAGCCATTTAAAGACACATCTGCTCATCCCCAGAATTTGATTTCAGCTGTCACCAACTCACCTGAAATGATTATATGGGAAACCAAGCTTATCAACTCCGGTTTCCCGTTTCCAGTGATTACAGCACTTTGCAATTCTGATATTTTTTTCCTGCAGAATATGGCAGACTGAAACATAATCTAGGTTTATTTTTTAAGTAACCAGATTGTTCAGTTCAGAAGAAAACCAACACAAAATAGAAACAATACTTCTGCTGCTTGAGAATAAAGATTCTTCCATCTTTTAGAAAAGGTTTGCTGCCAAACTGATGATTTTTCCATGGCTAAACACATTTTACATTCAAAAGTGAAATATGTAAAGTTTACTGAAAACAGAGACATTTTATCTGAAATATAAAAATCCAGAACAGTCTTTTTCCACTAAATTAGAGAGAAAGCTTGTAAGTGCTTTGTATGATTTCCTTTATTTATATATATATATATAAAAAAAAGTTTAACACAGCTTAGAAATAGAATCTCCCTTTTGTTTCCTTAAAAAAAAAAAAAAAAAAAAAAAAAAAAAAGAGCATGTTGCTATGGTTGTATTGAATCACCCTGACATTAATATTACACATCCTTCATTATTAATAAGACATTATAAAAATTAAAATAAAAGAAAAAGAAAGAAAAAAAAAAAAAAGGAAAAGAAAGAAGCAGCAACCTCTGGTATCTTCTACTCAAGACAGAGGTGGTACTACACCACTACACCATCTGGGATACAGCCATCCCTGGGATACTTGAAAGAAATGTGGATTAAGGGATATGGTTAAGGATTTCTCCTTTTGTAGGGAAATATGTGTGCTTTTCTGTCTCTGTGTGAAAAACAACAACAACAACAACAACATTACAGATAAGGAAAAGAAGTTGTCAGAAGAAAAAAAAAAAGATGAAGTATTTTAGGAGAGAGCACTAAACTAAACAGGTCTCTGAACTTTCTACAGAGATCCTTATGCCCAAGTTCTGTTCTTGTTTTGCACAGCGAACCTTAATCAGAAATACACAGGTTGCATAGGAGGAATATCTGTCTAATCTTATATTTTCCTTTGAACCAAAATCCTCTGTCCAACTGCTTGGGTCAAAAAGGGCAGCAGTGTTTTACAGCTTAGCTGGCAGAACTTAGTTAAATGTCTGTCTTCTGACAAATCAGTATTTTTAAAAGGAGAGGTGACTCAGAGACATGCGGGGCAGTCAGGCTGTGCACCTCAACAGCTGTCAGTTACTTTCCTCTCCAAATCCTCTCAGGGAAAGCAAGCTTGTAAGGTATTTTGATTCAGTGGCATCTGTTGTAAATATGCATAATATTAAGACAAGGGCAAAGAATAGGTACATCTTATCAAATTTTCCTGGGGTGAGAAAGCAGGAATTTGCTATAGCTCCTCTTTCATAGTTAAAACTGAAAGCCTTCCTGCTCTTGATTTTGTCTTTTGCCATTGACTACTATACAGCTGGAAGATGAGTTTTATTCTGGCCATTTTAATTGCAGTGTTCATCAAGACTACTAATAAACATGAACCACTGCAGTGGCACTTTGTGCTTCAGAGATCTTGCTCTGTCTTGCACAGTGCCAGATTTTGTTTACTTTGCTAATGTGAAAAATACCTGATTCAGCCAGTGAGCAACCACACAGGTTTCACTGGATGAGCTTGAGATAGAGCTTGAGTTAGGACTTCAGCAATGGTGAGGGCAACAGCCTGACCCTGGGGTCCCTACCAAGGAGTGCAACCATTATTGCACACAGAATTGCATTTCAGCCAGATACTGTCAGTTCTTATTAGCTTTAATTTTTGATTTATTTATTCACAATTACTACCCAGAATATTCAACCTGGACCAGATTCTGACATTTTGAAGTCCTAATTACCAGTCTAACAGGAAAGCCTACATTAATTGTCAGTAAGATAGTGTGACTGTTATCAAAGTAACTGCTGACAACATGCCCAAATGCCTGTTATCAGTAAAGGAGAAAGTCTGCCAACTTTATGCTAAAGTCAGTTTTCACTCACTGTTTTTTTGTTCTGGAAGTTACATCAAAATGCAGAGGGTGTTTCCAGAAAGAATTATTATGAAGAGATACTGAAAGAGAAGGTGAAGGAGGAAGAATGAGAAAGAAAAGCTGCATGGGGAGCTTTGCCCTGGATAAATAATTCGGTTGGTGCAAAACAGAGGATGGGAAACAAAAGAAGAACAGAAGAAGAGGCTTGTTTTGTGTGTTTTTTTTTTTGTTTGTTTGTTTGTTTTTTGTTTTTTTTTTTGTTTTGTTTTGTTTTCTCATTTAATGTATTGGAGAAGAGACAGGTTGTTAGGAGTGTTACTGCAGTACTCCTACTGCTTCTAGAATTTCTCAGGAGTTTGATTAGTATAACTCACAAATGTTTAAACAGACTCATTTATGGGAAGGAAAGAATATTTCTACAGGGCACATATTTGAGATTTGGCCTATTTCTTTTTTCTTGTCATTTCTTGACATTACCAACAATAATGCAGGAATTTCACTTAACAAATTCCTTCCTATTGCAGGGACCCTGATGTCTTCTGCTCTGTTTTGTAACACATTGTAGCTACAGCTTTTACTGTTTAACAGTAAAGCCCTTAAGACTGAGAGGTTCACAAAAGGTACTCCACGTTATTTTGTAGACATGTTTATGACGTAAAGTCTCATAAATGTCTCTGAACAAAATTTGTATTGTGTCTGTCTGTGCCAGTGAGGGAGATGGCACTTAATGCCATTACACACACAAGTTTGCCATGAAATTTCATGTGGGACACTGAATGTGCCTTCAGGCAGAACTCATATCCCTAGGACTTCATACCATACGACAAGGGCAAATATTTATCTCCATTTAAGTTGTAGATGAAAGTAAATAGGCATAACTGGTCAAGTCCAAAGAGGAGGAAGAGGAGGAAAAAAACAAACAAACAAAAAAAAAGATAACTTGAAAGATGATCACATTTTGGTACTGACTAACAAAGTCATTATTGAACTACGAGCTGCTTGGCATCTTTTCCTCATAAGTGATTTAATAAACCACCACTAAATAATATGGAAAAGTAGAATAAATAGACTGTACTGGAAAGTAATCAATAACTCACTCCTCTTACCTTTGAGATGCTTCTTTCTGGAGTAGATGCCAGAGAGATCTCTCTGTGGTACCAGTTATTTTCACTCACTGAGGCAAGCTCAGTTGTTTGAAGATGCTTACTCCTCTGGGAAATTCCTTTGTCCCACAGTCTGTGAAGCTTTATTCCATTTTGGTAAGATCTTAGGATAGCCTGGGTAGGAGTAGTAAAAATGCTTCCCATAGGAAGTGGTAAAACTTCTTTTTAGAAACCCATTTTTTGGCCCATCTTGGGTAAGTTTTAAAATATAGACAGTGTTTAGCAAATCCAATTGAGAAACAATTAATATTTCAAATTCATGGGAGCAGCTGCAATAAGTTGTAAATTGTGAGTTTGGTTTTACAGGTATTAACTGTGCAAACTGACTATTGATGTTGGACTGAAATCCTTTTGGGAAAGAGGAATTTCTATGTGGGCATCAGTGTTCTCCTTGCTTTGAAACTCTAGCTATACCACCAAGAACTCTTCAGTAACTTCCTGCATTTCACATGGAAACAAGATCAACCCATCTTCTTAGTATTTTGCCTTTACTGAAGAATCTAACTGTTTTTCATTATTATTCAGGGTCTTGCCTATTAGAAACTCAAGAGCTAGTACAATCCCATTCTGTCTCCTTAAGTGTTACGGCTTGAGTTTCCCAAAGGCAGTTTTAACTTTCTTGATTGCCTTCCCTGCTGCACAATCTAACACTGAAGTATGATTGCAACTATCAGTTGACCCACTTCTGTGTTCCTAATCTGAAAAATAATCCTAATTTAATTTGTAAAAGAAGGTTTGTTCATTTCTTCTTGGCACAGGAGATTTGGATTGAGAATTAGGATTTCTCTGTTGTTGAAATTCACAATATTTTTCAGTCATGCTTTGAAATACATTTCTTCCTTTTTCCATCATGACTTGGTTACATTTTGCTGATGCTAATTTGCTGTTATGACTCTATAGCAAACTGAACAAAGTAAAAAGAAATGTTCCCCTTGGCAACATCTGACTGGTTCAAGGCCCCAAATAATGTCCAGGTCCAGCTTGAATTTGAATGGCTTTTCCTTCAACAACCCTCCCACATCTTCACGACACAGTGAGAGAAGGAGGAAAGCTAACATTGTTGTAATATCCTTTGCTCATTTAGAAGCAATGCTTTTAGAAGGAAATAAATATGATATTGTGTACCCACTTATAACAGCCATGGGTAAAATTATGCTGCATTGGTTATTGTTCTTTACATATATTACCCATTGAAAAGGAAATGAAATTTGAATTAATGGGCCCATTTGTAAAAACATGATTGTTAATATTAATATGCAGGATAAGTCATTTGGCAAGAGCAGAAATAAATTAGTGGGTGTCTCAAACACAGCATTTCACTGGAGACCAACTGCACAGATGCTGAAAATACAATCCTGTAGTTAAACCAGTGTGCTGGGAGACTTTGCTCAGAATTCAGGGGAAATATCGGAGCACAGATTCTCCGCAGTATGCTCTTATTGTCCAAAAGTCTACATGCGCTGCTGGGAGATTATTAGTGCTTACTGAGAAAAAACACTTTGCTAGGGAAGAAGCTGGTGGAAGTAGCAAGCTCCCCGATTTCCTTCTGCGGCTACTGGGCTCATGCTGCGACTGCAGAGTATTCTAGATGGATTTCTCCGTTGGAAAAAATAGCCACGGGGAGTTTGTTTTTGTAGGCTCAGGCAGAACTGAATCCAAGATTTTGAACTCAGCCCTGCCTGTCTCAGTACTGCTCAGGCTATCTTCCACATGCCTCCAGTGTAAAGGCAGACATCACAAACAGAAAGACTGCAGATAACTTTTATTGCCCTCAGACATTCAAGCTCACAGGATGACACCTTGTCCTTAGTAAAGAGGTAAAGCTTTGGAGAACTCACTGGGATTCCAATTAGTAGATTAGAAGTTTTGCTAGTTGATTATTCATGTTTCTAAACTATTCATCTAAAAATACTCAATTTGATCTTTCAGCAGGATGCTGAAAGCCTTATTTGTGTGCACCAAGTCCAAATTTCTCTTAATTATTACTTATCTCCCAGTAACTGAGCTTTTGGTGAAATGAAAAGCCACCCACCATAACTATGTGCTCTTGTTTGTAATATTCTTCATTCTCTCTGATTCTTTAAAAAAAAAAAAAAAAAAAAAAAAAGTATTGGAGTTTTGCTTGCCCATTTCAGAGCCAAGTACAAATTACCTCACTGAGACAAAGCTATCAATCTCTTGCCCTGAAGAAGCTTTGGAGATTAATCAAAAGCTGCGTTTTGTTTGGTTCGGGGGCAGGGGTGGGGGTGGGGATTTATTTATTATTATTTTTTTGTGATAGGGAATGACAACTTTTTCAGAAATCAAAGAATCCTCACAGAAATGGGCTTTCTTTGTTTCTGTGAAATACTTCACATTTTCTTTCATTTTATCCATTCATCAAGCTTTTCAAATGCAACAGTGGAATAACAAAGTTAGAAAAAAGCAGAACAATCACTAAAATGTTACATTCTGCATCTGAATACTAAGAATCCCATTAAAACGCAACATTAAAGCATTGTTTGCTGGAAAAAAAAAAAAAATCGGGTCTTTGATAAAGAAAAACAAAAACAGCCTTGGCTTTTCCAGCTTTAATCAAGTAATTTGTGCCCTAGTAAAGGCTCTGAACTGCTGAGTTATTTTAGGAGCATTTATCACAGGTGTTTCACATGTGTTCAGCACATCCTGGTTCTAATCCTCTTAATACGCTTAACAATAGTAGGGCAGCTTTTGAGAACAGGCAAACTGGCTCTCCCAGTTATTTTGGACCGTGTTCTTACACAAGCACTATTTAATTGGGATTTGAATCCCTGTTCCAGCACTCATTTCATCCAAAAGCCAACTCCATCTGTGCAGGAGGTTCTTCTTATAATGCATCATTGGGCTGAACAATTCCTGCTGTATGGAAACAGTGACAAGTACGTGGGAAAATAAAATCCTTAGGCCAGTTCCTTCCATGTTAATTTAATGTTCAGTGCTCTGGAAACCAGCCATTTGAAGGAACTTTCATCTTCTGGGTTGCACACTGTCTGGAGTTTTCTCAACCAGTTAACTGGCACCTGGATTACACTGTGGGCTTATATTGTGATGCCATGCAAGCAGTAGCAGAAATAACCCATAGTTCTCTAATTAGCCTCATTAATTCATTACTTGTGAGAGCTCCTAGCTTCACTGATTGTGTGATAGATTACAGCAAGTGCAATGTGTATCCCAAGCCAAAGGTGAGGGCATGTAAGAGAGCAATGTCCATGAGATGATCTTCAGATCCAGCAGGGAATATTTCTGTTTAAGTATTTAACTTTTTTTTTTTTTTTTTGTAAGTACTACAGGTCATTTTTCTTCAAATGATTATGCTTTTACTGTGTGATAAATAAGATTCTGCCTGAAGATACCAGAGGGTATGTGGCACCAGAATAATATCTCTGCAGCATATTTTGAGTGGTGATCACACCATTTCTAGCTCACCATATGGCTTGGTGCAGATGTCCTAGCATTAAAATGACCTTCTTCATTACATAAAGGCCACAGAGGCAGAATTCAACATTTTGTAACCCCTGGCACAAGTACAGGCTATACAGGGAGTACACCTGTTGCTTTGCCCACAGTTCAGAATGCTGTCATCCAATACTTGACTAAAATACAGGTATTGATTTCTACCTTATATTGATGTTGGTAACATCAATTAATAAACTTAGATGTCATTAAACAGTTCAATTGCTGATATTAACAACAAACAAACAAACAAAAAGTTGAAATGCTAGAATCATTTTCTGCTTAAGTTTTATTTTGGTAGCTACAGTAACAAGAAGCATCACATTCTTTTCTGAATCTCTGTCAATGGCTGTTTTGTCTCTTTAGCAAAATGAAAAATAAATAATAATTAATAATAATAATAATAAACAGGAAGTTAAGGCAAGGACCAGGGGTTTCGGTACATAAATGAATGAGTACATAAAATTCTACTCTGATCAAGAAAGGCTTTTTCTGCATCTCGCTCCTGGAGTGGGCAGGGTGGCCAGCATTAACCGCTCCCCACCTGCACTGTTCTGCAGAAGTGGCCCTGTTACAGGTAAGCTGAGCTGGGTTCCCCTGCCTTTCTCCCCAGCCTCTGCACCATCCTCTGTTTCTCTGACATAAAACCTTGAGGTGTCCTCGGAGTATTTTTTTCTGTTGCACGGTGCTGCCTCAGTCGAGCAGCATGTTGAACAAGACAGAGTATGTGGCCTCTTAATTTAACCAGGGTTGCAAAGGTCAATAAATGGCACAAACAGATAACAGAGACATGCATCTTTTCCTCCCGGGTTGTTCAACAGCATTGTCTCTTGCTGGTTATTACTAGAAGGAGTTGCAGTTTACATGCAGCTCTGAAGAATTGCTATATATGGTATTTTAAGCAGAGTACTCAAAAATCATGCCTGACGTTGCTCTTTCTAGCTGACCATCCAAAAGTACTTTTACACAGCCACTCCACCTTCAGTAGTCCTTTTGGAGGGATTTCACCAGTAAGATGCTGATAAATTCAGGAAATTTGAAAATCATGTTCTCTCAGCTAGTCTCAGAGCACCTTGTCAGGCACACTCTTTACCTTCTCCATGCATCTTCCTTAGCAGTGAGCTTTCATGAATGCCACTGATTTAGTATGTTTGGGATACAACCAAAACATGCTCCCTGACAACTTAATTGAACTAGAAACACCTGACGAGGGAACATTTCATTAAAAACAGATAACAGCCAGTAATCTGGGATGTGGCCTTTTTTTACTGAATAGAACAAAATAAAAATAAAAAACTCTAAGGCATATGAAAAGTTGACCAAAACCAAAACATACACACATAAAAAGAAAAACCCAGAACTGCATTTTATTCCCACAGGTAAAGGGACAAAAAGAAGTGAAAAGGCACAGAAGGTAAAGTACATGATGCTCAGTGAGATTGGCACAGCATTATGAAGCATCTAATTTCAGCTGCCAAAAGGGCTCATATTGATTTTTTTTTTTCCATTCTCTGTGTGTGCTTTTATAGAGACTTGAAATAGAGTCTCCATTTTGCTCTTATGAAAACCACGTTTCTTGGAGGGCAATGTGGGAGAGAAAAGAATAGCTTTTTTCCCTTGGAAAAATAGCAGCCTACTTAGCACTTACAGGAGGATTATACACCCTAATGTTCTGTTTAGGCACAGTGAGGGGAGCTGGATGCCTTAGGAGTATTTAGGAGAGAGATTTTAAATCCATGCAGGCTGCAGTATGGTTCCCCATTTGTACACCATGGGAGAGATCTAGATTCCAGACATCTCTTTTGGGTATATAAAATTGCAATTAAGGGCAAACATTACAGAGCAATTCCAAAATACCCCCATTTGTAGAATCACAACTGAAGTTATTGAAAAGGTTGTTATAAAGTATATACTCTTTCCTCAGGATTGCCCCAGCAAATACAGTCAGACTCTGACAGACAGGGAATTTAGAAAACTCCAGTTGTGTTGCAGGTCCAACCAGTAGAAAGATAACTCTTCATACTGTGAGTCATTTCTGACAGTTAAGCAAATTCTAAATATTTGTAGGATCAAAGGAAGATTCATTAGCAGCACAAATAACTAAATTACTTCCTTTTTATGGAGAAATTTTTATTAATAAGTAGGAGATACAAAGGTCCAAGAGATGTGTAACACTTCTTGACAACCTCAGCATTACTGCATGAGGAAGGGAAACAACTCACCTTTCCTTTCTTTTTCCCATACTTGCTTGTTGTAGACAGTCTCTCACCAGCCCCCCTCCAAATTTACATTTCCTCTGTGCCTTTATAGCAACTAGAAACTCTCCAGCCTTCTGTAGTCACACACTTATTTGCAGATTTTTTCTGCACTATGGTTAGGAGTTTTAAAATGGCCAGAGGCTGTAGTAGATGTATGGCTTGCGGTGGAGCCCTGCTGCAAGAGAATTCTTTGATTGATTTTTAGGACAGCAGTTAAAACAAATAAACAAAAAAAAAATATTTTAGAATTACAGCAAAGGAAACGTTAAAATACTGAAAGCAGTTTGCATCTATTGCTGCAAATGTGAGCTGCCTCTTTCTGTTTGGCACTGCAGCAGAGCAGAATTCGAACCATCCAAATGACAGTTTTAGAGAAGCGAGGAGGAAGGAGAAAGCAACAAAAAACCTCTCATGACTCAAACATTTTTCCTTTCTTCCCCCACATTATCTGGAAGAATTAAAAACCCAGCAGGAAATTAAACATATACACCTGACAAAGAACTGCTGAGAAAATGTGATGTGTGATTATAGATGACTCATTCTCATTTGGGCAGACTGGTCTCCTTTAAAGATTCTAGCATGCTCTGTTCTCTTTATTATTTATTTATTTATTTATTTTTTCAAAAGGCATTTTGCAACTCAATTTTCTAAATAGGATTTGTAGTCACTGTTTATTGCATACAAACTAGGAAATGTAACAAGCTTCTTTTAATGATGCATTCTAACTAGTCGAGTTATCATGAATTTATATGCTGAGTTCACAAATAAAGATATTTTAGCATCCTCTTTTCACATGGAAGGGATTCCTTTTTATGTTCCTGTGAGCTGTATTTTTAAGCTGGTGTGGTTCTAGCTGGAGGTTCTACCATGGGGTGGAGGAGGCAGAGGCAGTGTAATAATAGCAATGCAAACTACATAGTAATGCTTAAACTTGCATAGCACTTTCTACATGAAGGTCTGCTGTGCCTTTACAATGACTTAAATAAATTTTCATAACACCCCTAGGACATGGAGAACAGATATATGATGAGCATGCAGTACAGGATGGAATCACAGGAGATGATTACGTCTGGACAACTGCTTCTTAAAGCCTTCATCAATAACAAACATTTTAAACAGTAACTTGGTTTCTAACACTGAAACTGTCTGGGGATTTGAGTTTTCAGCATGCTGTTCCAGAGCTGGAATTTGTCCAGGACATCCAGGTTAAGAGGCATACCATGGCTTTCAGAAAAATTGCTATGAGCATTAAACGATCAAAAGGGGGTCACATCCCAATTGTAGGTCCCATCAAAGGATTAGACCTGTATCATCAGGGTGCTCTTTAATAAACTCTTATTGGCTCAGTACAGTCTTAAAAGGAAAACTGCAGTGTAGTGAATCACCAGCACTGCTTAGTGCAGCCTCAGTGTAATGTCACTTAACTTGAAGAATTTGACATGATGAGAACACAAAGTGGTGAAATGTACAGCCTACAACAACCAAGGACTTGTGCTTGCAGAAAACACATCTGAAATATTGTACTAAATTTACAAAGTCTGTGTTCAGCTCCCTACTATACCAGGCAGTCATTAATAGGGTAAAAAGTGCATCTAAATGACTAGGATGAACCTACACTCTGTACTTTGAGATCCTGATATTAACTGCCTGTAATATTTTACATCTTAACCTGTTCAGAATAGTATTTTTCCCACTCCAGTGGATAATTTATTTGTTTGTGAAAGTTTAAGCTGTTTCCACAACTGAGATTGCTGATAAAAAAGATAAAAAATGATTTTCCTATGTTAAAACAAAAGGTAAAATTATAACAGGCATATGACTTCTATCATTCCCAAGCCATGGAGCAACAAATTGTAACTCCTTAGGCTATTATTTTGTTTGCAAGAACAGAGGCTCTTGTTATTTATTTATTTTTTAAAATCATCTACATCTGGCCCGAATGCAACATGTTTATTTTCAGTAGTAACTCCTGTCATGGTAGCAAAATTCTCACAAGTTCCTGAACTGTTCCTGTCAATGGCCTGAACTTGACATCCCAGCTCCTTCTTCAGAGAACATCTCATCCACTGTCCCCTGAACGCAATAAATGTTGACATCCAAATGATACCTTTCTGGTTGATTACAGACCATTTCCCTGGCTCCCTGTAATAGTGCTGGACCTGATACTGCTGCAGGATAACTGCAAACCCTTGCATGTACAAGTCAAATCTTACTAAAGTGGGGTCCCTCATTTAATTCTTTGACCAAACAAAAGCCAGAAACTTGTCTGCTTTGCCAAAGCCCTTCTTAATCATGGTGTACCTCTACTTGCAGGCAACTAATGAGATTTATAGATGCATAAAACCCAACAATATCTGACGGCAGACTCCTCCTTGTATCATCACCATTGCTGGGATGCCTTTCAGCATCCTGAGGGAGAACATGTCTTTCCAGTCCTTCACTTGCTCAGCTCAGCCTTCTGATGTGATTGGTGATTCGTCTCTTTTTGTTCTTCTTGAAGAGCCTGTCTCTTTGATGACAGACTTTGATGTTCCTGTTTCAGATTCAAAGATACTGCTTTTTTCTACCACAAAAAGGCAGTTTTAAAGCAAACCAGAGGTCAGAGTAATAAATAGAGTTCATAAAATCAAACAAAATTAATTAAGATTGCATAGACAGATTCCTCAGTCTCTAGTGCAGTGGAAAATCACAGAATGTTTAGGGATTTTTCTGTGTATGTTTCTGATTTGTGTATGTTTCTGATTCTAGGGTTGAAGGCTTTTTTTTTTTTTTTTTTTTCTATTACCGTGTGTTTACACAATTTGGATAAAATATAAATGACTGCAATTTCTATGAATCATTTCACATGGTATTCACTACTTTACTGCAGTCTTTATGACTACAGTTTAGTCTCTGATTGATGTAGCTTACCTTATTGGAAAGCATAATTATTACTTGAGAGTATATGTTTAGAAGGAGGAGAGGTCTCCTAACAGTATCCCCCAACTTTTTTCTCCCAGCTCATTCCCTTGTGATGTCTAGAAAGTTTACCTAACCTCTTCTGCAGCTGCACAATAATAATGACAAAATGAATGCTGGTCAAAAGTAGGTACCCCCAGAACCTGTCATTTCTTCTATTAAGCAGATACTGTCAGCTTTGGACAAGACAAGGTCTAATAATAATATAATTCAGCTGTGGCAGCACAGGAATTTACAGTGATCCAGATTGAAACTGGACTCTGTGCACAAAACTGTGTTGTGCATTAGCTTGGCTGCTGGGCTTCTTATTCCCCCATTATTTTTAAATGGTGTCATACATTGCCTCTTTTGAATTTTAAAGCAATGAAAGATGCCAGTAATATAATAGACTCCTTGACTTTCTTGACTTTGAATGATCAGAAAATTCATTACCCAGTAGGGAATTTTACACTGTAATGAAGAATTAAAAAAGTAGCTGAATGTCAAGGAACCTGCCAGACTTTCCCAAGCTCTTTCAGTTATAAGGTAGGAAACAGCAGAGAATTCAGCTGTTAAAAGAAATAGTAGAGGAGAGCTAGAACATTACTTAATGGTTCTGGCTGAGCTTTACACAGGCCAGTGTGCTGTAAACAAGCAAATAAAATACATGCTTGGAAAAGACAATACATTCATTATGTCACTTCAGATGTTTTCCACTGAGAGCATCAAATTAAGATTTCAACCATTCTGACCGGTATTACCACAGAGGATGAATAAGGGGAGAATACTGGAGTAATTTTCAGAAAAATTGGGCTGTCTAAAGAAAGTTCATGGCTAGGTTCACTCAAAGTAAATTGAGACTAGCAATTTCTATGGCAAAAGAAAACACAGCTCTTCCAAATAACATCAAAAAGTGGAAATCTTATCCCTGAGGAGTCTGACACAATTGTATAGGGTGTTGGGAACATATTAGCTATTAGCCATAGTTCTATTCAGAGTCTCACTCTATAAATAATATTGCAACAGCTTTGTTCAGGAGAAAAGAAAGTAAAGATCACAATTCCTACCTTAGGATTCATTGAAGAGAGCGGGACTTAACAATAAAGCCTCAACTTGCCTGTTACTTGGGAAAATGAAGTATCCGTTTAAGTAAAATGCTTTTAGGAATGCAAATGCTAAAGTTCATATTAGTTCTCAAACAATGTGGATTATATGGGAAATGGATTATATGGGCAATGTGGATTATGGGCAATATGTATAAATGTCTGTGAACAGTAACACTGTGATATTAACCCTCCTGAGACCGTTATCCCAGATATGCCACTTGTCTTTGAGTGTCTTTGAGAATTTGGGTTGGGATTTCTAACAATTTTCTAACAATGGAGGGTACGAGAAAAGTCTTATATCTTTACCCAAGTCAAAAAAAGATTTTAAGGGTAGTCTGAGGCCTGCTGGATCAGCAAGGTAGATTAATAGGACCACAGAGATTCAAGTGAGTGCAGGGAATACCAAGTGATGAAACATGAGTAGGGGGAGTCCAAGAAGTGAAAAAAGGATTCTGGATTCTGGACAGGGACACCTGAGGTCGAAACCTGATAACATTAATCATTCTTTATGCAAGCTGGTGACACACTACTACATACTGTCTTCTTGCTTCACTGTCAGCAGTACCTCACAATGCTGGTTACAGCTTTCCCTTAACTTCCTTTGAACTGATAATCACAGGCACAGGACCATTTCACTTACAAATGAGTGTTGCAGAAGCACTTTGCAAATGATCCTCTGTTCCTCAGGTAATGTGGGACAGGGAGACATGAGAAATGGGGTAAAATGAGATCTGAGCATGTGTTAGAAGAAATGGAAAAATAGATAGACAAGGGCCTGCTCCTGTGCTTGTGTGTTGTGTGGTAATGAGTGTGGCTACCATCACCCACAGCCATGCACCCATAGCCCACAACTGAGTCCCAGTCAATGGTGCTCAGAAAGTGGCTTTAGATGATCCATATTCCAAAACTCCCACTTAATAGCAATCAGATACATGTAACGTCTGGAGGTGTCAACAGGCAGAAAAACAAAGAAGGTGTTGGAAGGAAAATGGGAGATGGGAGCAGCAGCCTAGAGATGGAGTTGGGGAGACAGGACTGGGAGCCAGTACACTGGTGGGAGAAGAAAGCAGGAAAGAGACAGGCAGACTGTGCTGATGTCTGCCACCTTTCCAACCACTCACCTCTCTCTCGCCTTTACCGTGCACACACACAGCATGACAGACTCTCTAGTTAAAATACTAGTGCTACTTTGCTCTAACTTTCCTGTGCTTCACTATGCAACCTTAATGGGCACTTTTACAATGGTGTCTGTAATGCTGAGAGAAATTGTATGAGGTAAGTTGTAAAGGCACTAGGTGAAGATCTACAGGCATGTAAGCAGTTAATTTTCTAGTTATCTCAGGTGCAGGTTTTAGGAGTAAGAATAACAAAGCAGGATGGGCCAGGGCTCACCAAATAAAAGAAAAGCAAGCAAATCCGTAAGAAGGCTTCCTGGCAGCTCAAAAATACAGTTTCTAAGGTGGTAAAGTAATTGAAGCATATTTTCTCTTTGACTGTATTTCTGTTACGTGCCTTCCAATTCCTGCAATTTTTCTGGCAATTGCATAACAAGGAAACACCTGTTTCTAATTAAAAAAAAAAAAAAAAAAAAAAAAGTAAAAAAAAAGTAATGTATTATCTTAAAAATATTGCAGCCTGAATTAGGAAAGGACTTTTTAGTAATGTTATGTTTAAGTGTTATATTAGGTGTTCTAGTATTTTCTTTTTCCTTTTTTGTATCCCCCAGCCCCCCCCCCCCCCAAAAAAAAAATGTAGAACTTGAAAGTAGGAAATTCTTGGATAGGGATATATATATATATGTATATATACATATATATATATATATATATATTTTTTTTTTCCAGAGAAACTATATTCTGATTTGGCTGAGGTGATAATTATTTAAAATAACTAATTGCCTTCAGCAATGTGTGTTAGTTGGGAAGATTCTGCAGTGTGTTAAAATTAGTGATTGTCTAGAAATGTTCTGCAGAGGCTGGCTCACTAGCTTGATCAGTGCCTTTAGCACCAGCTGCATCATCAGTGCCTGGCTTGCTTCTTGCAGAAGTAGTTATTGTGGAAGGGATTATGAAGGAAAAAATACAAATATATATTGTGTCCTACCATTTCTCCTAATCAAAACTGCTATTTCATCTCATCTGGGTCACCCCTTGCACATTTATAACAACTATTTGTTGGACTTGATTCTTCAGTGTTATCACTTGGAGAAACGGTGATCTCCTTTATCAGCTGCTTATGAGTAAGTATGTTGTGAGCTATCTGTTCTAGAGGTATGTAGTTCAAATATCCCTGTTGTTTAATGTTAGGTTTGTTATATGAAGACACACCATACTTAATCTGAAAGGCCAACTTCTGAAAGCTAGGATGTTCCAGTAATGAGGCTGTCTGTGTAATCTTAATTTGCATACACAAATGCATGGACAGCTACAGTTCACACTGCTATCACCATAGGAGCCAGGTCTTGGTAACAAATGCATTCTGCATGCAAAGGCGACAGAGCTAAAGAATCCTAGACAACCATGGAAAAGGTATTTTCCAAGCTATTAATTTTCAAATCCTGTGGAGCAGACAGAATTCATAGTGTATATTCAGAAATTTCTAGTCAGAGTGAGATATAATGGATTTCAAACACCAAAGTGCTCATCACAGGTTTTCAAAGAGACCTTTGGAGACCATTAAGTCCAACTTCTCTCCTAAAAAGTAGGAGAGAACAATTGCTAATACTCAGGTCAGCTGTGGCTTTGTTTTCTTACATCTTAAAACCTCCCAAAGATGGAGATTTCAGCTTGATGCAGTGCTGAACTGCAACGTTTTTCCCCTTCACAAAAAAGTTTTTCCTAGTACCCACTCTTAAATTCCCTAATTACAATTTATGGCTACTGACACCAATTTTAATTGTGACAACCAGAAAGACTTGATTTCATGATCTTTTTTTTTTTTTTTTTTTTTTTTTTAACCATCATTCATGTAGCTGTTGCCTGCTGTTAGATCAGCCTTTAGCTGCTTCAGCAGATGAAAGACCTCTCAAACTTTTCTTTTGGCCCCAGGCCTATGAACATCTTCACAGTTCCCCATGAAAGTCTCTCCAGTAGGTAGTCCCGAATTAGATTTGCTTTTCTACATACAGCTTCACAAACACTGAGCAGAGTGGGATAACAACTTCCCCAAATCTTTAGGCAAACTTCTTTTAGCACAGCCTGATCTGCAGCCTAGTTTATTCACAGTGAGAAAGAATATTTAGTATATCGTCCATCGTACGTCTTATTTTCAGCAGGGCTGCTGCCTATCCTTTGATTATGTGTGGGTTTACACTGTCCCAGGTGCAGAAGTTTGTTTTTCTCCTTGTAGAATGTCATAAGGTTTCTGTTGGCATAATTCTCAAGATTATCAAGGTCCCTGTGGATTCTAGTTCTGTCATTCATTGTGCAAGTCTCCCTTTAGCATCATTCATAAATTCGCAGATGGTAGATTTTGGATTATCAACCAGGTCATTGATTAAGATGTTAAGATGAGCAAAAAAGTTTGGCCCTTCTGGTACCCTACTTGTAGCAAAAAGATGCTGAGCTACTGATTGCCGCTCTTTGAGTCCAGAGATACATGCAATTTTCAGTGCATCTTATCATCATTTCTTACAGTCCACACTTCCTCAGAGGGTAAAAGTGAATGCTGTGAGAGACAAAGTTAAAAGATTTCCTAAAACTGACGTAGATCACATCCACAAGTCTCCCCTTGCTCATAGACACAGACATTTTGTTGTAGGAGGCAATCAGGTTGGTTGAACATCATTTGCTCCACTAAAATCCACACTGATAGATATTTAGAAATCATCTTCACATATTTAGAAATGTACCCCCAAAAGACAGAGATTGTGATCTTTACAGGCACTGAGGTAAGGCTGTCTGGCCTATAAATCCCCAGATCTTTCCTCTTGACTTCTTAGAGTTGGTACCCAGTGCTTTTATGCATACCATCCAGGGAAAGCAGATGGGAGCCTCAGGGAAAATTGTGTTTTCTCTGTGAAGGACAAGGTATCCTGGAAATGGTTTTCCTGGCAGAAGGGTCTGAACCTGGGAAAGCATCGTGGTCCTGGAAGCATCCAGTGAGCACTTGCTGATCCTTGAAAACCTATAGAAGCAACTGCAAATCTCATGCCAGGCCATGCCCATATGTGCACAGGTATTTATCCCAGCTGATTGTGTCATTTGTGTGCAGTCATATTAGCTGTAGGTCTCTAGCTTAGACATCTGAATTAACAGGCCACCGCATACAGAGTAATTCCTCCAGAAGATAATGCAGAACTCACAGTTCAATCAGCATTTTAACTCAACTCCATTCTCACTGTTTTGCTGTCTTGAGGGAATGTTGGTTATAAAGGAATCTAACTCAGTACCCTGAATTAAGGAATCACTCCTTCAGGCAGCGTGACTTAGTCCTATTGAGTTCAACTGGAAATTTATTTTGTTATATAAACCAGCAAAATATGATTCATATACTGTGAATGCTCAGCTGAATGTTTGCAATTTGAGCTCTTAATGAATTTCAGTTCAACAAATTAATTGCCAGTTTAGCCTGAAAAGGTTTCAGAGGTACTTGGGAATAAGAAACACAATTCAGTTCTGTCCTCTCTGTGAAGCATCACATGACCTCTGCAGCTAAGGCTGTGTTTAGAAAAAAATGTTTTGCCTATTCAGAATTTGTTTTGCCTATGGTCATCATCAAGCCAGAAAAAACATTCCATAGGTGAAGTCACACACCATGGATGTTTGTTTTTTTTTTTAACTATTGATAGAAATTAATTCAAAGATGACAATTCAGATTTCAGCCACAGCAATCAATGCTCTACTTGAAAACAGTCACAGAGCTATAAAGTTCTGAACCTACAAAAGCCTTTTAAAAGATGTTTTAGGAAAATATTTGAAGATTATTTTGTTAAGAGATAGTTGTATCTGGAAGCACCTCAGCTGCTGGGGTCTGCAGTTTTGTAGTTCGTACACTGTGAAGAGCTTTTGGCACACCGGAGGCTTCATGTAGTGCAGGCACTGAACTGCTCATCCTTGACCCTTTGGCTTCACTGATAGTATGGGGGATATCCACACAGAGAGCTCAACAAGCAGTAGCAGGCTGTGTTGTGAAAACACTATGTTTCAAGCCTGCCCATGTTAACAGAACAACCTTGGGAACCCCCACAAGATTTGGTTGCTTCTAACAAGCAACCCTAAAAACTTTCTTCTTCCTCTTTGATAATATCCCTACAAGGGATAAAAAATATGAAATACTAATAGAGATTTTTGGAGAGTGTCTCTGAAGGGCCGAATAAAAATTGTGGGGAAATATTGTGTAGTTTTGTGTGCCCTTAGTTTGTGACTCTGGGTCCCATTAAGGGAAACACAGGAAAAAATCCTTTCTAGCATGGATGACACTGGAATAGGGTTAATTGAGGGCATGGATCATTGAAAATATTGCGAGCTCTGTCACTTGCTACAAGCTGTTGATTTATATGGGAAATGAGAACTACGAAGGTGTGTTTATGGATAAGCATACATGTTTCTCTCCCAGTATAAAGGGCTGAGAATAGAGGTGAAAAAGTCAAGGAATGAGAAGAATACAGAAGATATCCACACATCTAGTGATTACTATCTTGTTCAGTGACATGCTAATTTCCTCTGTGAGTATTATATACTGTGCCCCTACTAAAGTTTATTATCAAGTAAATTAAACTGGAACTTGCAGCCTTTAGTATATCAGTCAGTCCAGGGAATTAATGTATTTCATTATTATTTTTTTGAAAACAGAAAGGAAAACTGAATTTGTTTTCAAATAAGTAGTAAAGTAGAGAAAAGTGTGGTCTATATGCTGTGTTTAAGTGCTTTACCATGCAATTTCACATCTCTGTATGAAATTGCTTAGAAATTAAAGCAAATTAGCAAAAAGATAATTAAAATATTCCAAATTTCTTAAAAGCTTGTCATTTCCGTTGTATATCAACTAGCTCTTTAAATAAAGTGAAGTGAAGGACGCAGGAGAAATCATATTAACTTTGCCCTCTCGTCCCTGAGCTACCATATGAAGATAAAGTTCTGTTTTTAAAGTACTGATCTCATTTCAAAGGAATACAGCAATGTATCACAAAGCTGTGATCTAAACCTTTAGCTTTCACATGTATTTAATGACTTCAGTAGAAAGCAAAAAAGTATGTTCTTCCCACACTAAAAGAAAATAGTTTGGTCACCGAGAGTTCATAGTCTTTATGCAGAAGAGTTTCATATACGTCTTACAGTTAGAAAACCAAAAGACCGAGACAACGGATTTCAAAACCAGCAATTGCACTTCCCTTTTTTGCAGCCTGGTTGCAAGTCATGCTGTTGTCTCAGTAAGTTATATATATATATATTACTTAGAGTTCCTTCAGTAATGATATTTTTACGAATTCATTTGGACTTCATCCAAGATAATGAATACTAAGGAAGGCAGTAAAGTGTTTGGCATAGGGGAGATGCCAATTATCTAGCTGTTGTGATACTCAGCCTTCCTTATTCTGTATAAATCTGCCATCAACGTGTTATAATGAATTTGATACCCTAAAATTTGTAAGGACTCAGTAATTCCTTAATACAAAATCTTTTGCAGTCTTTCAGAATATCTCCTAACTGTTCAATAGGCTATGCAAGAGAAGTTTTCTCCAAAAGGAATTTAAATAGTCCTTGAAAACATAATATTGAATGATTAAGCCTGTGTCAGGTATTGGGTTTTTGTTTGTTTGTTTTGTTGTAGTTGTTGTTTTTTCAAAAAATGTAAAATTTCATAAGAAATAAAGAAATTGTTTGCCAGTGCCATCGCTGAACTGATGGCTCTGTGTGGGTGTTCCTTATTGTGGTTATGCAAAAGAAATCACGAGTCAGAGGAAAGTGCAAGAAGGCAGGTATTGTAGTCACTGTCACCAGACTGTGGAGTGGCAGAGTGCTGAACGCACGGGGGATAGTTGCAGTTCCCCAACATTTTGGCTCCTTATTCTTCCTGCAGTCTTCCATCTGACATGCAGTTTGAATGGCAAAGAGAATGGCTGCAAATTAGAAAGAGTTTTGACTAAGCTAGAAGAAAGGGCAAAAATAAGATGGATTAGGTAGAATGAAGAAACAGAAACTGAGGAGCATGCAGGTAATGATAAGAGAATTATAGTGATATTTGATTAGGGACTAGATTATAGCCTCCCAAACCTAGTCCGTGATGTGCCCACCTGCAGCAGCAGTGATGAAGGATAATGTTTTCCCATCTCCTCTTCATTCAAGTGTGACAAACAGGATCAACTGCAAAGCTGTCTTTAGGAAAAGTTTCTCATTCCAGTAATTCATCAGCGTTATCTCCTGAGCTGCTTCCTCCTCCTGTGAGTCTGCAGTAGATGTAGTTAAATTACAAAAAAGCACAGAAATCACTTTGCAAGTCATCTCTATCAGTAATCATCTCTATCAGCTCACTTAGGAAATGCACCCCTGACCACTTTCACTGAGTCTGAGGCAGACTCTCCCTCTGTCATAATGCATGGTCAGTGAGGTATCAGCAATGATAGGTGTCAACACAAGAGAGACAAAGACTGCCAAAACCCAAGGACAAAATTAAAAAAAAAAAAAAGAAAGAGTAGCCACTGAAATGCTTTCAAAATAAAAGGCAATAGAATTAAAACAGGAAATGAAGGAACACAAACCTTGCAGTCATAGAGATGTGTGGGGAAGAATCAATGGCTGAAGAAGCTATCTATTACTAACCTTGCTATTGAATGAATATATAAAATGAAAGAGTTTGGATAGTGCTACAACTCTGATGAGGATTTTAAACAATACAAATATGGTTATTCTAGGAATGCTGAAAATCCAAGCATTATGAAGGAATAGTTCTGGCCTTCATCCTGAAATTACTGCAACATTTCTGATCCTGCAATGGAATAAAAAGTAACTACTACCAGGGTGCTCAGTCCTGTGTGTTAAGGATCCAGAAATATAACCGAGCAATGACATTGATTCATTACAGTACCTAAAGAAATCAGTCACCTTCTGGATTCTGGTTTATAACTCTATTTGTTCTAGGATTCATCAACACTTATGTTTATCTCTTTGCAAATCATCTGATATCACTGACTGGAATGGTAAAGCTACCTGTTATTATTAGCAATAATGGTGTAATTTTATATATATATATATATATATTATGTTTTGTCATTACAAAAAATACAAGTTCTCTTGGACAGAATCATATCTGTTTCTGTTTTCATACTCGTCATGAGTATTTTGTTTCTTATAAAAGCTGTATTTGCAGATCTATATAGCCAAAATTTAGTTAACAAATAGAGAAACGTGAAGCCTTTTGGTGACAAAAAATCATTTAACTACAGAGCTATATCAAATAATCATAAGGCTAAATTCTGCCCTCTGCACTGCTTGTGGCTGGCTTCTGCTCTAGGCAGCAACTAATAGCTTGCAGTTTGGCCTTGACTTTCTGGAACAGTGGAGCAGTGCTTAAAACACATTTCAAGTAGAACGAAGAGGCTTTAAGACACTGACGTATACCCCTGAATCTCAGGTAACAAATGCCAGCCTGTGTCTGTGAAACACATTAAAGCAGCTTCAGGGCTGCTGTCGCTCACACTTCTGCCTGCTCCAAAAGTGCCATTAGGGTTGTTGAGAAGAAGATGAACAGAGTGATTCTTCAGCAATTTTTGGTGACTTAGTATTGGAGTGGAGGCATGGCATAGGAGTTACCATGGCTCTTTTTTGCCTTGGTGACAACTTGGTTGCTTATTAAGCCTTTAAAAACTGGAAACAGAGGCTCATCATCTGGCTGTCAGTGTCTAATGCACTCAATGGGTAATTGCAATTTAACAGGACTAGTGTCATGATTCTTTCACAATAAGAATAGTCCTGAGGTACAAAATGCATGATTTTCCCTTTTCTTTTGATGAAAGGTTAACATAGCTGGAAAATTTGGCTGTTTTGTGATGAAATATGTCACCGATACTCACTCTGTCACTATAGTCTTCAGATTTGCTAATTGTATGCTGATTGGGACCATTAAGTTAGTGGCTGATGCTCAGAGTCTGAGTTGTCTGAAATCTTGGAATCACAGAATGGCTCAGGTAGGAAGGGACCTTAATGATAATTTAGTTCCAACCCCCCTGCCATAGGGATATCTTCCACTAGATCAGGTTACTTCAATTCTTGCCACCCTACTTTGTTCAGAGGGAGTGTCAAGGAGATCAACCTGTGTTGTGCAATATTCTCCAAAAGCAATGTGCAATTCTAAATATATTGGTCTTGCAGTTCTCTGACAGCACTCTTCTTAATGAAATTTTCCTCTTAATTGCTGCCAAAATCAGAGGTCTCCTATTAGTGGTGTGGTGCGGAACTCACAAGGCAGGATGCTCTGTACACTCAGGGCAGCCTCAGCTTCTATTATGCAGTGTTTTCTTTAATCCTCCACACCTGTACAAAGCAAGGTTTTCTCTTTAACTGCAAATGGAACCTATGTGCATTATTTTGAGATAAATATGTTCTAGAAAAACTGAAGCACTCTAACGCTCATGTCTATCTAGGTTAATTTTCATGGCATGGCAATATTTGACAGATAGAAAAGATGTTTCTTAGTTAAGAACTTGAGTAGTGAAAATATTTAAGCTTACACCAAAACTCATCTCTGAAACTGGATGCTGCTTGGGAAACTGACAACAGAGAAAGGTGTTAACTGACTGTAATGGTGTATGCTGAATGTCTGCAAATTCTGGGAAAACAGGTATGTGAAATTCAGCAAGGAATAAAGGCAAAACTAATGCAGCATTTCAAACTACTTTTGCAGTCTATAAATGTTCCTGTTTACAATCTCTTTTACATAGGTGGTGATCTATAGTTTTCACAAATTGGGATAAATAACCACAGTAAATAACAACAGAAGTCACTAAACATCACAGGGCAAATATTTTCTCCATCCTTGCATATACCTGGACACTATGTATATATACACAACCTGCTAGCAATGACAGTCATGTGATAAATCACATCCCTATATGACAATCTGTATAGCTATGTAATTGCTACAAGCAAGTTTCACTACACAGCTTGCACTATGACTTGTTTCTGCATCTCCTTAGGCTGTGTTTCCACCATTCCAAATGTGCAATTGCAGATATAGTCCCAATCTGCCAGTTGTTTTTTTTATTTTTTCTCTCTTCTGTGTGAATTAACATTCAAGGAAAGCATCTTTGTCACAAAAAGAAAAAGGAAGAAAAGGTAACCTGTCTGTAAGGAGGTTCCTTTTCTTTTCTTTTCTTTTTTTTTTTTTTTGTATAAAAATAATAAAAAGGTTTTAATTTTCCTTACTATTTCTTAACCAGATTAAAAAAGCACAGTGCTAATCCATCCACGATAGATGGCAATGTGTCTATGTTCCAGATTTATAAATAGGAATGTATAATGGAAAAGTTTGTCGTAAAGTACAGTTATCTCAGACACATGGTTCTAATCAACAATGCATAATTAGCAGTACTGAAAATGCATCAGAAGAGATATCTTCATTTTTCTCCCAAAATTTTGCTCTTGAAGTCCCTGAAATCAAATTACTCTACAGGATAAGCAGCAAAGCAGACATTAACCCAAGTTTCATGGATGTGTGATCCATCGCGGGCATTTTTTTTCTAAAAAAATAATGAACTGAACATTGCTTAAGCCATTAACTTTCAGGGAGAATGGTTTGTTTCTCATTAAAATAAATAAATAAATAAAATAAAATAAGCCTTTAAAATCTCATATTTCCTTCTTAAGGGTGTAATCGTATGATTCGTTGCTAAAAAAGACTGAGGCATTCAGGTCTACCTTGCCCTTTGGGCAGCTCTTTATTGACCACATCTGAAGTGTCTATCCAGTCATGGGAGATGCTGGGATGTCTGGACTCTACTTTTCTGCTTCAGAGGTTGTTTTTTGACATAATAAATGGGGGTCATTTTTGTAGCCACCATCTTTCAGTCTCCAGAGTTAGCAGCAAGTCCTTCCAGGCATATTTGTAGAAAAGCAGGGCATTTAGAGACAGGCTTTGTTCATTTGAAAATGAACTGAATTAGTCAATGTGCTCTCGATGTTTGTCCCAAAGGCTAGTATTATTGCTATTTAACCAATGTCTGTCATTTACTGAAATACCAAACCACATATTTAATTTTAATGTTACTGTCACATCTGAATTGATAAGTTACATATGTAAATTTGATTTCAAATGAGAAATTAAATGGCTAATCAGCTGATCATTACACTCATAGTATGTCATTAGCATTTTAGGTCTTACATTATTATTTATCTTTGACTACTGGGTAGTTTTATTTTCACAGCATGTTATTTAACCAAATTGCTATTTTTCTTGTTATATTTAATTAAAACTTGTGAGAAAATATTTGCAAGGGAAACAAGCAGAATTCTTGTTGTTTTTTTTGTTTTTGTTTTTGTTTTTTTAAATAGTCTAGTGTATCTGTTAAAGAGGTAGAATGTTAGATAAACATGTCTGTGGATGTAAGACTATACATATTGTTATCTATATTGCCATCTGCATGCAGTTTAGTCTATTCAAGTAGAGTATTAGGATCTGCAGTTATTTTTGTGCTGAATTTACATGAATGGTGTAAAACAAGTCAAGGACAAGATTGATTTGATGTTTACTTTTCCAGTGTTTATTTGTTGGATTGTTTTTCATTGTTTGAGCATTCATCACACTTCCATATCATGGGCTGGTCCATTTAAAACATAAGAGGCTACTCCAATAGGTATTAGGGGAGGTTTCTGCTTATATCTAGTTCTCTGGTTTGGTCATCAAGTTTCAATCTTCAGATGATTGTTCTCTGTGGGAGACATTAACACATACTTGTATGTTTTTTTCCTTTACCTTTTGTGTGTGTGTGTGTGTGTGTGTGTGTATTTATCAGAATGCTGAGAGGAATGTTTAAGATTCTTATAAGCCAATAACCTCTTTTTTTTCAAGAGAGAGAAGTACAGATGAAGTTTGAAGTGAATATACATTATCAGAACTGTCTTTTTCCTTAGAAATCCCAGCAGTTCCTGGCTTGGAGTTGGATTTGACATTTACTGAGGAGTAACTTCTTTCTATATGAAAACCCACACATACTTCATAAGTCAATGTATATAATTCACACATGCCTAGAAATTTCAGCATATAATTGCCCTGAAAGTGTCATTTTCTCTGAATTTGGAGCTGAGCAGAATTTATTCCTGCCATTGCAGCTCTGGGCTGCTGTGATTGTGCATGGTCCACACACCCACACTGGATGTTTTTTGTGTTTCTCCAGTTCTCTTCCTGCCACTCAGCCTGGCTGTTTGCAGGACTAAGCTACCCAGCTCAAATGCACAGGGGCCAAGGCAGATCTGTGACAAACACACTGGAAAGGTGATTGGCAAACAAAGTGGGGAGCTAGGGTTGTAAGTCATAGTGGGGAGCAAAATTGGGAGGGTTTAGCAAGGAGCCCCTGTCAGAGACACTGAAGTGTCTTTGAGCAAAACCAGGAACAACAGAGAGCAGTCAGTGTACTTGGTCTGCCGATGAGCTTGGGGAGTGGTTATTATCTGGTGAAACTGGGGAGAAAAAAAAAAAAAAAAAAAAGAAAAAAAAAAAAGGAGGGGGGGGGGAGAAGAAGAAATAAGTCTGGAAAAAAAAAAAAAAAAAAAGCAACAGCTGCTCAGGAAGCAAGACTGCAAGTCTGAGGTTGAAGGAGATAACTGGAACAGACACAAAGTTCAGAAGACAACTGGAAACATGGGATGGGGTGGAGGAGAATGAAAATGTCACTGAGCCGAATGTCACAGAAAGATAACAAGATTGGGAGAGGAGGATGTGGTAGAGGGCAGCAGTGCAGAAACAGTAGATCAGGGTTGGCCTTGCAAAGAGGTCATTAATGGAATAAGAAGCCTGTGCACTTCTGGGACTATCAAAGAGAGGAGATGTGTCTTAGAAGCAGCCAGTCCCAGGGCAGGGACAGTTTGAGGAGTGTGGGCACAGTGAATGAAGTTTGGAGTTGGTGGTGATCAAATTGTCAAAGTCTGTTCACATTCAAGATCACCATTCTATAGAGTCTGGTGCTGGACCTAAGATTCCAGGGTCTCTGTCTGGATCACAGAATCACAGAATGGTTGTAAGGGACCTCTGAAGATCATTTGGTCAAAGCTCCTGCCAAGCAGGGTCTCCTAGTGTGGGTTGCACAGGATCACATCCAGGTGAATTTTGAATATCTCCAGGGAAGGAGACTTCACAGCCTCTCTGGGCAACCTGTTCCAGTACTCAGTCACTCCCACAGTAAAGAAGCTTTTCCTCATATTCAGATGGTACTTCCTGTGTTTCAGTTTATGCCCATTGCTTCTCATCCTATCACTGGGCACCATGGAAAAGAATCTGCCTCTATTGTCTTGACACCCTGTTTTAAGATTTTTGTATACATTGATAGGAATCCCCCTGATCATTCCCTTCTCCAGGCTAAACAGGCCCAGCTCTCTTAGCCTCGCCTCGTAAGAGAGGTGCTTGAGTCCCCTCATGATCTTTGTAGCCCTCTGCTGGATGCACTCCAGGAGCTCCATTTCCTTCTTGTACTGGGGAGCCCAGAACTGGACACAGTACTCTGGGTGAGGCCTTACCAGGGCTGAGTGGACTGGGAGGACTTCACTTCTCTAGCACTGCTGTCAATGTTCTTCCTATAACACCCCAGGATATTCTTGGCCTTCTATACTACTTCTTCCAAAGATGGCTGGATGTACATTTGCTTCCAGCATATGCTACTTATGCCAGTTTACTCTATTTGGGCTAGGTAATACTGAGGATATGGCAGCATGGTCTCCTTGTCAGAGGCCTGGGAAGGGCCTAGGTCATGCTAAGACCACCGGCACCAAATATGCACTAGGATCAAGTTAATGTGGATATTTTACCACTACCATCAACATACATAAACATGTGGTGTTCCACACTGGTACATGGCTGACACACAGTGATTTTGCTGTCTGATATGGATGGTCCCACTTCTCAGGCAAAAATGGTCATAACTACACCAGAAGCCAAAAGTTTGGCTGGATAAAACCTCTCACCTAAACAGTTGGGATTGTTTGAAAATGTGATTCCAAGAAATTGGGAAGCGACACAAACATACACACACAAAAAGAACCTTAATGCATAAAATAAACCATAAAGTGAGTACAGTGCCATAGGTCTAAAGGCTGTGAGACAGGCTAATGTCAACCCAAATATCATGTTGAACTTGCCTCTTTCCCACATTCTTTGGGGGTGACCTCACCACCAGTTCCCAGAAATCTACACACGTGCCAGTAATTTTCCTACTCTTGCTAAGTCCCCTAAGTCTTAACAGTGCTGAACCTATCTATCTTAAAACTAGGTCTTGTGGAGATGCACAAATTGCCATTCTCTTCCCTGTCTTTTTTGATTAGGTACCTATTTCAAAGCCTACCTACCAGATTGAGTCTTGCACAATGCAAAGCGCCACTGCCAAAAACTATGCCACCAGTATTTTTCCATAATTCCAGTATCTAAAACATGCACTTATGTATGGGAAACTTGGCTTAAATTATCTAACCAGTCAATATATGAAGAGCATATACTTTAATGAAGAGCATTCTTTGGCTGAAATAGCTAACTGATTTCTCCTGAATTTGCTACATTTTGACTAAAATAGTTAAGCCATTCATCTGAAGTAGGATCAGAAATCAGCTCCCTTGATTTTGCACCTATTATCCACAAGTGTGTGTCCATGAATGCCCATCTGTTAAGTTGGAAGCTTTTTCTGTTTCTCTCATTCAGTGAATAAGTATTTATTTCATGCAATGTGAAAAAGGTTCCACTGGAGAGTTTGTGAATGATCAAGATTGTGTATCTTGCTCTTAGATGTTGTACGGGGAGCTTGAGGCTGTGGAAGCCTGTAAATGGACTGAGGCCAGTCTGTGGAGTCTGGGGTGTTGGTTTATCCAGGTTTAAACCAGAGCTTTGTACTTGCTCTCACTGCTTACATGCCTTGGCTTCTGGAGCTTGACATGGGATATGTGCTTTGATTTGCTGGAGTACTACACACACTTCACTGTAATTGATGCAGTAACAGCTGCACTTTGGGTGGATAAAGTAGTGCATAACACTGCATACGTTGTACATTTAGTGCTCTTGGGGTTCAGACTGAGCACCCAAATGCTGGGAAGACTCCACGCCTGGACTCTCCAGCTGTCAGATGGAATTAACACTACTCCTGTCAGCTCCCAAGGGTGCCCTGAGCACAGTGCGTGTAAAATGGCCAAATGGTACTGTGAAGAGCACCAGAGAAAAACTTGAAGGAGATTAATCTTGAGTTGTTTTGTTGTGCCTGAAGCTAAACCCTGGAAAATGAGGAGAAGGCAAAACAGCCGTGGTCAGCTCATTAAGTGAGTACTGCCCAGTCTGAATAAGACAGGGTCAGGTAGGGAAAACCAGTAGTACGTAGTTGTTTAACTGGAGAATATACCATCATGTAGATGTACATAAGGTTGAGTACTCTAGTGTTAATTTCCTGATTTCTGAACTTTGGAGTGTTATACTCCATGACCTTTCAATGTAGGTTTTTATGTAATCTTTATATATGACTTTTAAAATCTGACAGATGGCAAGCTTTTGCAGTCATTATCCCTTTATTTCTTCGGAATGAGATCTGGTAGACTGTAGAAAAAAATCCTAAGGGAAATGATTTCTTCAGTGGTTGTGTCAGTTAAAACTGGAGTGCACAATGTACTGCAGAGGACAACTCAGCAGTGATAAGTCAGACGACTGTATGACTTAACAGGGCTTGTTCTGTTTGTGCTTTTTGTGGTTCTGGGAAACAGAGCGAGCTTGTCTCTGTATTATGCTGCTGCTCTGCCTCAGGGAAAGACTGGGTTTGAGCAGGATAAATTAATTTTCATTTGGACTGTCTCCCTCCCTTTCTCCTGGCATCACATTTGAAGTTCCTGTGTTGTGTGATCAAAAGGCACGGGATGCGCAGAATCAGTCAGCTCTGCTACCATCAGCAGGACTGTGTACAACACAGAGTATTAGGGATTATGGAGATACTATCTAACCAGTAAAGAGAAGAAAAGCATCCAGTCTTTAATAAAAGGGTTGTATCAGTGAGGGTGGAGAAACACTTGATCGGGGTAGACAAGGTAACATTTAGTAAAAAGCTTGAGGATTAACTTTTAAACTCTACCTGATGTGGAAAAAGGGAAAAGGAAAATGTTTATCTTCTGAAATCAAACACATTCTTTATTTCCCAGGGCACCGAACATGACTGTACAGAAAAAGCTTCATTTAATTTACATTCACAGCCTTACTCCTGAAATATTTCCTTAAAACGAATGAGCCAGAAATAATCGGGCTTCCCAAAACTTGTTGCTGCCAATTTAGTATTAAGGGAGCAAAACAATGTTATTGAGAGCACCTAATGTAGACTAGATTTCTCCCTTCCCTTCCCTTCCCTTCCCTTCCCTTCCCTTCCCTTCCCTTCCCTTCCCTTCCTTCCCTTCCCTTCCCTTCCCTTCCCTTCCCTTCCCTTCCCTTCCCTTCCCTTCCCTTCCCTTCCCTTCCCTTCCCTTCCCTTCCCTTCCCTTCCCTTCCCTTCCCTTCCCTTCCCTTCCCTTCCCTTCCCTTCCCTTCCCTTCCCTTCCCTTCCCTTCCCTTCCCTTCCCACACTTTCTCTCTTTATGTCTGTCTTTCTCTCTCTTCAGGCAGAGTGCTGCCCATCAGCTGCAGCCTCCCTCTAGAATCTTCCTGGGCCATTTTTTCCTCTGTAAACTCAGCCCATGAACATTCAGGTTTCAGTCCAGCCAGCAATAATGCTGGCACATGAACAACTCTCAATCCTCCTGATGTGCCTGGAGTTGTCTGAAGGAAGGAAGTGTCGCTGTCTGAACAGGGTAAGTAACAAGGGATAATCTTGGCAAATATAATTGCTTCTAGCATTGTGAAATTTGACACGATTTCTTCGATTACCTACTCTAGAAATAATGTATTTCCAAATTGCAGTGATGTGTGTAATGCCTACTCCAGTTGAGTTTGTAAAACACTTATCATTCTAATTTTGTTCTCAGGTGCTTATAGCTTCATTGAAGTGTTCAAATTTCATTCTTCAACTTTTTCTGGAAGCTGCCCAACCCAATATTTTTTTCCAAAAGTAAAAATGGAACAAAATCAAATTATAAAAGTTTTAACAGCATATCATTTCCAACTACTGGATTAGTTTTCATCGTCATCTCAGATAAACAGTCTGAATAACTGATAAACTCCTCCTATGCTACAGAAAACTATTTGTTTTTCCTTTTTTTTTTTTATGTCAGGAAAATATATGTATATATTTTGTAATAAAATAGGGATGAAAATAGGGATGCACTGAAATGTCAGCCTGAGCAGTACGATTGCTTCAGCCTCTCTATAAACTAATAATAACAGTTTCCCAAAAGGATTCTAACTCCAGAAACTCCAGAACTATCTAGACTGTTGCAGGGGGTTAGGAGAGTGAAGGTTCCCAAGGAGAAATTGAAATTTGATAGCTAATACTTAATTTAGTGGGCATAGACTGTTTATTCTTGTCCTATTCACTATTAAAGAAGAAAAATCATAGGTACAGCTAGGACTAGGTCTCTACTAAATAACTAATGACAGATCAGAGCTCTGATTGTCTTTCTAACCATATATCCACTACTGTGTTCTGCCCACTTATGACAATGTAAAACTTATCTCCACAAATACGGTATTAAGATGAAGCTAATGTGCAAGAGTATCTTTTGTTGTTCTAGAACATCTCTACATTTTTTGCAAAAACTAATTTATTGGATTTCACAGTTCCTTTATCCCAAGACACTCTTTACCACTGAACATCTCTCTGCCATGTGCACGAGAATATACTCTGTCTGTTCTTTGGATTCCAGGAGGTAGAAGGGAGGAGAGGAAACAATTTCCCCTGAATGGACCATAAGAAAAAGTGTTATAATGGCTGATACTACTCAGTTCTGCAGGCATCAAAACAACATTTGGTGATGGCTTTGTAAAATTGTGTTTATCAGGTAAATTTGGCCAACAGTCAGCTTTCTCAGAACTCATTTTGGAATTATGTATTGTGTGGCCTTGAGCAGCTCACTTCCTGTTTTTAATCTAGATGACAAATGTCTATAAACCTTCTATACATTTAGTTTAGTATTCCTGTGAAAAAAAATAAAGCTAAAATAGGAGAAATATTTTTTAATCTCTATTTATTAGTAAATAAATTTATACATGAGAGAAGCACGCTTCTGCAATTTTTCCTTTTTCCTTTTTTTTTTTTTTTTTTTTTTTCCTATTTTCCAATTTACAGCAAAGTTCAGACTTCATATCACGTTGTTTTGGAGGATAGCTGTTCTAACAAAACCAGAAGCTGATGCTTGGTTCTTAGATGCTATTTAGTTGTATAACAAGCACTGCCCTTGGCCAAGGGAAACAGAAGCTGCTTCTGCACAGCATAACATGAAATGAAGTTGAAAAATGATCTGCCACTTGTGTGAGTGGTACAAATTTATGCAAGCTTTGTCATGGTCAGCAGGGAAGATTAATGGAAAATGGGACTTGAGTCAATCAGTGTTGAAACAAACTGAACCAATTAATTAAATGGAAACACTTAGCAGAGCCTGTATCAATAAATACAGATGAATATTGATGCAGATCTGTAAGATTTGGGGCAGAGGGGGATGAAACAATGTAGAGAGTAGAAAACACTTAAAGGGAAAGAGTTTCACAATGTCTCTGCTGCTGATCATCCAGAAGGATTGGGTACTGATGGGAAAAATGCTCTAGGGCTTGCACAGAAAAGCTGGGGCCATATAATTTTTTCTGTAAATATATTTTATCTCTCTATATAATATAGAATGGTCATGAATTTATGCTTAATCATATGATTATGCCAAATCCATGATCTGAAATTAAAAATGCACAACCCTAAAATGCTGTGGGACAGAAAATATATATTGAAACTGTGTTTTTCCCAGATCTATTATTCACACAGTCATGGTTCGTTATAATTGTGTATAAAATGACCACCTCTGTGACTAGGAGAGATTCTCTAGAGCTTCTCATCTGCTGGACGTCTCCAGAGTGTCACCCTATAAACAAACAAAAGGAGTATATTGATGATGCTAGTAGTCTTAGTACTGATTAGGCAGGGCTTAAGAGATCTTTAGGTTTAACTAGTGGTGTAGCTTTGTGTTTTATGAAGGGGAAATCATGGGCAGTGTTTGATGGGGTTCTGATGGGGGCAGTAAGGAGTACAGTAGTGCCATATGAATCGAGTATTAGTAAGAGGTATAAAAAGACGTTAAAATACTTACATCATAAGAAGAGTTGCTTAGAAGTAAATTCTACATTCTAGTGTTGTGCAGGAAAGACAATATCTTATTCAAATTGCAGACTTTGCAGAACTCAGGAAAAAATTGCTGATAAATATATTGTTTCGTTTGTTTGTTTGTTTGTTTGTTTTTCTCTTTCAAAAGACTGAAAAGGGCAATACATATCCAGATGAAGAAATCAAATCATTTGCTTCTTTCTCCCTTACTTCCTGACTACAGCATTAGTAACTAAGACATACACAAAAATAATAATAAGAAGAATTGAAAAAATATGAAGTTGTCTTAATAACTTCATTTCTGCATGGCAACCAGTTACCATTGAGGCAGAGGCTTTTTTTCATAAAGGAACACTGCTGGAAGGGCTATATATAAGATTCCTGTATAGAATCCAAATTGAATTAAAGTGTCCTTCTGAGCTGGGATCTGTCCCTGAAAGATAGAAGAAACAGAACAGAATAACATCATGCAGCTTAAATTCATCTTGCTATATCTCAGCTCCAGGAAGTTGGTGGATGGTATGACCTCACACTGGTTCTTCTGACTGCTGAAGGGAATTGTTCAGCTGAATGAGAGCAGTCAGGGGAAAAAAAAAATAGAAAAAAAAAAAAGTTTTAAAATGCTGTTTCTAATTCCAGACTGAACTGGAAAGGATCAAAATTGACTCTCTGGGCCTGATGCAGTTGCTAATAAAATCATATATTCTTCAACTAACACAATTGGGAACAGGTTCAAATTTCATTTATCTTTTTTATTTTTAAGAAGCCCCCTTTTATTGCCTATAATTACATGAACATTAAAAATGCTCAATATTTTTAGAAGTTGAGTAGGAAAATAAGCCTACCTTCCCCACTTTCCCAGAAGGGCAATGGAGCTGCTGCATATAATTAATAACACAATTTTGACCGGCATTGTCAAATTTGAGGAAAATGCATCTGTAACTTAACAAAGAAATAAATTAAATCTAGTGAGGTGGCAATAAGAAAATTGACCATAATAAATATATTAGTGCAAACATAGACAATATATCTGTTAAATTTTATCCCCTTCTTCATCTTTCAACTTGTTTCAAACCATTGTAGCCCAACAAGACCATAAACACAGGAAAATGTAATGTTTCTGTTTTTAGATTGCCTATGGTTTTGAAGTTTGGTAAGTTTTATCAAAGTAACCATTTTAGTAAGGTATATATGTACATAATGCTGCTGAGAAAAGTCAGTGCAGAATCGTGCATTAGACGATTCTCATTGTGCACCACGGACTTGATATGAAACTATATTGGTATGAACAGTTGCACAGCTGCATGTATGGACCTCAGGCTGGGAAATGGACTTCTCAGCCACTCCTCAGTCCTGCAGCTTCCCTGCCTGCTTATACTTATTACCATCAGAGAAGAGCCAGCCCTTTCTAAACAAATACTAAATAATTACTTGTGATTTTTCCCATGAATTGCATCCATGTATATATCTAGGAGGACTTTATATTAGTTAACATTTACTTTTATATAACAGATAAAAATAGATGAGAGTCTCAACTTTTTTACATGTGGTTGTGTTTCGTGTGTCCCTCTCTTCTTCCCCCCCCCCCAAAAAAAAAAAAAAAAAAACTTTGTCTATCTGTTGCCAAGAATTCCTCAGAAAGTGAAGGTGAACTACTGAGAGTAGGATTTGTAAAATGCTACAGTTTTTCTTTACTAAGTCCCCACTGTAAATTGATGTCAACTGTAGAATTCTTAATGCATTAAAAGAGTGTCTAGATGGTGAAGGATGGCTGATGCAGAGTGACACTCTTGTAGACATTATCAGTTTCTTTGCTCTATTGAATTGTTTGCTTCCAAGAAGAAGAAGAGAAAATCCCATGTTATTGCCACCACAAGAGCAAAGCACTAGTGAGGCTTTTTTTCTCTTATGCAGACTGAAAGAACTTCTGCCCTGGGTGCTCTTAGGAGTAATGGAGTTTGGGCTGTTTACAATGCTGTGTCTCCATTTGAGATGCCTATTATTAGAATTTCTGGTTCCCTTATGTCTCATAAGAAAGCTAAGCTGAGCCAGTGGGAACCTACATAACACAGAGACACATTAACAGTCAAGAATTTATAATTCTAGAACAGTAGCAAGCATGCCACTCCCCACCTGAACCTTATTTTTAACATTTTGTTTGCTCACAGGTGACTGGCTGTCAAAGAGTCCAAAGTAAGGTTCTTACTAGTTAAGCTTCATACACAGCTAAAGCAGACAGTTCAATCCGATTAGGATGTGAGAGGAGTTCTTTCAAAGAACTAACTAATTAAATAAATAAAGCCCATGTTCTGATCCCCAGTCCTGTGTCTTGCAGAGCAGAAGTACTCCAAGGGCTTGCTACAGCATGTGACAATAAATGTTGCTTCTGTTGATTACCATAGTAAATGAGACAGTATTTTTCTCTCTTATTCAGAAACACTTTGCTAAAGCGTTTGGAATAATTAGTTAAAAACATACTACTTTCTCTTTAGGAGAACATAGCTGATTAATCTTCTAGGTTAGAAGACAGGTGTGTGAGGATAAGAGCCTTGTTTGTTTGAATAAACAGAAAGTGTCTCATAGCTTTGCAAATTACTTCCTTTAAAGCAATCTAGGTAAATGAAGACAGAAATACCTGTTCAATATTTATTCACTGAAGAACAGAGAGGTTTCAGTTACATTTTGTTTTTGAAACAATGTTAAAAGCTGTTCTGGTATAATTCTATTGAGCCTAATGATTTGTCACCGGAGATGAATTTGGTCCTGGTATCTCTGTTTTCACCTGCCAAGAAAAAAAACGTTTTTCAGCTGACTTTACATATTCATCACTTGCAGGCAGGAGACAAGTCCTGGAACAACTCTCTTCTTTATATGGACTTTCTAATTCAGTTTTTCTAATGAGTTGGGAGGGAAGTCATGATCACACCATTTTTTGTTATGATTTTGAGTCAGTTTCACAGATTTGATCATGTTTATCCCCAAACTCAAGAATTTCTTGATGGATTGATCAAAGGCATAACTTAAAAAGTATATTTGTAGAATGAAAGGAGTAAAAACAGGGTTCCTTTGGAGATTTTATTAACTGACCTGCATGCCAAATGTTGCGTCAGATGAAACTGGAATATATTTCAGATATCTTAAATATTCTAACTTTCAGAAAGATTGGAAATGTTCTGAATTCACACTCTGCCTGGATGGGCAGGACACCTCTGACAGCACAGAGTGGTCCCACAGTGTTTGGGCAAAGGGGCCCAGGAGTGCTGAAATGATGGAAAATTAATAAATTGTATTTTGAAAGCAGTTACCTTTCATCTATACCTACCCACTGTCCAAGATTTTCTTTGGAAATTTTATGTGACTAGGGAAGTGGTTGTCCCTTTATACTTGGCACCAGTGAGACCTCACCTCAAGTACTGCATTCAGTTTTGGACCTCTCACTACAAGGACATTGAATTACACGAGTGTGTGCAGAGAAGAGCAACATAGGTGGTGAAGGGACTAGAAAACAGGACATATGAGGAGCGGCTGAGGGAACTGAGGTGGTTTAGTATGGGAAAGAGGAGGCTGAGGGAGACTCTATCATGCTATACAACTGCCTGAAAGGAGGTTGCAATGAGGAGGGTGTCGATCTCTCTTCTTAGGTGACAAATGACAGGAAGCAAGGAAATGGTCTCCAGATACTCCAGGGGAGATTTAGATTAGGTATTAGGAAGAATTGCTTCATGGTGAGGGTGGTCAAGCATTGCAACAGACTGCCTAGGGAAATTATAGCGTCTCTATCCCTAGAGGTATTTAGGAGACCTGTGGACATGGCACTAAGGATCATGGTTTAGTGGTGAACATGGTAGATCTGGCTGATGGTTGGACTTGATGATCCTGAAGTCATTTCCAATTCTATGATTCTGTGATTCAGTCTCATGGCTTCCAAGTTCAATGTCATTATCATACAGCTCCTGCAGAACTTTAGTTTACAGATAATTCTGCCAGGCAGACTATCTGGGAAATTGGGTTAAAGAGAGGTTTCTTAATTGGTAGAACGTTCCTCATTAAATAAAACTTGTCTTTATCAGATACATTGACTTGCAGATCAAGTTGAAATTATTTGTTGGGTTTTTATTTTAGCTTGTTCTAAAAACATCACGTTATGTAATGTAGAATTTAAGATATTGTGATTTCAAGAGTGATGTATTTTAGTGACTGAGTTCTCTTTAAATAGAAAGAGTGCTTTCTCTTCCCAAGCCACAATGGAATAATTGGTGGGCTAGCATGAATGAGTCGTGAGCTGCATACATCAGGGCCACTTGAGTCAAGTTAAAGTCCTTCAAACCTCAGTTTGTAATTAAAAATGAGAGTATGGGCATGGTCCCTAAATCCTGATTATAAGTCACTTAAAATAATTACAGAAGCAATGAATGCAATTTGAGTTATTCTTTCCATGGTAGGCAGTAGCTAATCCTAGTTGGTGACCAGATATCTCCATAAAATATTCTTGAAAGTGATTATGTAAAATTTCAGGTAATGTGTGTTTTTTTTTAAAAAAAAAAAAAAAGTCATTACTTGGACACATAAAACTAGTCTAGAGTATACAGAGCAAAATCTCAACAATATGCTAACAGCCAAACATGTAAATCATTATCTATTATATGTTATTATAGTCAACATAATTGCTAATATTACATTGTATTTAATATTTTATAAATTACTTTGATATATCAGCTATATTTCCACATAACTGCTCTGACTTCGTTATCATTCATGCAGTTCACTTGCAAAACACCCATGTGATTTTATTATGTGAGTTTATTTGGTCCCTCATTTCCTTAGATACTAACCTGCATTTTTCCTCATGTATTTAATTGTTTCCTCCTTTTATTTCTCCTGTTTTGATTTGTATTTTTGTGATACTCTGACTGAAAATCACAGCTGTTTGGGAATGAGGTTAGAAGCACAAGCTTGTGCTCACTGTGATGTTTGTTTTTGTTTTTTTTAAAGCCCCCTTGTATTCCCCCAAAATCTTCTGAACATTAATACACACATTATGGAGTATAGTTGTCATCTCAAGGCAGCCTTCCATAAAGTATTGACCATTAGCGCACTATCTGTTCTACCGCATAATTCACATGATTCATCAAGAGCCAGGAAGGAACAGTTGCTTTTTCTGGCTTGTACACAATCATCCTTAATATATTTTCTGAGATTCAGATTCAGTGCTGAGTATTGAAAGGATTTCAGACAATGCGATGCCATTAAAAGCTTTTGTACTAGCAGTGTCTTCATCAAGAGCTATAGTTTAATTTATATGTATCTTTACAGCTTCCTATTAAGATTTTTTTGTTGTTTATTCCCTCCGCCTCCTACTTACTTAGAATCCACTTTCCCTTGGGAATAGATTTGCAGCTCTGTCCTGTTCTTGTCATTGTGTAGGTGGTATGGTACTGCAACCATATTTTGCTTTCATAGTAAACCAGTTTTCACTTCTCCAAGTCTGTGAGCTATTCATGATTTAAAAAGAAAAAAAATATATATTTTTTTAAGTAACTCTTTCTGTCAACAGATATGAAACTGGCAACTTGTGTTTGTGTTCCTAGTTTATTTTTTACTATGTTTAGGTAGGACAGGATGAGAGGAGTGCTTCTGGAAGTATCTAGAGAGTCACATCCATCTGTAGTGGAGGTTCATGATGCTTCTTAGGATATATCCATCCACTGAATTCATGTGCATTTCCATCATCACAGCCATTGCCTGTTGCAGCTTGTGCTAACCCATTTTACTTCATGTTGCAGCAGACTAGGAAGTCATGGACAGGGTTGTAATGAAGAGAGCCAAAGTTGTTGCTTTAAACATATGCAAAGGTTGTGTGCATATGTTTAAAGTTCCCTAAACCATATGGAAGGATTTTAAAATATGTGGATTTTGCAGACCCAAGAACTAAAACTAACCCTGAGAAATCTGCATGTTAAGGATGTCAAACCTGGTCCACTGACGGTGACTGTGAAAGGCTGTGGCTGTGAAGCTGGCAGCATTCATTACAGCAGCATGAAGAAGAAGCTTTCCAGATCAGTTGAATTACCTTTGAAGATCAGTATGTCAGTCCTGCAAAGGAGCACATGAGAGGAAAATGTTGTAATATTTCAATTTGGTCTTGTTTAAGGTTAGATTAGGTTATTACCATTCTATAATGAAATCAATGTGAAAAGAACAGAAAAAAAAAAAAGAAAAGTCCATTTCAACATACATCCCAAAACTTCTAGCCATTTGTATGCTAGTTTGCATTCACATCCCTGACTGATCTCAGAACTTAAAAATGTACCACAGATTTCCTCAGCTGAATCAGGTGAGGTCACATTTAGGTGTATTAAATAGAAATACACGTGTATATTGATAGACGATGCTGGCTTTATATTCATGGATCTTTACAGCACTGAAGTACTGTTCCAGTCCTTGAAAGTATATCTGCTCAAACTTTTTGTAAAACATGTCCTAAAAGGAGAAGTAAGCAGGTGCTTAAAGTCTTAAAGATTTTTATTTTATCTTTAATATTTTATTTTCCAGTTAACCCCAACTTTTTTTTTTTTTATTTGTTTAGGGTTTTTTTTTGAGAGAGAGCTTTGAAAAAAATATAGTGATGTGGGAGTAGTATAACCTACTTTAATAAATTTATGGCTTTTTAAACAATAAGTAGATTCTCTATTATTCTGTGAAAGCATCAATATATTTTGACCATTTGTTCTCTTGTTATGTTAATTTGGAAACCTTGGGATAAAATGTCTATTTTTCATGTAATTTCCAAGGCTGTCTACTTTTAGGAAATCCATGCTCAAGTCCCATAAGGGCTGTTTCGTGACAAACTTCTAATTATTTAGTCAATGAATTTCTGATGCATGATATAATTAAATGTATTTTCATTCTTGATTTGTTACAGAAATGAGCATTGAATGAGTTAGTTAAAGACTGATAATAAACACACAAAAATGTCCTATAGTCAGATGAAATATTGAAATTGAACTGTGAGCTTGAATTTCTTTCCCCTTAACTCAGTGGATATAGTGAGCACTAAGGGGATCCATCAGAGCACAGCACCTCAATTTAATAGGCATACGGCATAAGATCAGCTTTTGAAAACTGTCATTCTCACATTGCATCCTTGCCAAAATATTGCTACTGAATTTTAGAAACGCTAATTTAGATTTTTAAATAGAGAATGACAGAAATATATCAGAGAACTGCTGGGATTATTGTTGATGATGCTTTTGTATAAGATCTTTTATAGCAGAGAAACATTGCTTACTGCCAGATTCTCAAAGAACACTTTTCTTGCTGAGTCAAGTTTTAAGCTAAAGCCCCTGGTGCTGGCCAAGTGACATAATTCCTAATGGAGATATAAGGAGGAACAGGGGGAAGAAAAATCCCTGCTCCACTTTGTGCCCAGCTGCTCCCTCTGAACTGCTATATGGCAGTCACCTCACATAGGTTTGTTCCTGGTTGATTCCTCTCTCTAAACTCTCTCTGGAAGACTTTCCATAGATACACGATTTTCTGCAAAAGGCCTCAGTCTTGTTGCTTCCACTGTGCCATCCTAACACCAAGTCACACCTTTCCTGCCCTACAAACGGGAGATGACATTTACTGGGTGACCTGAGTTGTTCAGCCAGGAAGCCAATGTCAGAGGTGACCAGGCCATCAGACGCTGGTGCGTCCACCCAAAAATGAGCAAGATATCCATGCATAAAACCACACCTCCAGTCTAGGCACATGGATGGTGGTACAATGAGACACTGGTACAGAAAGACAACTATCACTTGCAATATCCACTGCCATCTGCAAATTAATTCTTTCTAGTGGAGACTGCTGCCACTTACAAGGCATTTCTGGAGCCTTGCCTGTAGGTATGTGAAGGTAGAGCAGTGCTTCAGCTGCTCCGCTGAATTGTTCAAGCACAACCAGGCACCAGCTGGAGCCACCTCAGCAGCCATGACTGACTGCTTCTGTACATCCTTTTATTTGGATCAGAAGTGGAACCAGGCGGCCCAAGACAGGCAAGCAGCAGCACTCATTGAAGCAAGCAAGGAGAGCTCCAGCCCAGAGATATCACTGCCCTCTGGGCTGTGTGGCCTCAGGTGTAGTGCTACTTGTTGGGGCTCTTTCTGTTCCTCCATTCTTCTTCCACCTTGGTGACTGCAAAGGACCTCACATAAATGTGTTTTTTTGATGTTGTTCTTTTTTTTTTTATTCCTTGAGGTCCATGTAAGTACTTCCTAGGATTCTTTCTCCTTCCATTTTTTGAGTCTTGAGACCCTAATCTATGCACTTGTCATTTAATTACTGACTTATTAAAAATATGGTCAGTACTTGTTGACAGAAATGTGCATTTTCATACATTGGGGCAGGGGTGGGGAGAGGCATTTTTTGTGCTGTGTACCACCATTAGAGATTACAAGATGTGAACATTGTAGTAGTGCTCCACAATTAAAGATGATTCAGCAGTGCATCTCTCCATGACATTACATGCTCAAAAAGAGGAAAGTTCCAAATAAACAAAAATTACTGAGGAGTTGAAAATGCTATCCACTATGCACAAAGCTAGCATTTAAAATATGCTCAACTGTCTACAAAAATTAATGAAATGTTGGTTTGAGAGCTGGAAACATATTGTTAGATTATATTTTAATTTGGGCATGCTAAGAGGAAGTACATTCCATGTAGTGAAATAAATAGAAAAGTCTGCAGCACTTACTTGCCAAACATACTTGCAAATAAATGCATTTTAGTTGAAAGGGTACAGTATTTAGGCCAGCTGAAAATTAATACACTGTTTAGCAGGATGCATGGGAAACTGCATATACCTCTTCACCTGGAAGATGCATTATTATTTCTATATGAGCCAAAATTATGAGGAATTACTGAGAGAGATTTCAGCACCTTCTGTTAGGAACAGCCTGATGAAAAAGTGTGCTAATGGAAATCAAACAGTATGTGGAGAGAGTAGCTGTAATCTTCATGCACATTAACCGTCCTAAAATTGGTGACATTAACTGTAATAACGGTTTGGCCAGGACAGAGTTTAAGCTGTTGGTGGGTGGCTGAGGGTGGAGAAGAGCTGCATTTTCTTTGGAAATTTGGATGTGATTCTGTGCTTTGTCTTTCCTACTCTCTCACTGAAAAGAAATCTCAACTTTTTTTTTTTTTTTTTTTTTTTTTTTCCAGTTTCAACCACATTTGGCAGAAAACTAAAGGTCTCAGGGTTAATTTACTTTCTCAAGACGTATGCAGCCATGGCAACTTTCCTATAGCCCTGGTAAGGAAAGGACTGCTGTTAGTTCAGTAAGCAATGGAGAATTCATCCTGGAATTAGAAATGTGTATCTTGTACTTCCTAGCACACCAAAGACAATCAGCCACAAGACACTGACCTGCAGGGAGTCAGATCATTGGTTTCAGTGGTTGCTGAACTATTTCTTTGGTTCACAGGGTGGGTGTTACTCAGAAATCCTGAGCTATCAGCAGAAACAATATGTTTTCAGTATATCTTGTGAAATGTCTGACTGCTGGTATTACTTTTATTTTAAAGTAACGTTATCTTCATAATACTTCTGCTTGAACAATATGCATGCTCAACAACTCTTTTCTCTCTAATGAAAGAAAGCAAGTGCTACCTACTTAGTCTCTACCTGAAGCTGTAATGCTGGCTATGTGATCAGAATTCTGTTTCAGATAGTGATATACAGAGATAAAATGGTGAAAGGAATAAAAGCCATGACTTGTGAGGAGCAGCTGAGGATGCTGAAGTTTATTGGTGTTCAAGAAGCATGGACAACACTCTTAAATACATGGTGTAACTCCTATTTTGCCCTGTGTGCAGGCAGGGGTTGAATTCCATGATCCTCATGAATCCCTTCCAACTCAAGATATTCTGACTCTACAATTATATTTCCATGGAATTCAGCAGTAGAAGTGTTAGGGAAAGAAATGAGGAATAATGCAGGATGTTAAGCAAAATTGTTTCTAAGTAGGGTGGCTCTTTAACAGTCTCCAAAAGCTGGTAGATGAACTTTAAAGGTTGTGTACGCTTCAGCAGGCAGAAGCTATGCTTGAGCAAACCTGAGACTAAGTGACGATAATGTTAAACGCATATTGCCCACTTCTGTAAAAAGAGCAGTGGGGAAAAAAAAAAAAAAAAAAAAAAAAGAAAGAAAAAAAAACTCAAAATCACGCTTGCCTAAGGATTTAGGAAAAAAGGTGACTTGTGGGTGGATGAGATTTAAGCATCATATAAATAAGCTAAGTGTTCTGAGGCAACTAGAATCTCTTTAAGAAATGGAATTGACACAGAGGAATCAACAGTTATAGCAAAGCTTATAGACACTCTTCTGGAATAAGTAATAAAAAAATATTATTTCCAACTTGGCAATTGAATACCATATGCACTCTTAAAGATGCCAAAGGAACAGCAATGCTATATGTCATTGCTAAGCTAATGTGGCCTTGTGATATGCGTTTATTTTTAGGGAATTCTTGCCTGAATGCTCAGGTATTTTAGTGAAAATTACTTGTGTAATTTTCTATTTTACCTCTCACAGAAATTGCTTCACAATAGTTAAAAATAATTAATTAAAGGTAAAAAATAGAAGGTTTTTAAAGATATACTAAATATTACAGAATTAGGTTTTAATAACTGTTCATTTAACCATGTATAAGCCTTAATTGATATACAGTTTATGAAAATGTTCATTGGTACAGCTTGCAGGATTCTTGAAAATGTCAAGCAATTGTAGTTGTAGACGAAGTTACTTTTCTTCTCAACATTTTCAAAAAGCATTTTTCAAGAGATGCTGCTTTAATATTTATATAAGCAGTTAGAAAATAAAACCTTGGGTACTGAAAAAATATGCATGTCAGTGGCTTCTGCTTCAAATTGACAACCTGTATATCTTTTCAACAATCCTTGGATGGTTTGTAGTTAGCTGGCCACATTAAAGATTTAAGCTCCTGAGGTTAGTGTTTTCACTTTTCAAGGGAAGATAGTTTACTATGTCTTGTTCTCTTGCAGACTCTCAGTGCATCTTTTGTCATGACAAATGAAGCTGATGCTGTACTAAGGTTTCAGCTCTGCTGTCCATCATTTGCTTTCTCATAAACAGGAGCAATTTACTTGGTGACCAGAAGCATACAGTGTTCAGCTTTGTCAAAACAAAGATGTGACAGACAAACAACTTTTAGTGTCTGGAGCAGTGTGTGCTATCCTTGGTCATGCTAAATCATGAAACTTTTTCCCTGCATGTGTTTGGTAAGTTCAGTACAATTTAGATCTTCTTGTTTCTGATGTGGAACCACAAGACTATTCCTATAATATTTAGCTGATAGCTAACAGTTTCTGTTGCTAGTTAGCATCTTTCTTTCAAGTGTATGCTGATGGAAATACTAAGGCATAGACCTAAGAAAAAATAGCCACATGAGCCTGGTTGGAATCAGGAGTGAGCATTTCCCAGGAAAAGATAATTTAATCTCCCTTCCCTTTTACCATTTTAAATTTTGTTCTGCCATCCAATGTAAATGAAAATAGGTAAACTGAGGCACATAACTATTCATGAATAAAAAACCTTTTGCACTGTATATTCCACTCTTGGATTGTACTTCTTTCTTTAAACCTTCATTAAGAGGCTTTAAAAAATCCATTTAGCTTGACTCGATTTGAAATATAAATAGCAAGCAGATCACTGTCCCAAATATCATGTGTGCGACTGTCTTTAGCACTTAAACAGCATCCTGTAAGTGCCTGGCACACACACAGAGAAATGAGTCTCTGTAGAATAAGCTGATTTAAACACACGTCATGAGACCTACATGTCAGTAGTGGCCAGTCTACACACTGCAACTTCTGGCAGACCTAAGAGTTCTTAACTGATAATGAAAGAGTAAAATAGGAAAATTAACAATAAATTGCCAGAGAGTAAGATGTACTGTAGATCATAAGCATTTTTACCATGTTGCATGTTAACTCCTTAATGCATCCTTCAGTAAAATGTTCACCTGTCTGTATCTGAGTATCAGGATTTCCCTGGAAGGAAAGGATTTTCTGGAAGTATCAGTATTAAAGTAGGCATGTTATGTACCGGACATTTTATGCAGAAAATTTTAAGAAGGAAATGAACCAGTTACCTGGGCTTTTAGGATACGCCAACCTTGTTTCTGTGCTACAACATGTCTTAACTTATTAAAAGTACAAAAATACTATCTGGAGTAGAACATGTATAACATCTTATCCCACTGATGCCTTTGCATAGTTCAAGATGAGGTCACCACCTGCCTTGGAGATGTAAATCCTGGCTTGGAAACATGCATGCTCAACCTTTTGTGTCGATATCTTGCTTACCTATGCAGATATATGAAAAGCTTATATTTAATATTGATTGGACTCAAACATTTTTTATATCATAATTTTATAACAAAGCACAATTTCCACCAAATACATAATTTAGCAAGAGATATACATTTACAAAATTTTATAGTTGTGTTTTCCAAAAATGCCTTACATTGCCTTATTGAATGACTTAAATGTAACACATGATCTATACAACAAAATCACATGAAGGAAACATTTTCAATTGCTTTGCCTATTTGAGTAAGACCTTTTATATTTTTATATTACGTTTCTAAGTAAATTTGCCTATCTTTAGTTCTAATTTTTGAACATGTAAAGACATCACCATTAATATAGGTTGTTTCTTGCCTCTGTCATGAGATGTCAGAATAAAGAAGCAAAATAAATTATGTTTAAAAAAAAAAAAAAAAAAAGTAGTTCTTTGGAAATCTCTTAATCTCTGCTGTAACTTGCATTGTACAGTGTGCAATGTGATCTCTGCAGTGTGATGAGAATTGGATTTTCTTTCCCTTCTTATATCTTCAAAGCACATTCCACTGCCTGAAATGCTTTGCAAGAGTCAAGTTTGGGTTTTGTCCTCAGACCTCTGGAACAGAAAAAGTGAACAACTAGCAAGGCAGGCAGGGAGAGATGGAAAATGCAGGCCCTAAATTGAGAAACTGGTAGTTGATTTTCCAATAACTTAGTCCAGTTAGCTCTTCATTTTTCAGTATAGCAGACACATTTACTCTCAATTTTCTGACGGTCACACTAAAGTACTGCATAAAGATTTATTATGATGGTGAAAAAATGCAACAATGTGACTTTTTTTCAAAATAGGTCAAGAATTTGCAGTGGTGAAACAAAGACTGTTTTCTTTGTTTGTTTGTTTTTGTTTTATTTTTTTTTCCATTTTATTTTTGTGTGTCAAACTTCATCTTCAGAATTCTGAAGTATTTTTTTATGTAACATTTTATGTCTCTTGAAAGATGTTATGCGTAAGTGTGCCTATCATTCAAGTGACTATATGCTTAGCAAGACGTGTTAAGAAGATATACTGCATCAACACCTTTGAAATTTAGAATTATAGTCTATCCTACAGTTCATGCAGGAAAATGAAGAAAGCATATTATCTGCTAGAATTTCAATTTCAATTCCAGAACCTCATTAAGTTGTTCTTTTTTTTTCTGATCACAACCCACTGAATCATGAAAATAGTTTTTATCAGCATTAATGTTTGTTACAGCAGGTAAAGCAAGAAAATATATAAATAATGGAACATAAAGTAGGATTAAATGCAATCTCTCCTCAAGGATTATCACAGAGCCTTATATCTCACAGAGCCTTATATCATCACATCATGTGGAAATAGCTCCTATTTATGAGATTTTTTAAATTCCTAACCTTCTGCCCCACCCCAATTTTCTGCACGCACATTTTCTTTGATCTTAGTAGGAATGTTTAAACACTCTGTATTTTGCTTTACCAGACATTTTAAATTCATACAATTTTAAAAACTTTATTTACATTTTAACATCTGCATCATGTTTTTTGCTTTTGTCATTTTTGTTTGTTATATTTTTATATTTAAGCAATACTTACCAGTTTCTTGCCCATCCATGGAAATTAATAAAGCTCTTTTAACATGACACAGTCATTTTTTGATAATTACACTGAAGTCAGTTAGTTCTTTGTTTGTATTTATTAAGATACTGCAATGTGTCCTGCATGCTCACGATCCAAAATTCAAGAACATACTTAAAAGATAATCTGAAAGAAGTATAAGTATTGGGTATTTTTTGATGTGCACATCAATTTTGCTGATAGAATTTTTGGCCCAGATGGGTGATTTTTTCTGTTGTTTCATTAGTCTTTGAATAAAAGAATACAAAACCCATTTATATGTTTGTACATGATATTAAAAAAAGTGTTGCGATTCTTAAGGAAGTGCTGAGATATAGGAGAATCTAAGGGAAGAGGTTCATGAGGTAAACATTTCTTCAGTATGGCAGAGGGCTCTGATACTGCACAGACAAGATAAGTCTTAGTTTATCCAAGATCAATTGTGTCTTAATTCTAGATATAACACAAGGACTACGTGTATTACAATATAATGCTTTATCTGTATGCTCAATTGCTGATATTTTCAAAATTAATCAAGGCTGCACATCTGTTAACTATAACAGTATTCTGAGTTCAAAGTGCTCCTGCGTAATAGAGAATACATGATCCTTACAGATCTGTCTGTCTGTCCAAAGTTAGGATTAGCCACATATGTAATTACTAAGAATCTTCAATTCTGACAGCTCAATGATCTCCCTAAGCAACCTCTTTCATTGTTTACTCCTTCTTAGATTTAGTTTCCATCCTCTCCCACCCCAAATGTGCAGCCTAAACCCTCACTTTACACATTTTTCACTACTACATCTTTTCAAACCAGTGCAAAGGGAAAAGGTGTGGGGGCTTCCTAGATTAAAGTGTGCAACAAGTCTAATCACAGCTATTAGAGCTAGGAAGCCTCCACTCATTCAAGCTCTGCACAGCCAGAATAAACAATGAAGATTACAGTGTCAGTGTTTTCAAAACAGGCACTTTTACAGAAAATGACTTTTCTTTTATTTAATAGAACTGCAGTTGAATGTAATTTTGTCCTTTAAGTAAACTATTCTCTACAAATGATACAATTACAAAATTACAACTCGCTCTTTAAAAAGACAACGTTCAACAGGTTCCAAGAATTAGAGACTAGATTATCTTTAGAGTTCTTCAAAGCGTGCTTACAAATGACATTGCTTAATACCAATTGAGAGTTGCATTCCCCATACATAAATTTAGTCCTTTAAAAGTTGCTTCAGTACGGCATAAGATAGTCATCTCGGCTTCCTTTGTTGTCAGCAGAAAGAAGCAGATGGAGTGACTTGCTTTGTGGCTGTTCCTGTCTCTCCACTGCATATAGATAAATCCTAGACAACAATCTCTGACTGGCCAGCACATTTTTTATCTTTTGCTAGAGGAAGTTTTGCAAGATCAATCCTATTTGTAAAGTTACCAGCCTCTGGTGAATCTTGAGAGGATTCCAGCTGTTCCTCCAATCCCTGAAAAACTTCAGAGCCTCTCCAGCTGATTCTTTTCTTCACTGAAAGAGGATCTTTGCCCAGTCTTATGGGGTTCATACGCACTTCTCTCTCCTCATCAGTCTCTACTCAGTTCATATGATTCTTTACTAAAGGTCTTACACAACCCAAATTAATGGGAAGTTCCTCTCTGATTTCACTAGGCTCTGAATAATACCTTCTGCTTGCACTGTGACTCTCCAGGATCTTTCCAGCCTTCACTCTTTTATCGCCAACTCTACCCCTCTAAACTTGATGATAAGCTTCTGGTTCAAAACAACTGTCAAATGCCCTGCTGGGCACCAAATAACTACTGCTAATTTCAAATTCCATACATAATGAAGCCTGGCGCACATACCCTACAGCACGTGAGATTCAAATTCAGCTTTCTAAAGCATACTAAATGAAGGCAGAAATTCACTGTAAAGTCACAGTTCCTTGTCTCCAACTGCAGAGCAGATAGAGCTTAAAGCTATTACAAATCCTTACCATTTATCGTTTTGATGCATGCTTGGTTGCCCCCATATCCCATTAATACTAAAAGCAGTTGAGCATGTTATTGTTGCTCACAAACACACCCTCTTTGCCTTTTTTTTTTTTTTTTTACCAAAATATTGGAATTTTCATTAATGGGAGCACTTAAGAGAGAGATGGGAGAAAGAGCACCTCAAGGCATAGGCTCTGCTTTCACTAGCATGAGCAGATGAGAGGTCTCCCATGACAAGAGCAAAGCACTGCAACCACCTATCTAAGCTTTAGACCCACAAGAGCATCGTCCCGCTTTGCGCAATGGCTCTGCCCCTGCTCTCTCAGGAGGCTACAACAGCGAGCTATTGCCTCCCTCATGAAGCTCTCCATTATTCTGCCACACAGCTGCTGCCAATGTTTCCAGAGTGAGCCCAGGCTGCTGTTGCATGGCTCTGCTGTGCCATCTGTGTGACAGATGGTGCGCAGTGATGCAGCGGCCACAGCTGAGCGTACATGGTGGAGGTGTGATTCCACCATAAAGATCTTCCAGCGCTGCTGCTCAGGAAACCTCCAGTGAGGGAAAGGAACAGTTTAAAATTCTATTATGTACATAAAAGTGTTTATTCACCCCTCATTGCACACAAGGCTGGAGGGTATTGCTGTGCCTGTTAGCAACATTTTGCTTTACCTGAGAATCATGAAGTTCTGCAGCATCAAAACTAGACCCATTGTATCCAGACTTTCTCTATCTAAGAAACAGATATAATTTTTCAATAGCTTTGACTGATTTGGATATTGGGCCTACTAAAGCCCGGGCATTAGAATGGCATGGGCCTGAGAAGCCGTGCAGGTCAGAGCATGGTCTAACAGTAAGAGCAGTAAATGTTTTTCATCTGGGGCCATTGCACATTGTCAAACTTTCACACAAGAAAACTGCAAAAAACAAACAAACAAACAAACAAACAAACAAAAAACCTGCTTAGTAGGCTTCAGGGGTACAGCCACAACTCTGGGGGCACAGCCACATTAGCACATTTACCTGCCCTTGGCACTTCTCACATCTGGCTCACAACACATCTGTCAGGAGATGTGCATGAGCATCACATGGAAGGGTCTTGTCCACTATTCAGTGTGCAAAAACCTCAGATTTTAGACAGTTTTAAGAAAGGCCAGGATGGTGTAGCCCAAAGAGTAAAAGTTCTATCACAGTTATTGGGAGACGTAAGGGAAACTGGGTAGGACAGCAGCCCAGTAGTTGAAGTAGGAGACATTTTGTTTTCAATAGGCTCTCTGTTCTCCAAGAAAGTTAAAACTGAAAATACTTTCACTGGGGCCCTCTAAAGGGAAAAGATATTTTTGAATACATGTATTTTCCAAAATGAACACAAAAATAGTATTTCTGTAGAATAATCGATGTGCATCTCACATCTGCTTCCTCAGACCATAATAAAGTTACTTTGGATACTGTAAACTATAAGGCTCCTCAGTAACAGGGGCAGTATTGCCAGTTATACTGCCAGTACTGCCAGTATAGATATGCCATGAAAATGTAGGCTAGCAACCTGTTTTTTGCATTAGAGCATCTTACAATAGGAGGCAGATGTTGAAGTTTTATCTAAAAGGGTTATAAACAGGCTTGGGCTTTCTGTCTTCCCTACCCTGGCTCTTGCTGTCTCCACTTCTTCACTGATTTTCTTCACTTCCATGATTTCTTAATCTGAGGCAGAATGATTGCTTGTTGTCAATGAATGTTCTGTATAAGGTGTCTGCCTCTAAATTGCTTTCAAGCTGATAACTCTTTCTAATAAGCTGCAAGACAGCACTCAGCATGTTTAATGTTTCTATTATTTTTCTACAGAATTAAAAACCCTAGCCAATATTTTTTTTCTTGTTTAAATCTTTTTACCCCCAATCATCTGGAAGAGAGAGAGGACTTATGCTACAGGTGCACAATTCTGAGCACAGCTGTCTCTCTTGCCTGTTCATGAAAGCTTGTCATAGCAAACAAAACCACTGCCAACCTAGCTACTAACAGGAAAAATATGTATTCAGTGATTATCATTTTTGTTTGTATTTTTTTCCCTCCATAAAACAAAAATATGAGTATAGAGCTCTGTATGCAGTTGATTCTGATGCCCCTGTGGGCCTTGCCATAGAAAATAATATATATATTTGCTAATTTGTCACTATAAAAATTTTAAATTGCGAGATTAAAAAAAAAAAAAGCATCAAAGTGACAGTCTCTTCATAAGTCTGGCAACAACGGGGAAAAAAAACTTCACAGCCTGATGTTGCTGCAGTTTGCCAGCCAAATGGGTATGTGCAGGCTGTTGCTGGCAGCATTAGCTGAGGGTCTCCTTTCTGGAAAGATAGACTTGAGCTCTCAGGCGTGGCCGTCCAGTCTGTGCAAGCAGGGCTCACTTGTCCTGCCGAGCTGCTCTCCTGCTGGGCCTCTCCCCCCAAGCACAGCATTAGCCACAATTCTCTTATAATTATGGCACCCCTTGGAAAACTTTTAAGGATATTACCTAGCAAACACTTTAACTTCGGTGAAATTCTTTTATGTTTAATTCCTTATTTCCACATTTTTGGCTATGCAAGCATCTGAAGTGAATATTCCCTCTCCTGTAATTTTCCTATATGAGTCAGTAACAATTTTGTATGGAAGTTTTGGATAAAATAATATCTTATATTTTATGGTCTTTAATTTTGTCTTTTTTACTTAAAAAGAGATAAAATTATTCTCAACCTCCTTAAATATTTGTGTTTAATTTATATGTTTGATCTAAACTAGGCTTCCTGTTCTGTAATAGCAAGCATAAAACATGATGGCAGGGCTTTTCAGCAAGGAGAACTGAGTGACATTCCTGTATTATTCAATTAAAAGACAATGCTAGTGCAAATTTCTGTTTGTATTTGAGCTCTGTTTGAATTATTAAATGTAATTAAGTTTCACATAGTAAGTTTGATAAATAAAACTCATCTAGGATCACTATAATGTTCATTGATTATCTTTGGTAGACCTCTCAAAATAAAAAGTACTTGTAGAAAAAGAAATCTGTACCATTACCGATCAGATTATTATTATCCTCCCAATGCATTGGTCCCATGACTGTTCCCTAACTGCGTAAGATCAGAAGGATTTAGCTCTCCTTCCTTTAGGTTGCCTAAATAGAAAAAGGAAACTATGACTTCTTCCCAGAGTGATAACACAGAAAGTATTAGTGATGGTGATGGGATTCTTTTAAAGTAAAGGCAATTACTGATATGATATGATACGATATAATATATAAATATATTTTTCACTTGAGTTAATATTTGAGCTGGAAAATCAGGCTTCTGTATATGAAGGGATAAACTTCTAGAGCTGCAGTGACATTTACTCTGTATTACTTTTGCGTGTCCCAGGCTTTTGCCTCTGTAGTCACCTTCTAACATGCATAGAGACCAACCCTTTATATATGAGAATAGGAGGGATCTCCACGAAATAGCAACTTAGTGTTTTCTTTCCAGTACTTCATGAGAAAGGAAATTTATTCTATCAATTAGGGTCAGGAAGAGTTGTTCCAGGGTCAGTGTTCAAGCTTCTCTATCCAGGCAGTCAGAATCACTACTGTATCTTAAACATGCCCATAATACAGCATTGTATTAAGACAATAATTACAAAAAAAATCTTAGGTATTAGAAGTTCTTTGTGTGATTGAATAGCCAGGTGGTATGTAATTACTGCCCCAATGTCTGGCTCAGTAGCTGTGCTCTGGCAATTCTTTTACTGTTTTGTTGCTTGGTTGTGGAGTTTGCTTGTTTTTTTGCTTGTTTTAAGGGATGGAAAGGGTTGGTTGGTTGACACTGTTGTGTTTTTTTGTTTGTTTGTTTTGTTTTGTTTTTGTTTTTGTTTTTGTTTTTGTTTTTTTTTAATCTGTATGTGTGAAATAGCCAGGTTAGTATAGAATAGTACTTAGAGTGATACAGCTGAGGACTTCTTTCTGGTATTGTCTAAAATGTTCCCTTTGTTGCTATGAACTCAATGAAATCTCACTATATCAAGGTTAAGACCAGCCAAACAAAAAACACATATCTCTGTATCCTTTGCCTGCATTTTTCAAGTAGCTATAGAATTCTGTCTCCATTTAGTTACTCTTTGGCTTAAATACTGTTTAGCCCATATAATATTTCCAAAAAGTCTGTCTTACAAGAGAATTATCACTTGTGTTTTGCTACCCTGGCATTCTTCCAATCTGTCACTGTCTCCCTGTAATGAGATGTCCAGAACTGCTGCAGTTGTAGCTGTATTTATTGCCCCACGTAGATGAAATACCCACTGTAGACTGAACGCTGTTTAGAAGGCTATGGACTTCCAAAATGCATTGCAAAAGCATTTCTTGATTGCTTTAACACAACCACTCTCTCTCTCTCTCTCTCTCTGTGTGTTCAAGGGTGGGGTATTAATTTTGATCTTTTTTTTTTTCTTTTTAATTAATTGAAATGACTGAAGAAATCTAATCTTCCCACTTCCATAGAAATCTGAGGCAGCTAAATTGATTAGGCACCTACCTTTTACCTGGCTTAGGTTAAGTAAGATGTGTCCTGTGTGAAATAGTTTGTAAAAAGTAATTGTTACAGCCTGAGTGACATGAGAGTGCAGTGAAGGGAAGGTAAATGTGAATATGTGAAAGGAAGACAGTTCAGTCCATGCTCACACTTTCTGAGACTTAAATAAATGATAAATGCTACTCTTTCTTGATTGACTTATTATGTAGAATAAGGCAGAACTAATGCATAGCTATCTCATATATTAGCCATGCCCTACAAAAGACCGGTATAGGCATTTCCGTGGATGTGCAGACTCAGAGAAGTGAAGGAGTAGCAGTCAAAAACTGCAGTCAGAAATGTTGTTTTTTTCTCAGAGCATATTTAAAATTCAGCTGGTCCCTTGATGGCTGTCAATGTGTCTGTTTGTTTTGGGGAAGAAAAAGATGAAATGTTGCTTTTTGGTAAGGTCAAAACCTTTTCTTTTCAAGGTTACCTGGAATGTTTTGATTGTTTCAAGCTTCATATTCTTTCTTTACTATAAATAATAAAAATGTAGGTTTGCATGCTCTAAAACATTTATCTCCTACCTTAGGAGACTAATCAAAATAAAACTATGTAGATTCTTGGTAACTGTATAGTTAAGTTGACACTGTTGTCCCCACAACTAAAACAAAGACATCTGAAGCTTTTTATTTCTGTTTGCTATTAAAATATGTTTTGTTTTATTTTGTTTTGTTTTGTTTTTATGGAATAGAAATCGCCATGTTCATTTTAGCTGTTGAGCTAGCTTTGAAACACAGAATGTATCAAACAAGGACAACGTAGCAAATGGCTAGGTTTGGCTGCACAAATGCAAGAACACAATCCCACATACCACTATTAGTTTACAAGCTGGGCTTCACTGAAGAGAGAAGCTCGCCTCTGTTTTTACCCTGTGTCAGTACCCTGTACAAGATCAAATGATCATCAAACTCCTGCTTCCTATAGGAAGGCTCTAATACAGGAGTTTTCAAGAATTTTCCTCTAAGAAGGATCATTTTCTCCTAATGAGAACATATGGTTTTGGCAGCACCAATCTTTAAGGAATGCAGTCAGCTTTTTTTTTTTTTTGTTTTTCCTCCTTTAGAAAGTATCAGCCTAAGTACTGAGCTCATTTACCAGTAAATCACCAAGTAGAATGAAGTATTCCAAATGTAATCATCACTATCCTCACTTGAAGGCTTGGACTGATGTGAATCATAACTGTGCTTCATAACAAAGACAATATTGTGTAAATGTTCCTATCCAGAAGCAATGAGTCATGCTACAATGACCATCACTTAATCATTCTGACTAAACAGAGGATCAACATTTACAACTGAGTGTGTTAACTTTTAAAATATTTTGGAGAGAGAGAACTATGACAAAGTATAACAACTTATAAAAGCTACTACTGTATATTAATTCATGATACTAGTTTTACTTGGAAAATATGCCATCAGTGAGCTGTGAAAGGTGCTTATGAATTCAACTTGTTTGCAAGAAAGTAAGGGGGGGTAACACTTTTTGCAGTATCAGAAAGAATATTCCACTTGACCCTTCAATATGCTATCTATCTCCAGACAGCACAGTTCCTTTTACAGTAGATGAATGTAATGATAAATGCCTAGTATAGCTGAGAACAAAACAGCATAAACTATTACAAATGAGGGATTTTATGTAACTGTCTTTGCTATAGTTTAACTGTTGATGAAAACCTATTATGGAGTGGCAGTTTGCTGTCAAATGGCCCTTTAAAGGACAGGTTTGTAATCCCACAGCTAACGACCTTGGATTCCTCTTGGTATGGTAAAGATTTAATAGCTTTCCTTTACAAAGTCCTTAACAAAATAAGGCTTTTTTAAAAATAAATTCAACTTTAAAAGTCAATTTCTTAAATACTACTTTTTTCCTGTAGTGCCAAAGATTGTGCTTGAGCCAGCAATGTGTTTGTGTGGTAAAGAGAGGTAATGCTGTCCTAGGCTGCCAGCAGGTTGAGGCAGCTGATCCTTCCTTTCAGCATTGGTGAGGAGGTAGGCGTGCTTGTGGAGCACACCTGGAGTGCTGTGTCTAGTTCTGGGTTCCCCACTACAAGAGAGGCATGGAGCTCCTGGAGAGAGTCCAGCAAAGGACCACTAAAGATATAAAGGGAACATTTCTCCTGTCAGGACAAGCTGAGAGAGCCAGGACCGTTCAGCCTGGATAAAGAAGGCTCAGGGGAGATCTTATCATTGTACATAAATAACTGAAGAAAGGGTGCAAAAAAAAGTAGAGCCAGGCTCTCCTCAGTGGTGCCCAGTGCCAGGACAAGACGAACATCAGGAAGCACTTTACCGTGCGGGTGACTGAGTACTCACACATGTTGCCCAGGGAAGTTGTCCGGAATGTTGTCCATTCTAATTTGATATTTGATCTCTGCTATGCCTCATAAACTCTGGGGAGTATCTTTGCCCTGACTTATCTCTGTGCTCTGTTCTTCCCAGTCATATGGCATAACATCTACATATGCAACACTTATGGCTTTGCCCAGGCATTACCCTTCCATTTTGGAGATGCTCAGCCCAACCATTTCTAATTTACTGTTCTCCTCCAAGTCCTTGCACTGACATGACATCTGTCTTGTGCTGTTGTGCTGTAACACCATGACTCCTGCTGAACAATATTTTCTTGCTTCCTTGTAGTACCCCATCTGCATCCATCCTTTGAAGCAGGGAACATCTGGGTGGTTTTTTTTTTTTGTTGTTGTTTGTTTTGGTTTGGTTTGGTTTTATTTTGTTTTGTTTTATGCACTGACTAACCCAGAATGAAGACTCCTGAGCTCTCATACTGTACACATAGTTGACAAGGGTAACAATACGATGTGACATTCCATCTTAGTGTATTGATTTCACATAGATATGAACCTCAAATTTTGGAATAAAATCTGATGCCTCCAAGATAGTTTAAAGCTCCTAAGGGTTTCCATGGAACTAGGACTTTTTTTCTTAGCTAATTCAAAACTGAGACCTTGAATAATTTCAGGTTCAGCTTGCACTGTAAGTTATACCCACTGGATCCAATTGAAGAATACTTTCTATACATAAGTAAAGCACAGAAATCCTTTCATAGATTACGAGATGAAACTTTTGTAAACATATAATGATATACCAGGTGAAGCACAGAAAGCCTGGAGGTGTTTTTTTTGTTTGTTTTGTGTGTTTGTTTTTTTCTTCTTTTCCTGAAGCAGAGAAAAAACAAACAAACAAACAAAAAAAACATATATTTGTTTATTTCATGAAGGCATCATTAAAACCAATGTAAGGAATTGAGTATCCTTTCTTTCCTTATGGAAAAACAAATAAATAAACAAACAAACAAAAAACAACCAGGAATGCATCCAGTAAAAGAAACTTAGTTTAAAACTTAAAGAAAACATACTTTTTAAGAAAAAAGAGGGATCTGAGCTTTTTGAGAAAGAGTTCTGAATGCGAAGGACACAGCATATTCTTAAATGTTTAAGATAATATTATTTTTCTCACTTATATTGGTGGGCTTTTCCATCCAACAAACTTTAGATCCCCAGTGGAAGTACATGAAAGAATTCAAATGATGCTAAAGATTGATAAAGGTGAACTTGGGGGGGAAAAATCACAGGACAATAAATATTCTTCTTTAGTACTAATTCAGCCAAACCATAGGTATCACCTTTTTAGAAACAGTTTAAGCACAGCATGGCTCATTCCCTTTCTAGAAGCAGGACTAAATCATTACATGTGTAGTAGGACTGCAACAGGGAGGTTGGATACTCAGTTTCTTATTTTTAATCTTCTCAAGACCATATACTCTAACTTTACATGTGTAATGTAAATTGAGAAGGGGAGAGTAGTGTTCATAAATAACGCTGAAGAATTAGGTATTTGGCACCATTGCACTACACAGGGAAATAGGCACTATTAATGACCTCTCATAAAATCCCTTCTGCTTGAGGTCACAGGCAGGACCTGCAGCTTGCACATTCTTTTGTATTAAACCAGCACATGTGGCTGTGTTACCACCTCCTTCCACCCTTCTCTAGGTCCTGTCACGGCTCAGGATTTTCAGCAGGGTGACATAGACAGGTGGTCTCCCTGGCACACAGAAAAGCCAGAACTCCTTTCTGAAAACACCAGGATGGAGATCAGCCCCTCTTGTGTCTCCACTGAAATACTCTCTCTCACAGCTGAGGGGACCTGAATGTCCCCACCCTTCCTGCCAAATAGAGTCCTGTTTGAGAGCATTGAAGCCAACGTCAGCCCAAGTAACATGGAAAAACCACAAGTAACTGCAGTGTTTTCTTTCATGCACAAGTTCAGTAACAATAAATTCAAATATCGCTATAGGAGATAAAAAATTGAGAATGATAAGTCATCAAGACGGGATCTTTTCTGAAAGTAACATTGCAATCTATGTTATTCACAGCCCATCATAATAGAAAAAGAAAAGCATGCAAATCTTGGAGAGTCAAAGGTGGAAAGGTGTCTGTGGAAAAGACATACACAGCAAAAGAAAGGAGCCAACTGGAGATTGTGTAATGTTGTTGTTGTTTATTATCCATAGATATTTTAGGTATCTCATTAAGTAATACAGAGAATGCTTTTTTAGATCTTTTGTTCTGCAGTTGAGTTGTAGATGCTTACACAAAGCCCAGCATCTACTTGGTGTAGCCAAGCTGTAGCAAATTAAGAAAAAAAAAAATAGTTGCAGAAAAGTCAGCAGGGATCGCAAAGTTCAGCATATCATGGCCTAAATTTAAACTATTTTGAGTGGTTGTAAGACAGTCTTTATTCTCGAGCTCTGCTAGCTAGAATCTGAGTTGTACAAAATCTAAATTCATAGAGATGGAAAGCCCCATAATATCAATCAGACTCTTCAATACATAGCAGTTACATATATATATATATATAAAAAAAAAAAAAAAAAAAAAAAAAAGATTTCATGAACTAGAATGTCGATAAACAAATCCTGTCCCTCCTTCACCTAGTCACAGAAGCAATGATTCAATTTTGTGACATGGAAAATGTCAATATATCAATAAACTATTACTTCTGCTTTTTATTTCTTGTTTTTAATCCAATTAGCTTCATTTAACACAAAAGAAAAGTTATACTCCCTATTCATGGTTACCATAGGGAATGGAAGTACACAGTGTAACTTCAGCTCTGACTCTATTAATACAAAATCATCAATTTGGTTATGTCGCAGTTATGGTACCAACAGTAACCATAGCAAGGAAAGAGAAGAGGACCTGTATGTTATATCGTGTCAGTGATCCTTACCACTAAATGATATGGCAACTATGTGGCTTCTTAATGTTTATTAGAATATTCTATCATTATCATAAAAGTAATAATCCAAAAATACAGAAAACCTATGTGCATTCAGAATATATTTAATTCTATGTGTTTTTGTTTTTGTAGTCATATTTGCACCACATCTTTGCTCTGTAAAGAGATTGCATTACTGCAAAGTCTTCTTCATAGATGACTGGATTCAAAGTTTTCAGCCCTCACAATTCTCAAAAGCTTCTACTAGCTTAAATGAAATGACCCATCCCACCTTGTATTATATCATGGAAGTCTGTCAAGTTGTGTCATGTGACTTGACTCTGAATTTCTCCTCTCTTGTAAAGACCAAATGGCTGCTGGTGGGCACTTGTAATTCTGAGCTACAACTGCAGGTGAACACTTAACATTTTATACTAGACAGAATATATGTAGGCAGAAACAATTTTTGGTTTTAGTCTTGAAAAATGTAAATTTATATTCTGCCAGGATAATTCAAAATTTGCTGAAGTGACTGTCTTGTGCTTTTGCAAATCCATTTTCAAGAGAATCAGTTTTGAAAGTCTGGAAATAGAAGACATTTAAAGTAAGGAAAATAAACTTCTGTAAAGAGAAAATGGAAAAGCTTATCAAGTACCTGCCACATCTGAACACTAGACATTCTTTTATGGACAGTCATGAAGAAGTTACATGCAACTAAGAGAGCTAGTGAAAGTTATTTATGTTTACATCTAGAACTATGGGAAATGTAATAGTACTGAATGTACTCTGAATTGTTCCTTTCCAATCTGTACCCTAATGCATATTTCAGTTTCCCACTCCAAGAGGCAAATTATCCGCAGGGAAAAGAGAATATCCTTCATAATCTAAAGCTACACTCATGGTGCATCAGTGGACTCCTCACTTACCCTTTTAAATAGGAATACTCTAGAAAACAGTTAGGTAGGGCTGATGGTGTGATTTCACACAGAAAATTATTTCACAAGAGTGGCAAGATTGTTACCGCTAGCACTCATGAAGGGAGATCAGAGGATTCAAAGATGTCTTGCAATCTGTTTTGAATATACATCTTTTACATTTTTTTTCACTCTTTTTAATTTATTTTTCTATTTTAAAATAAAAGTTTGAGTTCAAGTAGCATTTTCATTTTATGGTTTTTATTATGAAGAGAAGGATCAGCAACAGTAATATTATTTATCCATCTCTGACTTTATTTTTGAAATCCTATTCTTTTTACATTAATTTGGATACAGACATGTCTTCTGACTTTTTATAGTTTTTAGATTATAAAGGCACTTTAAATTTTCTGTCTGAGATACAATTAAGCATCATCCTCCTGACCAGTAGGAATGAAATTGTTCAAAGAAAAAAAAGAAATCATTGGATTTTGCTAAACTACTGAGAATTGACTCTATGTAATACATAGCAAAATTGTACATAATGTATAGCAAAATTGCACAATGTTCAAAGTCATTGTAGGCCACTTTCGCCACTTTCTCTATTTTATGCAGACAGAGCAAAAAGTCAGGTGATGAGCTGAAAGATTCAGTAAAATATGGAATGAAAATCGCTTAGATTTAGATATGTCTGTTCACAAGAAGAGAGATATGTCACATCAGACACCTCTTAATTTCTTGATTGAATTTGGAATAACATCTTCTTTCTTTGAGAAGCACTAAATACACACACACACAAATTAATGATTTAGTAGTAATTGTAAACAGAAATATTACACACAACTCCACTTTTTAAGAAGGTAAAAAAAGACTCAAAGTACATTGACATGGATAAGTATCAATAACATTCTGCTGACTTGGCTGGATATTAGTTGAGGTGCAAAAAGTAGACCTTATTCATAAAAACTCAAACAACAGTCAGAATAACTTACAGCTTATGGGAAAAAAAATATATATATATATCAGTGGGAAAAGCCCATTTATTTAATTAGTTCCCACTAAAGTTCAATTTGAGGTCACTTTAAACCTCTTCCTGAAATTCTCTTTTCCATTCCAGTACTCACATATTAATAGAAAGAGTATAGTCTGATTCATTTCTGCCAGGTAAAAAGAAATATTTCCCAGGTAAACAAGAAAAAATCTCCATACCAGTGAAAGTCAAGCAGAAAAAAAATATTTCTCGCTTCTTGCTCCAGATTGATACTGCAGTGCCAGCAGCTTCAAAATATTTCTGAGTTATTTGAGCAACTTTCATATGAAATTAGTAAACAACATATCCAAACAGTACAGCATAACTGAATTTTTGCTATTGTATGTGTTATAAAATCAATTATACTGAACTTTCTCTCTTCCTAAGGTGAAATAATCATATAAAGCACTAATAGGTTCAGTTCTCCACAAGCCTTTAAAATCCAAGGAAATATTGACACTTTTAAACAAGGGCAAGCCATATAGCAATGCATAAATCTACTGGCTTTTTTTTCCTGCTTTTGGATTTTGAATAAAATATTACCAGGGCTTTAGTTGTTGATAATTAGGATTTTTAAATGTAAAATAAAGCCTTTAAATCTATGTCCTACATAGTTTGTCTTAGTTTATAGATTGCTATTTTCTTCATGGCCTCAATTAGTACATGTTACCAATCTTCTTGCTGTAGTGCTTGCATGAGTTAAACTGAGGCTAGCTAAACACATTGTTTTACACCTCTTTAGTTATATTTTCACATGCTCATATGCTTCTATACAACTCCACAGCATTCATCCATTTCCCATCTGCTTATCTGAAAGCAGTAGGATCAAAAATACTCATAAGTACCAGACATACAAATCACGATTACTGGCTTTGTCTGGCAATCTTAAAAATGGTAGCGTAAATGTGCATACCTATCATCTACTGCTTACAGAGAAGTAAACTCTTACTAAACAAGATTTTTGAAGCTTTTTTTTTTTCAGAATCAAGGCTCCAGGAAGTTTAACTAAATTCCTTAACATGACGGTTGGGTCATGTAATGAGTGCTAGCCATTATGAAGCTAGCCATTATATAGTCCTCAATCTGATACAATGCAGAAAATGGCATTCTACATACAATTAAAAGAGATATTAAAAACTTCAATGTTATAGTAAAATCAAATAAGCTAAATGACTTAAAATGTATTTTAAAAATTATTGTGTAATTATATCTATTATGTAAAAAGAAGTATTAGTAAGAATCAGGAAAAGATAATTCAAATGACAGAGGAATGGTGAGCTGAACATATATAGGCTGAATTGCACAATTAGCCTTCTGTGTTGTGATTTTATTTCATGGGTTCCTCCTAGGAATCAAAAAAAATGCCAAAGCTAAAATAAAAGTCATATTGCTCTTGAGTTAGGGGAAAAACATTGCTGGAAATGTTACATAAGGGTATCTCGCAAGGGTATCTCACAACTTACAGGGTTTGTAGACATCCTTATTTTTTGAAAATAATCTGATATCTAATGCTAACCCCATCTGATAGTGCTTGGACTTGACAGAAGGGAAGGAGATTTTAAAAATCAACACATGTTTAAGTTTGTATAAATTATGTATTGTTTCATCTCCTTTTTTCTCTTGGAGTCAGGAGTAACAAAAAAAAAAAAAAAAAAAAAAAAAAAAAAAAAAAGAGTTCAAACAGGGATATTTTAGGGATATTTTTCTGCAAATAAATGACAATGATTTGACATAGGAGGAAAAACAGCAGTCTGAGTCCTTACCTTATAGAGATGCTGACTGTCAGATTCATTCATTCTTCAATCATAGGATTACATAGGAAACTGCTATCTATAAATTGACTAGGTATTTGAAAGCACCTGAATCTTCTAAATCTATCTGGCTTCCTTAGGAGTCTGATAATTTCACTCTTAGGCAAGAAAAAATGTGATTTTTTTTTTCCTCTCCCTGAATGTAAATTTAGATAAGGCCAAAGAACAATACAAAAATTATGCTTCTGGTGCTTCTGGGTTCGTCCTTCTCACTACCCCCTCACTTTGGGCTGAGGCATTCAGACCTGCTATCTCTAAGCTGTAACTGTATGGCATATTAACAGCTCTGTAAAGATACTAGTGAAAATCTTCTGGATTCAGAATGTTTGTTTTCAACATTTTTTCAGAATTATAGCATATTTCTAGCTGGAAAAAAAAAAAAAAAAAAAAAAAAAAAAGGAAGAAAAGAAGGAAGAATTCTTTATATAGGTAGAGTGACAGCTCTGTCACTCTATTCCTCTTCTTTGTGTGTTGTTATCAAACCAGTCACCCCTGGAAAGCATTTTAAATTGTCTCTTGATGCTGGAAGTTCAAAATGTTTCAACTTCATGTTTATTTGAGAAGATTGTGTGGGAATCAAGCACAACTTTCTTTCTTTTTTTTTTTCTTTTTTTCTTTTTTTTTTCCTTTGGATAAGCAGAGCCTGTTTTCCCACCTTCAGAAATGAAAAATTTCAGCTTTGACCCAGAGAACGCAAAGTTTTGATGTTTTAATTTTACATTACAACACCATCCTGTAACACACAAACAGCGTTAGGGTACACATCTCTAAAGTGGTGTGCTAGCAGCAGTGTCATTATTTCAAAATCTTTTTTTTTTTTTTTTTTTCCAAAAACCACACAAGACAGCTTCAGAAAACAGAACCTCTCTGATTTAAGAAGGAAAAAAAGAAGATACATGTCTAAGCAGCACATCGGAATTATTTTGTTCAAGTACTTTATGGAGAGCTCTCAGAATGAAGAAAGGCAAAGTCTGAAATTAGCATGGGCATAGTTAGTCCAGCTTTATCTCTAGACTGGCAGCTAGCTGCCTGTCAAAAGGTTTTAAGTAAAGTTCTTGATTGTAGGTCACTTCTCTGTGGATAAATCACAGAAACAGCCACAGATAAGACATATGATTGGCTATTCTCCTGCTGAGGAGAGACTGCATTAAGGTAGACTAATGAATACTGAATCTTTTCTTCACCCTCGGGGTGGACGCCCCTGTCAAGGGCTGAGTCACTGTGAAAGCAGTATGCTGAAGTGATTTAAAATGCAGCAGCTTTTAGTGCTGGTGACAGATGGATATAACTTGGGCTTTATACATACTCATTTTTTAGGCCTTCACAAGCCATGAGTGCAAATATACGAGAAAATGAAAGATAAACTGTGACACAAGTCTCCTGTCTATGCACACTTTAGGAAAGTGCAAAGTGAAGACCTTGCCACAGACATTTAAAATGACCTCAGGGGACTGTCTTCTATGGTAGTTAAGATGGATATTTTATTCCAAGGTTTCCTCATTGCTTTTTTTTTTTTTTCTTTTTTTTTTTTTCTCCTTAACACTGAAGAATTTCCTGGAATAAACAGTGTATTACCTCTACATAATGAAATTGCATTTTTACATTTTCTGCTGAAAATTTGTTCTGATGTGATCATCAGTTTGCCTAGTCAGCTGGAGGTGTTACAGCACCAGAAGTGGAGATATGAAAAGCTTGAGGTACATTTCGTCAGTTGCATTTTAATTCGAAATATGTGTTCTGTTCAAGAGAGAGGAGATAAAAAGGTAACTTTAGAAATATCAAACACCCTGACAGAAAAGATGGATTAACAAAATGCTATTACAGCCTGAGTGAGAAATTATGCAATTGTTTCCAATTTGGCTGAAAAATATGTCTTATGGCCTGGAGTCTGCCCTGAATTATGACTTCTGTTTGTATAATCGTGGCTTTTGGCATCAACAGACTAATAAGTAGGGGCTTGTGGTGGTGAGCTCTTCGAGGCCTCCCGTGGCTGTCATGACCACTTTGGGGACCAGCCAAGGAGAGGTGTTTGCTCACACTATGAACAACTGCCTTTAATGCTGCTAGGGGGAGTTTCATAAAGGTCTAGCTGCTCAGTATCAGAAGGTACTTTCCCCTAACTCCTTGGGAAAAGCCATAACTTTGCACAACCCTGTGATCTCTCTGTGGTGAACCCTTGTTAGCCAAGTAGCGCAAATAAGGCTGCTTGTGCACAGCGTAGACACAGAATGTATCCGCAAGGAATGCTAGTAATATAAAAATGGATAATGAAACTTCATAGCATACATGCATGAATTCTTCTAGCTACTCAGTCAAACCGTAGTCTATGGAAACCTAAATTGGAAAGCTGCTTGGGAAAGGAATCACGTGCAATGGAGGCTATGAATAGTCACTAGCAGAACAGCTTTATGAAACAATAGCTCTAATGCTTGCATGCTGTTCTATGCCATTTAAAGCATTGCTGTCTCGTTGTAGAAAATGGGACTTTTAAGCTGACCTTCTGTTTTACCTTTGGGGAAGCTAATGCTTGTATTGCAAGGGGGAAGCTGGTTGGTTGTTTTTAATATGATATGTGCCACAAATGAGAATGTCAGGAAGGTCTGAAATTTCATCTCATCCAAATCTATTAGTGTTAATGTTCTTTTCATTATGATTTCATCAGGATTAATTAACAGAATCTGTGAATAATATGCTGCGCATATTTGATATGCAAAACCAAATCAACTGTACAATTTATGTTTCCTTACAGCTGGTGTTTCACATATTGACAGTCAGGAGTATAGACTACATGCATTAGTCTACACCAGCTGTCCATGACTAACAGCTCACCTTCCTGAGCCATGAGGTGCCCTGGATCTCAATAAAGCCTGGTGCCAGCAGCTGACCCTGCTGGAGTCAGCGCTTCTGAAGAGGAAGAGTTCTGACAGCCAGCCCAGAAAGCAACAGAATCATAAGGTTTAACACACATTTAGATTGTGCTGGTGTAAGTGTATATTTTAAAATAGTTCAGGATAAATGTATGAAATGTCCAATATTTGTTTTTCAATGACTTGTCCAGTGCTTCCTCTGAGAACCCTATAAATTACCTCGCCAACATGATTCACCAGTAAGTGGGCACAGCAAATATGAGTGGGATGCTTATAATTCTCAGAGAAGAGCTCAACATTTATCAGAGAGAAATTTCTGTTGATAGCAATGGTAGTGTCCAATTAACCCCCCCCTCTATATAAATATCTAATTTTAACAGGAGAAGACATTTCTTAAGTGTTGTGTTTTGTTTTTTTTTTTTTTTTCATTTATTTTGATGGCGGATCACAAGATAAAGATTGAGGTCTCCTGTACCTTTTTTAGAACATGATAAAACCATCTTTATAGGCATCAAGATCTGGAATATTTTGATGCATAGAACCAAAATAGTTGCAAATCTGTTTTCTGCTTTCACTGGGCTTGGCACAGGCTCCCTGGATATTTACATCTTAATTTCTTCCACTCAGATGTGATATTTGATGTGAATGTTTGTGAAAGCTACCAATCTGACAGTCCTGCAGACCAAAGCTTTCCATTTATTTCCTTTAAGTACAAAGTTTCAAGTTTCCCTTTCCAATTAAAGTGCCTCTACCTGTGCTGGCCAGACCACCTCGAGGGAGGCATCATTTAGATTCCAGCCACACACTTTCCCCTGCCTCACTGTTGCAAATGCCAGCAAGAAGCCGATTTATGCCAGCTGTTGCATATTTTTAATGGGCACACTTGTCTATAGGGAACAAAACTATCACATAACCACAAGATAACAACTTAGGCTACTACCAGTCTGGACTGGATTTGAATTAATACTCTGGAAGAAAAATTACCCTCTCTCATTAATTATCCAGATCTGTTTTGGTGTTTGTGTGGGCTCTGAGAAGTATCTTAACAGAAGATATATTTTCTGTTTCTGATATTTCAGAATGTTTCTCTTCATAAATAGTTGGATTCCCAATTTCAGGTTGTATTAACTGCACTCAAATGTGTTTTATACTTAATAGATGAGGAAGTTAGCTTATATTAGAAATGCAGTACATGTATATTATACCTGCTGCAACATTTATCTAAACAGTGTCAGGTTTGGAAACAGCTTACATTAACTCTGCATCTGTGCTGTGAATCCAGAAAGAAGTGAGGTTTGCCTCAGCTAAATCCTTTTTCATGGTGTTGGCAACTGAGAAGGAGTTTGTCACTGATATGCTTACTTTTTTTTTTTTTTTCTTTTTTCATGTTTCATATTTCTGAAGAGTACAAAAATGAGAATAGATTGACTCTGAAGTAACAGAAGGAACAATGTTGAGACGATAATGATGAGCATGTTCCAATATGGATTATGGGAGAAGCTCAAAACCTCCACGTTCTCATTTTCTAACAAGAGAGACAATGATGCTTTTTATACATAGGCATGGACAAGCCAGAGGGGAGAGAAGAGGTGTTTCATTTCTATCTGCTGTTGCAGCTTGGTGGCTTTGATACTTCTGGAACCATGCTATGGCAGATGAATTGAGAGCCCCACTGTTTAGAGGAGAAGGCAGAGAGGGAAGTGGTGCATTACCCAGAAACTGTTGAGCCTCCCATCTGTGCTGTTGACACTAATTTGGATGGAAAAGGTTTGGCTAGGACATCAGCCTGTTGTATGCGGTTGCACTTGGACCTTGCTGTGTGACCCCTTGCCCTGTTTCAAGGAGACTGATCCTCACCATTCCTGTTACAGAGGCAAATGTTTCTGAATTAGAAAACTGATTTTTCTCTTGTTTTCCACAACTTTGAATGCCAACCAAAAAAGGAAAGAAAAGAAATATAAACTTTTCACCAGTAGAGAAAGTATGAATGGAACATGGCACTGCTAGCATGTGCTACAGAAAACAGCACAAAGGGGACCGGGGCAAATACACTCATGCAATGGGGACATGTGCAATATACAGCTGAAGCCTAGGAACCAACAAATAATTGTGTCACATAGGCAGCTTTTTAACACCAAATGATTTTTGCTTGAAAGCCTAGCCAGATTAGTTGCTCCCACACACAAAGGGAAAGAAGACAAGAAACAAAGAGAACCTGGCTTGGAGAATTTCTAGTCTGTATCCCACTTTTGTAGAGGTGGCTTGCCAGAGCAATATACAAGATGAAGCCTCGACAAGAACTTGATTATATTTTACATCAGTATCTGCACCTTGTAGTGTTGTATTTGTTTGTTTGTTTGTTTGTTTTCTGGCACTGTCTTTCCCTTTAGTTTTCATCTTTTAACCTGGAAGAGCCCTACAGACCCAGGAAATGTCATACGTGGAGACAGAGACCAGTCTGTAGAAAGTAAATCCATAGAAAATGAGCCGGAAAATGAGATTCTATTTAGGAGATATGAAGCTAGATTAGATGACGTTTTAACAAGCACTAGGAGGATGTATTTGGGGGCAGGAATTTCCAAGCATGCTTAGAAGATTGAGATGCTGTGGGTGGTCATCCCAAATCACTTTATGGACTATTATACCCCATTGCTCAGCTTAACATTTCTGGCTTCTTTTACAGTGTATATGTCACTTACATCCATCTACTTCTATCAAGACCCTCAAAGCAGGTGGCAACTCACTAAAAAATATAACATTATGACGATTGGGGCCCTTTTGGTTTTACGGTTTACTGTATTTTCCTGCACAGCTTCCGATTTTGCAAGGAGGCTTTATCATCATGCATCAGTAAGAGATTAATCTTGCATCCCTCTCAAAATAGCCTTCCTTGTCTGCCAGGAAGAGACATTTAATTCTCATCAAATTCTCTTCCTGTTGTGTGGATGATGTGCAGATGGTTATTCTTTCACCTTAGATCCTATGGTGGACAGCTTGTATAAGTGGTGGTAAGTATGATCCTTCTCAACCTGCAAAGCACTCTTCCAAAAACATTCATTTCTTGAAATAAATTAATAACAAAGTGGACCTATTTACCTATGCTTTTACTTTTACAGTTCCAAGCCATCTCAGAGTTACAACAGAGAAACCTAATGGAGAGTTAAGGTTGCACAGAGTCATTAAAAAGCCAACTTAAATCTTGATGTCTTCCAGTCATAGGCAGGTCAGGTACTGTAGTTTTTATATTTTACATCCATAAACACTAAGTTTGGAATAAGATAACTTTTTTATTTCTCTTTAGTTAAAGCATGGACAAATGTATTCATGACACTAAAACATTTGCATTAAAAGATTTCAGTGAACACAAAGCAATCTGCTAATCTGAAAAGGCTATAATTATTTTGTCTAGCCATGAATAAATATCCTTTTGCAACATTTGTAGGGCTTAGGTTGTCTATTTCCCCTGTGTATTTGTAAACTTGTATGCCAGTTGAGTCACCTGGATCAAAGCACATTTTAATAAGACATAGAAGAACAAAGTGTATTTGCTGTCAGCTTTTCTCTACTGGAACTACCAAAATAATTGTAATTGATTTTACTTCTTTGAAAAAGATGACACCCCCTTCATTTGCGTTGGACAAACCAAAATGGTTGTTAACCATCTCAGTGACCTTTCTCTTAGCTGACAGTGGTTCTGTGACAGATGAAGCTGAGTAATCAGCTGACTCTTGTGAAAACTAAAGCCATATACCCGATGCAGTCTTGATTTGAACTATCATTTGTGGTACATGGGATTTGTTATGAAAGCTTCAGCATTTTGAATATTTTTGTCTTTCTGTCAGGATAATGAGCAAAAAAACCCCCAAAAAAAAAAAAAAAAAAAAAAAAAAAAGCTCAAGCCTGTTTCTTCATAGGAAGGGATATTCTGAATTTACAAAGCTGCTTAGTGGCATTCCTGTTTTCTGTTTTCCTGGAAACTTTTCCTTGGTAGCTAGGGGAATTTCACATATGCCAGTGTTAAATATTTCTCCTACAATGAGTTTTCCTAATGTTTGAAGGAACTGTCATGAAAAAAGTGTGACTGTCATTTGAAAAGGTGTCTTTGCTGCTGAAATAGAAGGAGACGAGAACACTCTAGTTGAAACATGGTTATGATTAGATGTTAGGATTAAAAACAAAAACAAACAACAAACAAACAAACAGTGAGGCATGGCCCTGACCAACCTGACCTAAATTGTCCCTGCTCTGGGAGCAGCAATAGAACTTGAACTCAGTGACTTCTAGAAGTCCGTTCCAATTTGAATTATTCTTACATTTCAGAACATTCCATATGAAAGATGACAGGAAGGTATTGTTTATGATCATTGTCAGTCCTCAGATTTCAGATTCAAGACCTGATATCTATACTGGTAAATATATTGCATTGAATTCTACAGCAAACTGATTCACTACCTATATGTCACAGACCTACAACCATTTGTTCCTTGGAAACTGTTCCTCATCTAGTGTATTCCTAAAACTTCAGTAACTATCATGACTCAACTTTTGAGTTTTGTCTTGTTGGAATATTAGGATTATATTGTGCCTGCAAGCAAAAGAGACAAGTGAAATATTCTCCCTTATGTTTCTTCTGAATGCAAAATCAGAAATACATTTCATATGCAAGCTGAAATACATTAAAATTCAGTTACTGTTATTTACATTTAAATAATTTGAAAACTGGGGGTCTTTGGAAGTCAAAGTAATGATAATGGAAGGAGCCTTCATGTTTTCCTGTCACAAGCAGTGAAAGAATCAGAAGTGGCCGGGGGGGTTCAGACATCCTACTGTATTATACAACTTCTAGGTGATGTCTGCTGCAGGCAATTGTGAAAATGTCTCAGCAATTGAAGATACAAACAGCATGAGCGTCTCATTTGAAGCATATATGTTCTTTTTTTTTTTTTTTTTTTTTTTTTCTTCTCTGCTACATTTTTAAGTTGTTGAAATTAGTATGTTGGAAATATTTAATTTCTGTTTATTTTTCTTGCACAAGGAAATAAGTAAGAAAGGTATCAGATGAAGTAATCAGCAATATACTCACAAATGTTGGTATTTGTGGTCTCCCAGCTTTACTTGGCTAAATAAAGCACCCTTTGGAATGGGCAGAATGAAGAAAAAGCATGAAAGTGACTGATTACATTTGCAATCAGTTGTTTTTTTTCTATACCCTAGCTTCCTTTGTCACCATACATTTTATTAAGCAAAGTTACAGATAATACATTAACTGGAGATCTTCTGGCCTACAGTTTAATGGTACTAAAGATAGGGACTTCTCACACTTTTTAAAATAAGATATGGAGTTGCTGGAGCTTCTGAGAATATAAGAATTCAGACTCTAGGCTGTAGTACCACACATATCATTACTAGTTTAACCAGTTTCAGGCATGCCTAGAGATTAGTACACAAAGTACACGTTAACTACTGATTGCTGTCATTCCCTCATGAGAGTCAACACTATCATAGATAAAGCATGAGAACCCTAACTAATGCATGGAAATCATTCACATGAAGAAGATATCCAGCTTGCTGCTAGGACCATATTTCCAACAGGCAAAAGTGAGAGAGTGGAAAAGAATGGACACAGTAGACCTGTGTAGTGGCAGACTGTAATCCTTGTCTCAGTTATGCTTGCTGGGATATTTCCATTCAGGAATGAGATGCAAGAGCCTGTTTTCAGTAAAAGCACTTATTCTGACTTTATCTATGGATAGCATGGAAGACAAAGCAGTTTTCAAGCAGCCAAAATAATCAAAAAAGCATGCCTTTCCTGGGGGTAAGCCAATAATCCACAAGTCATCCCTGCATCCAAATTTGACTGGTAGCAAGGAGATGACAAGGCAGAATAACGTTGTTTTGTTTCACTACTAATTATATAAATCATAGTCTCTTAATTGTGTACCTAAACCAAACACTAAATAACATTGTCCATCACAACACAGCTCACTGCAGAAGAGTAGGACTCATTGGCTGAAACTTCTTGCTTTCCTCCTTCCTCTTCTAACTCAAGAACACTACTTCTCAGCAATTTTCCAGGGTGCACACACAGATCAAGATTTGTTTGTTAGCTCGACTTGTGCATTTTCTCATCTGACTTGTGCCTTTTCAGAGAGAATTGGTCACAGTGGCTGAGAAAGTTTCTAGTGTAAGAAAGTAGACTTAAATGAACTTGGTTATAGAATTTATTTAATCTAGGAACAAACTCAAGTAAATAAGCTATTGGGCTCCTGCAGCTCCTGGACTAATGGCTCTGGTTCTGCCTGAAGTTATGAAAGCAGGCTGAAATACATGCTACGTGGATCTGTGAACCTTGTTATTCAAAAGAGAGTATGAGAATGTTTTCCTGTCCTGATACCTCTTATTTTCCTTTAAATTGTGTGTACATTCATGGTTAAATCCACTTTATACCGGTTATTACCAGCACTAGTTTATGGTGTGTAATTTATTAAAAACAAAATTCCCTTGTTTGTTTTCTTCTAACTCTTAACTAATTTCTGGCTGAGTTCCTGTTTCTTGCTTTTCATTATATGACTCAGTCTTCCAAAGGCAATTGTTCCCACTAGGAAGATAAGGTGAAAAGGCAACAGAAATAACACAATGTGTCATCAAAATAAAATGTGGTACAATTTTAGTTTATTGTTACTGAGGGAATTCCATTCAGTATCATTCCCTCTGTGCCCAAAAGTAAGATAAAATAGTGAGCTTTTGTACTTCTGGTCAGAAATTTCAGTTATACAACATACTGTCATATATGTGCTGTTTATATATAACAAAAGCAAAATTTACTCCCTGTAGACATAACACCATTATCTTTAAGGCTTCCATTATTCTAGATTCATGATATCATGAAGATAAAAGCTTGTACTTTTTTTTCAAAGGGGGGGGGGGGGGGGGGGGGGGGGGGGGGGGGAATGAGTCTCTACCAGAAGACCTTGCAACTTCCTCACAGTACTGAAATTTAAAAAAATTGTCCTACTCAGTGCTTTTGGTGCAGCTACATAGTACTCCATATGTTTCTGAAACCTTTTGTAACAGTCAGTTTACTTGGTTGATGAACTTAAGAAATACCAGCTTTTTTGAGAAGAGGCATTCAGTAGTAGCTGCTACCATTACTACAGATCTATTCTACCTAGCTCCACAATGATGGTTTGAGAGTTTGATGCTTTTGACTGTAAAGTTATAGGGCAGATTAAGCAGTCTTTCTGACAAGAACTCAATACTTGAGCTGAGATAAGCTGAATAATAAGTGTAAGAAATAATAGGAAACAGAAGGAGATGAACATGAGGCAAGCTAGGGTGTTTCTTCAATCAACTCTTTAACAAAACTCTCAGACTTTCCAGGAAAATGTCTATGTAGTCAAAAGAGAAGAGAAGAGAAGAGAAGAGAAGAGAAGAGAAGAGAAGAGAAGAGAAGAGAAGAGAAGAGGAAGAGAAGAGAAGAGAAGAGAAGAAAAGAAAAGAAAAGAAAAGAAAAGAAAAGAAAAGAAAAGAAAAGAAAAGAAAAGAAAAAGAAAAGAAAAGAAAAGAAAAGAAAAAGAAAAGAAAAGGAAAAGAAAAGAAAAAGAAAGAAAAGAAAAGAAAAGAAATTAACCAGGTTCAATTCAGAAAAAGTATATTATGCTTTCTGCAATGTGGAGTATTTTTTCAAGACTAAGGAATGGCTTTTGTTTTGTTTTTTAAGGGTTGTTGTTTAATCTGAGAGTTTTGTAGAAACACAAACTGAAGGAAAAACATGATTTCATGAAACACCATTAACTGGGTGGAAAACGGTATCTCAAAATACTTAGTAGACATTGCATTACATGAGTGGGGAGATAAAGAACTCTCATGTAAATAAAATGATCAAAAGGTAAAGTTAAAACTAAGCATCTATTGAAGAAGGAATACCTAATTATTCCTTATTTTCACAGAGGTCATTGCAGTCAACTGTCATAAAGTATATTTTTTGGTATTTAATGATATTTAGGTAGCTTAGAGCAATGCAAACTTTGAATAAACACCTTAGCAGTAGTAACTTTTGTGTTCATTACACACACAGCTACCATGACAGAGGTAAGAGCATGACCAGTTCCCCTGACCATGGGCCCAGTTCTGTTACATTCAGATCAGCATAATTTTAGAATATAGCTTAGTTGAAGGGAAAGAATTTGTTTCAAATTGATACTAAGAAATTCAGCGCAAGCATGGACTCAAAATAGGTAGACTCAGATAAAGAATTAAGATATGTATGCAGGCCTTCACTCACCGATCAGTGAATAAAACAGCTTTTTAATATATTAAGTGACAATTAATTATTTTGTTTAATGCTCTATCCATTGATAAATTAAATATCACTTGTGTTGACAGCAATTGTACTCCTTGCTGTCTTGCTCTGCGCTGCTGTGATAATTATTATTTCAAAGAAAAAGCCAATCCTTTTCTCTCATTTTAAGAGATAACATGCACCATGTGAATGTGGATTTTATCTAAAGCACGCTGAAGTCCACTGGAAAACACCTACAGCCTTCAGTAAGCTTTAGATCAGTCTCTGAACAGGTCAGGTTCTTGTGGAAAATAATATCACAAGACCTTGTAATATGTTTTGAATATATTAATGACTGTACATAGAAGACAGTTTGAAAACAATCACAAACTCTCAGAATGTCTGAGGTCAGAAGAGACCTCTGGAGATCAGCTAGTCCTACCACCTTCTCAGAGCAGTGTCAATTAGAGAGTGTTTCCCAGAGCACACTAGAACATATCTCTAACTTTATTTCTTAGTTTTAAATGAATGATTTTCTCAATTAATGTTCTCTTACATAAAACTCTGTACTACATTTCACTCTGTAATTAAGGGATCGTTTGCCAATCTTTTATGGCCTCTTATCAAGAGAGTGGAATCCTGTTGTGCATTTTACATTTAGTATTATATTTTTTTTTTTTCACTGAACAGGGCATCAGGATTTGGAGTTTTAATGTAATCTTTGAAAATTATAATAATGTGCTAACTAATTCTGACCTTTTTAAGGTTCTATATTTTGATTGCAAAGCACTCCACTTTAGCATGAGTTAGTGAGACTGCAATCAATGAGAAAAGAACTAGACAACCAATATAAAATGGATGGTTCGGAACTTAAGAATATCTTTGGAAAGGTAGGTAGAGAGACCTCCAAAATTTTGTCAAAAGGTGTTCCAGAAATAGAGCCTCTGAGCCACTTTGCTGTCAGACATTGCTGTTGAGCCTTGACCAAAGTTGGACACTGAATACCCACTGAGGTTTCTGTACGGATAATGCTCACCTCTTGTCTCACTGATTCCATTGAAATTATTCCCACAAATTGTTATGCTAATGGACATTTGCACAACTGTTCCAGTGAATCTTTACACCATTTCCCTGGACATTTGTAAGCTGGCATCCTGCAACATCCATGTTCTTATGAATCTGCTTACTTTCTAGATTGAGAGCTATATGGAAATAAGCTGACAGCAAGACCAATTACAAGTGATTGATTGATGTTGCTTATGTATACCTGATACTGATTGTTGATAAGAGTTACATTTTAATTAAAATTACAGCTTTTCTTGCTGTATATTAACATGGCTAGATGAATATAAATTAGAATAGCCTTCATGCTATTATGTCTCCTAGGATATGAGAGAATATTTATATATCAGATATACTTCAACTATGAAATTAACACAAGGTGTGCAACAGCCAACAAAATAGAAAAATTGAAGGCCAGATTTAATCTTATGTACCATCTATATAGGGGTTTAGATTCAGTACAAAAATCATTTAATACCTGCTTCTCAATATTGTCTGCAGGTATCTCATTTCATATTGAAAACATCACCAGTCTCCCACCAAGAAACCAGCACAAGAAACAAATCAGAGGCTGTGCAGTAGCTCACCCTGAGCACAATAATGAGGGTCAGCCATGAATATCACAGAATCACAGAATCACAGAATTTTCTAGGTTGGAAGAGACCTCAAGATCATCGAGTCCAACCTCTGACCTAACGCTAACAGTCCCCACTAAACCATTTCCCTAAGCTCTACATCTAAACGTCTTTTGAAGACTTCCAGGATGGTGACTCCCCCACTTCCCTGGGCAGCCTGTTCCAATGCCTCACAACCCTTTCAGTGAAGAAGTTCTTCCTAACATCTAACCTAAAACTCCCCTGGCTCAACTTAAGCCATTCCCCCTTGTCCTGTCACAGGCACGTGGGAGAACAGGCCAACCCCCACCTCGCTACAGCCTCCCTTGAGGTACCCATAGAGAGCGATAAGGTCGCCCCTGAGCCTCCTCTTCTCCAGGCTGAACAAGCCCAGCTCCCTCAGCCGCTCCTCGTAGGACTGTTCTCCAGGCCCCTCACCAGCTTCGTCGCCCTTCTCTGAAACCCACTCAAGCATCTCCATGTCCTTCTTGTAGCGAGGGACCCACAAACTGAACACAGTACTCGAGGTGCGGCCTCACCAGAGCCGAGTACAGGGGACGATCACCTCCCTAGCCCTGCTGGTCACACTGTTCCTGATACAAGCCAGGATGCCGTTGGCCTTCTTGGCCACCTGAGCACACTGCTGGCTCATATTCAGCCGACTATCCACCATCACTCCCAGGTCCTTCTCTGCCTGGCAGTTTTCCAACCATTCCTCTCCCAGTCTGTAGCTCTGCTTGGGGTTATTGCGCCCCAGGTGCAGGACCCGGCACTTGGCCTTGTTGAACTTCATGCAGTTGACCTCAGCCCATCAGTGCAGCCTATCCAGATCCTCCTGCAGAGCTTTCCTACCCTCAAGCAGATCAACACACGAACCTAACTTGGTGTCATCTGCGAACTTACTGAGGGTGCACTCGATGCCCTCGTCCAGATCATCGATGAAGATATTAAAGAGGACCAGCCCCAGCACCGAGCCCTGGGGGACGCCACTAGTGACTGGCCTCCAACTGGACTTGGCTCCATTCACCACGACTCTTTGGGCCCGGCTATCCAGCCAGTTTCTAACCCAACAAAGCGTGCGCCAGTCCAAGCCAAGAGCAGCCAGTTTCTTGAGGAGAATGCTGTGGGAGAAGGTGTCAAAAGCCTTGCTGAAGTCAAGGTAGACCACATCCACAGCCTTTCCCTCGTCCACCCAGCGCGTCACTTTGTCATAGAAGGAGATCAGGTTCGTCAGGCATGACCTGCCTTTCATAAAGCCATGCTGACTGGGCCTGATCGCCTGCTTCCCCTGCAAGTGCTGCATGATGACTCTCAGGAGTATCTGCTCCATGAGCTTTCCTGGCACTGAGGTCAAACTGACAGGCCTGTAGTTTCCCGGGTCTGCCCTCCGGCCCTTCTGTAGATGGGCGTCACGTTTGCTAGCCGCCAGTCGATTGGGACCTCCCCGATAGCCAGGACTGCTGATAAATGATGGATAGTGGCTGGCCAGCTCCTCTGCCAGTTCCCTCAGTACCCTTGGGTGGATCCCATCTGGCCCCATCGACTTGTGCACATCTAAGTGCCGTAGCAGGTCACCAACCAGTTCTTCATGGATAATGAGGGCCACATCCTGCTCCCCATCCCCTTCCACCAGCTCAGGGTACTGAGTATCCAGAGAACAACCGGTATTGCCGCTAAAGACTGAGGCAAAGAAGGCATTGAGCACCTCCGCCTTTTTCCTCATCTCTTGTAACTAAGTTTCCCCCGCATCCAGTAAAGGATGGAGATTCTCCTTAGTCCTCCTTTTTGTGTTGATGTATTTATAGAAACGTTTTTTGTTATCTTTAACGGCAGTAGCCAGATTGAGCTCCAGATGAGCTTTGGCCTTCCTAATTTTGTCCCTGCACAGCCTCGCTACTTCTTTAAAGTCCTCCTTAGTGGCCTGCCCACTTTTCCAAAGCTTATAAACCTCTTTTTCCTCCTAAGATCAAGCCACAATTCTCTGTTGAGCCACGGCCGGTCTTCTTCCCCGCCAGCTCGTCTTTGGGCACGTGGGGACAGACCATTCCTGCGCCATTAAGACTTCCCTCTTGAGAGCGCCCAGCCTTCCTGGACCCCGCTGCCCTTCAGAACCGCCCTCCCAAGGGACTCCACCAACAGTGTCCTGAGCAGCTCAAAGTCAGCCCTCCGAAAGTCCAATACAGCGGTTTTACTGGTCCCTTCCTGGCCTCGCCAAGAATAGTGAACTCCACCATTGCGTGGTCACTCTGCAATATGGGTGGCTAGTTGCCTGGCAAAGGCATACCCAGTCCCTAAGAGCCCTTGCTGTTGGGGCTGGGAAATTGCAAAGCCAGAAATACATGTAGCATGGGAATGGGAACAGCAAATCTCCAGGATCCTGACTTCTTAACAAGGGTATTTCCTTGATTCAGGGAAGTAGGGGGTACTAGTTGAGCCAGGATTTTAAGGTTGTCCTAATCTTGATACCTGTCTCTCATTTCTTTACAAAAGATAGAATTACATGTGTTCCGTGGGTTCTGTCTCTTTCTTCTGTTCTTTTATTTTGATGAGGTCCCTAACTGAAGCACCTCATCAGTTTTTCCAGCTCTTTGAAATTATCGTAATGTGTTCTATGTTGAACGTATATTCTTATATGCTTGTAGAACTAAAAGTTTGAATTCGCTTTACTTTTTTGGTGTCAAATAAAAAATTTATGAATGAAGGAATTAATGTATGTTTTCAAACAGTAAAATATGATTTACTATACTAAAGACCAGAATAATCAGTCTGAGTAGTGCAAAGTGGAAAGTATCTACATTTTAGAAAGAGAGCTCATGAAGCTACTTTTGGTTTGAGGTGATCCAGTCTCCTATATTACTGAAACATTTCTGAATTTATTACATTACTGAAACCTTTGTGATAGGAAGAATAATACACTGGTAAAGAAAAGGGACTGTCAGTGAGGGAAAAGAAAGCAGTGAGGGACAAGGTCTTTTCTGATCTTATTTGAAATGGTGCGTCAGACTTCACAGCTTGCACTGAAGCTCTGTTATCAGCCAGTGACCTTCTTAGCAATCACAGTGGGATGACTAATAATGACATTGTTTTTGCATAGGTTTGGGGGATGAGTAGGAAGAGAATACAATATAATTAAACTATTGTAAAGTTTCAGTTTGAACCTATTACTTCTAAAAAATGTTGGTCGATGTATTAGTTTAATCAAAGATAATAAACATGCGTGGATTTATCTTGCATCAGTTACCTTTTGGAGCAGAGTCCAATGACAGCTTTGTGTCAGATGCTGGTTTTGGATGCACATGCTCTGTGGTGAGCAGCTTTTCCTACAGCCTTTAACTTATGGGGCAGAATGGGAACAAACTTTACCAGCTAGGGTTTCCCAGTTCTGTCTTTCACTGGGTGCCACAATAGTAGTCAGCACAGCATATCAGCCACTAAGTTTCAGGCATCAACATCCTTAGGAGTGTGAAATGCAGTGCTATAGGCCATCCCCTCAACAGGGTGGATTTTTACATTAAATGCTGCTGTTGTGAGGAGTATCATACTTATTTGTTTTGTTGTTGCTTAAATTAATTTTGTAAGCAGGTCAATATTTTTACCTTAGTACTCACAGTGTTACTTTTAGCTGAATTGCTCTGACTTTAATTTTCAAAATGAGTTAAGTTTATTTTCAGATTTTTCAGTTATTGTATGTTAGGCTACAGGAATAAGCTATATATTGGGTAGAAAAATACAAAATTCCTTGCATATTTTGAATTACATATGCTTTGCAGTTTGCATAGCAACAAAATGGAAGTTATATCAGTTTCCAGGAAAGATAATGTGCATTTAAAAGAAATATGATCTACGAACATATGTAGTAAAACAGCACCTGCCCACAGCATAGACCATGTTAGTGTTCCTGTTCCAAATCTCTGGCTTCAGGGGCTTTGGTATATTATGCCAAACGTTGTGTTTATCAGTGTGATGATACCTTGCCTGATGGCACAGGGATAATCAAATGAGGATTTTTACAGGAAGCAGTAAGGAAAAAATGAAAAAGAAAGAAAAAAAAAAAAAAAAAGAGAGAGAGAGAGAGAGAGAGAGAGAGAAAGGGAGATTAATCTCCTTAGTGAGAGAGACACTGTTAATTGGCCAGTATCCCTACCTGGCTGCTTCTAAGCTAGCGATATTTAATCTTTGCAGTCCTAAGGCTAGGATCAAGGATTCTGAACCACTACCTAGAAAACACTAAGGAAGCTGAAACAGTGTTTGTAAGTACTGGAAGAGACTCTCAGGCATACAAACAGCCACAAAGTGCTGCAAGGAGGTCACTTTCTCACCTTCTGAGTCCCTAGGATGAATGAAACTCATCAAAGCTTGCAAAGAATGAAGAATTTTCAGGCAAAAGGTGATAAAACTTGCCTGTGGCTCCTGCGTGAGCAAATAATGGGTGTTTTTTATCTAACTAGATGGGAAAGCCACAAAATGTGTCCACCAAAGAACACAACAGAGAAAAGAGTAAATATCCACTTATGGTAGTAACCATAGTAGCTACCTTTTTGATTAACCCAGTGCCTTTTGAAGTTAGGAGATGAATATAGTAGCTAGTTCTTTTGCAGCAACTTGATTGTTCTAGATGCTCTGCAATCTAAGCTTTTCCATTATGTTGCATGGACTGTATTTTTTGCAGCAGAGCTCTCAGACAGAAATACTGGCTTCAGAGCAATTCATGGCTGAGGAAAGTGGTGCATACGGCCAAAATGGACTTACTTAGGAAAAAAATGCCTGTGTTTAAACACAAGTCTGGGACATACTGTGCCCAAATGTAGTTCTCCAAGATGCAGTGAATCTTAAAAATGTTAGCCATACTGGACAAAGGGATATGATACAACTCTAAAAAATTTCACTTACCTCCAATGTTTTATAATGATTTTTATCAAGCAATCTGAAGCTGCAGACAGCCCATCAACAAACTAACCATGCGACAAGCCTAGAGGCAACTCCAGAGCTTCCAGGGGAGCCTGCCAAGGAGCCAGATGTCACTAGAAGTGCTTCTGTTACTACTTAGCTGCTGGTCCCTGTGGCTGCCACCAAGCAAGCAAGGGAATAGGTTAATGTATTGTCTTACTTTTCTTAGCCTACATCAGTTTACTGCAATTCTGCCTCCACTTGAGAGAGAATATTGATGTGTGTTTGCATTTTTTTCTCAAGCCAAAGCATGTGTATGCATATAAGGGAGTGGATTTTGTCAAACTTGAAAAATATGATTATTATTGACCACTACTGCTGCATATTCTTGGCTTTCAGTGTCATGGTTTGAAATGAAACTTTCTATTCCAGATGTTTTCAGATCTCATAGTTTAGTAATTCTTTGGTTATCCATGAAGATGAGATAACTAGACCTTTGAGAGGTTATGGAGTTAAGGCTCCACTATGACTGACCAGTGTGAGGAAGTCATTCAGAAACAACCAAGATCACATTGTCAGTGTCCAAAGAAGGTCTGCTTAATTTACTGTGCATTTTAATCAGTCAAAAGGCAACATAAATCAATTCTGGAAAGTACCAAATTCTTTTTGATCAAAGATGACTCATTCCTGTGTAACACTATTAATTCCTCAGCAACAATACTCTGTTTATCCTTATTTTTAAAGTTACCATTCACTCTTGTATTGTAGATAACTATAACTCAAAATACATTCACCTATACAGCAGGCCAGTCCTAAACATTAGTTAGAGAAAGGCCTAGTCTCTATTGATACACTGCTTGATTTCTCAATCCTGCCTTTAGATCTTTCTTAGAAAGCTTTTCTCTTTTGGTGCATGCAGAGGTTAGACTGTAGATTATGCAATGGAGACTTGTACACTACCAGTTAAACACAAGCCTACGCCCATTCTGAATCAGATATTTTTCTCCCTCCCCGCATCTCTACAGAGATGCTGTTTAAGTATGGGATGAGGGCTGCCACACTTTGTAAGGTGACACAAGGCACTCTCTGTGAGCTGGTGCAGCTTCTGAGTAGGACCTGATTGCTTTCTAGATGAACAGAGTATCTCAGGATATACCTACTCCTTTTTGTCTCCTCTTTTTTTCACCAACATGCTGTTCCCTTGCTATATCTTAGTATATCTTGCTTATCTTTGTAAAATATATAAATAAAAGTGACAGATTCTGATCACTTGAACTGAGCATTCTATATCCCACACAGTAGAATGTTGCTTGATCATAGGCACCAAACAATGATACCAAATTAACAGCCTCTGATTTCCTGAGCTTGTGTCTAGAAAGAGAAAGTGAAGTATTCCCAAAAGGCAGCTGGGATCTTAGATTCCCAGGTCATGAAGGCCAAGTGGATTAAAAGTAGGCCTTTATGTTTTTTATAGAAAGTCAACAAGCCCTTAGGATGCCACAGGATCTTTCCATTCACCTCCAAAGAGGGAACACATCCTTCCCATCAAGGCTTTGCAAATTTGTCTTCTTTGTTTCTTTGATGGTTTTCTACTTTAAATATTTTCATCAGGAAGGAGAGGATGGAATGATCAGCAAAGGTGCAGGCCAGAATGTCATGAATGTGTAAAGTAAATGAAATGGAAATTCACATTTCATACAGGAACATAGAGAGTTTTTGTGAATTGTAAGTTCCCTTCCAACAACCCTGGGCACATTACAGGTTACCTGAACCATCATTCTCCCCCATTTTTCCTGAATTTTGATTTTTAAATGTTGGTGCATCAGTAGCTCTTCTTATGAAAATCTATAATTTGCCACTTGTGACAAGTTGCTGGAGAAACAGTCCTGGGATGTAAGTCATCTTGCCTTCCTGCACCTTTACTTTAAAAGAATTTTTCCACAAATAGGATGTCATGAGTTCTTGTGATCATTGATGGAGCCTGAGATAATGCACACCAGTGTTTTCCTGAGGGTGTTAAGTATTTCTTTGCTTCAAATGCAAGCTACCATTCCTGGTTTGGGTTTGTTTGTTGGTTTTGTGTTACTGGTGCCCTCCACCACTAAAATACAAAGTGACTAAACTTGGTGGTCCTTGATGCTTAAAAGGGGGAGAAATAATTTTTAATGTCCAGGCAGGTGTATTTTTCTACCTCTATGGCATCTGTTGTTCGCCTCTAAGGTTTTTAGTACAGTGATTACAAGGATCTGAGGTATCAGCATCTGTAGCTCCTTTGTTCCTTCTTTTTGTAAGTTCTGTGTAGAAGAAAGCGTGGAGATTCATTTATGCTTGCTTAGCAAGTGTATCCTTTTAAATTTAAAAGAAAGAAATCCGAGGCCTGTGTGAGCTTTAAATGAGAACTAAAAGAATAGAATATGGCCTTTATACACTTATTTTAAAGTAAACACAGATATTTTTAAATAAGGGAAAAAAGCCAGTAATTCTGATTCATCTTATTTCTTAAACATATCATTTCTGTTGGCCGCATATGGAGGGAAAAAATAAGAGATTCATTCCCTGGGAATAAGGGAAAATAAGTAGGATAAACATAGATACATTAGCAGAAATCAGTATATCCTTCTACAATAAATATTCCTTATTGAGTTTTTGTTGTTGTTGTTGTTGTTGTTGTTCTTTGTTTGGGGGGTTCATGTGTCTGTACTTTATATTTCACTTCCTTCATTTAAAAGATGTTATCACTTTTCTATATACTATTAAGCTTATGTTGTTTAATACTAACTAGAATATTTTTGGACCAGCTAAGCATCAGTCAAATTCTTTTATCATAGAAGTCTATTCTGGAAAGATCACCTTATTCTAAGGTTACTAAAATGAAAGCAAGAATCCTTGCACATCAGACTTTTTTTTTTTTTTTTCCAAAAAGATTTCCATTTTCTCCTACAGACCTGCCACTTTACTTGCTAGTTGTATTATGAAAAGCTGTGCTTATAGCAGACCTATTGTAGAGTGAAAAGGGAAAATGCTTTGCTACAAGGCAGTAGCTAATTCACTATTCTTCAGGGACTGATATTCATCTATCCTTCAATAAAAGCTAATGGTTAAATAGACCCAATGCACTCAGCTAATCTAGGAAGAAGCTGATGGCTGGGGGCTGGGATTCAAAGTTCATGCTGAAGTGCTATTCCTGAAGACAAAGATATTCTTACATTTCCCATAGAAAAAGATGACAATGCTACAAAAAATATCAGATGGCTTTCAATCTCAAATACATGGTTTTATAAAAAAGTACCTACTGCATCTGAAAGTTATATTTTATTATTTTTTTAAAATGTATTTCTTTTTTCTTTTTCTTTTTTCTTTTTTTTTCCTCTTTTTCTCTTTCTAAAGGATGTGAATATTTAAACAAAGGGATCATATTTTAAATAACCTTCTGACTAGTCTTGTGCTACTTGAATTCCATCACCCTTAAGAAGACACAATGAATTTTTTCATGAAAAGCAATTTTTGTAAAGCACTCCCAGAAGGAGGAGAGATGACAATAACACGTTTTCCTCTGTATAACTACTATTCCAGTTAAAAGTACTGCTGTGCTGTGCATATCAAACAGTTCAGTGCAAGAAGGAAAGCTCACTTGAGAAATCAACAATGAAAAACAAAAGCCCACAACTAACATGGCAGACTACACAAGGGCAGAGCAGATAAGCAAGGTTATGACTTAAAATACAATATATATATAAAAAACCACATAGTTTCTGGACAGTTTCTGCAGTGGTATGTAACTACATATGTGTCACTGATTCTTTTGATAACCTAAAAGTATTTTTTCTGTATTCTAGTACATTTAACTTAGCCATACTGTGAATGAAAGCAATGACCTAAGCATACAGATATGTTATTTAAATGCAGGACTCTTGGTGGTTAAATTCTGGTCCCTCCAAAAACAATGGCAAAGCTCTCCCTGACTTCACCAGAAAGAGGATGAAACAGTAATAAGGAGAGGCATTGAAACTGGTGGCTTGTGTCCTTATCAGAGGACCTTCTCCTAGTACAAATGATGAAATGTTATATACTGTAACAAAATGTCACACCTCTACACACTAGGAAATCAGTGTCTGAACAGCTGTTTTCTCTGTGACAAAATTGGACACATTTCTTGTGAGAGAGCTTGAAGATTTGTGTCTTTCTGCAAACTCAGTACTGCAAATGTTTTTGTTTTTGTTTTTGTTTTTGTTTTCTCTTCCCTCATCTTCTGCCTTATTTATCAGTTAGAGAAATACACATACCTACACACATATTTTGTCTTGCTGGGCTTTGTCCACTTTTTCAGTGTCCATACATTAATTCCTCCTTTAAGGGATGTTTGCTAAAAGGTGATAATTCTTCTATCTGAGGCCAAACTATGTCTCTTGTTACACAGAGAAGTATTACAGTGCTATGACCTTCAGTTCTTCAGCATGCATCAGTGGGAAAAGATGTGGACCAAGCCAGTCTTGCAGTAATATGAAAATCAACTGTTTGCCTCAAAAAGCTGAGAGGAAAAGGGATTCCATTTGAACAGTACATTGGCACTGAGTGGCATGAGCTATTCATGGGCTTGTTCACTTAACAGTTCTCCCACATAATTTTTATGCAGGCCTCAGTTCTTGTTAATCCAGAATTGATGCCATACTAATTCACCTATGCAAAGTACAGGGGAGTCCAACTTGTCAGTGCTGGAGTTACACTTTAGGTAATGCCTCAGGCTGATGGAGGCCTTAAGACAGCAATTGAAGGACAACAGTTTTAAAGAGCTGTGCAAGAGCTTTCAGATTATTAAATAAACTAATAGTGGTTGGATCATGTATGAAAACAGTAGTGCGTTTTGGTAGATATATGAATTTCCTTTATATTATTGCCTTCATCTGAACACAATCTCAACATATCTTTAAGATAAGGGTTAACGTCCATTAACAAAATAATTCGAGAGCTATTTACTTTACATTGTTTGATATTCATATAAATTATTAAAAGTATATATGTTGTACGCTTTACCCTCATAAACATGTCAAACATAAATACAAACATCATGAAATTGGTCCAGACACAAAATTTCCCACGATATTTCTGCAGACTAGCTACATTCATAGTTCCAAAAGTTTGATAAAAATAGCAGCTTACGTAGAGTAGAGAACCTCATGGAGTAAGTACTGCAAGGACAGGCACTTACCAGGCAGTATAGTCCAGTTACTCTACAGTCAAGAGTGTGGACAGATTCTGGTTGTTTCTACTGCCATCTCCTGAAAAGTAAACCTAAGCAGGTATAGTAATACAGTGATAGTGGCACCTGGCCCCTGTCAATGCTGGTTGTGTAAGACAGGGACTTATTATTCAACTGCATTTACATTCTTGATGTTCTCAGCTCTGGCAGGTTTTCTCACTCATACTGTCATTGTAGTCTCACTGACACACATTTCTAACACTGTCATCAGAAAGATCATTCACTTATTTCTTTTTCATTGTACATTAGTTTTCAATTAGATGTTCATTATAATATTTCATTCTGTTGTAGCTTTCTTAGTGAGTGTTGTTTCAAGAAAGGCTGTAGTAATGGTATGTAGTAATGGCCCACCCAGCATAAGTTCACTATGGAGAATCTAGATTACTGTTTCCATCTGTTAAAAAAGCCTCGCCTTTCAATTTTTCCAAGAGAATTTTTAAGGATGTTGGAAGTGAAAGATCTTCCTCTTCTGTTTGTTAACATTTAGAAAGTCAATTCTTTTGAATCTGCTTGTGAGACAGACTTGTTTAAAGAGTAATCACTGAGGGATGTGATTGATCTATATCACAGCAATTTATGAGTACGTGCCATTTCATTTTCTCAGGGTGTCATTTTTTGCTAAATTTAAGCAACTCTGAAGAATTAAAATGTTTGGAGGGTTCTCTGACTCTGTCTTCTCAATCAATTATACTGAGTGATTACAAGTGGAAGGACCTGGGCCATTCAAATGTACTGTTTTCCAATGAAGAAACACTGAAACATGCAGATGAGACATTTGATATGAGACAAAGAGGTCACAGTCCTCTTGAAAAACAGAACCAGGAGTACAAAATAGTCAATATATGATGAGAATACATAGTGGAAAAACTATTTTTTTCCGTAAATACATATTACATTTCTCTTTCCTTCTTCTGCTCTTGTAGAAACTACCTCCTCTGCTTTTTAAATGTCATCCATATTTATCAGACTGCATGGTTCTTGACATTTAGGAATATTTTTTCATCAAACTATAACTGAAGCTTTGACAAAGGGTACTAATTATCAAGGGATTTTTTATTTACTTATTTTTATATATTTATTTTTTTTTAAGGAGCAGCAGGCTACAGAGAAAGTGTGAATTATCAGTCACTTCTAATGTTCTGGTATCAGAGTCTCTCTTCCCTTGCTGTTGCAACATAGTTAGAAATAAGAATTCTAATGTTTGACGAAGCATGTACAAGAGGTAGTGAGAGTCAAATAAGAGTGGATTTTAAATGACAGAGAAGTCATTAGTCTACCTACTCAAGTAGAAAGAGTTACCACCTGTTAGAACTGCACACAGTCCCTACTGAAGTATATTTTATGAGCATTTTCAAATGTAAGTGCTGAGTAAAATGCTCATTACTCACCAATGGTGATTTCATTGACTATGGGATGCATAACTTGTACAATATCATAATACAGCAAATGAAAAATTAGAGCAGGAAATTGTATGAGAAAATATTCTGTTACTAAACAGAAGGCTGAAATTAAAAAAAAATCATACATGTTGTGATTTTTATCAAAAAAAAAAAGTTGTTCATATTGGAGATAATCTATTTTCTTGTCCTTAGTAGTAAAGACCCTGATCAGAAGCATAATGTTTGCATTTCACATATCCCTTTCACAATTCTCCAAATGAAGCCTAGTGTAAGGGTATAGATATATATCCGAGATCTATTATTCATCCATTTTCAGTTGCCTAGCAATGGCACATCAGCAAAGGAAAGAACAGTATGTGGTTTATAATACATTTTTTTATTGTTATCAATAGTTCTGTGTCCATACTTTGCTCCTTCACTATGATCTTGCCTGCCATCACATATAAATGATTTGATTTCACTGACTTGTCAAACCCAGGCCATTTAGCTTGAAGTGAGAATTTTACCTAAGGAAGGAATCCAAGACATTGCCATTACAAAATCAATTTTAATTTAGTTATGATATCAAAGTCTGCTTTTAGTACATGCCCCATGAATTCAGCTGTGCTAATAGCAATGCTTAGGTGAGACTATCTGAATCAATTTTATAAGAATTCAAGGCTAAGCAGAACTTTTATGTCTGGCTCAGCCTTGTTTTAATGTCAGTAATTGTAAAATGACATACTTTCTTTACCAGCTGGTTATGTAACTAGTTTCTAAGTAAAGAATGAGGCCAGTCCTACTAAACATGTACCCTCAGAGGAGACCAGTTCCAAACAGTTACCTATGACAGCAGAAAAGAAATATACATGTAGACCTAAGCATTCCTAAGACTCAGCACTTTCAACACAGTGAGTGCTACCTCTTGTCACTCCTTTCTATCCTACATGCAATTCTTATTAATGTCTTCATGTTGCAGCTTTTAAATCATCATATATTTATGAAACAGAAAGGAAAGGAAGCAAGTATTGAGCTGTGCCTGAAAAGAATGCACAACAGACCAGGCCAGAACGGCTTTCATGCAATTTTATTACTTATTTTCTTTCCCTAGAAACAATGCATCATACTGAGCTAAGGCAAATAAACAAACAAGAACAAACAGAAAAAATACTTCCCCCCCCCCCCCCCAAAGCACATTTGGTGTGCTTTTCCTTTTTTTCTTTTTTTCTTTTCTTTTTTTTTTTTTTTTTTTTTCCCTCAGCATTAGCTTAAAGAAACTCTCTGGACTTTAGAAGATCAAGGTGAAATCTCCTACCTCCTGACAACAAGATTTCTAATTTTCCTCTTGCTATATTTGTTTCCCTTGTAATTTTCCTGTTCAAAAAAAGTACTGAGAACACCTTCATGTTAAATTTAACAGGAAATCCCTAATGGCTATAGGGGGAGGCAGTACTATGAAGGACATACATCTACTGGGCTTCACTTTTTCCATCTTATGGATTTCAGGTTCTGCAGAATGTTTGGCAAACTAAATTGTGGTTCAATACAAAATGAATTGTTCACTGATGTGGTACTTTGCCATTTCCCCTGTGGGATGGTGGAAAGGATGATTTGATCCTTCTCTCATACAAAATGGCATCTTTCCTCTAGAATTTTCAAGTAACTAGAAAACTTAGAAATAGCTGTTTCTCCTGTCAATAATTTTAGCAGAGCAGTATATAGGAGAAATATTTGTCTCAGTAATGAGAAAGATCTAAGGAATTACTAACTTGTAGTGCACTGTTGTATAAAGTCCTGAGGACATACAATTTTAAACAGGATTTGGCTAATTTGTGTTGCACATATATGTATAGGTAGATAATTCACTTGTAGAGCAAAATGGAAGTGATGCTATTGAAGTCATATAGATGAAAGAGTTTGCCCGTTTGCCTGTATGGTAGACAGTTCTTAGGGGTTTCAGGAAGAAAGTTCTCAATGTATCATTCTCTGATGCATACTCTGAAGAATGGTGTAAATAGGAAAAAATAGAGAAGTAGACAGGATTAAAAAGCAGCAGGCTCCCTGAGAGAAATTATTGCATGGTAATTTAGAGTAATTTCCATTTTAAAGTAGTCCTTGTAAGGAAGAGCAAGAGTCATTTTCAGTCTAGCACTTGAAGATTGAACTAATGGAGAAATGGAAAACTTTGCAGTGGCTTTGGCAGAAATCCAAAGATTTTTTTCCAGAGAGACCTTTTCCTGCTCCATATTTAAATTAGATTCATCTTAAAACTGCTTAAGTCTATTTTAAGGTAAACTAAGATCTCATTTATTCTTGTGGTATTTTCAAGCTTCACCAAGAAGCTGTGACAGTATGAAGAGATCAAAATTATTATACTCTGGTGAGAAACAGTTTTGGAGAAAAGGAATTGATAAACTGACATTAGAGCCACTGCTTTAATAAAACATATACCACTAGTACTTCAGCTGTCTTCCATTTTTAAAGAGCTCCTAAATCTCCTACTTGAAATGCTTGAGTATGTCCTGGAGGCTATGGACGTACTGAGGGAATCATCTGCCTTAAACTGCGTGTCTGGCATCAGTAAATGGTAATATCTGTTCCTGTGCTTCTCAGTAACCTCCTTTAGAGTAGACTGATTGCTCCCATACAGCAGACAAATTGGCCCAGGCCTCTTCTTGTACCATGATTGCAATCCCAAGGCATATGCCTATAGTTATATATACTTGTGTCTTTTGCTTTGAAGTGTGTGAAATGAAGTGGTCCACAGAGCAACATATTTATAGACTGATGGTGGTGGTATATGTTCCATGTTCTGAGGTCTGCCATGAGTTTATGGGAAGGCCAAGAGGCCCAGCAGGCAAGGTTTGGGGTAATTTGCAAATCTCTGGAGAGGGAAAAAGACACACCTGGCAGGATGTCATCCCCATTGATTTTGGGAAATAAGGCCAGTAATGAGCTATCACAACTCAAAACCCAGGTTTTGTCTCCTGGGTTCACTCTAAGGACACACAAGTCTGGAGGACCCCTTCATTAGCAATGTGGATTATCAGAGCCCAGCAACAAACCAAGAACCTTGTTATGTTATGTTGTAAATATATTCCCAAGTCAGGCAACTCAGATGCTGAAGATACCATACTGTCCTGGTTGAACAGAAGGGTGTTTAGATCACTTAGAAGCCAACTTCTAAGAGACTTTCAGTCTCTGAAATTGACTGAAGAGAAGTCACAAGATAAGTTTTAAGATGTTTTTAATTAAATGTGTGCTTTAAATAAATGGGATTTTGTTACAACAATCTGGGTAGCAGACCTGGGTAGCTTTCTCATAGTTACACAGGAGTCTGAGGAAGGATAAGTGACTTATGAATGCCAATATTTCTAACACTTGGCTAACAAAGGTGAAAAATTTGTAACACAACCAGGTCACTAATAAAGTTGTCCCAGAAGTGGAGATAAAGAATCTATTTAGCCAAATAAGTCAATGACCAGCTCACCTTTCTCCTTCTTCTGAACAGTTTAGGTTAATATTTTTGTTTAAAAAAGCTGTTTGTCTCTTCCTACTTGATGGATTTGATGTGGGAATTGCTCACATTTCTAGAGACACATGCTTTTTAAGAACATGAAAAAAAAAAAACTTATTATTTTCATGTATAAAAAAGTTTGAGAATCTGGATTTTAGTTGGAAGTTATATTTTAAAATTCAATTTAAACCAGGCAATCACTGTGCACAAGCTGCTTTGTGCTGGGACAATGCATAATCAAGCAGTAATTTTGTGAAGTTTGGCACAAAACGAGTAAAAATAAGCTTTTCTGGAGATTGTGAGCATCTTCAAATCCATTCTAAAATCTTAATTAAATAGCCTCCTGTACTATTCCTCTTCTTTCAGTTAAAAGTGAAAAAACTTCTTTTCATACAAGGAGAGCTACTGTACCTATTTTGGTCCTAATGGATGGAAATGGGGAACAGTTTTTCTGTTGCAGTCTGAAGAAGTAAAATCACATTTCTGTAGCAGGACTGCATCACACACAAAAGAACAGTGTAAGGATGCCCAACCCAACGTAACTTGATGCAATCAGTTTAGCCTGGCCATGCACATTTATTGATATGGTAGGGAGCTACAGAAGATCTGAGTAAGGGCAATTGAAATGATTAAGTGGATGGAGCAAGTGACTACAGCAAGAGATAAAAAAAAGGCTATAATGTCTCAGTTTAGAGAGGGAAAAAATAGGAAGGGGTTACAATGAAGTCATGAAGGCGCTGCTGAGTAATGTGAAAGCAAACCATTATTCAGCAAATCCCACAGTAAAAGAACTAGAGGGTATTCAATGAAACCATTAGAAAATCAGTAAAAGAAATGTTTTACATAGAAGATAGTGAACTTCTATAATTAATTCCTCAACAGTTTGTAGGGACTTACAATGTCAGCAGGTTCATAAAGGGATTCAATAAATTCATGGACAAATATCCATAAACAAATACTAAAGGAATACTCTAGCCATCACCCATATAACGATTGTGGATGTTGAGAGGCAATCAGTGGAAATGGTTAGGGTTGCTTGTTCTTCCTGAGTAACTTTACCCAGTAGCAGACAGAACAGTGTTCTAGACAGACCGTTGGTTTGATGTACTGGGTGTTTCTTATATTCACGCTCATGGATATATATGTTCTGATGTAGCTGAAATGTACCTACACTATGTTCTGTTCTATGGTACACACATATGTTTGTTTTGTTCTTTTTTTCTAGAAAATACAACAGTGATCTAGATTTAAAAGATGTTTGTAAGGAAGCTGTGTGTACCAACTAAAGAGCAGAATTAACACATTAACATTTTACAAAGTGCAAGCCCAAACACAAGTTGCTGGACTAACCTACTGGCCAGGTTAATTTAAATTGGCTTGACTTCAAAGAGACTGTCCGTTCAGAATAATCCAAGTTAAGACTGACTTTTGCCCTAAAGAAACTAAACCCAAGTTATAAAACAATTTTTATACATACAAAGAGTACACTACCTGTTCCAGTGGTATTGCTATATGTGAATCCCAAGACAAAAGTTCAAATAGAACTTTCTAGTGACACTCCTACTGCTTATGTGTGACTATGAACATCATGTTTAATTTTTAACGGTGCATCTTCAGCAGCTTCAGATCTGGGCGCATTAACTATGGATTCACATCTTCTGTTAAATTTAATGGGAATTTTCGCTATTCTGTAACACAAATTCAGCAAAGCTGTCTTAGTAGTATCTAAGTAGCACAACTGAGAGCTTAGACCATAACTTTTTCTATTCCTCACTTTCTCCTATCAGTAAAAAGGAGACTCTAAAGCTTACAGAACTTATAATGTTACTAATGTTTGTACAGTGCTCAGGCAAAAAGACACCATACAAAGGCAAGATCACATTGCTTTAATAAAAGTTCAGGGCTGGGTTTCATTTTATTTATTCCTGTTTGACCTTTGAAAGGAATGAAACCAGAATTTTCTACTTTTCCTAAATATCATTCCAGGTCTTATGATTTAGAATGTTTAGCCTCTTTGATTTAGCTTTAGTTATCATTAATGGCTGAAGCAAATACATTGTCTTTGATGCTTTGATATTGAGGATTATATATTTTAAAAATAATAATGCCTAGGAAATAGCCTTGCCTTAGTATTCACACTGTTGGAACACATTGCTTGTGATAACTGGATTTTAAAAGATAATTCCAGTGAACTCCTGTGATATTAGTAATTCAAAAGCAACATTTTCCTACCTTGACATTTACTGTGCTCATCATCTCCTTTCTTCAGTCATCAGCAGAATCATGCTACAAAGTCAATGCAGTTAGGTAGGAGGCCTTGGATATGTATGTGGGTTTATGCAGTACCCTGTACACTTTCATAGTTGAACAATGACATAGGAGCTCCCAAACTAGAAAACATCTTTCTGGAAAGCACGATCTTCTAATAAAATATCACATAATCACAGAATCATCTAGGCTGGAAAAGACCTCCAAGATCACCTAGTCCATCCTCTGACCTAACAACAAGTCCTCCACTAAACCATATCACTAAGTTCAACATCTAAACATCTTTTAAAGACCTCCAGGAATGGTGACTCAAACACTACCCTGGGCAGCTTATTCCAATGCTTAACAACCCTTTTGATAAAGAAGTTCTTCCTAATATCAAATCTAAACCTTCCTTATTGCCCATTCCCCCTCGTCCTATCACTGGGCATGTGGGAGAGCAGACCTATCCCCACCTCGCTACAGCCTCCTTTAAGGTACCTATAGAGAGCGATAAGGTTGCCCGAGACTCCTCTTCTCCAGGCTGAACAATCCCAGCTTCCTCAACTGCCCCTTGTAAGACTTGTTCTCCAGACCCCTCACCAGCCCTTCTCTGGACTTGCTCGAGCATCTTGATGTCCTTCTTGTAGCAAGGGGCCCAAAACTGAACACACTACTCGAGGTGTGGCCTCACCAGAGTCAAGTATAGGGGGACAATCACTTTCCTAGTCCTGCTGGCCATGCTGTTTCTTATACAAGCCAGGATGCTGTTGGCATTCCTGGCCACCTGAGCACACTGCTGGCTCATATTCAGTTGACTATCAACCAATACTCCCAGATCCTTCTCTGCCAGGCAGCTTTCTAACCACTCATCTCCCAGCCTGTAGCACTGCTTGGGGTGCATTCTGAGGGCTGGGGCTGCAGCAGATGCAATTATTAATAACTGCAGCTGCAACAGTTTTAGAATACTATGTTGTTTGAAGATAAGTGGTTATCTGGCAGTGCAGATGTTTGGTTCTCAATTGGAAGTTAGATAAACAGAATGTTTAGGACTGTCAGATCTCTTTTAAAAAATAACAGGATGATGACTGAAGAAACTTGTCTTTGGAGCTGAAAAGAGACTCAATGCAAACTGTTGTGATATCATAAGACAACTTCAATAAAGTTAGATACATAACCATGACCATTTTCAACAGACATGTTTAACATGAACATTTTTATTCTGAGTAAAAGGAAGATTTCAGGAGTGAAATGTTGGTTGTGCACATCTTTAGTGGTCCATAAAATCATATTCAACTACATAATATATGTAAATATATATTTCTATACAAAGAAAAAAAAGTTCAGAAAAAAATCACATAAAATATTTAAATAACCACTTTGTTGATAGCAATTTTGAAAGCAAAATATGAGTGTTATTTTTAGAAGAACTGGTGGGTCTCATTACATTTCCCATTGTAGATAACTGCAAGGTGACATTGTCTTTTGAAAGAATCCTTAGCATCAATTATACTTTTCAAACTTCTAGTCAATATGTAGGAGAAATTATTTCTTCTGGAGATTCCACTTGTATAAAAGTCACTATATCTTGCTATTAGAACTCACTGACAAATATGTTTAATTTATGTTCAGTGTAATTGAACTACTCCATCATTCTTTCTTGTTTGGACAGTTATGGTCACTTAGGAGTTTTACATTACTTTTAAACTTGGTTGATACTGATTTTTCCTTTTCATGGTCTCTGGACCAAGAAACATATGCTTTTGGTGTTCTCTCAGCATTTTTGTCTTTAATGTCTGTCTCCTTCATAGTTCATTTATGTATTTCAAAATGTTTGTTCAATATAAACTCATTTAATAGAAGTAATGGAAAATTTCCATGCCCTTAATTACTTCTCTCTTTACTTTTTGAAATAGTTAAAAATTTTGCTATCTTTTTTTTTTTTTTTTTTTTTTTTTTTTTTCCATGCTTACACCTTAATTTTTCAGCAATAGCTACCATATTATCTCTTTATTGTCTCATATTTGGACCCTATCTTTTCACATCCACTGATTCATAGAATCATAGAATCATAGAATCATAGAATGGTTTGGTTTGGAAGGGACCTTAAAGATCATCTAGTTCCAAGTCCCCTGCCATGGGCAGGGATGCCACCCACTCGATCAGGTTGCCCAGGACTTCATCCAACCTGGCCTTGAACACCTCCAGAGATGGGGCATCCACAAGCTGTCTGGGCAACCTGTTCCACTGCCTCACCACCCTCCAAAGGAAGAATTTCCTCCTAACCTCTAATCTAAATCTACCTTCTTTTAGCTTAAAACCATTCCCCCTTTCCCCGTCACCACCTTACCAAGCAAAAATTGCTCTCGATCTTTTTTTAGAGACTCCCTTCAAGTACTGAGAAGTTGCAATAAGGTCACTCCGGAGCCTTCTCTTCTTTAGGCTGAACATCCCTAGCTCTGTCAGCCTAGCTTCATAGGAGAGGTGCTCCAGCCCTCCTATCAACATCCTTCTTGTGCTGGGGACCCGAGACCTGGACACAGCACTCCAAGCATGACCTCACAATGGCAGAGTAGAGGGGCACAATCACCTCCCTCTACCTGCTGACTCCTCTTTTGATGCAGACCAGGATGCAGTTCACCTTCTGTGCTGCAAGTGAGTACTTCCAGCTCGTGTTAAGTTTTTCATCCACTAGAACTCCCAGGTCTTTTTCTGCAGGGCTGCTCTCAATGAGCTCTTCTCCCAGTCTGTCCTCAACACGGGTGTATCACCTTGCACTTGGATTGTTGAGTCTCATGCAGCTCACGTGGGCCCACTTCTCAAGCTTGTCCAGGTCCCTTTGAATGAATATACTAATGCATCATAAAACTTCTATCTTTGTATGTAACACATTTATAAAGCTTCTAAAAGATGCATATTTCCTGTTTTACATGTAAACTTTCTGGCTTTTCCAGTTGGTATCTTCGGTTGTTCTTTGTCCTGTAGGTTGGTAATGTCATTTTGAGGGAGGTGAACATACAATCTTCCAGGCCTGGAAGCACCTCAGGCATAATGCTAGGAAAGCACAAGGATTTACTAATAGTGCTAAGCTCTTATCAGGTCTTAAGTTGGTGAGATGATACAGTAATAAAACAAACCTGACTTTATATATGGGACAAAACTTCAGTAGTTTCAAAAATATGTATAAATGTGTACATATTTAGAATATTATGTGCTCTTCCAGCCTGACTTACTGAAATTTTAAGAATTACCTGTAAGTAATCCTGACTTACATTTTGTATAGTTTGGCTGTTCAAATGCAGAAATTGATTGTCCAGTGAAGAAGTACTTGCAGTCAAGTTGGAGTTATTTCCTTATTGCATGTCCCAAAGAAAAGAAAGACAAAGATAAAAGGGAAAGGGAGAAGGGAAAGGGAAAGGGAAAACTTGTACAGATGAAGAAGCTTTTGTGGTGAAAATAAAATTCTTAGCTATTATTTGGCAGACAGCCTGGGGAAGATGACTACTTGCTAGCATTCTAACTCCACTCTTTAGTCATATATCCAAGACTGCTCATTAGCATTCCCAAGCATGCATCAATTTGAAAATGTCTTTCTTTCAACTCGTCAATATGGAAGCCCCAAAGTGCACTTTATTTGCTTAATAGATTCCTTCAAGATGTTCAAAATCAGTTGTGACTCTTCTGGTTATATTCAAGTGAAATCCACTCAAAGAAAAAAAAAAATCACTAAATAATAAAGGCAGAAAGTACAAAGAAATAATGCATTTTGGGCTGATTTCTTTGAGCAGTGGCAAGAAACACAACATATTCTCAGATGATGATATATAGGATAGTACTGTCATCTTAACCAGCATCCTGGTTCTTATTGAATCTGATTCCCAGATTCAACAGATAGCCCCAAGAAAAGCACACCTACTATCATATTATTTTGCTTGCCAAGGGATATTTTAAAATGCTCAAATGATCACTCAGTAAATTTATCAGACAAACTTGCAATCAACCCAGAGACTAAGCACAGTTTTATTCAGAGTACAAAAATTTTCCTTTACATTGTAATGATTATTATAATGATATTATCTTTATTTTCTGCTCTACCAGGAGCTGTAAAAAGTTTCTTTCCTCCCCAGCCCAATAACTATTACCAGTGTGAAAGAATGGAGCTTTAGAAGGAGAAAATTCAACCAATTTTTGTACAAATACACCAGTATTTGTACCTCACTTGTTCTGTGGTGCTGTGTTCAGACGTCAGGAATTTTATTTCATCTTGCAGCATACTTCTCAGGAGTTAGGAAAGACTGAATACCTTTTTACAAGCAAGTCAGAGACTTCCTTATACATAGATAAATCTCCTCCCTTTGCAATGAAAACTGAAAACAACCCTACTCTTAGTAGGTTTCCAGAATATAGCGCATCATGTATTCTGAGATAAAACACTTCATGTCTGAGAAAGTTAACAAAACTGTAAAGCATTGGATAAAATAGTAAATACAAAGGTTCTGTAGCATATAAGCTAGAATTGTAATCAGCTGTATACAGAAGTGTATAAACCATACTTTATAAGGCACACTCACAGTATATTACTGCCTAATTTGCTTTTGTTTAACTGGTTAATGGCATTTTTTATAAAACAGCAGAAATCATCCCCTTCATATAACATTCCTGTAAAACAGGATGGCAATATTTATATCACAGAATCACAGAATCATCTAGATTGGAAGAGACTTCCAAGACCACCGAGTCCAACCTCTGACCTAATCTCCCAGGGCTATGGCAAGGATTCACTAATTAGATATAGACTGATTTTTGAATGGGGAGACCTAACTAGTACTCAGTCTCTCTCTACTCCTGATCTAGCAGGATTAGAGCACCTCCTGCTTCTGTAGAGTCTCTCTTCCAAGCTTCAGTGAAATGGTAAAGTAGGACTTTGAGATAATTTGTTTTGCTGTACACTGGGATGTATTTTAATTGAATTATTAGGTTATTTAACAATAATGTTACAATACAGAAAAGGAAGGAACGTGTTTAGAGCTGGCATCTTAGTTGTGTGTTCAACATGCAGTGCATGAGGCCCGAGTACAAATGTGTCCTCAGAGGGCGTACAGATGAGAGGAGCTTTCTAGTAGCTTTCTCAGTGTTTCCTTTTGGGGAACTCAGGATGTAGTTTTCATCCAAACCTGCACTTCCATGATGTCTTCTAGCCTCTCAGAGCCTTCACTCAACTACTTCTGATGCACACTGCAACAGCTTTTCCTGGGGAATGTATAGCTACACAGGAGATTCTGTACATCTGTAAAGTGTAAAAATTAAAAAATGGCCTGTGTATCTACCATTACTTGGAAGAGAGAAAAGGTAATCTTAGAGAAGGGACCTATTGAGGGAAAGTTTTAAATACATAGATTAACGCATTTCCAGCATTTTTTTTTTCTTATGCATTTCAATTACTCTGCAGCTTAATTAAATCTAGGGCAATCTTTTCACAGAATCGCAGAATCACAGAATGGCTGAGGTTGGAAGGGACCTCTGAAAGTCTTCTAATTCAACCCCCCTGCCAAGCAGGATCACCTAGAACACGTTGTGCAGGATGGCATCCAGGCAAGAAATCCATCACATCCAGGATTTCCTGTCTTAGGGAGTGGAATAAAAAAAAAGAAACTATCATTTTCCACACACTATCCATATGCAAACCTATTTCTTCTCAAAGTCTGATACAAGAGGAAATAGTTCCTACAGTTTCAGAATTGCACATTTGTACAGTTGTGAATCATTCCTGCCTTTAACACTTGACAGCATGTAAAGTAGATGGACTGTATTTTGCTCATATTCACTACATATCTGCTTCCTCCTGACAATACAATTTTGGTTTTGTAATAAATCGCTGCTGCAAATCATCTCAAGTATTCTTGTCCCATAATTCACCCAAAGATTTTTGACCTTGTTAACTGCAGATTTTAGAGCAGAAGTTTAAAATAAATGTCATTCTTGTTGATGCAACCTTATTGTTTTCTCCCAAGAAGACAGCTTAATAAGTTTAGACAATGGGAAGTGACAATTCCTCACAAATTTCAAAAAACATCACAAATTTATTTTAATAATGAAAATCAAATTGGTGTGTATAAACATAACCTTTGTCCTAAGGTTATGTTTACTAAGGAAGCTCTAAGATCTGTAACGAAACACTGTTAAGTATAAAAAGTATAAAAGAAGAAATTGGGACAAATGTATATTACTAGTGATTTGGTGTCATTGCATTGTCATTGCTGAGCTTGTTCTTAAAAAACAAACAAACAAACAACAACAACAAAAAACCAACAGTACTAACCTAGTAACAATGAAGGTAGGTATGCTTTTTTATTTCATTGCTGCTAAACATAAAAAAGATGCAGCATGCATCTATACGAGATACTCCATCAAAGGCTTGCTTTTGCCCTGCTAAATTCAATGGGCAAATTTCTGCTATCAGTAAGAACAAAAAGGTGCTATACTGAAGGATTTAGAGCATTTGGACTTGAATGAAAATAGGTAGAGGGCAACATAAGAACTCAATTCTACCGTTTTTTTTTCTCTCCTGTATGCCATTAACAGAACAAATATTATAGGGGAAGATATTTTCCTTTTGTCTACATCACTTTTTCTTAGAGGAAATAGAGGATGGCCAGGAAGGCCAATGGCTTTCAGGTCTGCATCAGAAATAATGTCATCAGCAGGACTGGGGAAGTAATTGTCCCTCTGTAGTCAGCTCTGGTGAGGCGGCACCTTGAGTACTGTGTTCAGTTTTGAGCGCCTCACTACAAGGACGTTTAGTTGCTCAAGTGTGTGCAGAGAAGGGCAACATAGCTTGTGAAGAGACTAGAAAACAGGGCTTTTGAGAAGCAGCTGAGGAAAATGGTGTTGTTTAGTCTGGAGAAGAGGAGGCTGAGGGGAGACCTCATCATAGTCTATAGCTGCCTGAGGGGAGATTGTCAGTGTCTTTTTTCAGGTGACAGGTGATAGGATATGAAGTAATGGCCTCAAGTTGCACCAGTGGAGATTTAAATTGAATATCAGGAAGACTTTTCACAGAAAAGGTTGTTATACATTGGAACAGGGAAGTGGTGGAGTCGCCATCCCTGGAGGTATGTAAGAGGCGGATGTGATGCTTAGGAACACGTTTTTCCAGTGGACTTGTAATGTTGGTTTGATTGTTAGACTTGATGATCTTAATGGTTTTTTCCAAACTAAATAATTCTGTGTTTCTGTGATGTGAGTACAGAAGCTGTAGCCTTGGAAGGACTGTAGATACTTGGTGTCTTCAGTACTGAAATGTCCTACAAGCATCAACAGCTATACTATCCCACCTGTCAATCACATTCATAGAACAGCATGAGTGCCACATAGGATTTTACAGATGATAAATATGATAAGAGTGTAAGCACTAGGGATACTTTAAGGGACAGTAATCAAAAAATAACAAAATAAAATAAAATAAAATAAAATAAAATAAAATAAAATAAAATAAAATAAAATAAAATAAAATAAACTATGTAATCATGGTACAAGCCTGCTGACTATAGAACAGATAAGATCTACAGTCTACAGTCTGTAAGAAATTACCCATGGCTGTGGCTGCATAATGTGGAGTATAAGATTATAGGTAAAAAACTTTTGTTCTTAGGAGATTGTAGGTGGTTTTGATGCACAGTGAATGCTGGAGGCAATACACCTGAAGAAAGGGAAAAAAGAAGTCTTCCCCTTCATGTTGTATGAGATCAGATCTTTGGCCTTCTCCTGCTAGTTGCAATATTAATCTCTGAACGTGATACTGAACAGAGCATCTCTCCAAGATTTCAGTGTGTTACTTCTGCAGGATTTAAGGGATTCTAAATGAGTTAAACCTCGCCAAGGTGTCTCACTCCCTTTTGGCAGCAATTTCATGCAATCCTGAACTTTGTCACTTGTTAAGTGAAAGTGATTCACAATGCACTGAAATAGAAATTTTAAGAAAATGTTTCTGAATTTAATGCTCGTGAAAGAAATGACCTTAAGTGAGACATGATACAAACAGGAGCAAGATGGAACAAACTGTTTCAATAAGTTCTGGTCAACCTACCTCTCTTTGAAAAACAAACTCCTATATAGTTAGACCATAGGTGTCTCTTGAATAAATCCAGACTCTCTCTGCATTTGCCAAGGCTACAGAAAGAGGGATTGTATCCAGTCTTTGTGTACAGCCTCTTTAATCAGTTTAAACCTATTTCTTCCTGTTACATTTGCGTCAGTGAATTCAGAAGCACTGAGTTAACTGAATTGATTTTAAAACAGATTTCAATTACACCATATAATTTATGACTTTAGAAAAGGCCTACTTGGCTCTACACATAAAGATAGGCATGGTAAGCGTGTGTCATTAACACAGAGCTTTTTTTGAATGTATATGACAGGTGCTTTAAATGTCTAACCTGAAGGTGTGAACAGTCGCTCTGTTTTTCTGACTAACTTTCCAGAGACAGAGCTGCAGTAGCACCACTGTATCCCATATAATTCTTGCAACTTACTTCACCCTTCACAGTTCTTTTAGGTAGACTTGTGCTTGAGTGGACACTTTTCTTATGCCATACAGAAAAATTATTCTGTATCTCAGATTCTACATAAGAGGAGGCATGTTTTATGTTTGATCTAGGCATGATCACTCAGCTGGTCACAAGGAAATAAGAGGTCATAATGGTGGCTCAGCATTTTGTATTTTTCCTTGAAGCTTAGATTGTAGCTTTATTTTATCTAGAATTATACATTTATATGTAGCTCTTTTCTCTGAATTTGCTGCTACACTGAGCATGGAAAAACACAACTTCCCTTCTGAGTAAAATAAATGGTGACAACATGTAATTTTCTTCTTTGCAGCCCTTGCTATAATTTCTTTCCTTTCAAGCAACAGAGTAGTCATTTTGATAAAACCTTCTCCATTAGTCTTGTCAGTATCTTGTTACTTGTGTGTAACTGTTGTATGACTAAACATCCTAATTTTTTGGAGAGGTACAGTTTGCTGATGTTTTGTACATAAAATAAATATTTCCCAAGAACATGTTATGGAAATAATTCACTGAAGCACTTAACTTTCAAAGACCAAAAAGAACATCCTCACTGAAAATATGCTCAGTGTTTAATCCAAAAATTACAGAAGACTTAGATTCTTTTTGGCAAATGGAGAATAGTTTTTCTGTTTGTTTTGTTTCTTTAGTTGGCTGTTTTTGTTTTTGTTTGGGAGGGGTATTGTTTTCTCATTAATAATACTAATAAGCATATGTGTAGTTTGCTTTACATCAGATCTCCTGGTGCTTTGACCACCCTCACTGTATTTGCTTGTAACTCCTCCCAGCCCCTATTCTGTGTTGTCTGTGATGCTTTTGGCCAGTGATCCTTTGCTGCTGGTTTTCAGTAGTTTCCTAATGGCATTTCTTCTCCTTTTCCCAGCAGCCAAAACAGGAGGTACCACATTCAAATTTTTATAGTCTCCTGTTCCTTGCCACACTAAGTTGAATTGGGCAGGTGGGAGAAAGAGGGTCATCATTCTCTCATTTTCTCTCTGGTATCTCCCTCTCTTCTTGTTTTCCTTTGTCTTTGCATCTCCATCTTTCCCTACTTTTTTTCAAACCACTTGATTTCATTTAACCACACTTATCATTCCTAATAGGCTGCTATACAGCATTGTATCTCCGTGATGTACAAGTGGGACACTGCAGTGGCCAATAAAGATACACTGTGACACTTGTTTGGATAATATTCCTTTGTTGTTGAGAGCAGCAGACAAGTATTAATTCTTCCTTAAAGCAAAAGGATAGGAGTCTTCAGCCTAAAGAAAATGGACTGATAGAAGGAAATCGGGCTGATTTATTCTTGCATAGGCTGTGTTGCTTTCAGGATATCTGCAGTAACCAAACAGCCTCACAATTTGGAAGGATGCACAAGAAATAACTCTCTAACCAGAAAAGCAACTTATTTCAGTTTAAAAAAAAAAACATTTAAAAATGCTTCAAATACTTGAGGAAAAAAAAAAAAAAAAAAAAAAAAAAAAAAAAGTTATGTAATCTCTCCAAATTGTTTGCCAATTTAGAAAAAAAAAAAAAAATATATATATATATATATGCATACTCACTAATTTTGCCCTTCAAAAAATTAGATTATTTTTTTCTTCTTAAAAATTCCAATGGCTCTTGAAACAACTAATACAGTTTTCCTTACTGTTTACTGGAACCTACAAGGTTCAAGTATACTGCAGATAAGTTTTTAAGTTTTCTTCCTGAACTTCTCTTCTAGCCCTAGCATGGAAGAGTACAAAAATATTTAATTTCATGTTGCTGCTACATAAACATTAGCTAACTTTGGCAACTCCATAATTATCAGTGGAGGATGTTCATTTACAACCCTAAAGTCATTTCCCAGAGCATCAAGGTTCTTTTCAAAATATGGCTTGGACTTCAGTACATTGACAGCATATCTTCAGGACATCATAACACAATAAATTTTCCTCTTGAAAGTCCACACCAAAATAAAGAACACTTGTTTGAGAAGTACATATAGCCACTGTTACTTTCATCAATAAAGCACACCAGGTGGTCACATTTTGGGGGGTAGGAACTTTAGCCTTCAAAGCAATAAAACAGAAAAAAAAAATGTTCTACATGGTGTTCACTTAAGCAAACTCTTTAAAGAAACAGAAATGAAACTGCAAGTTGTGAAATGAAAAAACAATCAACAGCAAGAAAATGGCACATCTCAGTGAAGAAAGGTTGATTTTTTCTTCCTTTCCCACTATTATGAGACTTAAATTTGCAATTTTCTAACATAGAGATTGGACAACAGGTGGAATCCAACAAGTCTGATTCACACTAAAGCAGTGTTTTGACAGAAAAACACCATATGAATTAGTTTGTGGTATAAATATCCAGTAATCCCCTCCCTTTTAATATCCCAATTTGAAAATGCTGTGAACTATAACAAATTGAGAACAGAGGCACTAATCCTCCAAGTTCATTTACAGAGTTACCACTTCACTAGTCTTGCTGGAACAATAAAGTAGTTTGAATGCAAGCTTCTTTGTTAAAGTCAAGCTTGCCTCACTTCCCAAGATATTTTTGATTGCTATTAGTTCTCTCACTAAAATATGCGTGAGCATTATGGTTAGAAATCACCAAGAGAGAAGCTTATGATCAGCAGCCAGACATTTTGAGACCAATAATTTGCTTTCTTTCAAATTACTTACTTTATTGCATTAGGGGTTATAAATAAATGAGGTTGCATTTGCTAGACAGATTATAAATGAGATGAAACTACAGCTGTGCCTGTCTCTTCAACACCAACCAACAGACACCTCCCTCTGCCCAAAATACTCCAATTTCCACCCATGAAGAGTCTCTCAAACTGACCACATTCACAAGAGGCAAAATACTTTATACTAGCAAGCTCCAGATGGAGGGGCTGAATTCAGTGTCAGTGTGAAGATGACCACCTCTTGTTTTGATTCCTTTGTCAGTGGAACAAAAGCAAGCTTAAAATTCATCAAACACTCAGTCAGACAAACATTTGCAAAGCAATATTAAGGAATGTAATTGCTGATTAAACTTTCTTCCCAATGTAAAATTAATCCTGTGGAAACATATACATTTAGCAAAAGCTAACCACAAAAGCTTAAAAGTGATTATTCTTTTGTATTGTTCTAAGACTGAGCTAAATTTAAAACCTGGAACACAAAGCATTGCAGTAGCTTCATTTGGAAGAGTTTGCTTCTTGTTTATGATTCATAGGGGAATTAGTATTTCTTATTGGCTGTGTACTATGTTAAAGTGAGAGCTTTGAAATACAGTAATAAGCCATTTTCTTCTGGCAGACCCTGAAAGTTTATAAGTAGGGACTATACTGGGACTCTTTGCAAATTTTAATCCAGTTTGCATCCTATAAAAATATCAGTAGTTCACCCCTCATGAGGCTTTGCTGTATTATACAGCTTGTATAGACTGTGCTGCTGAGGAGAGTGTTTAAGTAGAACCATTTAGTGCAACTGGAAAGAAAAATGTGTTTTCTCTGAATTGAGAAAATGAACAACTTAAAGACAGAATATATAGCCAGAAAAAGCAAAGAACTGAGAGTGACTAAGGTAACTATGAATATTCAAACCCCAAAGGGACTGCTAAACCTGCAGTATCCATACATATCTTTATTTTTATATTATTGTAACATTTACTACTAAAGGAACTAGTTTCTCTCATGAACTGTAAAAAGAAACTACTTTACCTTCCACTGAAAAGACGTCATTTGAAATCACGGAATCACAGAATCATTGTCTACTTGATAATTTTTTAATACAGGAGGAAGTTGTATAACTAATATTAAAAGTGTGAGAAAATTTAACTTTGACAGCACAGCTCAGATGATGATTAACATTAAAAGAAGCTATGTTTACAAATTACAAAATAAATACTTGCAGATGATGCCCTAGTCATATAGCAAATATACAGCAAGTAAGCTGTAGAGAACGTGATACATTTTATCTTTGTTAAATGACATTCAAAATTATAAAGCTTCACAGTCACTTTTCCTTATAAGTCAAAAAAATACCAGCCTTGAATACACAAAAATCTTGATGCATGTGCCCAAAATAGAGTTTCCTCTCCACCTGGCAGCTGGAAAGATCTTTCTGCCAATAGAATTTTAGAATCACATCATTTAGAATCACACCAAAAGTGACAAAAATCAGAAAAGAGAACACTCCCAGTGAAGTGGTGTTACTTACATGTTTTCACAATTTATTTCATATTGTATGGTCTTACAGTATCATCATTTTTATGACATCAAGCAATCAGAGAAATAAGCTGATGACAAAACAATAAACTAATGACAACTTCTAGCTAAAGAAGCACTACAGTAAAGCAGACCAGTCAGTGGAGGACCACCAGGATGGTCAGACATCTGGAGCCTAGGGGAGGCTGAGAAAGCTGTATCTGTTAATCTTTTCTGGAGAAGAGAAAGCTATAGTGAGACCTTTGGTAGTCTACAAGTACCTAACAGGAGAGTGTAGATAAGATAGAGGAAGACTTTTTTTTTGGAAATGCATGATGAAAGGGTGAGAAGAAATGGAGGCAGACTGCAGCAAGGGAAGTTGTGTTTAGATATAAGGAAAAAACTCATCGCAGTGAGAGCACTCAAACACTGAGAGATATTACCAGGAGAGTCTATAGAATCAGCATCCTCAAAGATGTTCAAACTCAGTTGAGACAGGGTCCAGTAATTTACATTTGAAGGTAGCTTTCCTTGGGTGAGATGTTGGACAAGAAAACCTTCAGAAGTCCTTCCCACCCCCAACTATTTTATAGTTCTATGATTCCATGAAGTTTTGGAACTTGAGAAGATGTGAGCTGCTGATATTTTGTCTGAAAAATATTGCATACGGAGAGATTCAGCAGCATTGGGATACATGTTTCATAATTGTATAATATTCAATCTTCAAACACCATCTTCAAATTCTAAAGTTTGATGACGTTGTTATATTCATTTCTATTTCATTTGTGCTGGAAAAAAAAAAAAAAAAAAAAAAAAAAAAGATACTTTTCTTGTGGAAACAGACTTGAACATACAGAAAAAAGTAGATAAATATTGAAGCATTTATAGCCAAATAATAAACTGCAATTCATTTCAGTTATACATGCACAACTTTTATGAACTGAGGTAGAAAAACAAAGATGTATTGAATTGCAGTGAAATTGATAATTACAGTTTCTAACAAAAAAAATTGAAGCCTTTGACAATTGAATTGCAGGAGAAATACACATCTCAGAGAAAGCTGTATAATATGCTAACAGAAATGTTATTTTTACTAAAAATTCTCTTAAGCTAAAATGCTTTATTATTCTCTTGCAACTTATTTGTGACTACCACATAATAGTTCCTCAGGTTTGTCTTCAATGCAGTCATGCTTTTACCAAAGTTGTTTAACACATTAAGGTGCCTCTTAACTCTGAGTAAATGACAAATATACATATCTGCCAGGAAATTTAGTCTAAAAGCAGAAAAGGAACACCAAATGCCAAGTATTAGTAGTTGTGTAGTCTCCTGGGTAATGCAATCTAGAACTGTAGAAGCTCAAACTGAAATCCTTGCATCAGAAAAATTACTGAAAATGAAACATCTTCATTTAGGAACACCAAAATACTTTATTTCAACTGTAAATATTTTTTAGCCTTTTTCAGTTATTGGGCATTCAGTCTTAGCCTAAGATACATCCGTAAACTCCATATCATCCGTAACATCCAACACAATTCAGGATGTTAGGTTGCAAGAGAAGCTGTTCATTCTGATGATAAACACCCAGTCACACAAATAACTTTAATTCCAGACAAGAAAAATAACAAATTAGTATTCCAATTCAGAACAAGGAATCTCCTATACTGAAATAATGTAAGTACCATCTTTAAGCACAGGACTGCTTACCTTAAAACCCAAATCTGTATCCCAAAAGGTATTTTCAGAGTGCAGTTGTTTGTTCGTTTGTTCGTTTTTCCTTTTTTTTTTTTTCTTTTTTTTTTTTTTTTCTGTAACAGCCATCTGAAAATATTGAAAGTACCATAATAATGAGTCCATTTATATGGAAATGGTCTTGTTATTATTTAATCAGGCCAGCATCTAAGTGATTCATGAACTGTAGGTTGGAATTCAATAAGCAGTTCACGAATCTGTCTGTTAAGAAAATCTGCAGGAAAGAAAAAGAAAGAACCCCCTTCCCCAAAGGACTTGGTAAACATTCTGTCAATGATGAATGCTACCTAATGTACTTTAAAGCAGTTAAAATCTACTCAGTTCCTTGGCTTATTCAGTGTTCGCTTATAGTGAGCATCAGTGATGCATTATGGTAAGCACTGTATAAATCCACAGCAAAAAGAGAGATAACCAGTAGCTTAGAGAAATTAACTGCACAAAACAGTTGTGAAGGAAGTTAATTGAAATTTGGAAGTATCGTAAAAAAAGACAGAAATTTTCTTCCATAAATGGATAGGGATCAATATACTGGAATAAAGCTGCCTCATGCTTCCTGGAGCCTTTATATTCACACCAAACAATTTTATTTTTGTCATCCTTAAATTCCTTACCTTGTTTTCCTTGTAAGATCTGTAGTACTGCATGCATATACATATATGCACACACTCACACACAAACATATGTTTGTATGTACCTTATGGGTACACACACAGCACTCCACATTCACCTTAAAAATACCTTGTAGTCACAATGCTAAGCAAAAGACTATTTTTCTAATGTTTCCACAGGGTGATCTTGGTAAGACTATTAAACATTTGTAATTAGCTAGAGCTTAAAATAAGCAAATGGAGGAAGAAAATTTGCACTGTAATTTAGTTTGACATGCAAAATGAGCCCAGACAGCTACAGCATGCTGATTTGTAGAAGTGTGATACCTATTTCCCAGGGAACAAAAATGCCATGCCCACCTTTCCTCATTGCATTTTATTACCTCTTCTCCCACCCAACCAAGTTATATGGAAAAGAAACATGGATGAAGAGGATAGGTGAAAAGACTACTTCTGGAGCAAATGGTGCGGCTCAAATTCTTCTCAATTTCTATCCCTGACTTTTGATTGGAGATGAACATGGCTTTTTTAAATAAAAAACATAATCTTTTCAGAACACCTGATTGCTTTGCTTTTACATTGCATTTTTTTCTGCCTGCTTTCATCTACCTTTCTTATATCAAATATTAATGTGATTCCATCACTTTATCAGACAAAGAGATTTCCTAGTGATACTTTATCAAGACAAAAACAAACAAACAAACAAATAATAACAAAAAAAATATAGAAGCCAAAAAGCCAAAACACATTTTCTATATTACTATTGTAACTTCAGTAAGAACAGAAGCACAATACTAGCAGAATTCCAAGAAAGAAAGAAAGAAAAAAAAAAAAAAGATTTTTTTCCAGATCATTCTGTAAAAATTGATCTTGCAGGGGCATGTGAAACCTTGGAATATATGTGCTTTGCTGAATAATGCTTACAGTGCTGCTAGTACTCACATGATTTTTAAGGTGGTGACAGTGTGTTGTAAGTGAATAAAAAATAGATAGGATCAAAGAAGATAAGTAACAGGGGCTTTGAATAAAATGAAAAAATAAATATCACATGGAAAATCATTGGGGTTACCTTCTGCTTCTACTTTGTTTAGCATAAAATCATGTGGAGCAATGAGAGAGGGCAGAAAATGCTTCATGTATATTTGTGGTTTAACAGAAGATGGAAATGTCCCAGTATGATCTTTCCCACCTTCTTAAAATCTTTGGGCTGCCTTATTGATCATCAAAGACGTTTAGATGTAGAGCTTGGTGATATGGTTTAGTGGAGGACTCGTTAGTGTTAGGTCAGAGGTTGGACTCGATGATCTTGAGGTCTCTTCCAACCTAGAAATTCTGTGATTCTGTGATTATGTTTAAGATACTAATAATTACAGGCAATTCCAAGGCTATCTTATAATTCACCTGGAGAATGGCCACTTTGCATACCGGTAAGACCTTTTCTAAATGGTTTCAGGCTGTGGGTTTCAAATGACTGTTTTGGGTGAGGTGTAAACTTGGCCGCTCATCAAGAAAGAAAGGTTTTTTCTTTGTCTCCAAGGCCCTGTAGCTGGTCATTGACTTGAAAGCTGACAAAAAGCTGACAAAAGGCCAGTATAGAATACAGTCTGCTGCCATAATGGTGCGGAATAGCAGTGTTATTCTAAATGTACATGGGTATTTCAGAAATCTTCTGCTGTGGGTCAGAGAGAACAAATCAGGTCATGAATGAAGACATGGGAATTTAGAGAAGCCATGGCAATGGCCCATCTAAAAAGGCCCAGGACTGGAAATGTCAAAGACTTCCTCATGGGTGTGAAGCTAAGAGTAAATAAGAATTAATGTACAGCAAAGTGGAAAAATTGAAAGAATTTTTGTTCTACCAAGATTTTCCTTATTGCTGAAAGCAAAGTTCAGACATCTTCATGACAGGACTGAGAACTGCACTTAGAGGCTTTGACAGAGCCATTTTAGAGCAGAAGTGCCCAGCGTACTCAGTGCCAATATGGTTGTGTCACAGCCCCATCAACAAGTCAGTGCAGGTGAGCTTCTCTGAAAGAAACATCTAGCAAGAAAGAGTTTCACAGGGATATGCTTTTGCCAAGTTGTCAAAGTTTTCTATATATACATTTTGTATTTTTACCTCACAACTTCTAATATTTTAGAGGTAACAAATGGAACAAGTTAGTCTGTTGTTTATATTCAGCCAGGTCTTTTATTATTATATACTGAAAACATAACTGATTATGTTTAACCCCAAGAGCAAGCTGTAGTTGCTAAAGTTTTGTCAACAACAGGCAGCTTTGTTGAGACAAGAACAAATGTGTTTAAGACCAGAGCAAAGGATGTTTTAGTGAAATGTCTTATTTACCTCGGTGGGAGTATGGCAAAGGTAAGCATGAAAGGTTCTTGTCCAAGGGAGCTTTCTAGATAAAGATTTTGTGGTGTTTTTATTCTTTGTTTGCTTGTTTATTTTTTGGTGTGTGGTTTTTGTTTGTTTGTTTGTTTTGTTTTTGTTTGTTTGTTTACTTGCTTGTTTTTGTGGGTGGACCTGCCTGCCTATTTTATAGTTCCACTGAATGTATTGATTTGATTGAAGAATTGGGATCTAAATTTGACAAAATCCAGATATAAATAAAGGAAAAGAGGAAAAAGGAAAAAAAGGAAAACAGAAAAATAAAAAGATAGCTCAATAATTTGTTTCAGTGCTACTTATTTATTAGTCTGAGATTATTAGGAACATGACCACAATGGTAGAAGGTAGCAAATTTTAAAGAAGAATCAACTGGGGTTCAAGACAGGAGAAGTTCTACCTGAGATCTGTTGGCTGAGAGATTGTGGAATAGTAGGGGAAACAGGATGTGCGTATGAGCAGTGCTGTTCAGAACCTTAAAGTGATGATGGAGTGCATGTCAATCACTTACACGAAAAGCTATAACCTATTTTCCTTATCATATTCACACACACACAAAAAAAAGTGGAAACTTCATATTTTTTGCAATCTCCAAGTTTAACCTTATTATACAGGGACTGTCACACTGAATAAATCAGAACTGTTTAAAACCCTGTAGGCTGTTCACACAACTCAAGGCCACCTGTTCTTGGGTCTGGTGCCTTTCTGTTACTCGCTGTAAACACAGCATTCCTGAGGTCAGTAACTGTAAGGCTTGGTGGAATGGCTACCCTCAGCTACATGAAGCTGCAGTCAGATTATATTACTGCTCACACAGTGGCCTTGCAGGCCCTCAATGAATAAATGTTCTCTGCAGATAACAGCTCTACATTCAGGGACACTGCATTTATAAGGCAGACACTTACTCCACACTTACTTTTATGTATGAATATATAATCAAGGGAGAAAGGAGAACAGTGAAGCAGTTTAAAAGCTACAGTAAGAGAATCTGTGCCAGAGGCAGAAGCAAAGCAGCCTTTCCATCCAGGCTTCTGAAGGCTTCATTGTAAACTTAAAACCTAGGAGAGGGAGCATGTCTGTTAAATGCCTGCTCACAAATACAGCAAAAACCATTTAGTTCTTAACAAGTTAATTCCTAGCACTGACATTAACTCTGCAGAAAAGATATAGTATTAGGCTATGTTTTCACTGAAGAGCTGGCACAACAGAGCGGTCATACCACTAATTACACCTCCAGCAGAACAGGACAATTTCCTGAAGTGCAATGAATTAAAGTTAAGAACACAATCGGTTTTAAAGAAAGGGTTCTTAAATGTAATTCTACTCAGATCTGAGTTCAGTTAAAACCTAGCACACAACCTGGAGTAAAACAATAACAGCAACAACAACAACAAAATACAAGAATCAACCTGCGCTAACTTTTTTGTTTGCAGAATGTGCAATTTCACTTGTTGGTGCTAGCTGGTACAGGATGAACAGAATATGGACTCCACCAATTCTTTGTGCTGCTCTCCAAGACATGAAGCATCATCTAGAAAATCCTGGTGATATATGAAAAACCTTTCTTGCTTTCTAGATGAGCAGCTGAGCTCACATGTCACCTTTCCAGCTGGAGTTTAGCATCTGGGGGATCTAAAGCGAATAGATCTAAAGATCTATTAGTAAAATAGTTATGAGATGCAAAGTTTGGTTAATTTGGAAGGAAGAACAGGCAGTACATTTGAATCTAGACTGAGAATTCCATGGTAAAATGTTAGATTAAGTACTGTTGGCATATGCTCTGTTTGCATCCCTATTGCCTTGCCAAAATATCTAACCAATCTTTATTCTTGTTCTGTCTGATCTGGTATGAGTGTTGTGTCCCAGTGCATATGTTACAAGCTTCACTGGCACTGTAAAGCTGGCAAGTGAATCCAGTCAGATTTACAAGCACTATCTTTCTAACTCCAGAGCATCTGTATACTGTGGGCAGACTGTTCAAAGAACACGTAAACTACTTATGCATCCAAATGGGAAGTAATATCCATGCCAGTTTAGCATGTGTTTTGTGAAATGCAAATTAAAATAAAAGGTTGAAGTAGGCTTTTTGGTTCTGAAGCATCATGGTGAATGCAATATCTGAAAGTGACCTCTGTCATCAGATGTAATCATTGCCTTTATAGCAATTATTGTATCTAGTCCTGAAGGATGTATAGAGCTCCATCTTCCTAGGAAGGCTGTTCTAGATCCTTGCTACTCCGCTCATTCTCTGTTTTGCCTTTTAATCACTAGAAAATTTTTACCTATTGCTGGTGCAACTCTTATTAGTGAAATTATCAGAGAAAATCGAACCCCTTGAAAAACAACTAACTACCTTCCTTCAGCCTACTACTGTTCTTTCTTCGCTACTCATTACTATCTCCCTTGGATAGGTCATTTTATTCCCCTTTTTATTAGAGGCTGGCTTCTCCAACTTCACTGACAATTTTCCATTTAACTTAGTATCCAGTGCTTCACATATTAACACATTTAAGGTTGGATGTGTTGAGTTTATCCAGAAAATGAGTTATCAGACCACTCTCACACAATCTACTTTTGGACATTTTTTGGTCATATTCATTTTTTTTTCTTACCATATGCAGACAAAATAACAAGTTTGTACTTGCTTGATTTATGTTTAATGTCTACTGAAAGTATTATTACTACTTTTTTCCATTCTTCAGTTGTATTGTAGCACTTCTTACTGAAATGACTTATTAAAAATGCACACTGTTGAACATGTAAGCTTGTATGGTTATTCTACCAAAACTGGTGGAGATGTCTATACCCATTTTTTTTGTATTGCCCTCATATTTTGATCTCCTAGTTTTTTCCTAGTTCTGTTCTGAAAAACAACAAATTCTTCATTGTACCAAAATCATCCTGCCAAAGCTTGTATGTTTGCTTTCTTTTTCTACTCTATGAACCCCCCTGTATATTCGTTCTCTTTTCACTTGTATTGCTGAAGAACCTTTTTTTTATTTATTTATTTATTTATTTATTTATTTATTTATTTATTTATTTATTTCCAAATCCTCTCTTCATCGAATCACAGAATCACAGAATTCCTAGGTTGGAAGAGACCTCAAGATCATCGAGTCCAACCTCTACCTAACGCTAACAATCCCCACTAAACCATATCCCTAAGCTCTACTTGTCTCTGCATACACTTTTTGATCCCTTAAATGAGTATTTTTTTACTAACCAGTCTTCCCTTCTGAATATGCTTTCTACTTTTTCTGAAATGCCCTTCTTGAAAGTAATCAGTCTACTAGCAGAGCACTAGTCTGGAAGTTTTTTTTTACGTCAATGTCATTTGGTATATAAATTCTAGACTGTTTCTCATCCATGGTCTGGAAGGAATTTAAATCTTCCTTTGCATGCAAGTACTGAAGACCTGTCTGGTTGTTAAACCCGAACAATTCCTTCATTTTGTCAATGTTTATCTAATTTTTTCCTTTTAAAAAAGAATAAATATTTTATAAAAAATTACTTTGTCTTTCTATGCATTTATTTCCTTTGTGAATATAACATGAATAAACTCTGCCATTCAACCCAAGATCATTTTCCAGGCTGGCTCTTCCATGACAGCCTTGCTGCTTACCAGTGCCAACTCTCAAAACACATCCTCCTGCTTCATGGACATTTTAACCATCAAAATTAAGGAATCTTTAATAAGTGATTATTTTTGTTCTGAACGGTTTGTCACTGGAATTCATTGACTGATGTGTGGCTCTGCAGTGGGCTTTAATATTGAGGGGAACCATGAAATGCAAGGAGTGACTCAGACATTAGATTCAGGAACTCCTTTATTGCCTAGGCCATTTGTTGAAGTTTTTTATTTCTAACAGTGTACTACAGATTAAGCTTTTTTTTTTTTTTGTCAGAGAGACAATGCATGAATCTGTGTTTTCTTTCTATTGGTATTAATTTAAGAGCTTAAAAATATGAGAGTTTTGAGAGATCTAAAACCACTTCAGCTTCTTAACACTCAGAATGGATTTTTCCCCTCTTTGTGGGAGCCATAAGTTTAATAAAAGTTCATTACTTTATTTTTTATTATGATATGTGCTTTGGCTGGCTAAAATGTTTCTAAAATACTGTTGAATATCTGAAATTGAGAAAAGCAGCTTGTTAATTATAAATTGATAAATGGTTCAAAATAGTGATTTAAAATATTAATAAAAACATTTTACTGCATTTGTTTGCAAATTTTTATGAAAAAATCATGTCTACAAAATTTTAATCAATTTTAGTTCATATACTTGCACACATGAGTTTGTTTTTATAGCCCTGAATTCTTGTAATAAACACAGTATAAAGAAACACCAAATATTTCCTCAGAGGTCATTTTAAATTAAAAATAAAAATAAAATAAGCATGGGTCATCTCAGAGAATCTCAGTCAGGCAAATTTTAAATACCACTCACTTCAGTGAAGTGTAACTTCACTAGCTGGCAGTCATTAATACATTATCTACCTACTCTTCTCTCTATTTATTATCCAAGATGCATAGGTAAAATGTTATGCATTAATTTTATCACACAGAATCACAGCACAATTTGGGTTGGAAAGGACCTTAAAGATCATATAATTCCAACCCCCTACCAATGGCAGCAACACCTTTATGACAATTAATATATATATATATATATATATATATTTTTTTTTTTTTAACTAGCCTCTACAAAAGGCCTCTATAACTGCATGTAAAGACAACCGAAGTCTGATTCTTCACTGCTTTCTTTGGTGAACCTGTTCAAAACAAGTGTAAAGTGTGACATAATGTCATTTATTATTCCCTTTGCTCTTTTTGCCCGGTTGATATTCAGAGATGTAAGGGTTTGGATAATTCAGGTTGTAGGAGATGGGCATGATTTTTAAAAGTATCTTTTCCTCTGAAGGGAATGAAGATAAGGGACAGCCTGTGAGTTAAAAAACAAAAGACTTCTTTAGAGAGCTTGGTGGCTGATAACTGCCAAATAACACCACATATATCCCATATCTATTTTTGGCAATCAGTTGTAACTAGTTCTACAAAGTAAAATGAAAATGGGAAGTTAAAAACAAACAAAACCAAAAACAAACAAAGAAAAAACACGTCATAAAACATCAGATAATCTTCTGCTTGAAGGAAAGATCTATTAATGTGAGCATCAGCCACACTTTCTCCCTGTTCTTTTCATCTGGAAATATCCCAGCCAGTGTTGGGCTAAATGTGATCCAACTACCTTTTTCAGCCTTCCTCCCATTCTGTCATGACCTTGCCAGTTGTGCAGTACTGTAGTTGAAGGTAATCAGTTTAGTACATGAATAAGATTTGATTATTTTTGTTTTACATAGGCTATAAACCTGTCCAATCTGTTTTAAAAATCCTTTCAGTGTTCAATTCGCTTAGCTTTCACTGAATTGAATTCCCTGCCTGAAATATATTAAGCAACTGGAGTTAGAGCAGGGGAGTCTTTTTTTTTTTTTTTTTTTTTTTTTTTTTAATGTAAAACTCTCTTACTTCCTTGGAATAATTCTTTACTAGAAATATAGAGATTTGGTACACAGTGTATTGTTTCTTCTCAGCACTGTCCCTGAGATTTTTAATCACCTATCAAGCTAATATTACTCCACTATTACTCCACTGGACTTTGTAAGACTTTACCCTTCTTTGCAGCTTGGTCATGGTGTCTTCCTGGCTGGCTCTGGTGAACATGTTACAAGCATCAGCTGTTAGTTTGGCAGCCAGTTCAGTTCAAGGGGATGGTAACTGTAGGGCAATGCATAACTAATAAAATGAGCTAAAAGCATCAGGGGGTCCTAAGCAGGAGCCTGAAAAAAGAGGCAGCCTCTAAATATACTCTAAAACGTTTCTAGCAGTCAGGATGTGCAGTGAAAGCTGTCTTCCTTCAGAAGTTTACATAATCATTTAATTTAATCCTTCCTATGGTGTTTCCCTGTGACTGCTTTAGTTCTTTGATCATAATATGCTAGGACAAATGTCAGGAAATATGAGTCTACAACGTGATGTAAATCTTGTTTTCTATTGGAGATGTGACTATGAGCATTATCTTCATGATATTTTCTTTCCCATGTATTTATTTCTGCTCTTTTTTGTTTGTTTGTTTGTTTTGTTTTGTTTTCTTTTTTCCAGTTCTATGATGACAGAGAATAGCAATGACTTTCAAGCTGAAAAATGAAGTTATCTTGTATTCCATCCCTGCGTTAAGAGAGAACTTTAACTTGCATTTCAAGGTGAGGAAATGCCTTATTAACATGGATATTATCTCTAAGATATGTTAACAGTGTGATAGATGATAACAGATTTGTAATAAGCCAGGTCTTTTGACTTTTACATTGTTTTGCACTTTCTTCAGCTCCATCATCAGTGTATGTGATGAGACCTACATATATGTTTCTGTCTAACAGCAGTCAAGTATCATCATACAAATGTTGTCATTTCTTTTCTTGCTCTTCAGTAGCTTTATAGCTTTATGGACTATTCTGAACTAGATGGAATGAAAAAAGAATATCTTGAAAATGATAGATATATGCCAATAAGTATACAGAAATTAGCATTAAAAAAAAAAAGAGGGGGGAATGAAGACTTCTTTGGCTCTTTTGAACTTTGAATTAAAAAATATGAGAGAAAGAAACTAAAAATCTTTCTATCCCTGTGGTAGAACATGTTTTATATGCATTTTTGTAATTACATAGTGTGGTACTGTGAAGGGAAAATAGGGGGGGGGAATGTAAAAATAGAGAACCAAAGAGGAAAATATTTTGTTATTGCTAATAGTTTGGTGTCTGTTCAGTAAGAACTTTTGTCAGTGAATTCCTAGCTTTCCTTTAATTAATGTTGCATTACTTTTTTTTCATAGCAGCATCTATTTAAGATATTGTTAATAACAACATCTATTTAAGACATTAAGTCTCTAACATTAATTTAATGGAAGCTTTCCAATGGCATCTATTATATGTTCCCAGTTAAATTAGCATGATGTTCTTTTAATGGATGTTTTAATAGACATTATTAAACAAAATATTATAAAATTAAAACTGAACTCAGTGGGTTCTTTGAGTTCCTATTATAATGTTCTGTGAAGTCATTGATTCTGAAAAATAATAGCCTATATATTTTTAATTTAATTCAGTGGTAGTTGGCAAGAGCAAAAACATGAACACGCATTTATTAGGCAGTAGTAAAGGTAAACATTTACTGAACTAGGATGCAGCTGATTTTAAAACTATCTTACATTTTGATTCTGTGGGTAAAACTTTTTCAGAAGAGGTTTATAAACATTTGTGTACCAACAGCAATGATCATACTTTTTCCTCCCTGCTGATGTGTATGATGTGTCGAATTCTTGTTGCAATCAGCTCTGAAAATAATTGAGAGCCCATTTCTTCAGAGGAAGAAGCATTCTTTTTACAAGCTATTTCCCATATTTTTTCAAAAAAAACTCATTTTCTCTTGTTAGTTTGTGAAACTACACAGTGGGAGTGCATAGTAAGTCTCAATTCCAGCTGGGCTGCTTCTACACCAGATTCAAACTGAGAAGTATTGCAAAACTCAATAGACTGCAGATCTGCCTAGTAAGCTCTTATTTTGCTCAGCACACATTTAGTACACAGGCAGCAGAATTTGAACTTTCTCCTTATTGATTTTCTGTTTGTGAGTCACATTCCTGAAAGTACATATCTTACCCATGGAAAATGTTATTGCTTTCATCAATGAAGAGGGCTGTTGGTTATCATCTTCTTATTTCAGCAACAATTATGATTAATTCCCATTTTTTTCTTCTGATCGTCCTCATTTTGTTGCAGATATGTGGGAGAGAAGACACCTAGCATACACTTAAAAAAAAAATAAATAAATAATGAAAGTGTCTTGTATAACCAGTTAGTTGGCATTTTGAACATGTCATAATTGCTTTCCTTTTGGGTGGAACTTTTTCTGGAATTCTCAGAATTTCTGAGTTTTCTATATAACCAACCCTCCATGAAGTATTGTATAACATCTCAGGGTTAGCTGAAAACTTTTAACTAAATGAATTAAATCACCACTATTTTCCCTGAAATCCTAATGGTCTTATTTGCATACAAATCTGTCATTTCACAGGACAAATCTGGCAGACTTAATATGAATTTCCCATTGGATTTGTTTGTGAGTGTGAATCCAGCCTTCACTGAAGAAGGACTAACAATCTTTTTCACATCTCTCAGAAAGCCTTGTCAAAAAGTGCAAATGAAAATCTCTACTTTTCACATAGCTCTCTTGCTGCCTGCCTATATCCATCTGGCAATTTCTGATAAGGTCATGCCCATATGCTGACTCCAGGTGAACAAATGCTATTTTAAGGTTCATCTGTGTGCTTTAGAAAATATGTGCAATAAGTAAACAAGCAACAATCTAATTAAGTTATAGCCTGGAAGTGACAAAGTAAACATGTAAATTGAGAAGACAAAGGGTTTGTTGTGCTTTTCAAAAAGTCAACCTTTTAAAGGTATGTCTTAAACTCATGTGCCTAAAATAAGTCTTTGATAAGTGGGAGGAACATTTTTCCCATAAGAGTGAACTTTACACTGCATTCTCTAATGTTGTGCAGAAAAGCATTTGTTAAAAGAACCTGCCGTGAGGTTCTTTCAAGAAAAGAAGACACTTTTATTTATAATCTCCAGAATTCCCAAAATGCAATGGGATACAAACATACTTGAAAGCGGACTTTATAATAATATGAGAAAAAGATGCGAATGCCTGCTGTGCTGAGCTGGTTTGATTATACCATAAAGCCCTTTAAAAACTGAGTTTAACATCTCTTTGGGGAGAAAAAGGCAAGTGAAAATAGGCCTTCATAATAGGCCTCTATGAGACAGGAAGAAGCTGGTTGCCACACATGCTACTTTGCCTGTGCTTTTTATTTTACTTTGGATGAAAATAGTTCTTGTAAATCCAGAGAGAGAATGAAATAAACACAGAGTTCAATATTTCAAATAAGATGACAAATTTCTAAATTTCCATTTACCAGCCTTTCCCCCTAAGAAAAAAAAAAAAAAAAAAAAAAAAAACTGCTCCAAGCTAATTCTGTTTCCCATCTTATGTGGGGGCAAGTCCCCCATCTTTCTTCTCTCCTCCACTTTCCAGTCTTGGACCCAGGAACTGAGGATAGGTGTCAAGGGAGTCTGGGGAACCTGCATCTCTCCAGTTCCCTCTCCATGTTTCTAAGCTCCATCTGTGGGACCTGACAGAACATCTCTGCAGTGCTATCGTCAGTGGCAACCCAGATCTTCACAGAAATGCCAGCTGGCATACAGAAATACTGTTTAGCAAAGCCTTTGATGTTATTAGTTTACTAGGAAGGAGTGGGTCTATCGAAACTGAGAGACTGTTCTTAGAATTGCCACATGGCTTAGGAGAGTCAGGAGAATGTGGGGGACCAGGTACAAGTGTCTCCTCTGCATGAAGCATGAAGCTGAAGCCTTCTTATTCAGGAATTATTTAAATGAAAAACGTTTGATGAATTGAAGATGTTGACTTACTGGCTTACCAAGCAAGACACTTTCCTGAAATGCAGATGACCCCGATCCAATTTTCAGTTCCAATTCTGGTTCCAATTTGGATGGAACAGGGACATGAACTCAATTCCCACGAGAGTGCCACTAACTTAAAGCTTTGTAGCTAGAAGAGCTCCCAGGATTTTTTAATTTTAATTTTGTTACAGGGATTCCAAATCCCCATAATTGCTTTCAGCTGTAGTTTCATTGAAACAAATATATTCCTATAGAATGTGATTTAAAACAGATTGGCATTTTCTGCCAGCATAACTGAATCAAGAATATTTTGGGTTAGCTATACTAAAGAAAGATTATTTAAAAGAAGACAAATGGGAAGGGCAAAAGAAAATGGCAGGCAATCAGATAAAAAGGTAGATAAGCCAAAATAAAGTCCTATTTGGAAGGGAAACAAAAACTTGTCTTCCATTTTAAAAATCTCTCCAAAGCTTTCCTGGTTGGATGTCTGTCCTGCAGGCCAAAAGACTTACTGCTAACCAGTGAGAATCAGGTCAGAGTTGGAGCCTTTTATTAATTCACCAAGTTAACAAAGTCAGTTTTGAATCCTGAAAGCTGTACCTATAGCCAGAAAATCATCTAAATTTTCATCTAGAAAATTTTCATCTTGATTTTCATCAATCATCATCTAGAGCTCAATTTATAATCAAGACCCTTGATACCTATTGTAGCCAGCAAGGCTTTCTTTTCTGACTTTTTCCTCACCTTTTTCCTTTTATAGTTTCTAAAATAAAGTTTACTTATGTAAGTGCCCTTTTCCTTTATATACTGCCCATAGGCAGAACAGGATTCTTTTTTATTACACTGGCGTTCTTTTGTCCAGAAGTTTCAAAATCATTCATGAAGGAGACAAGCGTCCTGCTTTGTTCCTTTGAGCAGATGTGTTGATGCATTTATTTTTCACAGAAAAAATGACATACTTTTTTGAGAAAATGACTTGATTTGAGAGAAGAAACCTGCATTCTAGTAGTCTCAGAGCTAAAGAAATTAAATCTGTTAATCATTATGTAATACAATTTATTTAGAGTGAAGGATGACTACCAAAATGTACTTTTTTCATCATTCCTTCTTTATTTGTCCACAAAATATCTACGTGTCCAAGCTTGCCTGTATTCCAGCTCTGAAATCTCATGGGTTAGATGTCAAACCGGCTTCTTGTGAAACCTGCAGGATTGCCGCCATGCCCTGGTTCAACTGTAAATAGCACTGTGATCTATGCCACCACTGTAGGACACATTTGAAGTGTATTACTCATTGTATCACTCAGAAATGGGTAGCATCTAATTTAACTCAGACAACTTGTGACAAAGTGAAATGATTGCACAGGAAATACAAAGGCCAAGATATTAAGAACCATTATGGATATGTGCATACCTAAGGATTTGAAAATGTCTAAATTCTTAGCAATTGTTTTTTACAGATTCTGCATAGACTCCTTAGAAGTGTATGAATTCTAGACCGAATTAATATGATATTAACCTGAATAGTTAAAGGAATAAGAATAGGCCATTAAAGAGTAAGGAAAACCTTAAGCCAAGAAAAGCTGTGGAGTTCTAGAAGTCCAGAAAGCAGATTACAGGAAATGTATAGAAGTAAATCTTACGTGAGCAGGTATATAGCTTGACACAAACATTCAAATGGGCTTTCTGATGTGCAATATAGAGTTAATTACTTTATCTTCTCCATTAAAACAACCACATGTATTCAGCATAAGCCAGAATGTGCGTCATGTTCACACCAAACTACTAAAGTGCACAAAGAAGCTGCTGCACCTAAGCAAATCCAGTGCAGTTAGGTAGATGATGATGATGATACAGAGGATAAGGCACCCCCTGGGAAGGTCTCTTGGGAAATTTCCAGAATATGCAAAGTCATCCTGAAGATTATCAGATGAAATCCTCTTTCGTGGTTTTAGACAGGGATTCTGTTGAAGCCAAGGTACCTGTCCTATACTATTGGTTTTACCTGGATTTTACCATTCAAGGCAGATGCTACTACTGCTACTACTTTCTACTAATCTCCTGTTTTGTTTAGAAGCTGCTGAAGCTTTTAATAAGAATGTTAGAATAATGGCTGTTCAGTGTTTACCTTAAAATAATGAATATGAGTGCAGAAAAATGTATTATGTGTCTTTGGAACAGACATGTAAAGTCAAATGATTTTTTTGCTCATCCCTTTCTTTCTAATAAATATTTGTTAAGAGTTTAGTACATGTAAATTCCTGTGTATTGGCATTGCAACTGGATTGCAGAGGATTTTAGAATCTTTAGTATTAACAACTGCGACTATTCAAACAAAAGATATAAAATCCTAAATCCCAAAAGAGTATCTTGAAGATGAAATTTATAAAAAAATATAAATAAATAAATAAAGGATCATATTTGCTCATGTGTTATCTGATACCTGGCTGTTGTTGTTTTTCAGGCTTTACTGTGCAATGTTTTTAAGCTAGCCACAAATGTAAAACAAGTACAAAATAAATCTGAAATGTTCATGAAATCTTGAGGCTCAGAGCGGAGCTGTAGGAAGAGTGCTGAATGTCAAGAGACACTGAGTTGACTGAAGTAAAATTTTGATTTCCACTTGATGTTTTTATTATGGGTAAATTACAACACCAATTTACACCATTTTTAAGAACTATGCATTTGAAATATGGTAAAAAAGATGTGGTATATTAATTTTAATTTGGAATGCAGTTTAAACTGCATGAGTCATTTCATATTGCATCATTCCACACAACTTGTTTTCAAAACAACTTATTTTCTGAAATGATAGTATGTATGTTTTGGGAAACAGTCACTACTAAACTGGCTTGCAAATTTTGACTGTGAAAAAGAGAACATCTGAATTCTGCAAATAAATATTCAATTTCCTAAATCTCATCTAAATTTCATTGATTCTACCATTTCTCCTTCTAATTTGAAAAAGAAAGATGTGCTTTAAAAGCTAAGCAGACTGACTTTCAAACTACAAGCTATATATGATTTAAAAATAAAAACGGCAGAAGAGAAGACTGAAATCATGGTGGGAACAGAGATAAAGGGTTATGCAGAATAAACATCAGAAACATATAGATGTCAATGCAAAACAGTTATGCTAAACATGTTCTAGTGATATAACATGACTGACATTTTAATAACAAAACATCTGAGCGTTAGTGCATAAGCAGGATGTTATATGGTTCTAGCCCAACCTAGCAGCTCCTGACAGCTGCTGAGAGAGGCTTCATGCAAATCAGTTTTTAAAACTGAATCTTTTCTGATTGGTATTCATGTTATATCCATTACAACAGATACTGCTTGAGGCAGGCACAGCCCTGATGTGAATGTGATTTCTGAGCCTCTTACCCAATACATTGGGTGATGGAGTGGGATCAGGCTTGCTCTTCCAAGCCCAGAAGCAGCCCTGGAGCCCTACCTATAACCCATGATCCCAACCTCAACAAAACAGTTCCTGACTAGATGCTGTAGCACAGATGGCTACAGCACGGAAACTTGAATCTAGTGTCTTTAGTGTCCTCTTCCACCTCCCTACCATCTTGCATTTCCAGTGAAGAGTCACTGGTAATCTCCTATTTTCAGATCAACTGTCTTTCTTAAATTATTCAGAGACTGAGCATCAACAAAAGCACGGAGGATCTCAATTCTTAGGTAAATTTGAACCTTTGTAATAGTGTGGCTTTGTGTCCCACTGCATGATGACCTTTCTCTAAACATGTCTTTGTGTTTGGAACACAGGTTCTAGCTCTTAGTTTTAACAGCAAACTGGTTCTGCCAAGAAAACAGCCAACCTCAATATTTGAGAAGTGAAAACAAGGTAAGCATTTTTAGAAACTTAGAGCTTTTTTTCTTCCTTAAGCAGTGTTTTTGTGCTTATTATTTGAACTTCTTTGGACTTGAAGAAAGAGTGGTAAATTGACTTTAAAGCAAACTATAATAACACAAACATAACATTTCTTCTATTTTTAATATAAACATTGTTTTAAAGCTGAATTATGCATCAACAGGAAACTGTGAAGGAAATACCAAAAAAAATAAATAAATATATGAAGCCAATTTCTGGAAAGGAATCTGTGATTCAGCAACTTCTGAGTAGGCATCTATGTCAACATTAAATCAGGCTGCTAGATCAGCATGTTCAAGTGAAGAGACAATATTCTTGGGGTCATTGTGATCAAGATAATATGTAAAGAAACAGAAGCCAATTAAGGCATTTAACTAAAAGGGATGAATCTGAGAAGTTAGGATAGTCAAAGATCAAACTAGTTTCACAGTCATAAATTCGTTCTAATTGGAAAAGTACAGAGTCTATTAAACCAGCTGAGGGTCCATTAAGATGCCCAAATGGAAAACAATAAGGTAAGTTCCAAAACCATCAGTCATCTTGTAAGCAATAGATTTTTGGGGAGTTTAGTAATGGAAAATTTAGGCTAAATAATGCAAGCTGAGTGAGTCATATACAGGAAGTCTAGCTCAAATGCTATTTAAATATTACATGCAGTGTTACAGAAGGAGAAATGGAGGAAGAACTTCAGAAAACTTGTAGCAAAATGATGATGTTAAATACAAACAAGGCATGGAAATGAAATGATAATACAAAGTACTCTCTCAGCCAAATGCATCTCACACTATGAAGAACAAAGGCCAGAAAATACTTGAAGTATAAAGATACCTTCATTTACATGATAGTACCCACATCTACATAACAATTAAAAACAGACAGGGGATCAATTATGAAGAATTGAAAAGAGAACTGGTTATAAGCAGTCTCAGACTTCTGATTATCTGGACTCTTTCACAAAGAGCTCAATTTTATAAATTCTAAATCACAAAGGTCCCAGATTTCTGTCATATCTGCAAAGAGATCTTGGTACACCATTATCAGTACAGTCGCATGTCAGTGCAATTTATTACATGATTCAAATCAGAATATACTTCTAGAAAATTTCCCAGAAGTCTACAGTAGAGGATTCTGACTCTCCTACTTTAGGACTATAACATTATACAGTGCATTAGAGGCTGAAGGCACAGAGCAACACAAAAGTTTAATTACTGTTCCTGTGTGGAACATTATAAATATTATGGCAGAGATATAGAAGTCAAGATAAGAAACCAAAATGGAAAAAAATACTGATGAGAAAATCACCTTAGAAATAACATCCTGAGGCAGAGGATATTGATGATGAATAGTAATAATATCCAAACTCAGGTAGAGCTGATGGCTCCAGCAAGAGCTGCAGAGATTTCGTTTTTGATGATATTAGTCACTTTTCTGTGGCTTATTAAAAGAATTCTAATTCAGTCAACCCTTCAACTCTGTCTCAGGTGGTATGATCTGAAGACAAAGATTACTCTGTTATACTTCCTTTCATGGAAGAATGCATTATAAATAAATAAATAAAATTAAAAAAATATATATATACATAACTTTCTGGGAGAAATAGGAACTATAAAAGGAACTGTTACTGAAATTATATTAAAAATATAGTTCTAGAAAGTGAAAGACTGTTGCATATTTTAAGGTTGCTTCAGGGTATTCCAGCAATCCCTTGATGTTAAAAAGAATAATGTTGGAAAGAGCCTTTTTCATCTTCTTCCAGACAGCACAAAAGCCCTTCCAATTCCAAAACAATCTTCAAATTCACAGTATGTTCTCATGCCATTAGAAGTGTCTGTTCATTGCTATACTGGCTTTACTACTGCTACACTAGTTTACTACTTTGTTTACCTTAGTGTATTTATTTTACTTTATAGACAAATTTATTTTTACTAAATATACTATTTTTATTTTGCTTCTATATTAATTTAGTATTTTATTTTTTACTACTGCTCTACTAGCTTAACTGCCACAATACTAGCTTTACTACTGCTGTAGTAGAGGTAAGCATACTAGAAAGCATAATACTTCATTGTAAAAAATAAAGGTACCATCCTTCCATCTCAGTATGAATTTGTGCATGACAGCTTGGAAAGGACGTTTCCAATGTATGATGAGAATGTAGACAGAAAAAGCAAGGAAGAAGAGATGCTGTGATATCTACTCCAAGGTTGGATTATTTGAATGAACGTGTAAAGCATGAGTATAAATATAGATCCGTAACAAGTTATCCATCTATATATGCTTTTGCAGAGGTGATTCATGGACTAATTCTGTACTACTGTTGCAGAGGAGGACTACAAAGATGACTAGAGGACTGAAGCACCTGTCATACAAAGACAGGCTGAGAGAGCTGGGCCCGTTTAGCCTAGAAAAGAGAAGACTGAGGGGAGACCTCATCAGTGTGTATAAATATCTGAGGAGAGGGTGTCAAGAGGATGGAGCCAATATCTTTTAAGTTGTGCTCAGCGACAGGATGAGGGACAATGGGCACAAACTGAAGCACAGTTCTGGCAGAATATAAGGGGGGCACCTCTTTACTGTGAGCGTGACAGAGCACTGGAACAGGTTGCCCAGAGAAGCTGTAGAGTCTCCTTCTCTGGAGATATTCAAAATCTGCCTGGATGCCATCCTGCACAATGTGTTCTAGGTGATCCTGCTTGGAAGGGGGGTTGGACTAGATGATCTTCAGAGGTCCCTTCCAACCTTGGCCATTCTGTGATTCTTCACATTTAATCAACCCTAGAGGGTCGGTACTGTTTTCCAGGGCTTCTCTGCTGACAGCAGCAGGAGACTGTCCAACTCCAAACAAAGGTGAATCTATTGCCATTGTGGCTTCTGTAATCTATTTCAGCTCAGCCTGCAGAGTAGAGAGTGTCACAGTAAACAAGACATTAGATTGTAATTAAACTGGTAATTAAACTGTAAATAACTTCAGCAAATAACCTTTTTTTACTCAAAGAAAACTGCCAAGGTTTTTTTAGAAGTGACTGCAAGAAAAATCAAAACAAGTTCTGTTTAAATTCAAGTACAAGGGAAGGCAAGCTAATATAAATCTTTTCATGGACATTTTTCCCCTGTAACCAAAAAAAAAAAAAAAAAAAAAAAGGCATGACCATTTTCCTTTAAAAAATCAGTCTGGTCAGAAGTAAAGCTTAATAACATTCAAAAGGAAAGCAAAAGTGAAGAGTTAGTTAAAAACAAATAAACAAACAAACACCTTAGCATTGAACAGGCCTTTTGTAATTTCAGAGGAATGACTGTTGCTCTAATAAATCCCTGAGGTAATTCTGCAGATACCTTTGTATTTATGAAGGAATAATAATTACAATTCCTTTCTGTGTTTATGGTGGGGAAAGTGGGGGTCATAGATTCCAGCAGAAGGAAGAAAGTTAAGGCAAAAAGGAGTCCACTGTAAATCTCAGAATAACTTAATCTAGGCTTTCATCTTCAGAAAGAACATTTTAATTTAGAATTCCAACATCAAAGATCATATGAAATCACCATTTCTTTGAAAATCCGCACTTAAGGACAAGAAGATACTGGTCAAAATCCTTAAACTAATTAGTACCAAACATTCCTCTGGGCTGAACTTTTCCCTAGGATCAAATTACAGAGCTTAAGCTAGAAATCTCTTAGTCTGATTTCAGTGTTGGCAAGGATGAGCTTCTAGTGACGAGGATCTTTATACTTTATCATGTCTGTCCTAAATTGCTTTGAGTCTACTTTTATTCTTCTTTTTTTTTTTTTTTCTTACCATTAAATAACATTCCTGACTAGTTACTTCTCTTAAGGTACAAACAAGAATTAAAAACAAAACAATAGCTTAGTGAGTTTTCCATTACTCAGCATGGAGCAATATATTGTCATTCTTCAGTATCAGTCATAATTCTGCTTTTACCTCCATCCCTAAAAGAAAGAAACCTTGCAGAAATGGGTTCAATGTCAAGGATGAAGAGAACAATTGTGATTGTCCAGATCATTTCACACTTAGGATTAGCAATGTCACCACAAAATATATTCTCAGGTGAACAGACTGAACATAATGAAAATAATGAAAATATATTCTCAGGTGAACAGAGAAGGAAAAGTAGAGGACTGGTAACTAAAAAGGTCAAAAGCAAAAAGCTAGGAAGATGTCAGGGGATTTTCATTCATGGATTTATGAGCACCTGAGGAAGGTGGTACTGCCCCAGACAAAGAACTACTGAGTAAGGAAGAAACTATGTCCCCAGTGTGCTAATGAAGTCTGCATTCCCTTAAAACTTCACATTTAAACTGAGGGTTTGAATTAAAATTATTCACTGCTACATTAACTTCTTTGGGTCTCTAAGATAGCTTGATTTATAGAAGATAGCAGTTGTGGAAACTGTGCTTTTAAAACAGAAAATCTACTAGAAATTTATACCTGTGCAATTGTGAGGAGAATTAAGCTTACTGGGTAGGTTTTATATTTTATTCACCTAAGTTTTTTAAAAGGCAGAAAGAAAAATAAAAAAAAAATAAATAAAATAAAAAAATAAAAAAGAAGAAAAAAAGAAAAGAAGACATATTGTAATGATTAAAAAATCAGGTTTGACTTGGATAAATAACTGTCAGGATTTGCAGAAGTGACACTACCACTGACCTTAACATCTTAACAACACAATTACAGTCAGAAAGCTCTATTCCCTTCTTCTGCTCATCCGATTTGAAAGCTACAGAAAAGCAATGTGGGAAACAAAACAAGCATTTTCGTCTGCAAACAAAATGGCGCTGACAGATAGAATTGTCAGAGGTAACTAGTTTACTGTATTGCATTTAGGCTAAAACATAGCTATGAAGAAACTGAAATTAAAAATTCTTCTCTCCTAATTATATTAATGACATATAATTTCCAGTTCATTTATCCATGTGTTTTGCAAGCTTTTACACAGAACAATAGTCTAAACATCAGAATTGTAAAGCAACTGCATTTCTGTAAGGGAAATACATATATTTTTTAAAAAGGACAGAAAATATTATGAAATGGTGACTGCTGTAAAAAATATCCTGACACCTTTATGGTTTGGCATTTAAAATATAAATAATAGGATAATTTCACTGTGCCTTTGAATGAAATGACTGTGTGAGGTACATACAAAATCATTTATTTATCAGAGTACTGATATTCAGAAGTACTTCTTGAAATTTAAAATATATTAACTAGTTTTGTACCCTAGTAACTATCCCATTTTTTCTTCACATTAATGTTTTTGCCTCCTCTGAATTGCTAGTGTAGAACTTGTCATGCTTCATGGCTAGGCCGGCTTTTTGGTGTATCTTTGCTATACGTCTGCTGCATGATGAAGGTTTTGTGGAGATCTCAAATTAGAGACATCAAGTTCAGGAAGCTTGAAGTGATAAGGTTTTAAATGCATTTCAATGGTATATTCTATTATGTATATTCATCTTTACTCTGCTCTCAGGGTGTTGTGAACATTAAGCATATTTTGCACTTACACAGGCAACTTATTTGAGGCTCTCAGAACTGAATCAATGTCATCCCTATTTTGTACTGGAGACTGCAGAATGACAGGAATGTCTCATATATATTGTGGCAAACTGCAAAGACAAAGTTTAAATCTCGACCCTCTCTGCAGAGGTAACAATAACTGCCATTACATAGAATCCCTGAGTGGCTGAGGCTGGCAGGGGCCTCTGGAGCCCGACAGGCCCAAGCCCTGCCCAAGCAGGGCCACCTGGAGCAGACTGCCAAGGGCCATGCCCAGGTGGCTTTTGAAGACTTCTACCTCGCTGGGCAGCTTATTCCAGTGCTCTGTCACATGCACAGTAAAGAATTGTTTCTTGATGTTCAGATGGAACCTCTTGTGTTTCATTTTGTGACCGTTGCCTCTTGTCCTGGCACTGGGCACCACTGAGAAGAGCCCAGCTCTGTCCTCTCTGCACCCTCCCTTTGAGTATTTATAAATATTGGTAACAAAGCCCTGAGCCTCCTCTTCTTCAGGTTGAAAACACAGCTCTTCCTTGTGCTTTGTCAGCTCCTCAGAATTAAATCAGAAATCACACTTGCCATTCTTTTTATTACAGTCATCCATATGATGCATGTGGTCACCAGTGACTAGAAATTTCACACTGGGGAAGCCATAACACTTACCACCATTGGGTAAGATTGGATATTAATAATACCTGGACACTCTGGAAGCCACAGCTTAGTAGTTATTCATTTTATAGAGGAGACTGTACCTGAAGGGAAAACCAGGACTTCAGTCCTCTTCGTCCTACCCGCACTGAAAATGCTGTTTTTCTGGAGTACCACTGTGAACACCACTTGGGAGAAAACTGATTTTAAAAGTGCAGAAGAAGATTAGGGAAATTTAGCTGGCAACCCAAAACTGAATCCCTGAACAAGGGGCACCATCTACAGGGGAACAGACTGACACTGACTCAGATCTGTCCCTGCATTACATGGATGACATCTGCACAAAACACATGCAAGTTGGTTTGACTACTCTTGAATACTCCTTCATAAAAGAGTATTTCCATCTTCATTTATACTACTGCAGTGTCCAGAAGCCCAGGGCAGAAAGCAGGAGCTCTCTGTTTTAGCTGCTACATAAGTGCAGATCAAAAAAGACCATCTCTGCCTAAACAACTTAGAAGCAGCAGATGTGTGCAGATCAAACACAAGAAAACAATGAAATCAAAATGACACATTGAGACAAATAGTCAGTGGACTAACAAGTTATTTGATTTTACCCTTTGAATTTTAGCTATGATAAGAAAACAACAACACTTTTATCTATTCCCTCTATCCAACTCACAGTCTCACACGTTGCTCCAAAAATCACCTTCATAATATACTTTATATGACACACTTGCTTTTGTTAGTAGTGTACAGCCATGAATTTACTCTAGTATTTACTTGTTTTACAGAAGGTTAATTCTCACATTTGGGACTTAGCTTTCTCACTTTGTTTTCATGTTTCATATTCTCCTAATGCAGACTTGGCTTCCTGACTAAGAATGTGAATTCTAAATACATCATCATCACCTAGTATGTACTGTGGAAACTTCACTGAACTCAGTGGGATGACAGTGCCCTAACGTGGGATTCCAAGTTTTTAATTTTCAGCTGTATGTGCCAGCCCTTGGATTCACAGTCAACTGGGAATAAAAACAATAAAGACTGGGTGTTTCATTTGCTAAGATGAGAAGTTTAAGACATCTGTGCTTGAACTCATGCAATCAGAGAACTTCTGTTTAAATGCTGACCCATTCCCCTAAACAAAAGCTAATTCTTTTGTCTTCAGACATACAAACTAGTCTTAGAATGAAAAACTTTAGAAAATGCCAAACCAAAAGAAAAATTGGAATAAAATAGCATGACAATGAAGAAAAAAAGTAAAAGCATCTTTCAGTTAAAAATAGGTACCTGTGATCTTGAGCAACACAAGGCTGGTGAATAATTTCGTCATGATGACACAATTCAATCAGTGTTATTTTACAGTTCTAAATTCTGCCTGATAAGTAAATTCTGCCTGATAAGTAAATTAACATGCTCATTCATCTCATTCATCTTCTGCTGATTTGCCCTCGTGAGTTGCCTGACTCCGCACCTTGTACATCTAATTGTGGCAGTGGTGATACTTGGTCACACAATGGCTGATGTACAAAAGACAACCAATAGCATCGTGGGCCCAAAGCCAGAGCCCTGACTGCTCTTTCTGATATGCTACAACTTCTGTTGCTCCTTAATTTGCCTCACTTCAGCGACTGTCATTCTAGTACCTGCTCTTTATATGCCATAAAAATTGCCAGGACAGGCCTGAGAATACTTCAGTTTCATTGGCTCTGGCGCAGGCTTCTTCCCTGTTTATGGAGCAAATGGGAGTCTTTTACTTTCAAAACTTAGCTTTTATGGCTCATATTGCTTTCTAATCTTGAGGTTTTATTTTGAAGCCATAGTATATAGAGAATGAAAAATAAAAATGGCAAAGGCAAACACTGCACCATTTCTGCTCTTGCTGTTTTATTCAGATTCTTCCCAGATGCTCCTGTACCTCTGGCTCAGTTGAAGTCTAAATTAAAAACAAGGAATATGAAGGATGGATCAGAGTCAGGTTCTTAATTTGTACTTATCGGGGTTCTTGATAAATCTTTTAAATTGTAGACACTACTTAATGTTCTCTTTTGATGCACATTAAAAAAAAAAAAGGACAGTTTTAGAACATCATCTTCTCTCACTGCATATTTCTTCCATTTTCTCATGACAGGACACCTTCTTCTTCCCTGAATAAAACTGTGAAAGACATAACAATAATAAATACAATGAGCTGTGTTTTTTTGAGTTAGTATCTAGCACTTGGCTACCACTCCCAGTGCTCATCAAACATTTCTAAGCTCTTCTAGAATGTCCTTGCCCATTCAGGATACATACATCATCCCTCAAGTTCCACAGCATCCTTGGGTTAAATTAAAGACCACGACTCAACAGTAACTGTCTATTTCCTTGAGGATGCAGTAGTGAAATAAAACTGGCTTGCAGGACTGGAGACCTCTTTCTGCATGAAGAAGCTTCGGGGCCTGAAAGGAACCAAAGCAAGTGTGTGTGCTAGAAGGAATGAAACTTTTGCAGCAATTTCTCCAATGCAAATTATCAAGCTCGGAAAAGATTAGGTGCAGTATCTCCCACAACCTGCCAGCCCCTACCAAATTTGTCCTTAAAAAAAGTATATACGTATATAAGTGTGTGTGCAGATTAATTGTGTATGCTCTGTGACAGGCAGAGAGCAAGAAAGGGATGGTATACACTCTTCAGGGCTACTGCTATATAGCATTTCTTTTCCTTACTGTCTGTGAACTATGAAAAAGTCATCGGGCTTAAACGATGGTTTTTTGTCTTTGCTCAAATACAAAGACAGGATATGAAGTGTCATGCCTTGCAAACACCAGACTCTCTCAGACGTCTGGCTGTGTGGCTGTTAGGAGCACAGTATCAAGTCCATATAGTTATTAGCATTGACATTTTTTTATTTTATTTATTTTTTAACTGAACAGATAAATGATCCCAGAGAAAACAGTCCTTGAGATCTGCAGTACTGGGAGAGAGAAGGAGTCATATTTTTTAAATTGTACCGGGTGATCTGGGCACAGGTGACTGTATGTCTGTATGCACAGGTTAAATTATGTTGGCTTCTCCTTTAGGTAGCTCAGCAGGAGCAGTTACTTGCTTTCCTTTCCTGTCTTCTCTCTCACGACCAAATGTGCCCGTACAAGAGTCGTAACATGACTAACAGACCTAAGAGCACGTCCAACTCTGGTGGTATCAGAAAACGTGTAAGTGAACTGAGCTGGTAAAGGGCTGCGATTTTCAGAGGCAAATGCCACCACAAAAGTATGGCTGGGGAACGACAGCATGATGATGGTTTGGGGAAGGCACAGTTAAATCACTCACTTCTGAGACATGCCAGGGAGCTTCTTGACTTTCTCAGGTACCTGCTAATATTGGCATGCAGAAGGGGCTCCCCTGTTTGCCAGGATTTCCTGTTCATCAGATTAAACTATAATTTAGATGACTGTCACTCTTGTGTGTGCTAGGGGAAGCCAACTACATGGCTGTCGGACACATCACCTCTTGCTCAAGTTTTCTGAAAATAAATGTAATTCAGCACCATGCTGCACCACTGTGTATCGAGTCTGGGCTAGAACCTGCATCTTGGGTACCCATCATTAAAGGTTATGGAAAAGTCTTACCTAAATATCACCCTATTATTTTTACAGTCTTGCAACTGAGATGAGAATTTCCTCTCGTGACACTGAGGTACAGATGCAGCAATAACAGATGCTGAAGAACGAAGAACTTTAGCCCTCCGTGCTTCTAAAAGCCAAACTTACATCTAAATCTATTCCCATTTCCCTCTGGAGCCCGGACAGCTCTTTATGTTGCATTAAACACCAGATAAATAGGACAGATCTAATTAAAAGTAGGAGTGCGCTTCCCTTAATTGAACGTGTCACGGTTACGTTTCGCAGCCCGGCGTTAATCAAAGCTGCGGCTCGGCGGGGACGCCCCCCGGGAATCGAGTTACCCGCTGCGGGCCCTTACCTGGGGGCGATGCGGGCTGCTCCGGGGCGAGCCCAGCACCGGTGGGTCGCCACCGCCACCGCCTCCGCTTCCCGCAGCGGTGCGCGGGGCCGCGCGGGGCCGCGCACGGAACGGGGTGCGCGCGGCCGCGCGGGGATGCCCTCGGCGCCCGGCCCCGCCCGACGGGGCGGCCGGGGACCGGGCGGCCGCGGGATGGGCGAGGCCGGCGCGGCGGCTCCACCCATGCTGGGCGCCGCGCGATTGGCCGGCGGCTCCGTTCTCCCCGCCCCCCAGCCAATGAGGGCGGTGGGCCGGGGGTGATGGGCTGCCTCTCGCGGGAGGGATTCCTGGAGACGCTGCAGTGTGGCGGCGCTCCCGGCGCCGCGCAGCCCCCGGGCCGCCTCCGCCTCGCCTCGCCCTGCCCGCCGGCGCCCACCGCCGCCCGAACTTAACGCCCGGCGCGCCGCCTGCCCGCTGGGGGCATAGGGACGGGGTGGGGAAGGGAAGAAGGGAAGGGAGAAGGGGGGTGTACAGCCTGCCTTGCGCGGGGGCGCACCGCTCCGCGCCGCTCCGCGCACCGGGAGGGGCCGGGGCTGAGCGCGGCCCCGCCGCGGGGGGAGCGCTGAAGGACGCGCCGGCAGCGCCCGCCCCGGTTGCCAGGTAAGGCAGCGCCCCGGGGCTGCCCGCCGCCGGGGGGGTAGGGGGGGAGTGGGAATGGGAGGGGGGGCGCACGCTGCGGGGGGGCGGGGAGCGGCTGGCACAGCGGGGGCGCCCCCCTCGCCCCCCTCTCCCACCCTCCTCCGTCTCCATCCTCTCGTCCTCCTCCCGCTCCGGCAGCGGGCGCGGCGCCCGCCGCCCTCCCGGCGCTGCCCGGGTCCGGAGGCGGCGGGGAGGCGGCCCCGGGGCGGTTTGGGGCTCCCCCGGCCGTGCCCTGCCCGTGGCCGGGCGCTCTGCCGCTGTCCGGCAGCGGCGGGGCGCGGCCGGGAGGGGCGGCGGGGGCACGGCGGGTGCCAGCGCCCGGCCCCACCTTCCCCCCCTCCCTCTCGTAGGGGCAGCCTCTAATCACTGGCGTTACAATTAAAAAAGAAAAAAAGAAAAAAAAAAACACACAATCCTCTCATACTTAGCGATGAAGCCCATTCTTTTTTTTTCCATGCGATTTCATCTGGGGTTCCTCGGACGTTGTTGCCCTCCCCTTCTGTGTGCTGCCTGCCTTGCTGTGGTTTCTGGGGTATTGTGCCCTGCTTTGTATGCTCGCCCGCTCTGGGTACGGCATCAGCACTCCGTTTAAAAGTTAATTTGGCTTATCAAACTCTTCGAGGTGGAGTAGTGAGGAAGTGGCGAAGAATGTTAATGTTTCTTTTGTTTCGAGGCTTCTGAAATAAAGATATCAAATGCCTATCGGTTTCTAGTAGTCCGCATAGTAAATAAATTAAATGTAGTCATTGGAATGAGCCTTTATGGCACTTTCAACAATCTGTAATTCAATCATCTCTGATACAAGCTGCCTTTTGCTATTATTCATCAGACCCAGCTGAGTGATTTCTGTCAGATGGGAAGTGGTAGAGAGAAATCTCTAGGTAAATGTAACTGAAAAGCTTTGCAAGTGGAGTCCTAAATGAGCACAGAAAAGCACTTGGCCACAATCTGGAGACAGATGTTAGCATCCAAATAAATCATTTCTTCTGATTGTCAGGGGGATGTCAAGTCTCATTTTCCTTATTTAGTAGCCATTTGCAAGTGAAGAACAGGGAGCTCCGTGTTTATGACCTTGTAAACTCAATGCAGAATGCTGTAATTCAATAGTATTTCACTCTGAAATACTATTTTCCGTACAAAGGTCAGTACGGTAATTCTAGATGCACGTACGTGTTGTAGACCACAGCAAGGCTACTGGATCAGCAACGGCAGTATTGATCCTTTGAGCGCTATGTAATGTGCCATCCGTGTTCGGCGTTAATCTATTGCGTGCTGTTTGAACTGCTTTGTTGTCTGAGAGAGTTCTTTCGTCCTGAGAAACAGCAGACAATAGTTGGAGACGCAAGAGGAGACTCCTTTCCCTGGTGGGTAGGTATCTAGAGTTAGAGAAGCAGTTGTTGTAGAAATGACCCTGAAAAGGGGGGAGCTTTTGGGTACAAGGACAAGTGGGCAGGAAACTTAATTTGCTTTGAGTGTATGAATTGACATCTCCTGCCATGCTTAAATAAACCTGCTCAGAGAAAGTGTAAGGGAATTCCGTGTGTGCCTAGAATAGTATTTTCTTGTCACTTGTTTGTTTCTTGGAAACAAATGACCTGATTTTATGTCTTCAGAGACAAATATGTGTGTGTGTGTGTGCATGTGTGTATATATATGTATTTTTTTCTTCTTACAAGCTTTTTGGGGATTGTACTTCCATTAGTAGTGTCCGACGGGAATATACTTTAATATGGTCTATTACTTGGCTTCTGGTATAGTTGCTCAAAATTTGCATGCATGCAATTCATAAATTGAAAACTACATAGCTTAAAAACATAGTGTAGGCAGCTTGAGTGAGAAGAGATAATTTAAAAAAGAACCACAGGGCAGAAGATAATGACATACTGTAGGAAATAATCATACTCCTGCACTTGCAAAAGCATGAAATGTTCCAGTGTAGCCATTTCATACAAGACCAATTTTCCTTCACATTAAGATTGCCTAAGTGAGCCTTATTAATGTTTGATGCAAAAGATGCTAAATCCATTTTAAGGATTGATACTGGAATTTAAAGAGGTAGCTCACAGACTAACAGTGCAGTTCTAACACTTCCACAGAACAAATGTGGAAAATAATCACTCGCCGTGTATGTCATAGCCGTGCAAATGGGATACAGCATTCCTTGTGACAATGACGCACTAGAAGACGTTTCAGAACTACAGATTTAAAACAGTATTTGGTTTAACAATCTGAAACTTTCCCTTACCTTAATCATAACTTGAATCAGATATAAGAACCCAGAAAATGTTCAGCTTTGGTTAGCATAGTAGCTTAGAAGGTGTAAGATAAAGAAAGGTTCTGTTTGTCAGAAACCTAGGGGGGGAGGAAAAAAAAATCTATACTTTTCCAGCTGGCGTTGAGAGACCGGAAACATAAAATCAATTTTTATGGTCTTTTGGCAGGGTTCACTGTTACACGTAAAAAAGAAGTAGTAGCAGCTAAGGGTCTTGACAGAAGTTTTTAAGCCACTCAGCCATACAGAACTCTGCTAATTGATGCTTCCTCACATGAAAACAAAGCTTTCGTTTAGTATGTTGTAGGCTTTTCTTGTCCATTCTGCAGTCTGAACACAATCTTAAAAATATTTCTATGTAAACGTGTGGTCTTATATTTATATATCTAGGAGTTTAAATGCATATATGATTTCTTACTGGGAAGTTCCTAATTAAGAGGAAGTTCCAAATTAAGAGTGTGTGCAACCTTGTATTGCCTGTTGTGGAAGAGACATCGAAGTTTGCAATACAATTGGAAAGAAAAAGAAAATTTCTCTGTGTGATCCAGAATAGAAGCATGGAGGAATTATTACGCATGGATACAAGGATCTCCTTCCCTCTGCTGGTGATGCCCATAAAAATGTTCAGTTTCACAAAGAAATACTTGGTCATTTGATTTACTTTGATTCTCTACAGAATGCTTGTCTTAAACACTACTCTGTATCTAGGAAGAAGCTTAATTAGAAATACACATAAGGGAAACTTGTTAGCCAGCTATGAATTTGTGTTTACCACTGACATTTACTAAAGATACTTGAGGTTAAAATAAAAGCATTTGCCAGACTGAATAAACAAAGCATTATGTTAACAAATATTTTCAGGATCTTTATGTACAAATGTTGTCTTTGCTAGAGGAGCTTTACTCCTTCCTAATACACTCTTAAGAGGGGGGATTAGGAAATGCTGGTTACACTGCTGTATCTTTTGCAAAAATACCAGATACCAAAGCAGGTGGATTAGAAGCAGGACAACTGGCAACAGCTCTTTGTAATTTTTGTTGGTGAGAGGGTAAGAGCAGGCTATGGGCAATCTCTGTCAGGAAGTACAGGAACAAGCAGAATGGCTTGTACAAGCAATGCGTGGAAAAAGTTGTCTGGCTTAAATAAGTTAAGCAAAAAAAATTTTTTTGAGACATAATGCAAAAGCAAGAGATTAGCTGTAATAAAATAACTCCCTCAGCACTTTTATTATCATTACTAGTCTGAAGGCATTTTTCTGGAATTGCAGGCACTGAACACTTTGTCTCCATTGTAGAAGGAGTGATGCTGCCATCTTTTAGATTCCGAGAGATTTGCCAATTCAAGATGTCACTTTCTTTTTTAGTCATCCCTAAAGATGCTGGGAAAGATGTGTCAGAACACAAAGTAAATCCAGATTGCTTCCTGTTTAGCATAATTATCTGATAAGCTACTAATACCATTATTTAAAAATGGAAGACCATAGAAATACAAAGAAGTGTTATCAGAAATTTACCGAACTGGTTGGATTTCATTAACTCTGGATAATTATACTAATATAATAATCAAGCACAGTAAAACTTTATTTAGAAGTAGCCAAAACCAATGTGTTTATTTAATTATGCTGTCTATACTTATCAGCTATTATTCAGGATTTACAGTAGTACCCTAATGTAATTATTTTAATAATGTAGCCAAGGTTATGGTGACTAGGTAGTACAGTGCCTCAGATACATGAGAATACATGCCTCAAAGCTGCTCAGTGATTTAATGAAGTTGATTATAAATCTATTTGTGAGTTCTGCTTCATACCCTTTATCTGAATGGTATTGGCTTCTTACGTGTAGCTGAAAATCAATGTAGCAGTTGCAATATGGGAAAGCTGGTAAATGTCACCCAAGCTTTGAGACAAGATTGCTAGCAAGCTGCCTCATCTTCTTGTATTTGAATAGCCTTGTGGCAATTAATAATTGGAGTGCTTTTATGGAAGGCATTGTGGAAATAAAGACCCATGTAAAAAGGTTTACCTGGTTCAGGATGCTCACTAACAGTGATAAAATTTCTAGATATGCACATGCACATACGCAATTGACGGGTGGATGTTAAACCTAGCTCTTCTTGTTCTAAAAACTTAATAACTGCTTGCTACATGCAATTTTTATTTATATTTTTATTCCCTTCTAGAGCTATGGGGAGTATTTCTTTACAATTAATCTATTTCTATTTGATTTCTATCATCAAATCTTGAAGTCTTAGAAGATGGCATGATGGTTACAGTTGGAGTGCTACTTTGTTTTAAAAGGCTCCACACAGTAACTTGAAGAAATCATAGAGTGGGATGGTGACATTCTGAATTAGTGTCCTAGAAGACTAAATTTGTTACCAAGTAGTGGAAGGCTAAAGATTGATAGCATCCAAATCTGCTTTGTTTAAAGGAAAATGTTTTAATTTAAATGTACAAAACAAATGTATGCTGTTGAAATTGTCAGTTTTTTTTTTATTTTATTTTATTTTTATTTTAAGGCATTTGATTTAGCTTAATGTGGTGTACTAAGAAATAGTACTGCAGAAGATCACCATTGTCCATGTGAATGGGTTAATTTTTATTTTAACTTGATCAATCACAGAAGAAATAGTATAGGAGGAAACACTGTCTCCATTATGCCAACTCTATTCATTACCTTTAACAAAGATCAGGAATAAAATACTTTTTTGTGCCGATTTTATTCTCATGAATATGTAATAAAGTTGAAGCAAGTGTTATTATAGATTGTCTTCAATTTTTTTTCTCATCCTACTACATCTAAATGTGTATTTTAACAAACTGAAGTGTACTATTTTGCCTACTTCCTTTTTTTTTATTTTTTTTTAATCTTTTCTCCCAGAGCAGTGACACCAAAAGGACTTAGGGATTACATCGAGGGAACATCATCTGTCATTGTCACTAAAGAGCAGAGAAGCTGTATGTGGTCATAAACACTGAACTGTTGAGGGTAGAAAAGATGCCCAGCTTCAAAGGGGATGCTGGACAACTAATTAGTTTAGAGAAGAGACTCGGGAGTACAGTGTCTTAGGGCAAATATGCTTCTTGGTGAGAGTCAAAAGAGACTGTATTCTCTTTGGAAAACTGTATATAACAAGAGCTTCCTTGATTCCTGCACAGTGAAAATACTGTTATTCATATACAATACTGTAGTACTCTACAGTATGTCATGGAGCAGCCTGGGTGGGTCTGCGAGCTTGAGGAGTTTGGACTAGAAGGTATCAGATTTTATCTATTAGAATAGTAAGCATATGGTCCAGTTTACTGAGGAGATAACACTTTCTGCTCAAAGTCCCTAGATTGGTATTTCATCTCTTTTTACATACATCAAGTACAAGTTCTAGTTTTGATAAGGAAGTTGCTGGATATTTTTTTGTATTAATCCGTGAGAACAGACCGGATAATCATCTGGCCTTAAAATTGCTGACCTCTTGAACTTGCTGCCATTAACTCCTCTTGAGTGTCTTGGATGAGGTTATTGTTTTTTGCTTTTTTTTCTGTAAAAGGTCTTGTGACATGTTATTCTTGTAGTGTGAAGAGATTTGGTCTGAAATTCTCTTAAGCTGCCCTTTTATTTTATAATCCTATTTTGTCCTACCTTACTGACAAGACACTTCTGTGTATCTATCTATCTGGTATTAATCTTTGAGACCTGATTTAAAGCTCGTTGAAATAAATGGAAAGAACAGTAACTTATAAAATTATATGTTGTATTTATAATAGGATACTGTTTAAAAGGATATTGGTTCTCCCACATTTGAAAGAATAACAAGCAATATCTTGCATCTCATCAGTTTGGCCTGGGCCTGTGTAAATGTACTGTTTATTGGTTTGCAGATGCCCAAGAGAATGGTTCTACCTGAAGGTCTGCCTTCTACCAAATCTGTTCTGGAGCCAGCCTTGCATGTAGCAACACTTGGGCATGGTATTTGAGTTGGGGAACTCTGCATCCTGCACAGTACCTTGCACCAGGAGAACTTTGTGTCGCTTAGAGTCTTCCGTGTCCTCTTTCCACCTGTCAAGCTATGGGTGTTTAATTGTTGGTATTGATAGCACAATAAGTGCTCCTTCTAAGGAGGATACAGTCTTACCGAAATGGAAAGTGAGGTATCTTTGAGAGTGTCCTCCCGTTGAATTGCTGAAGATATGTCCTTGCATAGTCCAGGCAAGGATGGGATACAAACGTGTACTTGACCAGAAATGGAACAACATCTTGACTCTGCAGGATTTTGTAGAAATTATAGGATTTCTGCATCCTGAAATTAGCGTACTTTTCTATAACAGCTGACATCTTTGATTAAAGATAAATTTGTTAAACTGTTGCATTTGATAAGCCTATCTGGGAGATATTAATAACTCCTCAGATAAAGTCTGCTTTTTTTCTGTAGTTTTCCTTTTTGTCAAAGATGTTTTTTCCTATATTAATAACAAGAAGATACCTTGCATTTGTTCTTCAGATTCAGCTTTATTGCATTAAGCTTTCTTAGCTTATTCATCTGCTACTTAGAGCAGAGAAACAACAGGAGAATGTTCGTGTGACCTTGACAGAGGTCAATTCCTGTTTCACGTTCTGCTGTAGCTAGGTAAGGCCTTCAGCACTCTTGTCTTGTAAATTTGTTTCAATCCTACATGATAGGATTGAAAGGTATTTTTCTATATTAATGTGTATGAGTACTTCTTTACTGAGAAAGTTGTAAAACTGAAAACTTAAATAAAATCATCTGGGACAAAAATGCCTGAAGTCATAGGCTGTAGACTCTTTTTGTCATTTTCCAAATATATGTCCACTTTTGATAATAACTTGGACTTATGTTAATATTTAATATGCAAATATTGGCTTTACAAGTTGTACACTGGCTAATAATTGTGAGCTGTTTACTCTAGAGTAAATTCTTCATAAATATTGATGAAAGTTCTGTATGGTTATAGGTGAACAAGGCATTGAACTTGCTATGAAAATCATCATTCTAGAATAATAATAATAGTAGTTCTAATGATTCTATCCCAGTGTCAAGCAGGTATAAAAACACAGAACTTTGAACTGAATACTGTTTACCCAAGTAGTGTCATCTGGCTTTCAAAGCAGCAGCCAGACAAATGTTCACTAAAGGTGGTGGATCAGACTTCTGCAGGCATGGTAGACACTGTCTACACTGTCAGTTACTGGAGAACTCATACATATCCCTAAAGCTGAAATTTACTTCTGCTTCTCCATATAAATAAGGTCAGATGGAAATCCTGTCAATGGGATTCCAAGATGTATTGCATACAGATGAAAGAAAAAAGAATCAGCACAGTTTTAATGGGACTTGTCAGTTTTCCTGTAGTTACGGCTTTGGAATTTCCATTTGGTGTGAAAATGATACTTGAATATTTAATTTGCTTTGGGTTGAAATTTGGCTCTTAGGAATGGTCGAATATTCTTATCTTAACATCTGAATTGTTCAACAGTGTTCACTGATTTCACAGAATAAAGCTAGATTTGCTGGAAGAAGTCATCACCTAGCATCTTTTAGTCAGTGGTGTTACTGGTTTCTGCCACACACAGTTCAGACTGCTGTGATGAAGAAAAGTAATTAATTTGGGGTTGGGAAAGGGAGGGGTTAAGAAGAACAAAATCTTAGCATCATTTTCAGTGTGCTGGCTTCAGAAATTTTAAGTAGGTGAAACTGCGAAGTTGAAAGGAGTGGACAGAAGACCATAGGTGGATATAGTGAGTACCAAGCCTAGTCAAAGATGTATTTGGTCTATTATAGTGAACAGATTATTCAGGGTTCTCTTCCCTTCCATTAGGCCAAATACTGAATATTTTACAGGCCCTTTTAGGATAGATGCATAGAGTTTTGAATAGCGAAGGAATTATGCTGATGAGGCAACATACACGTAAACACCTTTAAACTGAGGGGAAAAATGGCTGAACTATAGCCATAGTGCTAGTAAGATACTTAAGATAGTTGCTTCAATCACACTTAGAATTTATTTGAAATAATTATTTCTAAGTACAAAGTTTGAGAGGTGTATTTGTAAATTTACAACTGTTATTGTTTATCTTATGCCCTAGGGTTTAAAAGAAAAAAAGTAGGGGAATGTACTGAAACTGTTCTATTCTTTAAGGCCATCAGCAAGTCCATTGATTGTGATGAGTTGGGTTTGTTTTAGTTTAAAATTATTGCTTCATTATCAGTTGCTGCATGAGTTCTTTGTGTGTACATGAAACCACAACAGGACTGGGAGGAACTAAAGGTAATGTTGGCTTACAGTGAAGTGTGAGAATGGAGGGACTGTATGTTGTTCAAGGACAGTCAAAATTCTGTACATGTTGGTTCTGGGATGATGATTCTCTAGTTTGAATCACTACATGCCAGAGATGTAACCAAGGTCAGCTGGTTAGTCTCAGCAAGGCTAGTATGCAACAAGAGCCATCATCTCACAGATACGCATTTGAACTGTGCACAGGAGCTATCAATTGCAGTAAATGCACGTTGTTTCTTTTCCCCCCTTGATAAGGTGCATGGATCTAGGCTACAATGGACACGATGAAATTTTGTTTCCTGCCACAAAGCAAGCAACTGCTTCAGGCCACATTGCTTTTTCCATTGGATTTGCCTTAATGTTGTACATCCAATTCTGTCTGGCTTAGACCAGGATTCTTGTTAATGCATTTCTCAGTAAATCATATTTCCTTTCATTAGATGCGTTGACTTACATCTCAGAAACTTGTATATACATACTTTTTTTTTTCAAAGCACTTACATATGAGTTGGAAGGTTGCATAAAAAGTCATTTATTGTCACCTTCACTTAAAATAGCTATTTAGGCTTTTAAACCTATTCTGATGTCGTAGGCTACTTGCTTGCCTTGACACATAGGAAAAATCAAAAGTGGCACTTTAGTTTTTTTGGCAAACATCCTAATGTATAGTAGGCAGGCTTTTTTATGGAACAAAGAAAATGAGTAAGGGCTGATGGAGGATGTAGAGAGGTGAGCAGTTAACACTGAATTCCAAATATGGGTTGTAACCAGTGACAGCTGTTTCATCAAGTGTTGCTCCATGTGTGCGAGAAGCAGTGTTTGCTTAGCAGTCTCTTTAGAACAGGGCCTGACATACCTTGTAATGTGTTTATACTGTGTCTAACATAATAGGATCCAGAGCTTTGTCTGAGGATGAGGCCTGTTGTGCAAAACAAATAATAATTAGCCCAAATGTTGAAAAAGTGACATTATTTAAGGCACCTAGAGATCAATAAACAATTCATTGCTGTAAACATATTGACCATCTCCTTGAAAGGAGATTTTAATTTTAATTGTGTCACAGAAATTTCATACATGAAAAAGTGAACAGACCTGTTAAGCATTCTGTTAGATATAATTTATGTTTTGCTGGTCATTGAGGCTGTACTGTTTGTGCTGGGGGACTTGGACACTCAGTTTTCAGTTCCAATTTGAAACCAGGCTGAGTTATTCTTTTCAACCTCTTTCATTGTGATATAACTTATGAATCTATCAATTTTAAATGGGGGGAAGGGAGGAGAGTTCCCCAGTAATGTGATTTGCCACTTTCCAGCTGAAAACTGGGTAAACTGTTTGGCTTGCTCATAAAGAAAGCTGTTTTTATGCATAATGCCATGTTCACAACTGAGATTTGAATTACTTGCAGGAGGGATGGTACAAAGGGGCTGGATTTTAGCTTTGTGTGGCCAGAAGGGAATTTATCTGGCGTAAAGCAGATAAACTAGTTCCAACTCCAGTAATACTTAAGAGGCTAGCTACTTCATGCCAGAAAACAATTTCTAAAGGTTTCTGTGATAGGGGAATTAGCAGAGTTCTGCTACATCAGCTTCCCCAGTACAAGAGCCAGTTCCTCTCTCTGGAGATTGGTGTAATTGTTAGAATCTTCTGCCCCCCCTTTCAATCAGGAGTTGGTACAGGAGAAACTCTTCACAGTCTGATATGTGATACTGTAAATGGGTGAAACAAATTGAAAGACAAGACTTACCTCATCTGTCTTAAAGATAGACCCAAACTGTTACCAAGAGTTCAGGTTAGGGTTAGCTTTTTGTAAATAAATACAAGTATGTGTGCAACAGATAGATTAGCGGCTGCTATGTAATATAAACAAAACAACTAAGTAGCACAGGGTGGGCTTCATATGAGTCGTATTGATGTGGTGAAACCTAAATCCCATTTGACAGATGGGGATCAATGGCAGAGGGAGATTAAGGATAGGATTCATCTCATTTAACTTTAAATACTTTCAGAAGGTGATTCATTTGACCTAAGTTGAGCTGTGAGATGGACTGCTCTCTGGAGGTATCAGTTCCTTTCCAGTGACTGTAAAAAGTCTGAGATCACTAGATGAGACTTAATCAGCTAATTTTTAGATGCCTAACGTGGACCATTTAAATCCTAAATTATGTGCCTATGGCCTTACTGAGGAGCATAGGGCAAGGCTAAAAACTGAACCCAGGTTTTATGAATTCAAATTAATAGCAAATAACTAATTGCCATAGCATCTTTTCTGTGAAGAGAATTGGATCGTTTAAAACTAGTAATACATGGTGAATGCCAAAAACTGCATTCAACAGTTGCAAATAAAAAGAAGTAATTGGACCTAAAAGGGGATGTATATATATATATATAAGTAAATTAAAATCTGGTTCAATTTCTTTATTTTGCTCAGTCTAGTATGTCATTTGTGGGAATCAAAAAAAAAAATAACAAAAAATAACAACAACAAAAAAAAGTTTTATGCAAGACTCTAGATTTAAAAAGAATATACAGAGCTAAACTTGCATGTTTTGCTATATATGATAGCTGATCAGTCTTTTCAGAATCTGCAGAGCTGTCAGGAAAGAACAAGCTTTATATGCACAAATAGCATTTTTAATAGTCATTAAAACTTTCTTGTGGGGACCATGGGAAGATGGACATCTTGTCAGTGACACCATAAAGGGTCTGTTGTGTTGGGGGGCAGGGAGAGAATATTCCACTAATAGTTATCGGAGCTAAAGTTGGTCTTGTCCAGTCTGCACTGATAATTGGGATTGCGTGAGAGGAGACTCCTTACATTCCTATGCATCGCAACAATTGCGAGATGGTGTTTCCTGAGACCTGCATGTTAAAACCATCACAGAGTGTTACCTCCTTTGCTAAGCTTTGGATCTTGCCTGAAGTGTGCAGATCTGCACAAATAGGAGTGATGGAAATAATCAAACTTGGAAAAGTAAGGAGCAACTTGTATTGTCTCTCCTCTGATCAGAAAAGCTCTCAGGGTAGAGAAGAAAAGCAGTGTTTTTTTTTTTTGTTTGTTTGTTCTTTTTCAACATTGCAACAGCGTCTTTTTTTTTTCCCCTCTCTCAGAGCTGCAATAAGTTTTGCATCTGAATCAGATGCAGTGCTTTTGGGGGTTAGCTTGGTTCCTTCTTGTTTGACTTCCCAACTATTTACCTTTATGTACTTTAAGGCTGTGGGTTGTCATACTTTTTGACGGAAATTAAATTTTCTGAGCTATAGTGCAGAATCTGTTTAAGTAGACTTCTGTAACTTGTACATAGAAATGTAATCAGATGATCCTCGTAATATATGACCCCCTTAAAATCATGGCATCACATCATTTTGCATGGGAATATACTGTGACATTAAAGCTTCAGGGTGTAAACTATTTGTTTCAATGAAGTGCTATAAGGAAAAAGCAGAACAGGAAAAAACTCTTCTATATTAAGATAAAATTGGCAATGCAGGGAATAAAATAGGATGTATATATTAAGCTTATACGATCTTTTCCTTTAAAGAATTCAAAAATGGCAGTTGTTTTCACTGTACTGTGTATAGTAAGAACTGTATTTTCATGTTATGTGTAAAGTGTTAAATTTGAATGCTCTAGAAAGAAAAATCCAATACCCTGAAAAATTACATCACAGCAAAGTGGTTGTCTTGATGTTTTCGGTCACCAGAACTTCTTGTTCAGTTCTATCCCCCTTTGAGTTAGCAGCTAAATATCATATTTTCATAGCTAAATGAACCTTTATAAGCTAGACAACAACTATATATGTGTACAGAACAGTAGATCTAAAATTTGTCACACTGTCACAGTACAACTGTTTTCTTTACAAATAAGGAAATTGTTAGTTATCTGCATTTTCTCTCTGCCCTACTTTCCCCCCACACATTGATATTCACCCATATGAAAGCGGCCAATTATACTTCGGCCATTGCATAAATAATGCAGAAGTTGTCAGTAGCAGAGGAAAATTTGTGTTAGAAACCTAGGGTAGTGAATAGAGAAATAAAAGCATCTTTTAATGAGGGCAATAATCTTTGTTTTTATAGCACTTCAAGTTAAAAAGGTATGTGTATTTTAACCTATTAGCAGTTTCTAATTCTTCACCTAAGGAGTGGCTGTAATAAGTTCCCAGTTTAGTTTTCCATTAGGATATTTTGTTCTGCAGTACTTTTTCCAGCTGTTTTTCCCAGTACCTCCTCAGAGCAGGCACTGGTGTCTCCCTAGGTTGGGAGCAGGAGTGGAGTCTGAGATGGAGGAATGTCCTGAGATCACAGCGAGGCTCACCAAAAATATCCATCTCTTTCCCCTGGATCTGTGAAAAGCACTTGGAACATGCCGTACAACCTGGAGTTAGGCTACCTTGAAAGTAATGTAATCAGGCTCATTATAGGTAGACTCCTGAAGCTGGGGAGCATCTGGGCCAGCTCTCAGGAGCTGTTGCAGGTATGCAAGGGCCTAGGCACTTGCTGGAGTTGCCATGACGTTGCCCTAGCTAAATAGTATGTTATTAGGGTAGCTAATTGCCAGCTGACTCTTCTGGGGGAAGGCCAAAATCTGATCTCAGATAACATACAGAATTTAACTTCTATTTTTTCTCCTCCAACTGCTGTTTCTCTTGAGTATTATTCAGAGAGAGACTTTGTGGCCTTCAACTTAGTTGCATGTCAGCCACCATGCCAAGGGGCTCACCAGCCTCACAGTGATTTCCAGTGAAACTTGCTGGACTACGTGCCTGCTCTGTCTGTGATGTCTCTTACTAGGTCACAGACATCAGATTAACAGTGTACTAGCCCTTGCCTCATGTAGTTGACTTTGTTTTCAAATGGTGATGCTCTAAATGTAGTCATTAAAAGGATACTTGTAAAGGGAGATAAAAATTGCATCTTCACTGAGGCTTAAAACAGGAGTAATAAACAGGAGATAAGCAAGTATCTCTTTGTGTTTTTTTTTTTGTTTGTTTTTTTTTTTATCGGGGAGCTCAATTTTTCCTCGTTATCTTTACTCTTTCATGATTGAGCTGTTTGTATCCAGATGGTGGCTATATGTGTGAGGGCTGGGACGTGCACTGGCCAGTTTGTTCAGCAGCATGCATCTCCTCAAGCAGAGCCCGAGCAACTGCCTCTCCTGCAGCTATCGGCTTTGGTGCTTTCATTTCCCAACCCAGAGCCACTGCAGCATCATCCTTCTGTGGGAGGAAGGATTTATTTATTTACTTATTTTTTAAAACAAATGCTGTTGTTGGATTGCTTTTACCTATGGCTTTGTTAGGGTTTGAATTGACTGGACACTTTCCCCACATCTTCAGTTATACCTTGTCTTTTCTCCCATACTTTTTTAAAACCTAAGTGGGAGGGGAATAAAAATTAATCACAGATAGGGTAATAAGCTCTGGTTAGAAGACAGACACATAGCATGTAGCATACTGGAAAGGCTAAAGATCTGCTATGTACATAGTCAAAAAATAACTTTTTAATATAATAGGCAAGGTGATTAGGTATCACCCTATTAACCAGGGTGGCTTATCACAGTGATTCAAGGGGTTTAATCAGCAGTTCTTCAGTGGTTAAGTCTGAATTTCTGGGTGGTGCTGTTCTGCTCTCCTGGAAAGCGTGGTGGTGGTTGATGGGCAAACACTGAAGTCCATGTGGTAAGGCACTGATCCTGTACAGTGCATGTCACTCTCTGAGCCTCTGGAAATCCCTTTGAAGTTAAAATAAAGTACACATTCACTAGTACAGGTTTGTTTGTTGTTTTTGTTGTTTTTGTTTTTGTTTTTTTTTTTTTTTTTTGAGGAAAAAAGTACAAAAAGCTTTTTGAAATGAAAGTATGAGATACTTCTGTCATGTGGCTACGGTGTGTAGACTTGTTTTCCAGGATCTCTTAGCAGTGAAAACCTTTCACCATATGTAATTATTTTCATAAGAAAAACATGGCATATCTGAGCTGGAAATCTCTTCAGACAACATGTTTTTGATATGTCTGCTCGTAAAAAGTATACCGGGGATTGAGAATTTTGAAGTATCTCAATAGAAAATCATGCCCTTTCCATAATCTATTTGTTTTCCAAACAAACTCTTTTAAGCTCCTGTTACACTTGAATAGATACTTGCTGCTTTAGTCTAAGCAATTCTGTTGAGCCCTTGTACTTCTTGTTATGGTTTATTAGCAAATGTAGGTTCTTCTGAAAACTTAGGTTTAGTTACCGGTTCACTACTTTTTTTTTTTTTTAACCGTTGCTGTAGTATAGCTGTGTTAAAGTTTAAGTGAGTAAGTTGAGATGGCTATGACATCAAGCAAAGGAAGTAAAAGTTCCATGTGGAAAACATTACTGTTAGCATTCTCTGAAGTGTTTAGATCATGTGACTTTTTTTCAGAACAATCATCCCCACACTGAATTCTAGTAAAATAAAGCACTTCAAAATTTATGTTGCTTAAATGGTTTTATTTTCTGTTCAACAGCAGAAAATCAGTCATTACTCAAATCACTTGGTGACATTGAACACTTTAGACATATCAATCTTTGTCAAAATGAGAAGTCATTTCTCAATTCTGTGTTACAAAGCCAAATATAACCCTCTAAATTCCTCTTGTCCATACTTCTGAAGTACATTGTGTGAGCTAGAGTTCATTTAAACTGCCAATTACACAAGTAATTGGGATTTAAGACTTCTATACTTACTGTAGACTAGAATATCTTAATACTTTCTGTGGACAACTGAACAAAATTGTGCTAAAAGTGTAAGTGGTTCATACTGTCAGAACACTCTTCCCCCCCCCCCCTGCATTTTTCCTATGTATTTTGACCTTCTCATTAACATTCATAGAAATGCGTAACTGTTAGTTGTGTTTTTTTTTTTTTTTTTTTTTTTTTTTTTTTTTTTTTTGTGGAAGCAGGCTCAAGCTGCAAGAAATTCAGAAGGATATAGACACCTGAAACAAATAGTATTTCCAATTTTCTACATCAGATCTTCTCAATACTGTTTCAGTTTTCAGTAGATTGTGGAGTTTTTATTTGTTTTGCAGGGGGAAGAAAATATTTTTTCTTATGCTGACAATAGCTGTAATTACATTACAGGTAAAGGGTTCAAAGGTTATTTTTCAAAAAAAAAAATAGAAGGAAAACTGCACAGCAGTCCCTTTCCACCATAGAAGATAGTGACATATTATTCCTTTCAATTCCAGGTTGTGCTTCATTGCTTTTGAAATAGATATACTTGGGACATATGCCCAAACCCAAGATGTGGTCAATGTGCTCCTAGGATTATTTTGTTGCTAAAGAGCTTTTTTTGCCAGAGAAAGAATTATCCAAGACAGATGCTACTGTGATAAACAGCTTGATACTTGCTACCCTAGATGCTGAAAAGTTTAATATGATAAGAAAGTAACAGTGTCAGGATCATAAATGCATAACAATTTGTTCACTTTAGATATATATGGGAGGTAATACTTGATAAAAGATACCTCCACACGTTTCTTGGGTGAGTGGCAGAACTAAATAGCTAAATTATTATCACTGTTTATGCAGGTCTGGATTTGTAAATGGTTGGTTATATCAGCAATGCCCAGCTTGAAGCACATTGAGAAGTGCCTTGTTTTCAGCATGTGCTGGGCATTCATCCTGCTAAAATCAGGCTGTATGCACACTTGATCCAAAGCCAAGTTTTATTTATATGTTAGAGAAACTATAAGGTGAACTTTGAGTACATTCTTGTGACTAGAGGAAAAGTTGCTGGATAGAAAGCCAGATCTTCTGTTAGAGGCCTGTCTTCCCAGCCAGGGATCTTCAGAGTGATATTCATCCCATGTAAGGTCTCTGAAATGAGCATAGCTGTACTGTGTAATATGTGATCAATAGGACAAACATGAAGTGCTGAACCAGTGTAGTGGCTTTTAAGAGGCTCTTTCAGGCTGGTACCAAGCCCATCACCTTCTCAATACCCACTGAGTAGATGTATATGAAAAAATTAATAAAAATTTTAGTATACCCTCACTGTCACCTGACAACCATCTTTAAGGTAGTTGTCTAGTCTAAGCTGCTAATGGTGACTTCTTATTAACAGAAAGCTGCGAAGAAAGGATACTTCATTGTTCCTATTTTAGATAGCTGATTTAGGGTGATGAGTTATACTTGGACACTGGAGCTCTTCCTCCACTGCCTGAAGTGGGAGCCATAGTAGCTATTGTTGGTCTAGTAGGATGTAATGTCTGCCTTAAAAAGATTCACTAATTCTTGCTATTTAAGGGGAAAAACAAAAAGTTGAATGGAATATAAGAGTTTATTTTTCAAGATTCTTCTGTCTTGGAAACAAGTAGGTGGTATTGACTTCTCAGAAATAAATGTTATTTGAAGGTAGTTTTCATGATAAAAGGTTTTGTGGTGACTTCTACTGAAATAAGAAATATGTAGAGAAATTAAGGAAATCCTAATTTGCACATAGGGATTTCTACTCGTAAACAGTACTTGGACTCATTTTTTTGCCACTTTTATGGATTTTGTGAACAGTCTTAAAGCATAATACTAAAGACTTTGAGTAGTGAATAAGAAAAGTTAAAATTAATTTTAGTCAGTAATAGCAGTAGGATGACAGTGCTAGTATTTGTTTTTTCTATTTTGACCAACCTTTAGCGTGTGCTTTTATGTATTTGTCCAGTTGTAGCTTGGAAAGACTTATTTATGGATAGTGATCTAAAAAATGGACTAAATAAATTTCTACTTACCTAGTATCACAGAACACTACTGAATAAAGATGAAAAACGTGCCCATAATATTTTGTGAATCAGGATGGTGTATATTGCTTATGTCCATGTAATTTCATCTTTATTGATACTTGTACCTGATAGATGCTCCAACTGGTATTCAGGTACTGATTCTTACACGGTGTTTTGGTTCTGCAAACCTGATTGCATTTCTACATCTCCTAAAGGAACAAACAGAACACAAACTGCATCTGACATGAAATGTTACTAATAGGTTTCTGTTGAGTACCTTTCAGTGCTCTGCTGTTTACATGGTCATTTAATGGGATCCAGAGAGACCAGCCATTAAGCACTGTTTTCTTCAGATCTTGGATAAAAGATACCTACTGCTACACCAAAACAGAAGAAAAGAGAATTTGGAATATATAGGATATAGTCTCTGCAGAAATATCTTGCTCGCTCTTTCTTTTTTTCTGTGTATGTTATTGTGAATCCCACATTCACATAAGTATTGTTACTTTAGGTGAGTTGAATGTGCACACGTGACTGTACATCCACATGTGTGATGCCAGTGTCTACCATAACTTGCACGTCTGCCAATAATAATGATTTTAGCCTGGGATGTTTTTTTTTCTGGCCCTGGGCAAGTCTTTGCTATTCCTAGGGGCCCTTGCCTTTCCTTGTATTCTGTCACTCCCTATTTGCAGGAGAGAATTGAGAGACACTAAGTAACTGTCACTTAACCAATATTTTTCCAGAATATCTGTGAAGTCGTAAGTAGCATTTAGGTACTGTGCATGCAAATTGCCTCTCCAGTTCATCAGAACCAAGCCTTTGTTTCTGTGGACATACAGACCTCTAGATGAGTGTGGAAATGTCTATAAAAATGCAATGTGTATGTAAATAAAAATATTTTGTATCATTAAGGATGTTGTGAAGATCTATAACTTCTTTGTTCAAAATACCTGTATTAGTTGTCCATCAGTTAATTTAGGATGAAAAGGCTAGCGTAACTAATGCTTTAGAGCTGTTAGTTTCTATGTAAATAAGATACTCTTTTAATAAAATACAATAAAATGACCTGATTAAGGAGCAACTACAAAGCATGCAAACTGATGGTTGTACTATCAATATCAAACACCAGATATCCAAGAAGCTTATAAATTTGTTGTCACTTGCTATTTCTCTTTCACAATTTCCAAGCTCTAGTCCATGCTAACAAGTGTTTTTGACATCTCTGGTTGGTATTTAGGAGAGGTGGGAAGAATCTTGGATGCAGAGTTATTCCTTGGAATTTTGTCATAATCTTGCAAGAACTCTTTCTTTCCTATGCATTCCCCAAAGAAAGAAGTCTTTAGGTCTTTTTCCTGGCGGTAGAAATCCCATTTCAGAAGGCAGTTTCAAAAGAATTGAGTTTTTGCTTGCAAAAGATAATGAACAGCTATAAATGAATACCTTATAATAGTCAAAGAAAGCATTAAATAGAAAGAAGGGACAAAAGTGTTGTTTTTTTAACCTGCTGCTAAGGGAACGTGGTCCCTAATAACACCTGAGTGGTGGCTAATAAGAATATTGATTTTAAGCAAACACATAGTAAAATGTTTGGATGGCTGAAGTAAGTTGGATGGATGACTTTATTGTTTTTTCAACCTTGTGTTTGAATTATTTAGTCCTTTATCCTCAAAGAATCTTAAACATTGCAATGCTGAGAATCACAGTTATCTTCCCAATGACACTTGTTAACCGGTATGGAATTTTACAAAGTTCCTATAAGAATCTTAATTTCATATAGAATAGGTTTTCCAGAAGCTGGAGCGCTAATTCTCAATGTAACATGATGTAAAAAGAGACTTCTGTCTTGGTGTTACCATCTAGCTCTTTCCTTTGGGCTGCCTGGAAGTGTCCTCATTGGCTTGACTTTTCAGCAGCCCTGAGCCCTCTTCTGAAAATAAATGTGCATGTATCACTTCTACCAAAATCAGTCAAGATACCTTTGTCATCTTAACTTAAGGAAGCAGAAGATAGTGATGAATATTCCTTTTACAATGACTTGTTTCTTCGGATCACTCATCTCCCAGAAGGAGTTCAGAATGAAGATACTTGGCTTTTCAGTGTTGCTGTTAGGATTTTTTTCTCTATTTTCACATTGATAAGCTACTGTCTGTTCAGACTATTTTTGGTTACTAAATGAAAGAGGAGAGACATCTTTGTTTCTTCCTTATCTGATTACGCTTTTGCATTACAAATACTGCTTACAGATGGGCATTATAGATGCTCAAAGCCCCCCCTTGCATAAATTCAGAATGCAGGTAAATGAATCTTTAGCATAGGTGTCCAAACAAAGTAAGAATGCCTTATGACAAAGTCAACAGCACCTCTGTATTCACAAATTTTGCTGCCTATAAAACTTAACTGGAAAAGGTAAATGCTGAACACTTTGCAAGGATATTAGGAGTTATGTTCCTGTTCCTTCATCAATTTCTGAAGCGGTCATATGCAGAATTAGAAGTTCTTTGTGAACTTCAGGCTATTTTTTACTAACAGCCCAAAAGAAATTAGTCTAGAATAGCAAGCAAGCAAAAAGGATCTGTTGTTATACTTGTTGCTCTAAGGAAGAATAAATCTTAGCAAAGGTAGTCATAAGACTTAGTAGTTTCAGCATATAGACCAGAAGAGAGAGCTCTCTGAACCTATTGGGTAAGGCTGAAGTAAATTGAACTGGGATTTAAGATGAACTTTCAAAACTGCAGTGTGAATGAGAAGGGGTTGAGTTCAAATGTACTCCCTGTCTTCTCTTTAGAAAGAAGTGCATTACAGGTCTGCATTTATTCTAATAAAGTTTGGAAGCTTTAGACAATGTAAGTCTATGAAATAGTATGCAAAAAAAAAAAAAGTGGTTAAAACTGTGGATCATCATTATAATTTTGCAGTCAGTAGCTCTGGTGACATATGTTGTTTCTTGTCGCGTTACTCATAGTTTGAGAAATTTGATATATGTAGCTCTGCTGACTTGTTTTTATGAGATACTTAAGCCGTACATATTTAATGAATCTCTCTAGACCACACACTAGAAATAAACGTCTTTAATGTGCCTGAGACTTGTGCAGTATGATACAAGTTGAACAATTGTTTAGATTGGTAAACCTGTATTCTACCATGACCAATATCATTCTATACTAGGTGAATATATTTTGGTGTATGACTCTCAATTTCTAAAGGATTATGTTTAACATAAGCATTATTACAACATCTTGCCTCAGTTTCTTGCTCACTATCATGAGTCCACTCTAGAGTTTCTTTCCATAAAAATTTAACAAAAGTAGATGAATATAGGGAATAGAGTTAGTGTGTTGGTATTTCAGGTATTTAGAATTTTTTATGTGGCTGGTATGCATTTGATCAAAAGTCTGTCATTTTCATTTGTTTTGGGGGACTGCTTAAGTGAGGCATATGAATCAATCTTTCAAGAAATATGGTTGAAAAGATCTGAAATGATGTGTATCAGATAATGATCCCCAATGGCTAAAAGGCAAATGTAGTTTTCCAACGTGTGTTCTCTATGTTGTTTAGGGTAATGAGAAAATATTGGTTAAGTAGTAGAAAGAGAAGCTAAAAATGGTAATTGGAGACAAAGCTGAAACACTAAGAGGGAGGAATAAAAAAGTGTAAAAGAAATTAAGTATCTTATTAGGTGGTAGCATTGTATAAAAAGGTTTTTGTCGTTTTCAAGTTAACTGAAACCAGTATTGCACGTAAATAGATAAATAAGGGCCCACAAACCCAAGAAGCAGTAATTTAGTAATTTAGAGTGCAGGTATTCCAGAGTGGCATTTCAACCATTACTGGAGCAGTTTAGGACAGTGGGAACATGTGGGTCTGGATAATGGGAGACAACAGTTGTACTTTATGCATGAGTGAGGAAATGGGCCTGCAGTATGATAATCAGGAGCACAGAGTTCCTGGAGGGTGCCCATCAGCAGTGATGTAAAAGCTACAATGCTACAAGCATTAATATGAAGAAACATAAGTGTAGTGATGAAAATACTGAAACAGGGGTGTTTTTTCCCTGTTAAAAGAAAAAAGATACTTGTCTTTCCATTATGAAAGATCCTGGTAGGGCCTTAAATTATAGGCTAGTTTTGTGACCTGGGAATAATTATAAAGAGATCTGAAACTTTTACATTTCTCGTATCTTTTTATCTGCAGGATAAAAAGATTTTATCTACAGTCTCAACTAACCAGCCAAAGCAGCATTTACACTTTTACTGGGATTTTGATGGATAAAAATTCTAGAAAGTTTATAATATTCTCTTATAACAAGGATAAAAGTATACCTGTGTTCATGGCACTGATTTGTTCCTTTCGTCCTTGATTATTAATGATGTATTCCTTGCTGTTTCCAGAAGTTAGTTGTGTATGTAAGAGCATGTGTTGAGCATCATGGAGGAAATTGAGATAAATTTCTTGATTGCCTTACCTACTTGAAGAATTGTTTATTTTAGGTATTCAGAACTCATAAACTAGACTGAAAATACAAAACTGGCAGAAAACTTTGTTTTAAAAATTACTTCAAATGTTTATCTGTTTTTTTGATTTGAACACTAGAAACTCTTTTACATGATATAAAGTCAGACAGTCATGATTCATGAAGTTTAAAGGTTTCAGGGAAAAGGGCCCCAGCTAAGTATTATAATTATTGCACTTTATTTTGAACTTCAGAAATGTATGTAGAATAGGATTTTTTAGAAATGCAGGAATGGAGGCATAATACATTCTGTTGCTAGTCCTAAATCTGAGTGCAAGGAAACAATAACAAATTGATTTTTCAGGCTACCCAGCTGCTATTCCAGCCCACTACAGCTGAATACAACTCTAAGGTTTATTACCGAAATACATCACACAGGAGTTCTAGCTAAACTGAGTTCAATTAATAGGAGTCACTGTATATGCTGTTCACTCCCCCAATTGCATATTGATCTGTTTGTGATTCTAATGTGCAGTAATGACTTCATGCTTCTCTGGCTGCCACCTACACCCTTGCAAATGCGGTGTTGTATCTGAGCATATTTTAAAAAAATAGCTGCTACCCTATTTCTTTTTCTTGACATGGTAGGTCCAAATTGAATCAACACTTGTAAAAGCTTAAGATACTACTATTGGCAATTATTTAAATAAAAGTTATAATCAGTCATCTTGGTGGAGTCATGTATAGAACTGACATTGGCCTCCAGCTACTTCTTAGCATTTATGAATTCAAAGGTCTGAATAAAAGTTGAAATAGTTATAGTATAAAGTATGTAAAGTTTACTAACATTGCATTAATTATATTAATAATACATTTGAAGTATTTCTAATAAATATGCCCAGCAAGTTAGACTTCAGTTAATTTTCTCCATGAACTCTATGGTGAAGCACTTAAAGTAAAAGAAGGAGAATAATACTCAATCTGGGAACTACAGAATCACAGAATGGAATCACAGAATGGCCGAGATTGGAAGGGACCTCTGAAGATCATCTAGTCCAACCCTTCTTCCAAGCAGGATCACCTAGAACACATTGTGCAGGATGGCATCCAGGCAGATTTTGAATATCTCTAGAGAAGGAGACTCCACAGCTTCTCTGGGCAACCTGTTCCAGTGCTCTGTCACGCTCACAGTAAAGAGGTGCCCCCCTTATATTCTGCCAGAACTGTGCTTCAGTTTGTGCCCATTATCTCTCATCCTGTCGCTGAGCACAACTTAAAAGATATTGGCTCCATCCTCTTGACACCCTCTCCTCAGATATTTTTACACACTGATGAGGTCTCCCCTCAGTCTTCTCTTTTCTAGGCTAAACGGGCCCAGCTCTCTCAGCCTGTCTTTGTATGACAGGTGCTCCATTCCTCTCATCATCTTCACAGCCCTCCCCTGGACTTATTTATACCAGTAGCTCTGTGCCCCTGTTGTACTGGGGAGCCCAGAACTGGATACAATACTCCAGGTGAGGCCTCACCAGGGCTGAGTAGAGGGGCAGAATCACTTCCCTTGACCTGCTGGCAACACTCTTCTGAATGCAGTCCAGTATTACTGTTGGCCTTGTTGGCCACAAGGGCACATTGCTGGTTCACGGTCAGCCGGCTGTCCACCACGACTACCAGGTCTGTCTCTTCAAGGCTGCACACTAGCAGGTCACCGCCCAGCCTGTACTAGTGCTTGGGGTTATTCCTCCTTACATCCAGGACCCTGTGCCTGCCTTTGTTGAATTTCATGAGGTTCCTCTCAGCCCATCCCTCTGAATGGCAGCACAGCCCTCTGGGGTATCAGCCACTCCTCTGAAACTACCTTCCTCCAAAATAGTTTATAGCCACTGTTTATATATTAGATATCCCAGGATTTTGTGTTGTTTGTCAGAACTGTTCATCTCGACTAAGCCCTGAGTATGGAAACTGCATGACTTTTGTTTCTCCTGAGCCTGTGTTTTCCCTTCAGCTGCCCAGATGGTGCATGAAGGGAGCCTGTCCCCATTGTTCATGTTTAGGTGGCAGCACCAACCTTGTGACAGGTGCTGTTCTGGAAGAGGACAGGTTGCAGGAAAGTAGTGAAATGCCTGGTCAAAGGCACTGCAACTTGGAGGAAGCAGACGTGAGTCAGGGAAATAGGAGGGAAAAGCAGAATGGATCTGGGAGTGAGTGATGGAAAGAGAGGGATGGAGGCACTCATTTGCTTCATTTACTACACGGTTTTTCATTACTGCAGCAAATGAATTCTACTGACAGTCTCCTTTACTATATAACTAAATTAATCCCCAGAGCATCCTGTGCACTAAATGAAGTAGGATCCCATGGAGAAAAGTAGTAGAGCCTTAAAAAAAAATAAAATTAAAGACTGTATTGCGCTAGGGGGCTGAGTTAACTTTTCACGAGCCATCTCAGTTCTGGCTTTTCTTAACTTTAGAGTGCTCATCTTACCAACCTTAGTGTTATTTTAATGTAGGACTGGGAGAGAAGGGTTTGTGATAAATATAGGCAAACTATATGCACAAATGTGAAGTATGCAGAAAACATTCAATCTTGTATATCCTATGGAGATGGACATAAAACTCTTACTGACCTCATTGTGTCATTGATTTGAGGATACAATTTGCCTATTACTTAATCACTTTTACCTTCAAAATACTATGAAAATAAAAGATTTGCAGACAAAAATCTAGGAAGGTAGTTTCTTAAGGAGTGAACTGTAGAACAGAGATGCTTGCAAAAATGCTGTTACCATGAAAACGATTTATAAATCCTAGCACGCATCTTCAACATTTTCATCTGTATTGTGTAAATTGCTATTGCTTCCAGGTGTGTTGACCCACCTAGCAGTCAGAAAGTAAGCACCTTTTGTGAATTATTTAATAGTTGGATTACAAATATTAATCATAAAAGAACTGAAGCATTTTCTTAGAATATTTTTGAATCTCAAGCTTTGTTTGCAGGTCTTTCAGTGCAGCCTGGAACTGTAACTAATAGGTGTGCATGAAGAAAACCATTTCACTCTGCAGCCTTTTTCGCCCACATCTTTAGGGTTGCCAGAAATCCTATCTGTCAGCTAAAATGATGTTAAAGTTCTGCACTGCTCTAATCCAAATATGACAGAGAATAGGATTAGCAGAAGCTGTTCAAATGTGATAAAATAAATGAATAAAAATGAGTTGAAGAGGAAAGCATAATATTAGTGGAACATGACCCAATTATATATGTAAAAATATACCCAACAAAATAGGTCAGAAATACTTGGCTAGATGCATTTACATACTGTTTAGAATGTGAATTCTCTGTGTAGCTGTAATAGTATTATATAAGATTTTGATATCTGTGTATGCTTATCTATAATGAACTCCTATAAATACATGTAATTGAATCGAGACATTGCAGTCAGACTCTTTTCTAGAATATGAAACTGTATAAATAAGAACATCAGGGTCCCAAAATGATGCAATCTTCATTTCACTTTCTCTCTGTATTCCACAACTCAAACAATAAAAATTTAAGTAAGTAAATTACATAAATTGAGAAAATAAATTTGTTGACCTTGAAAGACATGCGGTATAACCAATAGAAAAAAGTTCATTCTTGCAATAATGAATTCCCTCCAAGAAATGTTAATTCATGCTTGCAGATTAATAAAACACTCTAAAAGGTAGGCATAGCTTCTTAAGCAGTAGTTGAATGTAGCTCTAACTTGAGAGTTAGTATTGTAATTTATTTTTTTTTACATTAAATAAACGTCAAATTAATCTGCTGATTTAAAGAAGCAACATGCATAGTTTACAACTTTAAGTTAACTATTTCTCCTGGCAATATTATGGTATATTGCAGTTCACTGCTCTGTTTCTCTAAATAATGAAATTAAAGGAATTATCTGACTTGGACTGAAAAAGAGAAATGATGGTCAGAGCAGATATTGGTATGTATTTTTGGTTTCCTCAGTTTCTTATCGCATGAATGATCCACCTCTATATGTTGATTAAGAGAGACCTAACTTAAATAATATATATATATATGTTTAAATATTTGTAGGTAACCAGAACTACTACCATTAATTAATTGAAGAATATGATAAGTTAGAAATATATGGGGCATTTACTGGTATTTGTTTTAAAATCTGGGTTTATTTTCTCTCTCCTTTAAATGAAAGTACGTTGAAGTTCAGAGTCTTTAAAATAGCCGATGAACTTAAAGTCAGAATTAGTTGAAGCAAGTGACCTTTTAGTGTATTATGGAGCTAGTTGAAAATGGTCCTGAAATGCTGCTTTATCTTTCTCTAGTTAAAGAAAGCTCACAATGAGAGTTTGGGTTAACTCCTTCCTCAAGAAAATTGACAGCAAATAAGACTGAGCAGTGAACACAAGAACAGCAGTAGAGAGATGAAAAATCCAGTCTGCTATAAAACACCACAAATTCTAGTTCTACATAAGACTTCTAATTTATGGAGACTTTATAATATTAGTACTAGTAAATTCTTTGGTTTTCTAGAAGTTTTTTGAGATATTCAGAAGAATGTGCTTACTGTTTTATGGATGAGAATTTAAAATAACTGGACATATTTAGAACAAATTTTTCATAACTTAATTCTGACTTGGTGTTATTGGAAATGGTTTACCAAATGTCCCAAATTTGTAGGAATTCACTGTCTTATCCACAGAAAATCCAGATATTAATACTTAATGCTCTTCCATGGATATAAAATTACTCAACTGTATATAACCATTATAGAGAGAGGTCATTTGGTTTGATTGTTAATAGACATCATGTCAAATGTATAAAAAGTATATTTAAGAAGTGACTCCCTTCAATTATACTAGAATTGGCATATCTGTCCAGTGGCAGAATTAATCTCCCCGTATGTATTACACTGAATGTTTCCTACATTTTCTTTGTGATGTTATATCTAGGAGTCATTTTGCACATTGCAACAAGAGTTGGGGAGTGCCAAACTACAGCAGCTTGGCTTAGACTGCCCTCGAACTTTCCCTTTTCCTTCAACTTTGTGGTCCAGACCCCTCTTATGCCATTTCTTGCTCTTGTATGACCAGATGGTAAGTCAGTTCAAGGAACTGAGCCAACAGGAAAGAAAAAAGAGTAATTATTTTGCCTGGCTCAGATCACTGGACTTGCTCATAACCTGCTCATCTGAGCGTGAGTGCCAGTGCAAAGGAAGAGGCACGATTACATGGCCAAGGGCAGGGAGAAGAGCAGGAAGCCACAGGCCTTCATTTAGGTGTTGCTATGGTACTGTACAGTCCGTAGTAACTTTCTAGACAAATGGAGGGGCTAAAAGCAGTCAGGATTGATAAATATGTTCTAACAGATTTTTCTTGCCATGTGGTTAGGAAGGGGAGGGAAGTAATTGTTTTCCTTGTAAATCTGCATTTAACGCTTTCTAATAGAGTATATGTGACCTTTTATTGCTAATCATGTCTGTTAAAAGGGTTGATTTGGTATTTATCTTAGGAGTGAAAGATGTATCAGTATCCCACGTTATACTGAGAATATCACACTTTGCTATTTTGGCATCCCCAAAAGTCTTCCCCTGTATTGTTGCATCTCTGAAGAATCTTGACCGTTTTTCTACTTTTGGATAGTCATTCTTCTCAGTGCACTGTGTGAAGAGACTAATAACTTATAAGGGATTATATCAATATATTCACACACAGAAGTGAAACGAGTCTATTGTTCCATGCTGTAATTTATCCTGACTACTTTATTGATCTGGGCATTAATGTAGGTCACTATGCAACTCACCATTAGTTTATACAAAAGGCTGATTTCAGGGGAGCCAAGATTTTATGCCTTGATGCAGTTCCTTGTAAACTCAAATACCTGTTCATAAATATTCAGGACAATATGAAGATTTTCTTGTCTGTACTCTGTCAAATAGCACTTTAAGATTGCTGATTTCAGAGGTCCATAATACGTGTGCTCACACAAAGTAAATGGTTGATGTCACTTCTGTTCACTGGTCTTTCTTTTGCTTCAGTACATAGCACCAGAGAACTGGTATTCTTAGCTTCAGACCAGCGCACAAGAGGAGAAACAGGATGAATAAGATGGATAAATTTTTGTCAACTTTTGTCAACAAGCTTTTTGTCAACTATTCGGTTTCCAGTCTGCATTTTCAAAAGAAATTGATATTGGCCATATTTTTTATTTTTATTTTTTACATTGTTGTGCAAACGTCAAATATTTATTGTAGTGCCAGGAATATCAACAGCTTTTAGTGACCTTATCAGAAGCTCTGCTGTGTCCATGTTTTAGTTGGACTTGAAATTTGTCTCATGAATAATCATTAGTGAAAAGGCTTAAAATCAATGGGAGTTGTGTTTCTAAAATACTCTTTTGCATCAGAGCCTTACAGTTAAGCAGTCAACACATTCTTAACATTTTGTTTGTGCTGTGTCTGACCCTTACCAGTATGATCAGGACTTTGCAGTTGAAATTCTAGGACTACCCCACCTTTCTGGGACTTCTAATAGAGAAAGAACAAAATAACTGAGAAGCAGAGAGGACAGAAGGTGGACCTGAGTGGTGGTACATGGGAATGACCAATCCTAGATTACACTGTAAAACTGCTTTTTTCCTTGGACGTGGGAATTTAGAAATTAATTTTCTTTAAGTTTAACCTATGGGCTTTTTTTTAGTCATTACTTTGAACCTGCTGGACTGAATTGTTATACTTACTATTGCTTCACCTGGAGAAAACTAATTTACTCTTATTACAGATATCTCAAAATGGCAGGTTATTCTTTATGATACAGAAATAATGCTCTTCATTTATAAATAAATCTGTAAGTTTTGTATTACATCTGAGTGCCTGACGAATACATGTAACATGTAAGTACAATGTGACGAATTCAAGGTGTGATCTCTTCACTCCATCCCTGTTACAAGATAATAACTGCATTGCAAGTCAGATCCACTGGTGTATCTAGTTCTGCGCTAAAATGACACACCCAAAATCTATTGTTTCTTATTTATCCATACCTTAAGTTGCCTTTTGAAGACCATGTGCTGAATTCCTTGCTGTGTTGGTAACAGAATCCACAAGTCCCATTTCAAAGGGATTCGCTATGTATTCCACCTAAGTTCATCTCAGTGTTGAAGAATTCAACAAATACAGTGACATAAACCTTGCAATTACCTATCGGAGCATGCAATCCGTGTTTTAACAGATGGCTAATCTTAGAATATATTGTTTGTTTCCTCTTAGCTAGTGCAACAGACAGCTTTGCCAACATTGAGTAAGTCCTGTCTGGTGAAATTGGGGATAGACTTTACATCTTCAGGTTCTGTTCTTCCTCTGAAGCCAAAGGCTAACTAATTGTGGAATAAGTTTTCCTGCATGTTCAGCTAACTGTCTCATCTCCACAGTGAAGCTAAAATGAGATGCCTTAGTATTTTAAAAAAATGTTTTAAAAAATTCTGCAGAGTACCGAATGAGAACTACCAAAGTTTTTCTGAAGTTATTTTTTGTAGATTTTCTTGAAAATTTTCAAACCCCGTAGACCTGATGAAGATATTTGTGGTTTAAGATATTGTCACTCAGCAATTTATTATTCGAAGCTCTAGCCTATTTCCTCTAGGCAAGCAGCTTGTCCTTCCTAAAATAAACATGGATAATGTTACCTATCAAAAGTCCTGGCAGAGGTATTGGTTGCCTGGCAGTTAAAGTGTTGGGTCTAATAACATGTTTCTGACAAAACTAAAAGGAAAATAGCAAAATGAATACTGCTTCCAGGAAAAGCCATAAGAGCCATTTGAGGTATTCCATAGTCTTGCTTATTTCTTTGTTACCCTGTTTTCATGATTTACTAAAGCTTTAGGTACTAATTCAGACTCAGAGTCTGAAAGAGCGGAAAGCATCAATGTGCATTGAGTGAGCATGGTGTTGTTTGTTTTTTTTGTTGTTGTTGTTTTTTGTTTTGTTTTTTAAGGTTTCCTCTGTCTCCCTCAAGTATTTTGATGCTGAATGTTTCATCTTCTCTGTCTGGGGAGGAAATGTGGAAACTTGGAAAAAAAAACACAGGCTTTGTAAAACTAAAAAGGAAATATATGATGTAATGTGGCCCAGGGCATGAGACACGATTGAAAACTGCTTGTGGTTTTGCTTTGTCTGTATAGCTGTCAGTGTTTTGCTGTTATTATGGTGCCTTTTATCTCTTAGACCATTTGACTGAGTGCTTGCATTGAGAGTTGTTCTTTAATGGAAGATGGTGAATGTTTATCTTGCTCTGTTTGGACAGCAAATCTCAGAAAACAGATGAGAACAATACACTAGTGGCAGTGATCAATTTAAGACTTAGGATCCTTTCTTTTTTTTTTCTTTTTGATAAACAGAAGATATTAGCATTATTGAAGTTCCACACCTTAGACAAGGGAGGAAACAGGCTGCGTAAATCCAAACTGAAGCTTGCGTTGCATTTGCCCAAGACCCATTTTTTTCATGCAGAGGTAAAACGACTGCAAGGTGTAGCTCAGAAGGGAGCCCTAATCAGGCAAGTCGAACTGCTGGTGGGTGCCCCCACGCAAAGCAGATTCGTCATCACCTTGGGGGTGAAGTTATTTCTGTACAGAGCCAGCAGAAGAGTTGTCATCCAAGCATTTCATAAACTCTATTTCAAGGATTTATGCCTTGAGCTGAGTGATTTAGTTTTTACTTCATCGATGTTTTAAAATTAAAGATAGATTTTTAAGAATAGGTTAGCATGTATTGAAACTACAACCTCTGTTCTTTGTCTATAGCCTGTTATTCCTTTTATTCACTTTGTCAGCACTACCAGGCTGACAGACCGTACTTTAAAACTTGAGAATTATACATGGGATTTGGAAACAGTATAATTCTTTTGTATCCTTTTCTTTCTTCCTGTCTTCATTTCATTATGCCATTTCTGTCTTTTCATCAGTAAAATGGGTTTGTTAAAGCATTGTTAATAATGATGTTGTTAATGCTGCTCGTTAAAACATTTCGTTCCACTCACACTGAGCTGAAACAGGTTGTAGGAGAAGATGGTAACTAGAAACATCTAATTACCATCAATGCTTCTGTTTTCTGTCACAATGAAGATGGGGACCAAGCCAAAACATAAGGATGCCTTCTCTCTCTGTGAAATCCTGAGAGGTCTGGTTGCAAGGTTCCATTGAGGGTGCAGAGGGGTGTTATACCTGGTATCAATTATTAGTTATTGTAACATGTAAAACTTGCCTGAAAGCTGATTTATGGGTACTTTATGGTTTCAGATGGCAGATTTTTAGCTCAAGGGTCAGTGATTAAAATCTTAATAGGCCAGTGTTTTTAATGAGTTGTTCTGATAGTGGCTTTGCTCATGGCAACTATCAAATTTTATGCAAAGTGCTGTCCAAGCATATGTTTGTACTTATCAACACTGTAGTGGGTCAGGTGTGTAGCTCCACTGAAAACTTTTTGGGGCTTTTAATAAAAAGACAAGGGACCTTTATCGTTAAAGAAAAACAAGTTTCCTCAAAAGCCAGCCTCTCTTTGAATGAAGGAAATCCTATAGGATTTTATCCTGCAATTGCTATACAAATAGTGAAAGGCTTAGCCCTGATATAGATGCCAAAAATTGTTATATCAAAGTGCTGAGAAGAGGAAAATGATAAAGAGACCATACTCTTCAGACAGCAGCTACCTGTCTCAAGGTAACAGTATTCACTGTAACCCTGATACCCATTTTAATGGGAAGGCTACTGAAATAGGCTGGCTACTTTTTTGAAATATAAAGTACCTTGAAAAGACATTATCAGTACAGTATCTACTTATAAGACTGTAATTTCTGTGACTCAGGTTTACAGTACAGCCCTGAAGAAAAAAAGAATGGTTATAGTTTATTACAGAATTTTCTAGGTTGGAAGAGACCTCAAGGTCATCGAGTCCAACCTCCAACCTAACGCTAACAGCCCTCCACTAAACCATATCCCTAAGCTCTACATCTAAACGTCTTTTGAAGACTTCCAAGGATGGTGACTCCACCACTTCCCTGGGCAGCCTGTTCCAATGCCTCACAACCCTTTCAGTGAAGAAGTTCTTCCTAACATCTAGCCTAAAACTCCCCTGGCTCAACTTAAACCCATTCCCCCTCGTCCTGTCACCAGGCACGTGGGAGAACAGGCCAACCCCCACCTCGCTACAGCCTCCCTTGAGGTACCTATACAGAGCGATAAGGTCGCCCCTGAGCCTCCTCTTCTCCAGGCTGAACAAGCCCAGCTCCCTCAGCCGCTCCTCGTAGGACTTGTTCTCCAGGCCCCTCACCAGCTTCGTCGCCCTTCTCTGCACCCGCTCAAGCACCTCGATGTCCTTCTTGTAGCGAGGGGCCCAAAACTGAACACAGTACTCGAGGTGCGGCCTCACCAGAGCTGAGTACAGGGGGACGATCACCTCCCTAGCCCTGCTGGTCACGCTGTTCCTAATACAAGCCAGGATGCCGTTGGCCTTCTTGGCCACCTGAGCACACTGCTGGCTCATATTCAGCCGACTGTCCACCATCACTCCCAGGTCCTTCTCTGCCTGGCAGCTTTCCAACCATTCCTCTCCCAGCCTGTAGCTCTGCTTGGGGTTATTGCGCCCCAGGTGCAGGACACGGCACTTGGCCTTGTTAAACTTCATGCAGTTGACCTCAGCCCATCGGTCGAGCCTATCCAGATCCTCCTGCAGAGCTTTCCTACCCTCAAGCAGATCAACACACGCACCTAACTTGGTGTCATCTGCAAACTTACTGAGGGTGCACTCGATGCCCTCGTCCAGATCATCGATGAAGATATTAAAGAGGACCGGCCCCAGCACCGAGCCCTGGGGGACGCCACTAGTGACTGGCCTCCAACTGGACTTGGCTCCATTCACCACGACTCTTTGGGCCCGGCTATCCAGCCAGTTTCTAACCCAACGAAGCGTGCGCCAGTCCAAGCCAAGAGCAGCCAGTTTCTTGAAGAGAATGCTGTGGGAGACGGTGTCAAAAGCCTTGCTGAAGTCAAGTTCATTAGTTATTAGTTCATTCAAGTTATTAGTTCATATATCCTCATTTGATACTGTTACTGTGAGCTTTTGAACTACATTTGAGACTGTTCTATTTATTTTAAGTTCATTTATTTCCATCACATCCACCTTTATCCAAGCATCCTCTGACAACTTTATTTCAGTTAACAATGCATATTGAAATTTGGGCTGCTAACTGCTGATGGATGTTTGGATTTATAAGATAATACTTTTATCCGTATACTTATTTCAGCCTATTTAGAACTTCTGTCTGAACACAAATGCAGACCTTCATTCCACTCAGTAAATCTGTCACTCACACGGAGTACAACCCATACTGCAGAAACCTTACCATTCTTTGTAGGGAAGATAAATAAATACATATGGTTTTGTTTTGTGTATATATAATCTGTTTGTATAGACATATAAAATATTTATAAAATAACAACAGAAGCCCTCACATGCCAAGAGGAAAGTTTTGTTTGTAACACTTGAGATAGTTTAACTCCATCTTGAAGTTATTTTGAGGCATATCACTTCTCAGATATGTTTGAAATGTGTTGCATATCCTGCCCATGAAAGGAAGGATAAAGATTTGTCATAATGACACAGTCATTATAAGAAAGTAATTTCTCAGATTGTATTGTGGCTGGTAAGAAGAAGGTGCAGTTGTAAGACTTTATAAACATGAGCTTTTTTAATTCTTTTCTAAAAATTGTTTATTGGGAAGGTCCTGGTGATGATCACTTCAGTTTTAACAAAAACTAATTTCCAAATAAAATACATCGTAATTACGTTTTTATGGAAGACTGACTTATCTGGAAAAAAGGGAAAATGAATGTTTTGTGGTTTGTTTTTTTTTGAATTTAAATTAATTTTTCGTACTCAAATTTGAATTCTTTGACGTGATTTCCAGGCTCAGTTATTTTAATTGTGTAACTTACTTGTTAAGCATTATATCAATCTAGGAAACATTAATGTGAGTTCTAATACAAAACTTATTAACTGCTACTGCTAGGTTTTACATGCTGCTACTTCTAGGTTTTACTGAAGTAATAGAAATGATCAGAACAGCAATTACCTTAGGTTTTGTATAAAATGATGACAAATATGCGTTTTTCTTTAGAAAAAGTAACATGCAGAATTGCTTTATTTGCATCTTCACAGACTGTTTTCTCTTTAATCAAGATAGCTGACATGCGTTAGAATTTACCTTCTTTATATTGGTTTTAAGAACTACTTGAAATGTTGGGTTTTTGTTTGTTTGTTTGTTTTTAAAGTTATTGATCAGAATAACTTTTTGATGATATTGATTCATCTTGTTTTTACTTCTAGGTAGGTATTTGAAAATTGCTATCAACTTGTTTAAACAAACAAACAAAGAAAAAAAAAAATCCCTTCAAAAGCAGAGCGACCAGCAGGGCATTAGTGTCTGTATGATTAACAGTCAACTTGGAAAAATAACAAATGCATCACAAAGCTCATTTATGAGGAGGGAGGAAAAAGGTGGGGGTACGGAGGAAGCCCTACAACAAAACAATTGATATGCACACCCCACAATGCTACCTAAACTGTGTTATGAGATATAAACATCTTTTCTAATCTTTCTGCCCAAGGCTGACTTTCTTCTTGAAAGTATAATAAAGTAGCAAAGTAATTAAAACTTAAAGCACAAAAGATTAAGCCACACAGGATTCTAGATTAGTTCGGGTTGTTCCGATTTCAACACCAATAACCCGAAGTAGTACCTAACTGTTCCAGTGATGAAGTATGCCCTATGAAAATCATAACAGAATTATCCAACTAGAAAAACATTAAACTAGAGATAATTCTGGTTCCTATTTTTCACTATGGCTCAGTATGCTAATACTTTAGTTGGCAATAAGATACCAGAGCTGGTATAGTGATGCTAGGGAGTTGCTAAGCTGTTTACATGCACAGTCGTGTTTTTCCCTTGTTAGACAAAAACTTCTTTTCATGCATTTATACTAATCAAGAAGTGCCTTTTAAAACAATTATGCCATCTACAGAATTGTTTGTAATTATGAAGTGCATTAATCAACTGTTCTGATCTGATTAGTAATTTTTAATCATGAGCAAAATGGAAGAAAACACAGATGTAAATAAAAATTGAACTCCATATTCTGGGTTGTGTTCAGGTGTACGTAAATAAACAATCAGTATGGCCTAGGTTATTAGATCAAAGATATACATGTAAGAGCACAGTGGTTTGCACACGTTTTAAATGAGCAAGGCATGTATGAGTGAATGTCAGTCAGCCACCCCTCCATGCTGCTTTATTATTGTCCATGTACTGTCAGCACCGAAATAACCTCTTAAACTAGTGCCTGAATGGGTATGAGCAAGTTTCCTATTTTGATGGGTTCATTGTATTGGTTCTTCTTTTGATAATAGAAAATAATTCCTCCCCAAAACACTTGTCTTCTCCTGTTTAAAAACCCAGTTAGTCACCTTGGTCTCTTCTATAACTGGTTTCTCTCCCTTTGTGGTATGGCTGCCTCCACAGTTCAGGTTGCTTCCGTGAAAGTATGCCTTCTAGCTAGCCTTCTTGGGGGCTAGGGAGAGAAAAGTCTTTTTCAATACATTGATCTAGATGGCTGACTTGGCCAATAAGTATGAAGAGGGAATTTTATTTACTTTTTTGTTTAAGTCACTATTCCTTTTTTTTTTTTTTCTTTTTTCCTAAATTCCTTGTGCTTTCCCTTAGTCATAAGCCATGCACTGGCATGGAGCTCTAAGTAAAATGTGGTTTATTGGATTTTAATACTTTATTATAATGATAGGAACTATTTAAGTTTATATTAGGTTTATTCTTTTTCTTATGAACACTCTGAAAAACAGAATTTACCCTAATCCAATGCATCTAATTTTTTCTGACAGAGAATAACTTGGCAATGCCATCGCATTAATGAACAGTGAACAAAACCAACCATTAGAATTCACATATTTAATGAAGATGTATCTATTTTATTTCTGTGATGCTGTAAACTTCTTTTAGTGAATTTTGTGCTATTTTCTGAACTGAGTAAATATCTGTTTATTTAGTTATTACTAAATACCATTCTAAAACTTAAATGATGTTAAGTAGTAGTCATGGCATTAATTCTCATAGCATTCTTGCTCAGAATGAGTTTTTACTAGCTTTGGGACATCATTCTTTAATTTATTTTCCTGTGGTTTCCTAAAAGATTATCAATGAATTTGATTTGGTGTTTGGGTGTCTTTAGAAAGTGATCTTCTTTCTCGCCTAAAAACCAAGCATTGTTGTGTAAGAGTATTTCCTCCCACAGTTTTCTGGTGCTGTGTTGTGATTGCATGTTTTAACCTAATTTTCCATTGTGCTCAGTAGGTAAACTGCTGTTCCCAAAAAGACATGCTGTCTTTACAAGCAATCTAAGTGAAATGGTCAGCCATTTTTGAGATCCAGCTATGCAGTTGTGTGCATAAAAACAAAAGCATCTCTCCAATTACCTGATGTTTGGTTACACTGTTTTTTCCACAGTTGCAGAATAACATAATAAAGGCCTTATCTGATCCCTTTGAAGACAATGATATTTACTGAAATAAGTGTGAGTAGATAAACAGTATCCAAATCTTGAACAAAATAAGTGTCACGTAACCACCCAGTCGGAAAACATCCTAACCAATTTTGGTCACCAAACCTCACCAAACCTTTTTGTTAGCAATTTATTTGTATAATGTGTTTTGAAATATGAGGCAAATTTAGTTACTTTCTCTGACCATCCACTTGGCTAAGTTTAGACAAAATGGGTCAGCAGGTTGGTCAGTAGTATGAAAATGCACAAAAACAGGAAAAAGAAAACAAAACTATGTTTCTTTTGTAAACTGGTAGATTTCAGTGTAACTCAAATCTTCTTTTTCCCCTCAGTCTTTTATATAAACATTATTTCCTTTGCACTTTATGTAGTACTTTTCAGGTTCAAAGCCCTTTACACAAATTATTTTAATTAGTTTTCACATCTCCTCTGAGAGAGGTAAGTAAATATCATTATCCTCATTTTTACAGACAGGGACTCTCATCTGGAGAGGTTAAGTAACTTGCCCAAGGCCACAAGGGGAAATATTGTCATAGCTAGTCCTGGAAATTCAAGAGGTGTTATCCTCACTCTTTCCCTTTGTTTGCTAGGGGGCAACTTAAATCGTTAATGGTTACTCCTGTGTTTCAGAAATATGTTCGGTGATTTTTACCTCTTTGGTCTAAGCCATAAATTCAAGCAAGGAAGAAATCAGGTTTTCTGTAGTCAGACTGTACCATGACTGTAGCTGAAGGAAACACAGTTTCCTTCAACAGAAATGTCAAGTTACTTTCCTGTTATGTCTGTAATTAAGTAGAAAAGGTTGTAGACATAAAATTGTTCACAATTTTACCATAGGAGGCTGCATAGTCAGTAGTTCTTTTGTTGGTTCAGGTCATATTAGGGTTGTAGCTCTGGTTTACGTGAGATGCTGAAAATGCGAGTTGTGGAGGTGTTTCCAAGCCATGCATTTGTAGGACCTTGGGAAAATAAAAATACTGACCGTATGTACATTCTAAGAGAAGTTTTCTCATACAGAGAAGATTCAGAAGCAGAGAGTGGTGGTTTTATATTTAAGAAAATTAAAATACCACACTGCTTTAATTATAGTGTTTTAGAGGCTAAAGTACCATGTCTGCAAAAATAGTTCTGTCTAGTCTTCAAGCTAGAGGGTGTTTAAGGAACTGAGTTTTCTGGTTGCATTTTATGTTTCTTGAACTTTAAGAGAAGGTTAGTCCCAACTAGTGTGGGGTTGCTTCATTTGTATGTATAGACAATTTAAAGAACTCAGTAGATTAGTCAAGATACTATTTTGGAAGGATAATGGATGGAAAAGAATAGAAATGTATTACATGTCTCTATTAACTATACCATAAAAAATAGAAATGTACTCAGGTTGTGTATTATGTATATGATGTTACTACAGCTAGTGACCCCTATTCTCCATAAAGAGCCAGGCATTACTTAGACTGTGCCAACGTTGTATTACAGTGCAGGATATTGAGTCTCAAGTTACCAATACATGGGAAATGGGTGAATACTCGCAGCTGTCCAGTCAAGTGATGGAGGACAAATGAGAAGGAGAAGGTCTTCTGGGGAAGAATATTTCAGCAGTAGTTCTAAGGATTAGGAAGAACTCAGGCTTGGTTTTTGTTGTCCCAATGGACGTAGACCTTTTATTTGGTAGCTTGAGCTTGAATTATTGTGACATTTTTCTGTTGTCACCTGAAGTTTTTCTTGTTGTTCAACATTGGACTTGAATCATTTGCCCACACAGAGGCATTTTCTTCCTTCTGAGATGTCTTAGATTATGTAAGATTTCTCTGTGGGGCTGAAAGGTACTACACAAGACCTATGAGAACTCCATGCCCCACAGCAGCGGCAGGTGGGGTTCTGGGACATGTTTCATGTACCCCAGGGTACATCAGAGAGCACTGCACACCTTATTGAGGACTGTGACTGCAGTTTTATATGTCCTGCAAAACACTTATGAGATTGTAAACCTCATCTCAGTTACCTTGCACAGACATCTATACCAGAGTGAAAAGATTAAAACGTGGAAGGAAACCAAGCGAGACAGTGACATAACATGCTTTATGAATGCAAGTGAAAGAAAAAATACTGAGTATTTCGCCAGACGTTTTGGAAGCTATGTGCACAGCATATGTGCAGCAAGAAAGAATTGATCAACTAACAGTGGGGTGGCAAAATTAGTCATCAGTGGAAGTGTCAGGTAATTCTTCATGATAATGATCAAACTAATGAGAGCTTTAGGGATAGTTAGTAGGTAAAGCTTGAAAATTGTCACTATCTAGCATTCTAGCCCCCGTTCCTTACAAAGAGACATACTCCATTTATATTGAGCTATAGATTATTTTCTCTTTAGACTCAAATAAAATCTGTCCAGGGAGAATCAGATCACATAAAACTGTTTATAATATCTGTTATCAAAAGCACCTTCTTTAACAGTGTCTCACTCATTGTTTTTAAATCATCTATGTTTATTTAAATACTGTTTGCAAGTGTCTTATTAGTTGAAATGAAAACACATCCTTTTTATCTTTTTACAGTATGAATACGGTCAGTGAAGAAGGATTAAGTTAATCTGTTTGTGGGACCCAAAAGTAAATAGACTTTGTGTCATTAAATTTTATCAATAACAGGAATTAACTATACAAATTAATTGTTATTAAAATGTCCCTGTTTCCCAACAGTGAAGTCTCCCACTTGGTTCCTTCTAAAATATCATCTAGAAATTTTCTTAGTAAATTTTTAATGATACATAATTAATTACTGTGAATATGAACTAAGGGTATCTTTCAGTCTTCTTTGCTGCAGTGATTGGCATGATCACTCATGAGATCACTCAAGCAGTTCAAGACTTTGATTTACCTCCTTTTTTTTTTTTTCATTTGCAGATTCTTTATTGAGCATTTTTTAGATAGTGAATATACCTCAGCTAGCAAAAAGATGAAGATTTGTGTGTTAGTGGTGAAGAGGTGAGAGTGATATCATGTTCTCTGACTTCTGACGCTCTGTCCCGGCTCCATGTCATCACTGGCTGTGGATGACGGTGTCAGCGTTGCACATCCTGTGCAAGTCGTAATATTTTAGCTACTCAGAATTTTTGGAACTCTTACTGTTTGAATTGTGAACCTTTAAATGAAAAATACATGTCCTAAAAGCACGTGAAAGAAATTAATAGTAAAACAAGTAGTTGCCTCATCAGTCCGGTGGCCTGTGTTACTCCTGGGTACTTACAACAGCATACAGAGCATACAGCACAAGGACAGGTTTTTCTCGGCCTACTGAAGAGATGGATGAGCAGTGGAAGTATGTGAGTAATAAAGACAAAGACTGTTTAGAAGAATGTTGAAATAATATTGATTAAATAATAAATGTTAATATTAAAATATTAAGAATATTTTGGGTGCAATAGGTCAGATGTAGCCTTCTACAGATGTTCTTCAGATCTTCAGATATTCTGCTTTAAACATAAGAGAGAACTTAGAAAACCTGTGCTTCTCCTGTCATCTCCCAGGTTTTTGCTGCTGTTTGGCAGGCTGGAAGGCCTCTTGGTAGGAGAGACAGCATCCCATTGCCAAATGCACAATGAAGATGTCATGAAGAGAAGCCAGGGAGCCAGAGACAAAGAGAAAAATACTGATGTTATCAAGATCAGGAGTCCATGATAATGGATCCATAGGTTAAATCAGAGCAAGAGACAATCTAGTATCACAAGGCTGATATCTTCAGCTGGAACAAAAATTAGAATTGTAGGGGAGTAAGGAGGGACTATCTTGCTCAGAAGTCTCCCGTGTGGCTAGTGGATGACTACTTGGGGAGGTAGGTCTGCTTCTCACAGTAGAAGTCACAACTATTTGACACCTGATTCTCCCCCAAATAGACTATTCACTATTGTGCATTAGTGTGTTACGGCCTTTAAATGTCATAATAGCAGAAGTTACTGTAAGATTGCATAAGAGAACAATTTCTGTGCAAAACCTACTTCTGGGCTACTGCATGAAATCCCAAACAGATGCTTAGACACACATGTTTTTCAGTGTTATTTCTAAGCAAATAGTATTTGAGGACAAATAACTGGGGAAAGTAACAGTTAACAGCCTAAGTTGTGAAAAAAAAATTTGCCATTTGCAATGTTGTATTCACTTTTCACTGAAATACTGTGTTCCTGTGATTTTTTTCACTGCTGAAGTTTCAGCACTGCTCAGGAAAAAGAGACCATGCCTAGCATCTTTTGTTTGGATCTCTGATGCTTCTTTATTATGCTTGCTGAGTAATACTAAAAATCTAGCTTTGAAGATTAATAGATTATAAATTACACACACAATAATTTAATCAGTTTTTAGCATCTGCACATTCTTAGCATGGTAAATGGTTACATCTCTCCAGGTGACATTTCCTTGCTTGGTAATACCTGAAGAAAAGGTAAATCAAGCTAACCTGACCCCATAGTTACTGTAATAATCTTTCCTTTTCTTAAGGTCATGTAGTTCTAGTTGAAACTAGTATTGTTCATCTCAGATTGGGTGCAAGAGGCCTAAACCCTTCTGTTGCCTTACTTCAGAGGAAGAAATATCTAAAAATATTTAAATGCACAGAAATGATGGACCAGCCAGTCACTTCTAAGACTTTAAGGACCAATACAGTTATTAAATTCTTATAAATGTTTTGAATCTTTCCCCTGATTTCTATGAGAAATGGATCAAACTTCAAATTAATTGTTTCTGAGAAGAAGAAAAACTACTGAAAATTAGTCAGACATTATGCAAAATATACCAAACTTTAAAAAATGATTTGAAACAACAGGAGTGGGAGCTGTGATTACTAGGTTTGGCAAGGAAATTGCTGTTACAAGGAAGAGTCCAATTACTTGAACAGAGCTAATACATAAGTTTAAGTCTTCTTCCCCCTTATAATAGCATGGGGAAAAGTTTGGTTTCAACTTGGAGCTAGAGCGCAATTAATATTTTAAGTAATACTCTTCAATTTTCTCATATAAAAGCTTAATTTGATGTGCATTATGGATGAAGTCTTACCTGCAACAGGAATTATATCCTTTGGTAATATTAAATGATAATTACTCGACTGATGACTTTAAAGAATTTCAATTTGATATAGCCTTGGCTGGCAAAACGACATCTTGTGATGTGTTCTAAATTAAGGTTTGAGATGCACAGTGAAAGGGGAGACAGTTTTTGCAGTACCTTGTTTAATAGCCTTTTGCTTCAACATAGCAATCTCAATTTTTCCATAACTATTTTTTAAAACACGAGATGTATAATTTATACTTCATTTATGTAGCTAAATGTTGACAAGAACTTTGAAAATCTGATTATGCAATACATCTGGAAACTAGGCTCAATATCTTTTATTACAATTAAGGTTTTTTTTTCCTTGCAAGTAAAATTTTATTTTATTTTTTTAGAAGAAAGGGAAAGTATGGAGCAGCATACTGCTTTATTTGAAGACTGTATTTTCACTTAGATTCCAACAACTAGTCTCTATACTTAGTAAAAGGTGAGCTGTACTTTATTTGTGATGGATAAACTAGGTATCATTTTGCAGAACGGAGAAGCTTGTGTTGATCTAAGGTGGTTCTTCACACCATTTAGCATGCATATATAGGATAAAATTACATAGAGAAGATTAATGTTAAAGCTGTAAAGCCAAGCACTAAAACCTAGTCAGTGCTGATTATAAAGTTCCCCAGCGACTTTATTTCCATTATCTTTACATGTATGTTGTGTCCCCCCTTCCTCCCCCCCACTATTATACAGGAATAGAGGGGAAAAAAAAAAAGTTTCTTGATCAGTGTCTCTGATCAAAGACTGTCCTCAGCCTCCTTGCAGCCCTTGGCACTGTTTACTGCCCATCTCATTGCCCAGCTGAGGCAGAGGACTGGAAACTTTATATATAATTAAAGATCCACAAGAGGCTAAACTAAGCTTGTATGTATCTTGCTCTGTATGGTACCAGTAATGTACAATGAAGAATTGGAGGAAATGGATGTGGACTTGATGTTGTCATTGGTTTGGTGCAAGCTTTCTATTGCAAGAATAACAGGAGGTCAGATTTAGGAGCAGCTACAGCTAGCAATTTTTAATAGCTTCACACTGACCAAATTTGCATGTATTTTTATTGGTCAGTGCCTTTGACTCCTTTCCTATATGCCCTCCTATTTCCAACAAAAGAATTGTAGTGGAAATAGGGCAGGGGGCATGGAATAGGAAGGTGAGAATGCTTGCACTTATATGTGTCCGAGTGTGTGTGTATATATATATATATTCATCAGCTTAATTTTTCAAAATAAGTGTTTCAACCTAAAAGCTTGTCATATCTGCCTGCCTCTACCCCCCAACCCTCCACCCATGTCTGCCTCAGTAGGAGATGAAGCATAGATTATTCTGGTCCCATTACTCAGTCTCCCAAAGCTATAAGCATCTAGCAATGACTGTCTAATTAAAAAAACAAACAAACAAACAAACAAAAACATTAGGTGTAATGTGGGTGTCACCAGCTCTTTATTATCAGTGAAAAAATAAGCTTAGTTATATTTTTAAATGTTTAGTTAACTGGACACCAGCAAAACTGGATACCAGATGAAGAACCCATTTCTTCTAAGAACAAACATCAGAAGGAAAAGAAGATCCATTTATAATTAATAATACTGGTTAAAGAGGGAGAAAAAGAAAAAAAGAAATTAAATGCCAGATATGGTTATTTTGCAAGTCATGGGGAGTTGTTTGTGATGTTACAAATAATCAGCAAGACTAGAGAACAGTGAATGTCATTGATCAAACATTAGTAATTTAGTTTCAACATACGATGTATAAGGTCTGATTCATTGTGCACTAAAGTGGAAACTTTTCAATAACTCATGGAATTGTCTGTAATAGTTCTGGAATACCTAATTTTGGTGTAGTTTTTGCAGTATATAGAAACAGTGGTATTATTAAACAGATTAATTTAACTCCATTATGCTTCTTACTCAAATGCAAAGAGAATAGTTTTAGATACTTGGTTCTTAAGATGCAAAATGCAGTTGAGCTTTATTATATGGTCTAGCCAGATGGATTAGCAAAACAGCAAATGCTGAGGACTTATTAAGAGGCAGTGCTAGGACCATTAACATTGACAAGTCCTATCCTCTTGTTTCAGGCTAATCAGTGAATCTGATCTGGCAAACAAAGGCATAAGCCACAAAGCTCAAAGGTATGGAGCACCTTGCTGATTTTTAAAAGTACACAAAAGGGAAAGGGAAATAGAAAAGGAGCAGAGAACACTGGCAGTAGTTGAAGAAGGCAACCCTTACTCTGTTGCTTTAATAGGATAGGCAATTCATAGTTGCACAAAAATGCAGTTTTAAAAACTTTCTCTACATACTTGCCTTTAAAAATAAATAAATAAATAAAAATAAGTAAAACAGTTTCTCCAGAAGAATGCTGTTGATGGTGGTTTAAGAACCAGGCTCTCAAAGAGAGGTTATTTGGACCTTTGGCTCCCTCTTACAACAATGGGTATATACAGGTCATTTTGCCTATATTATTTTCTAAATATGGAAACAACAATGACAAAAAACACATTGCTTCCCCTTCCCCCCCAGTACAAATAGTCCAACCATTGTGATAAACCTCTGGAGTCCAGGAGTTGGGTTGAGTTGGAAATGATTATTGCCTTCTAGGCAAATATTAAGCTGACTTAATTGAATTCAGACCATAACCTGTAATCACAATGCATCTGAACTTTTGAAAAGTTGGTATTCAGGTAAGAAATTCAGACCTTAGTACATCGTGGTTCCATACAGAGCAGATGAAATTGGTTACAGTATGTAGCTGGCACTTCAAAGAGCTGTTCTCTAAAACTATTTCTAGACAACATAATCCACCTGACTATGAAATGCAATAGCAGCTGTGATTTCTAATAATAATACTTTTTTTCTGTACACCAGAACACATTTGTGTTGACATTTAAGTATTGCTCAGCTAAGATGTTTCACAGCTTGAGGGAGAGGAAAATTTTCTCTTCCTTGACACATCATGATTCTTTTTTCTGAGTGACTAACTTTGACAATAGAGAAGGGGAAATGACTGAGCAGCAGAAGGGTCACTGAAGGATGAACATTGTATATAACCTTCCCTCTGGTGTGTTGTTCTGCATTTGAGTTCTGTGGCTGTTCCATTCTCACTTTCTAATTGGCCCCAATGTCCCATCAGAGTCCCTCCCACCATCCAAAATTCCTCATTTGAAAGGCTGGTGCCAGCAGACAGAACACTTTGTCCAAATAGTGGATACCATTGCTTAGAGGGACTGGTGACTCTGGGCAAGGAGAGGAGATGTTGTAAGATCTCAGTAGATATGTCCTCTGCAGCACCACTGGCCATCTGCATCCAACACAGTGTTCCATCATATCTCCAGGTTTCAGAAGGTGTTTTGGAAGGCCAAAGGAATGACTCATGACCTTTCCACACTCATGTGACCTTACAGAAATACTTCATTCAGAAATACCAAGAAAATTTGTTGTGATCCCTACGTTTTTCTTTATGGTCAATATTTGCCATGAAATGTGGACACCAAACATAAAAATGTTTGCCAGGATCTGCTTTCTTCAGCACATCCAGTGGAATGTACTTCTATGTCCTTTGAGATTTTTCAAACTGGACATAATATACTTTTATCTACTCTGAGAACGCAACATTAAAATAACCTCACTTATTAACTGGGTTGCTTTAGGCTGACCTCAAATACGATCAAACAGGATGTGTATACTGGAAGGATGCAGCTTCTCTCAGCTATGCCTCAAGGAAAGAACAGTAGTAAAATGACTTCATTTGTTGTTTACAAGAGAAGAGTGAGTTGATGTATACCAATCACTACCATTTCTAAACCCTTTTTAAAGTTCAGATAACAGCTCTGAGTGGCATCTGGAGCTCCTCTTCATTTTCTCAGTGCAGTCATAAAATTTTTGGAGATTAACCTTCAGCAGTGTTCTGTTATGTACATTGAACTCTTTTTTTTTTTCCATGCTAGCAGTTGTGCAGTGTTGCAGGAACATCCCCAAGGCAGTGGCTCTTGGAGATACTAGTAAAATTACATCCTTTTTTAGTTTTAGTTTTTCAGCTGCGAGGATGTTCCTCCAAACTGAGGCAAGCAGGATGAGTAAGGAATACTTATCTGTCCCTCTTGGTTTTGTCTCCTTCTTGGAACAAAAGCTTTGCAAAAGCTGAAAAATAAAGCTGATATTGCTGAGGCCTCAATTGTTTGAAATAATGGTAGCCTCAGGCCTAATTAACTTGCACAGAGTTTGTCAGTGACCTTGAGATAATTTATACCAAGTCCATACTTCTGGAGAGCCATCAGCAACAGCATTTTCAAACATGGATTAAATAGCTGGTTTTTATGCTGTGCTCCTCTGTATCCTGTGGACACTTCACACAGTGTAATATAAAATACAGGAACACGGATCTCAATCTGTCAGGGGTTTGGTTAATCCAGGTCTGCCAACCCTCACTGCATCAGGGCTCCAGTTTTGTGCATTCCCAACTGAATGGCACTGATCTTCTAAGCACAGCAGAGCATTTGGCAGACTGAGCAGCTGTAAGCCCTGATTTCTGTCATGTGTCACTAGTAGATACATGTATGCAGGCATATTACATGCCCTCAGACTGCTTCCTCTTCCTGATGCGTGTGATCCTTTTAGCAGAGTCTCACATCACCATGTGGGAAAGGGGAAGGTTCATGGAAAGGATGCACCTGCTTTTCCACTTCGGGGGAAAAGTGGCTAGGCAGAGTTATTGTTATAAAGGCTATGGTGACTATCTTATTTAAAAGATACCACTTCGATATCAACTATTTTTTTTCTCTTGTAACTCTAACTTTCTAGCGGATAGTGACAGTAACGAATACCATTTGTCAGCCTATTTGTTTTCAAATATGTTCGAGTAAGATTTATAGGACTGAATTAAGATGTATTGTAAAGCTTTGCAGTTTTTGACAATTGGATGCTGAGAGAAATAAGCAGTCTCAGGAACCTTGATTTTTTTTTTTATTTTTTTTTTTTAATTTTTAAATAGCAGTTTTGTTCTTGTAGATGGATTCACCAAAAACAACAAATGCTGGAGACCCATATATCTGCTGTATTTGAAAGAAGCCATGAACTTTTTGGGTGTGCTTTTTTGTTGTTTTTGGCTGATTGGTTGTTTTTTCTCCTTTTTGCTGTTTGAAAGCATGGAACTAATGGGAGAAGATACCAGGGTCAACACTTAAGAAGCTCACAACTATCTGGAAGTAATTCTTAAGAGTTAAACAGGGAGGTAAGGCTACCATGTGTTCTGAACTTGCCCTGTTGTGCCTAGGTAATGCAGCACATATGGCCTTCTCTCAGGAGCGGTAGGAGCAGTGGGAGAGCGTACATGCCATATGTTCTGCTATACCTAGTCACTCGCAGGAAGTTAAGGACGATGTGGCAGCTTTAACTTATAATTTCCTTTTATTGGTGTGTGTCTCAGCTTTAATGTCTTCATTTGCATAAGTTTAAATAACTATGTAAATTATAGCTTTGAAACTGACATATGGTATTTTATGTGCACATCTATCCTCTAATGTATACTTAAGGAATACAACACTTTAACTAATAGAGCCAAAATGCTGCACTAGAGACATGTTGCCTGCTTCTATCATTCCTACATTTAATGCCTGAAAGGAAAAAAAAGTCCTTTTATTCCAGGACAGTTGCATTATGTAGGAGGCAGTTGAGTCTATCTGGGATTCAAACTGAACACAGTATAACGTAAACAGTATGTCATGCTGGAGACTAATGATTTCAGTAAGTCCAATTTTTCAGTGTATGGACTTCTGAGGAATTTATTGATGTAAAATAAGTATTTCAGCAGTCTTGACAAGTTCCTAGTTTGTCATCTCTTTTTCACACTTGTAAAATTACAATAGAAACCGATACTAATAATTCCTGCTATAGTCTTTCAAACAACTTCTACTGTGCAAATTGTAGTAAGGTGGATTCCGTGATATTTAGCTGATGCAACTGCCTTTATTCTTTTTGAAATGGCAATTTATTATATTTTGAGTTCACAGAACAGTCTGTGTTAGTCAAAAGGGACTCATTAACATAATCCAATTGCCTTTTTAGTTATACACAACCAATATCACACGTAGCTTATGAATACAAAGGAGAAGGCAAATACATACAACAGTTTTATTTTATATTTTGATGTTACAGCATTCAGTTTTTTGCACTTATTATGCTGTTACTATTTCATTTCCTAAAAATGCAGCTGCTAAACAACTTCTTAAATAATCAGAGGAATGACGCAGGATACTTTTACAGCTAAAACTGTTGCTGGTGTCACAGTTCACAAAGTCAGTCTCTGCTCCTCTTGCTCATCCTGTGTAGGCTAAGAGACTCATCAAGTGGCCTCCCTTTACAATACAATCCAGTCGTTTGCAAAATCATAACAGGCTTTTGGTGGGACTGCAGAACATTCAGAAGATAGACTGTACATCGAAAATTTCCTGGAGACCTTCACAGGTTTGGCACACTGCATGCCAAGGAGTCGTAAAGTTATCACCATTCTGTACCAACAGTTCTTCTGGACCAGTTTGATGCTAATTCTTCACATACACTTTGCAGCGTGTGTGGGTACATGCACTCCTTTATCATTTAGCTACTTGAAGAATATAAGCTGGAGACCTGGGTGTGAAATGCTTATAAGATGTCTATAAAATATTTGTAAAAGGTGTGAAAGAAGAAATGGATGATATGTGATACTAGGTCTCATTACTAAAATTAAATTGGAAAGCTCTCTTCCTCTCCTCTCTCCATTCCTCTCTACTCCCTCTCCTTCAGCCCCTAACCCCTTCATCCAGCAGACTTGCTGTAGACTTCTGAGCAACTTGCCTGGCAAGAAATGCTGTATTTCTGTAACCACAGACTGCGTCCATCTTTCTGATTAACTTCCTCCTAGAAATCCTTCAAGGGATCAATGCAGATTGATACTTTCTCCTGAAACTTGTCTGTTTCTTTTGTAATCAGCATATTTCTTAACTACAATAAAGATCCTTCTGTTCCTTTGGAGACATAAATGTCTCTTTGTTAGACACAGTGTTACTTTCTGTATTGATTAAACAGTTAACATTTCATCAACTCGATGAGAGATAATACTCTCCCCATAGCTCCTTTTAGTGATTTGGGGCGTGATTCCATACAATTCACTGCCTGCACAGAGGTTTCTGTTCATCATATCTGCCTCTTCTTTCCTCCCTATTTGCAGTGGGAATGGGGAAGAACTTACCAAGAACTGATTTAGCTCACTGATTGCATGTAAAACTAACTAGGCAAAGCAGCAATCCCACTTCAGCCATGTTAGAGCGGTCAGCTCAGCTTATAGAAAGAGACAGGGAAGAGAGGGTATATGGCCAGAAGGAGGGGAAGGAAAGAGACAAGACTTCTTTTCAGCCTGCACCCCCTTGTTAGATTGCTCTGTGCTCATCAAAATATTCAAGCTTTTAGTGTCTGCTGCTGTAGAATCCCCTTGTTCATTCAACTTTGATTTATATGCCTTTATACATTAATAATTTTGATTAATTCAGTAACAAATATATGTAGGTCACTACTAGTTTCTCATTGTCAGAAAGTGTGATGACAATTAACCAGTTTGGGATGACCTGGGATTTAAAATCATCTTTCATCTTTCTTTTCAGGATACCGTGGCACTGGGACAAAGGCAAAGGAAGGAACAAATGAAATACCTTCTGTTCCTTCTTATACCAGCTGTAATGTAATTTGTTAAGCAGGCACAGAACTTGCGGGTAAAAATCTGGAGTGGAAAAAAATAGCTACTTGTGGCTTCTCCTATGAATGAAAAATGAAGCTTTTCCCATAACTTATGTCTTAAATTCCATTGCAGTCCCAATATGGTGAAGGATATGCAATAAAAACAGTGAGTCAAAGAAGCTTTCAGAAGGGCTGCATTAAGTATTACAGTTAATCTATACCTAAGATTTTTGTTTCTAATAACTGTAGTTATTTAATTTAGTAAATTTGGCTGTGTTTTATTAATCTACACACACACAAAAAAAAAAAAAAACTCCTATATATTGTTTACCTGAATATGTGTGGAAATACCCCAAATAAACAGTTTTTATGTTAGTATTTAAGCTGATCTGTATTTGTCATAGTAGGCTGTTTCCCTGCTGTCTATGCTATGCTCTGATTGTATTGTAGGAAGGGAAGTATTAAAAGAAAGGGAAGTATTAAAAGAGGGGGTAGACTGTAAGTTATACTAGAAGAGTATTGATATGTTGGTTCATGCCAGCAAAGCGACTTGTAATCATAAACATCAAGTATTGCAACAGTAACACTTTCTACAAATTAATTGTAGCTAAAAAAGAGAGTGCCCCAGCCTTGCTTTGTATTGCAAAATCTTTCAAATAGTAACATCAATATATTTGCTGAAAAAATGAATGTGAATTTAAGTAGCCCTCAAGGAGCTCCTACTGTTGGTGTTTTGTGGGTTTTGTTATTATTATTTTTTTTTAATAAAATTTTAGTCTATTTTTTTGATTTCTTAAGTGGAAATGAAATTCCTTAGTTGATCTGAGAATTTTTATACCCAGAAATCTGAATAAACTAGAATTCTTCATACTAGAGACTCTTCTGTGAATTGTTTCAAATAGGAAACTGTATTTAAGTTTTTAAAATACAGACTATAATATCAATATCAAGTCAGATCATGGTCTCCATCTGTATTGTTGAGAAAGTAGTGCTGTCTCCCTGGTACAACATTTTGAGATTGACTGTTGAATGCCACTGGAGAGTGAGTTACTGCTACGTAGGTATATAAGCCAACACACACATTCCTGCCTTTTTGGAATACTAGGTAGTATATAAATTTCCCTCAAAAATGCACTGCTTTTCTCCCCCCTCTCCCCTCCATTTTTACTCAAGATTTACCAGAGTAAATCATAACATCAGTGTCATGTCACGAACTGTATAAAAATAGACAAAGAAAGATTGGTATGTCAGGCCTATGGTGCATTCCTCTGTATTGTACAGCTGTATTATTTCTTCCCTCTTTTTGCCTACCAGCATTAAATGAGCATTTATTTTACTTGAAACTTTAATAAGGAGCAGGCTGGGAGGAACAAAAATGCTCAGATTTGCTTTCATTCTTACTAACAATAATATTCCTTTGCTGAGGACTGAAATGATCTTTAGCCAATTGCGTACGCAGAAGTCTCCTCACCCTTCTTTGATGGGTGCAGTCTGCTGTACCACAGTTCCCTATGGGCAGGAATGCCAGCTGCTCTCCGTAGATGCATGACTAGTACAGAAATACATATCCACACATTCCCATCCACATCCCTGACCTACTTGAAGCAGCCTCCCTGGGACGTAAGTAGCTGGGTTGTTGATAAGCAGATGCTCTTTCATCCTTCTGATGCAGCAGATACAGAGTGCAAGGGACCAGTGTAGATATGGTATACTTGAGTAGGTTTTATCCAGGTTGAAATTACAACATTGCTATGAATCCTGTGCTTTATTTGTTTCGATATTTTTTATAGTTACTTTTAAAATGAGTAGAACACACTTTGATTGTGAACAAGCTTGATTAGATCTGCCCATTATGAAGTAATCAAATGCTTTTAATTACTTCCATGACTATATGTTTGTTTGATAATATTCTTTCAAACTGGGGATTTAATTGCTTCTTTAGTGGTTCATTTCTCTGGAAATGTCAACTATATTTTTCTCTCTGTTTTCACATCTCTTTGTGCTTGTATATAAATTTATGAAGTGTGGCTTTGCTGTGACTTGTATTTATGCCTAAGTCAATATTTTTTCAGCAGCAACAGCTTCTCCTGTCTATTATCTTTCCTTGAAAATGACTATAGAAGTAGACACTGAAAAAAACATCTGCAAGGCTGCAGCTAGCCTCTTTTTATCACCTGTCCACTGAAGGTCCCTTGTCTAGCACATGCTGCTGCCAAATCTGTCTCGTGTTTTTCTCTCTTTCCTCTAGGGAAAACTCCTCTGTGGAGCTACCCCTCCTTTCTGCTTCAGAAGCCAATGACTTGCTTGTAAACATTATAATCCTTACTAGTATTGCTAGAAAAAAGCTCAACAACATCTACCAAAAAGCCCTTCAGTTTATCAGATGGTGCAGGACTGTGATCTTAGCTTCCTATTATTCCAGCCTTAGAGTCAATACAAAAGGTGCCATCAGGAAAAGAGAACATGATTAGCTGATTCTTACTGTTTTTTCACAATGCTCAATAAAGATCAGTTATCACATCACCATGTTGAAGTGACTGAGAAAACAAATTAACCCAACCAATAACTGCACAAAACAGAGATCTGACTTCTCCAGTAATTTGGGTAGTCTTTCAGTGAGACTGGTGTGTAATGATGCAAAATTGCTCAAAGTCATGGAGTTAGATACTTCAGAAAAGTACATCTGAATTATCTCTGTGCCAGAGAGTTCTGTATCTTGAAAGCTCAGTCAGTTTTATATAAATGCTCACCTAATTTTCAGGAGTAATATACTAACAATGTGTGTTTCAGGCTTTATTATTTTTTCACATAATCAAGTCTTCTTGGGATAGACTCTTTTTTTGTCTTTTTTTTTTTTTTTTTTAAAAAAAAAAAAAAAAAAGGTACACTGTTCTCTGTATGGGTTTGTAAATTCTTCTACTTCCTTACTCACTTGCATCTTAAATAGCTGGGCTGATCATAGAATGGTCATGACCTTAATGACCACCCAGTTCCAAGCCCCCTTCAAAGGGCAGGGACCTTGAACACTTGGAAGCCTTGAACACTTCCAACAGATGGGGCATCCACAGCTTCTCTAGGCAACCTGTGCCAGTGTCTCACCACCCTCATAATGAAGAGCTTCTTCTTAACATCTAATCTAAATCTCCCCCTGTTCTAGTTTAGAGCCATTCCCCCTTGTCCAGTCATTATCTGACCAAGTAAAAAGTTGCTCTCCATCTTTTTTATTAGCCTCCCTTAAGTATAGAAAGGCTGCCATGAGGTCTCACCAAGGCCTTCTCTTCTTCAGGTTGAACAACCCCAGCTCTCTCAACCTCTCTTCATAAGAGAGATGCTCCAGCCACTTGATCATCTTTGTGGACCTCCTCTGGACTCGCTCTAAGACATCTATGTCCTTCTTGTGCTGGGGGTTCCAGAGCTGTATGCAGCACTCCAAGTGAGGCCTCCCAAGGGCAGAACAGAGGAGCACAGTCACCTCCCTTGACCTGCTGGCCACACCTCTGTTGATGCAGGCCAGGCTGCAATTGACCTGGGCCGCAGGTCCACACTGCTGGTTCATGTCAAGCTTTTCATACACCAGAACCCCCAAGTCCCTCTCTATAGGGCGGCTCTCAATGAGTTTTTCACCCAGTCTGCCCTCATGTCTGGGATTGTTCCAACTCAGGTGCAGCACCATGCACTTCATCTTGTTAAACCTCATTGGGTTATAGCTTCATCCTGGATATGCTATTGATTTTCACTGTTCTGTGAAGAGGTCTGAGGTCTACAACAGCCATGCTACACATTTGAGCACGGGCAAGAAAATACAGCCATATTCTGCTCCTACCAGTAACAAAAGTGATGTATTCCCATTCACTCTGGTTTCCCTCCAGTGTACATGTACAGAATTTGTACTTAAGAGCATGTTTTATGTTGAGTTTGTAAGCAGTAAAACGTACTTTTATGCTTACTTGTAGAAACTTGACTAGGAGCTTAAAGGAAAGGTTGAAATACATATTTATTAAGGAGATATCAAATATTAGCTTAAAGTCTTTCAGACTTCAGTGTGCTCTCCTTTCATATTTGACCTATCAAGACTTAATGAAATGCACAATGTTCAGAATTGTTCTAACACATTTGCCATTTTCATTATTTTCGGTACTTGCAGAAGTTTCTACTGGATTTTTTCTATGTGCTTGTTTTAGTGTACTGACAGGGTGGGAAATAATAGTTTATTTAAATTAGGACAATGACTACTGGTGTTTGCATAAAACAGGTTCTGATTAGTTGTTACAGTTTATTTTAAGGCACTCAGTCTCATCTGAGACTAATTTTGACCATGATACAGGAAGATTTTTTGCTACCAGTTGGTTGCACATAGGTCCCCTTTTGAATATAACAGCATAAATGCCAGGAGAAGGACCATTAAGTGTTCTTTATATCTCTGTCAGGGACATAGGGAAAACCAGCAACCATAGCTAATGTTAAGGGGGCAGGGGGAAATGAGCACTTTTTTCCTATAGCAAGCACCGTATAAAAATTCCACATAAAGACACACAGGCAACATACACAACAGTTACCAAATTCAATTAATTCAAGTGTTAAAAGGAAGTTTAATGGAAAATTTGAGATGGCCAATACATTCATTTTCCACTTCTGTTGCAAAAGCATTCAAGCTATTTTAAAACCTGGAGAGTGTGAAGAGCTAGACTGAATTAGAGAAGTAGGAAGTACAAAAAAAAAAAAAAAAAAAAAAAAAAGATGATCTTGGCAGTGTCACTCTCCTTTACAACGCGTAACACTAGTATAGGCTAGTAGTTCAATAAGAAATTGCATGTGTGGTTTAGGTGTCCAGTCTAAGTAGTAAAAAGGACATGCAATTTGTCTGTAATCTGTAAGGTATCATCACACAGTTGTACATAACCAAATTCCCCCCAAAGGGTGATTAGTTCCAGAATGTTTCAAATGTTTTCTTATTGTCATTTTTTACTAAGAGCTTCATTCATCTGAAACAGCAGTAGTAGTGTAAGAAGTATCTTTAAAGATACTGTTGGGCAGGAGCGCTGGGAAAAAAAAGGAAACAAAGGTAAAGAAAAAATACCACAATAGGCTGAAAAAAAGGAAGGAGAAATGAGAGACAAAACAAGGATGTATAAGGAGGAGGTGTGGATGTGGATTATTGTTGAGGATCAACGCACCTTTCCAGCACAAGAAAAGAGACAATTAATTCCATCTACATTGAAAAAAATGAATTGCAAAATTTCCCTGAAAAATACTACTGAGCAGATACCAAAGCTTTTACAGAATTTTCAGATAAAATAGAAAAATTTTGGAACTTGCAGAACTTTTCTGAATTTCCAGTTATAAATGCTATTTTGTTTTGGTAGGGGGGTAAGAATAGCGAATTTCTTCAGTTTATGGAAATGTGTTGACACAGAGAAAATAAGGAGAAACTAGTGTCTATCATGTCCATAGATAAGGACTTCGCATGCTCCTAGAGCTGAGGGCACAGTCACTGACTTAAGGAGACTTGTTATCTTTTGTGAGGGTGAGGGACACAGGGAGGTAGGGAGCTACTAGTGGTGGTGAGAGCACTCCTAAGTGTTGATGTGGTTGTGGGATGATGATAGGGGGTTGTGAAGGAGAAAGGCAGGTAAAATGCTGGCAGCAGTGGCACTGGCAGTGAACACAAGGTATTAAATCATTACTGGGACTTGGAATATGATTAGTGAAGTTAATGGAAAACTAAGCCACTGTGCCAAATGACTGTTGCTAGGTTAAAGGAGGCTAATTTGCAACACCATAATGAAATTAGGCATGCTGCCTTTGTTCCTGACACGGAACAGGGGAAAAATAATGTTGTATGTATTGTGCATTTGTGGACCCTCAACTTTTCTGCTGGAATAGTGCTACCAGGCTCAGGTGACAGTGATTCATGGTAGCTGGTGGGCTTTTAAAAGTACCTCAGGATAGATGTGTATGCAAAACAGATACTGAAGTTATCAGCCAGGTACCACTTTTAAGTTGGAGGGATTATTAAGAACTTTTTCATTCTGTCAACTACATGTTAAACAGGAATCATTTCTGAGAGGTGTCAAGTCTTTTAGCAAAACTTTGGGGTGTGGAGATTTCACAGGCATCTTTATGGTGTCTGTTTAGGCATCGACAACAACTGACTGACCCCTAAGAAGCCTGTCCTCAGTCTGCATGGCTGTGTGTTCTGACTACTGTGTGTTCTGACCTGGGTGAACAGGGAAGACATTTTCTCTCTTTCCTTTTATCTTATTGCACCTAAATCTTGCTCTCTAAGCTAAGCAAGTTCTACTTATGAGATTTAACTTCTGTTGTTTCTTTTTGTTTGTTTGTTTTTTGCTAGCATCTGAAAACTGGATGGAATTCAGTTTATTGGCCTTCTAGATATGTACAGTTATAACCATCAGAACATTATCTAACATCCGTTTTTGTAGTCAGGAGAGTGAAACATTCACTTAAAACTGATTAAAGACAGTCCATCTTAACCTAGAGTAGATTCCTGATGTAAGCCAAAAGAGCCATCCTCTAAATTTGCTTCTTCCTTTCTGACTGTAAGGGAAACCTCAAGGACTCATGTCTACATGTTTATTTACTGATTTCTGCTCTTTACCACCCTTCCATTCTGCTTAGAAAATAGTTGTGGAGTGTTTTATTTAGTATTATTTTTTTAATAGTATGCATTAATATTTTTTTTCTATTGGCTTTCCAATTTATGAAATTATTTTTACAAAAATAGTAGAATCAGAAAATATACAGCCTTTTCAACAGAGGTCACTGGACTGTCAAGAATGTCATATATATATTGTATTTCAAAAAAACATAAATGCAATTAGTATTTTAATGCATCAACTGCATATGCCTGTTAAGACTTGTTATAGCTAAAGTTAGATAATGGTTGGTGGTGTACATAGTTTTGTTTATTACTGAGGTTGACCTATTATATAATCTTTCTCAGATTTAAAGCTGCTTCTCTTCCCCATCATTTTCAGTCTTAAATAATAATGAAATGGCCTAAATGTTTTAAAGAGTTTAAATATTTCATTAAACTTGAGTGATTATTTTGATGGAATAACAGAGGTTGAAGTAGAGTACCTTTTTTGTAACTTCTCTACAAAGCTAATCGCTTGACCCACTTGCACATTTTGCATTAACAAGCAAGTAATGTTTGTCTAAAATATCTCGTCTTGTTAGTATATGTGAATGCTCCTGGTTTGTGCTTGTTTGCCTGCTGGGTTATATAGTCAGTGGGTATGATTCTCTTAGCAGAGACAGATTTAGGCTAACTAGATTTTAAGAAGGGATTTATATATGAGGAGTGAAGAGAATATTTCAGATAATGTTTGTTTATTGTTACATTTCATTAAGAAACTCCAGAAAAAAAGAAACACAAATTTTCCATAGCTAAGAATGGTGGTTCTCAGAGAAATTTGGGCAAGATATACATGGTATGAGACAGAGAGAACATACTGCTGTTTTTTTCAGTCTTTGTGCAAAATGTGTACCAGGGCAAGAATGACAGCCAGACCAGATTACAGCTCAACAGGAATAGTTCCAGAAACTCAGTAAACTTCATCCAACTCTGTAAATTATCATACTTTTTTCTTACCTTTTCCAGGAAAGCTTTTTAGTTCTAACTGTGTCCTTACCCTACAGGCTATTACCTAGGCAACAATCCCACACAGAAATTATCACCAAAAATTACTTTGTGTCACGAGCATATACTTAGCATAATTTTATTTATATTCTCACTCAGATAGAAAGCATTTTAGATATTATGTATATCCCTTGCACTGGAGGTGGCATAGTATCATTTGCTTTAGGGGACTTATTCTCTCCTTCACTTTATCAGCTAGGGGAAATAGGAAAAATTGTAATTTTAGTCTCATACAGAGCCACTCAAGATGTAGATAAAAATGATACTTGCTGCCTGGGAAGATGATGGGCCTGTGCCCTCATTGTGAGAAGCAAAGGGAGGGCCGGGAGGATGGGGCAGAGCTGTGAAAGTCTGGTTTGGGCTCCTTCCTGTTGCCAGGGGCAAAAGCAGGGGGAGTAGGCCAGGGGCACCCACTTGGCGTCCCGCAGCTGTTCCCAGAGCATCACTAGAGGCCTCCTGGGGGCACAATGGCTTTCTGGGTGGATGAGGCGCTTTCCAACCACAGCCATATTGGGTTGTGTCGCTCAGGGCCTCCCACAGCATTCATGTGGCGAGCACCCACCATGGGGACCCTGCTGGTGGCACCGGGGCCATCCCCTCACTGTGCATGGTGCAGGCACAGTGTGACACCGGGACATCGACCATGCTGTGCTAGATGGGCACAATTACAGCCTTCTCACGTGTAATTACTCTATAAATAGAAGTTTAACTACGTGTTTGCTCTACATACCAAAAATCTAAGCACTAGCAATTAGCAAAACTGCTTTCTATTTGTGATATCTGGGGATATGTTATTGTATAGGTGACTGATTTTTTTCTAGGTACAAAATACGCTGAAGAATATCAAGTCTGTGTTTTCTCAGTGAAAAGGGTTATTTTAATATATACTTCACTACAATTACTGGTAACAGCAATTAGGTAGGTAGCAATGTATATTTACTTTATTAAATTCAAAATGCATCTGGATTTGAGTCTTGCAGTAGATTTTTATTGTGATTTAACTTGACGTTTTACTGTTCAATATCTTGCTTTCTACTTATGTGTATTTAGTATGTATATAACTTGGATGATCTACAGCTAACAAATAAACTGAATTAAGAAAAGACCACATACTGTTCAAATAATTTCTGTTGATGACTAGGTTACAATTTGTATAAGTTACTGTAGAATATGCTTAAATTCTCGTTAAAATGTACCTAATTTGTTTTAGTCATTGTTTTGCACACTAATACAAACCACAGCTATTATTAGATAATTTCTTTGCAGTTTTCAGGGTGGCAACATGATTATCTGTTGTTTACTCATTTTAGATAAACTTCACTGTAAAACATACAGTATATAAAGCTTCCTTGTAAACAAAAATAGTATTTATTTTAAACCAAAGTTGAAGTACTAGGGAAAAAATGAGAAGGTATCCAAGTCAGTAGTTATCTCTGGTGGTGTTTCAAAAAAAAAAAAATCAAACTATTTTCATAAACGCTGTTCTTGTCTTTCACGTCATTTTGTTTTTGTTTTTACAATGGAGGATCATATGTGTTTCTTGAGAACTGAATAACTATACGAATGTTTAATTTCTTGAGCAGTAGAGGTTTGGACCGAGATACACCAAATTAATCCATATGGACATACCTCTGTCACAGAGCTCTGCTGACACAAGGGATCTTCACTGGAGCAGAGTACAAAAAGGCAGGTTCTTTCTTGGGAGGGAATAAGTTATTTCATTTGAAAATCCCTGGAAACCCTTTCTAAAACGTTGAAACTTCCCTTGAAATCGTTGACTTTGTATTTGGGATTCTGTGTTCTAGTATGCTCAGCTGGAGGTATTTCAAAGAATCAGCATATCAACAGCTTCCATTGAGAACCTGTTTTATATCCATATATGTTTAAGCACTTTCATGTAAACCTGATTCCCTGCCACCCCCCCTCCCCACCCTTCCTTCCTAATGATTTAGAACATTAAAGAAATCACAGTTAACAGATATGGCCTATTTAAAAACTCTCCAAGTGTTACAAGGTGTAATGAGATGAAGTAGTATCAGCCTAGATGTTCCATTTTAATTTTGAAGTATCCTTTTTTGTGTTCAGTACTAAATATGCCTTCTACCATTGACTTGTGATTTAGAAAACACTATTTTTGCATATCTGAGTGGATATATCTACCTTAGGTATACGTCTAATTTTGTTAATTATGTTCTGTTACCAAATGTTGTGTTGCTTATAATACTCTGGTACAAAACTTGTAAAATATAAAAAAAAAAAACAAATTTATTATTATTTTTTAAAACATCTTCTGTGTCTTTTGATCGTACTGTTATTAGGAAGTAGTATCTTCAGAATGTTTTGGGTTTTCGTGAGATTAAAATCAATATTAAACTGATGATAGGACTTCAGTTGCTCATGCCATAGAATGAGAGGTACTTAGTTCGGGGTGCAAGGAAGCCTTAATCTGTGTTAGCAGCCACTTCTGGCTTGTGCCTGTAACAGCATTTGCTGTGTGTTTGCAATAGCAAGGGAACAGCTGTTCTCTTTGTGTGGTTTTGCTTCTCCCTAAACAAATGGTTGATTAGAAATTGAGCAAAAAAACGTATTCAGCAGAAAACAGGAAGGTGTCTTGTGCTTCTGAAGTGTGCACATGACAGCTATGGTGAGAGGAAAAGGAGGTGCTGTAGGAAGAAACATTTTTTCCCTAAAGAGAATTGGCTTTTCAGGGCCACTGAACATCAGTCTTGTTTTTATCATGGAAAGCCAGGCACCAGCACACAGCAGCAGCTTTTTTGGAACAAAAATATCAAATCAAGATTGTAGTTGTATGGCTGAGAGACTACATTTTAGGGCCAACTGCTGTCAATTGCTTTAATTAATGCAAGCTTTCCTAAATTTTTTTTTGTTGTTGTTGTGTTGGTTTTGTTTTTCTGTCATGTGAAGGTACTCTTAGAGATGAGCACTTGTAATTCAAGTTGGATGTTTCACATGAGTTCTGATGTGAACGCCACACATCAAATTCATTTGTAATAACAGAGTTAAACTTTATCTTGTTTGTTGTTTACAAACATTATCCTAGGTATTTATGGGTTCCATCTCAATTTTAGTGAAGCCATGGATAGACGTCTCTATTTACAGTGAATGGAAGAGGATAGACGGGGTCAGGAAAATGGCTCCTTTTAGTAGAGGGCCCCTTGCCATCAATCCACCTGGGCAACTGATAATTCTTTTGGCAAGCGACATAGCAGAAAGTACCTCCTGGTTGAATAGATGTGACAGAACAAAAGCAAACTGGCTTATAAATACTAGGGATTAGTATAATACATTATCTGCTCCCCTCATGCCATCACCTTTTCCTATCAATTTCCCCTGGAAGATGGCAATAATACTTGCCTTTTATCATGGAGATGCTATGATGACTAAATTAAAAAGGCAATTTAGATTTGTTTAGAAATCTTCAGTGACCCTCAGGCCACAGACCTGCAATTAGTTGAAGCATTTTTTTCTTTGAAAACTGTTTTAATTATTGGCATTTGTGCTGTCATGCATAATCAGTGGGATCCCATTTGTGTTTCAGCTGGAGCTGCCTCTTGATGGCCAAGTAAACAGCACCTTTTTTAATATGGAATAAATTGTTGGCATCAGATGCTAATTCAGAATTAACATTATTTTAAAATCCTTGATGCTGTAATTCTGATTGTGACTAGATTGACTATTTTTGTGACACAAAAGCTATTGTAGAAAGTAGGGTGAGTATGGAAAACGGTTTTGCAGCCCCTCTTTTCTGCCATCCTCTTCTGTGTATGAGAAGTCCTTCCTCAAAAGCCAAACCTCAGTATGAACACAGTCCAGGCTGTTTACAATAAGAGAGTACCTCAATTCAAATAGCTGTCAGGGAGCGGGTATTAATCATGCCAATATTCAGCAAGCCATGTCCGAGAGCTTTCTTGCTCCTTTGAGCTTAATGTGGATAAAGCAGGTAGAGAAAGAGAAATTGGAAAAGGTGGCTTCACTGATAAGAAAACCTACCATAAACTTTGAATTAGTGACAGTGTACCAGATTTGCCTCTGGAGTGTTTCATTAGTATTGTGTACTGCCTCTACTGCATGTTAGCTTTCTGCTGACATGTCACCTGAGATAACAACATCATCTATTTAACCAGCACAGGAAAAAAACAAATTAGTTTCCCACCATCCTAGGAAAAATGTGAATACTCAACACATTTGCAGTGTTTCCACACTCACTGGAAATTGTTCTACTTTTATGATCTACATATTTTTCTTAGTAAACCAGCAATTTTTAATTTTTCCCCAAAAATTATATGACAGATTGGACCAGGGAGATAAATCTTGTTCAGGAAGTGAAGCAATGTACAATAACATGATGCGAGCAGCTGCTCTCTTTGTATAGTTTGCTAGGTAGACTGCTATTGCAGAGCCTAATGACAAAACCAATTAGCTGATTAGAAACTGCTAGAAATAAAAGAGAACAGGAGAAAACACTTAAGCGATAACAAAAGTAAATGCAATTCTCCATTAATTTTGCTCAGTGCTACTGCTCTAAGGATTTCTAGGGAAATCACTGAGTTTATTTTACTTAAGATTATAATAACCCAACACCTTTCTTTCAAGCTTGTCTAAGAGATCATGATGAAACTGCAATGCTAAACAAGTACAAATCCTGCAGATGAAATGGCACATTTGAATAAATGGAACATCTGAGCATTGATCAAAGTTAATACTCAAGAGCTACATAAAAGAAGGCAAACTCTAAAACTGAACATTTTAATAGTTTTAGAGCAACATGGAATAGTTATTTTTTCAAGAAACATCTCATTTAAATGTAAATTTGGGGTTCCGTTATCAAAGTGATTTTTTTAATCATTCTGTGTTTCTAGGGATCTAGGATCAAAGTCATATATAGCAAGCCAGCTTTTCAAGATGGCTGATGGTGAGATGTGAATTACCTTGAAGGTAGAATTCAGAGCAAATACTGAAAAAATGAACAAACAGAAAGTGAATTCTGGAAGGCTCCATGTTTTAAAAATACGATCTGTACTTTCAGCTCTCAAATGAGGTCACAGAAATGATAATTCATCAGATTTTTTCTAGTTTGTACCCCCCCAAGAGAGGGAGAAATTGGGAATGATGGTAGGTTTTCCACTTAAATAGTGCAAAAGCACAGCAATACATCCCATGACACCACTTATGTCAATGGGCACAGAGCAAGCCATATCTTGGGTGGAAGAAATGAAGCCAACTGAGTGTAAACAGGAACCTTTATGTCTCTCTCTTCACAAGTAGCACAGTGACTGCAGTGTAGCTGTTAATAGATATCCTTGAACCCTGCTAGAGCAGAATGTCTTTCATTAAGCACAGCACACGCATCCTAGGCCTACATGAAGCTCTCTAGGAGGCCTCTGTAAGCCAAGTCCAAATGTTTTTTTGCAAGTTTGGTGATAAAAGAGGATGAACAACTTTTTATTCAGAGCAGGTTGAACTGAAGGCATTGAGCTGCAGTCTTTTATCCCCATAACACATATAAATTCTGTGTAACTTCACTGTAGTCAGGAAGTATTGGAAAATAACTGTCATAATAACAATGAAAGTACAAGTTTGAATACCTGTTCGTTGCAGTGTTGAACACAGAAGATACTTGTATATAGTCAACCAGAAAATTGTTTCCTGAATGAAATTTGTACATAGTTGTTTATTTTTCCTTTCCTGTTTATGTAGAAAATAGGTGTTCTCTTATGTTGCTGTGAATGTTGCCTTTCCTCATGTTATATGAGTGCAGAAACAAGCTCTAAATATCACTTACTAATGGTGTATTTTCTCACCATCTATCTGTGTAGGTGGTTTCTTATGCATGTATTTAAAATAAGTTTAAATACATTATCAATAATCATTGCAATAGGCAATTAAATCTAAGGCATGTGTTCGTGCTGGGAAGTGCACAGATGACTTAAAAGAATAATGCCTAATGATAGTATGAAGCAGTTTAACTCCCTTTCAATCAGGCTTCTGAAGATCTGAGCAACATATTCTGGTAAACACTTCAACAATATGGCAATGCAAAACATAGAGTATGGAAAAGTGTCCTTTTCTGTAATGGCCCACATTCTGGGTAGAGGATGATTAGCTGAGATGCTGTTCAGTCAACAGCTGTATTACTAAGTACTAAGGCATCTCCTGTGATGGCTTTCCTTGGCTCTTCATTTGGCCCAGTAAAGAGTCTTGACCTTATCATAAAAGAAAGCACTGCCAGCATCTCACTGACACATTCCTCTTTCACCGCACCCCTCTCCTTGATCCTCAGTCATTTCCTTTTAGACAAATGAAAAGGTTACTGCTCTTTAAATATCCCTTCACAAGGGTCTATGGTAATTGAACTGTCTAAATTCATGTATCTAGTTAGATTAGACTATTTCTTTACAAAAAATAAATACTTGACTTTTGTCAGTTCTTACCTCCTTAGGAATAAATTGCATGTGTGAGCCTGTTCTGGAAAGTGGCTGTTAGTGGAAGAGCAGTACAGGTACACAGTGGTGTCATGAAAGCTCCTTTTTCTATAGTCATTTGATTTGCATCAAGTAAATGCATCTTTAATACTATATCTGAAGTTATATAAAACAAACAAACAAAGAAAAGTGCCATGCCTGCATGTATTTAAACAAGCAGGAATATATATATGTATTGAGAAGAGGGTGAGTTGTAGATTTGAGAGATGAGAAATTGGATTTTTCATGGCTGGTACCGTATGCGATCTTTCCTAGGTATTTTGCTGTATTTAAGTCAGAGTTGATACTTAAGTATATGAAAATGTCACCTAACAGTTCGCGATCCTGTAAAAAGGTATCAGTACTTATGAAAAATCCTGGTTACTGTTCAAGGAATTTTGGAAATGTAAGATTGTTAGGATTACCAGCTACATCTCCTTACTGTTTCAAGTAACTGTTTCTATTGGTCTATGTTATGAGCTTCCAAAGCACCATGCACCTAGTTGTTAGTCTGAGGAGAGGATAGGAGCTGCATCCATTTCTTTTATACCAAGGCTGTTCCAGATTCTCATTGTTCTAATGTTTAGACTATTTTATTTTTTAATTTACATCCTAACTTTATTCATAGAGATCTTATATTCATTCTTTCTCGGGCCAGCTGTGGCCCCTAGACTGAATAATTATTTTTCTCCATCACTGTTCAGTTCCCTGGCATATTTTATCATACTTTCCACTTCACTATACCAGATATGCTTAAGCACTTTTAGTCTCTTTTTGTCAGATATATTTTCCATTTCTCTGATCATGTTGGCAGCTCTTTTCTGCACCTCTTCCAGTTTAAGCTTATCATTCTTTAACATGAGTGAGCAGGATTCTGTGGCATATTAGAGACATCAGTGATTAGATTTCCCCCAGATCTTGTACAATAGCATCAGTATTACCTTCACTCCAGAAAAAAATCTTGTCTGATACAGTTTAGGATTGCATTGTCCATATAACAATAACAACTCATACTTAAATCCTAGGATTGATCCTTTTCTACCACAGTTGTTTGCGACTGATGAGCTTCTGGCTTTTAGAATAAATGTTTCTATTAGTCCTTAGGGAGGTGGCCGTGCTGTATGTGTCTTTCAGTTTCATTTCATTTAATAATATTCATGTCCTCAAGGTCATCAGGTCCTAATGCTCCTCAGTATTGATTACTTCCCAAGAAATGAATTATCATAAGATTTCACCAGTATAGTACTGATACTTTTGCCAAGGTCATTATGAAAATATTTAATGAGATTGCTCCCAAGACTGGTCATTGAGAAACTCTCTTAATAGCTTCCTTCTAGCCTGAAACTTTTCAACACTAATCACTTCCATTTTTCCTTTAGTTAGTTTCTTATTGACCTAATATTCCTGGTATTACTCCTAATTTCCTCTAGATTGAGTAATGATTTCCCATGTTGGTACTCTGTGAAAATGCTTTTCTGAACTTCAGATATGTGAGGTCTCTCACATTCCCAGTGTCTTAAAACAAACAAAAAAACACACACACAAAACAATCAAAAAACAACAACAAACAGAACCTTGAACAAAACTACTGAATTATCTAGCATGATTCACCTTTTAATCCTCCCTTGACCTGCCTGTCTTTAAATGTTTTCTGAAAGCTTCCTCTAAAAACACACATATTCTTGACGCTTATTGGCCATCAGTTGTTCACATTGCTCTTTTCTCATACTTCACTACTCTACGTTATTCTACTTACTAATATATATAGGACATATATATATAGGACTAATATGTATAGGACTTACTAATATGTAGGACAAGATAGGGATCTTCCTACCTGAAATGTCATGTTCTTGTTCTTTCAGAATTTGAGCTGGAGTCTGTACTGTCACTGTCAGCTGGATTTGTTTGAGCTTTTCTTCTGAGTTGTATAATTAACATAACTGAGATTACCTAATCTGTTATCCATTTTATCTCCATCCCTTCATTCAGTATTTTCAGCATAATCAAGCTGCATTATCACCTCTGTGCCATACTCACTGTATATGATCCCTTTCTCATTTTTCGTGTTTGTATTTTATTCCTAGAGGTGAAAATTCTTTTACTGTTTGTTTCTGCTCAAGTACAGAGTTTTTATCTTTTTATTAACAGCTACTTTAACCGTCATGGGAACGAGACTAGTGTATTTATTGTTATACCTTGTGCATATACATGTACGTATGTGTGTATATGAAGAACAAATATTTTTGAGACCTCTGGATTTTTCTTTTATTTCCATACACAAAACTTTGAACTTTTTACTTACAATTTCAGATAGGGTTAGGCAGATATTCAGAGGAGCAATGTGATTTTTTAATTCAAGTTTTAATCTAGCATAACCTATGCAAATAAAATAAAATAATATATTTACAATTTCATATTATGATATTTCTTAAAAGAAGTCATTGGCTTCTACTTCGTTGCGTAAGTCGAGTTAGTGCTCAAATTTAATGGGTTTAAGGAAGACTGAAAGGAGGAAATAGAAAATGCCAGTCAAATTGTAGTTGGGAGAATGTTCCCCAAAGAAAAGTTGAATGCATGAAATCAATAAGGATGAACTGAAGCACTCCAGAATCACAATTTTTGAGTTCAGCACAGGTACTGTAAGAGAAGAGAGAAAAAGAAGAAAAAGTGATGAGCAAAGCTATTGCCAGGTAGGTATAGACAGTAAAGAAGTGAGAGCTAGACAGATCATGTGTTTTAGGTATTTCATTGGGGTAGGAACAAGATGTCTGCTATGAGAAGATTGATGAATGATATTTCCCACTTAAAAGAATGTGAGAAGGCAAGGTGAAAAAAAATAAGAGGAAAAAGATTTTGAGCCTGAAGGAGAAAGTTATATGCACACTGGAGACAGCCATAGGTTCAGTGATACACCATAATACAAGACTAATAGAAGACTATTAAGACAATGTACTAATAACATTGTAATAATTTGTTCAGCTGAGAGGAAAAAGTGGCAATGTATGATTCTAGCCCTATGATTCTAGCCATATTTGAGTTAAGTGAAAAAGGTTAAAAGGAAAAAAAAAAGAGTGAGAGGTCAAAGCTTTATTTGCATTTAGTTGCTTTGTTTGTTTACCCACCAAAACATTAGGGAAACTTCTGCTAACTTTCATAACCTCCTTTGCCTGTATGATATGATTATTAGTGGGGTTATTTTTTGCCTTTTGGAAGGAGTATAGTATTTTTCAAGCTTATGAATAATTCAGGTACTCCACAATGTGTTGCATTACTTGCCAAATGCTGGGTCACTAATGTAATTCACTTTGTTGTTAATAAATAAATAAATAAATAAATAAATAAGTTTAATTGCTGAAAGAATTCAGTACTAAGAAAAATTCCTACTGCTTTTACATGGATTTTGATAATGGATGCTAGACATAATGATGATAATGGATAATAGACATACAGTGTTAGAACTCTTCAGTATATTAATTTAGGAATACTGAGCAAAGCCCAGAAGTATGTATCTCAAGAGATTGCAGGGTTTCTTTTGAGGTTTCCTTTTCTATTTCTTTTCCTTTTTTTTTTTTTCTTTGTTTTAGTTTGTTTTTGAGATATGGATGACTTCTAAGTTTTTTTGCTTATATGTAAAACAGCATTGTCTTGATTTGTTTGCAACCAGATGCTTAAAATAACGGTATTGATGATACCAATAATAATATATCTACCCCTGGGTAGTAACATAGATTAATTACATCTGCATGGCCAAGAAAGGGATCATGAAGATATCATGGGACGCTTGGGTTGCTGTGGGTTTGTGCACATGAGTTTGTTGTGTGTGTGTGCATGCATTTGTCTAAGTTCTGTTGAATAACATCTACAGTGAGAGGGAAGGATGTGGGTGTATGTTTTAGAACAGAGATGGCCAAACTTTCAGAAAGGTACAGTGGCTTTTCTGGTGTAGCTTAGAACAGTCTTTAACTTGCTCAGAACTGCATGTAGTCCAAAATTCTGCAGTGTGCCTTAACTACTTTGTAGTACTGGCTCCTTCCTTCAAGCAAAAGGGAAGGAGTCATGATGGGCATATTGCTACTAGGCCATTACCCAGGTGAGGCATTTCCGTCTTACTGAGGGATAGAAAGTAATTTGGTATATTTTAAAGAAACTAAGAGTATAATCTTAGAAATAGTGCCAAGCATCTTGTATTTTGAGAAATAAATGAATAAAAACTTCAAAACAGAAAAATACTCCTGTGCTTGTTGGAGTGCCCAGGGAAGCTCCCTTTGAACTTCATGACTATGGGACTGCTCTAATACCTAGTCAGGAAATGTAGATCCATCATGTGAGGTGTTAACTGTATGTAATGACAAGACAACACTGACATAGAAGTCCAGTTTAAGACAAGACAGTAGCTGGATATAACAGCTGAAGAAAGTAAAAGTCCTGGAAAGCTTATCTTAAAGAATGCATAACTTTTTTGATCATAGTTTTGATCATAGTTTGAAAAAGTTTTGATCATAGCCTGAGTTAAACAGTTCATTTCTGTAGCCTTTGTACCTAATAGGGTTTAGCCAGATTAGCAGTACTACTGACTGCTTTAACAAGTACTATACTCATTGGCACTGTGGTTTGAGGCTCTAAAATTAGAGTCAGCACTGCTTTGCTTTCTAACATTTGGCCTCTGCGTCATTGGAAAGATTCAGAAAATGTGGGTCTACTCCTCGTAAATTTTAGTTTTAGCAGCATCTGTTACTTACTCAAAATTTTGTTTGGAGCAAAAAATATCTAATGAAGTCTTAGATCACTTTCAAATATGGTGTCACAGCCTCTTTTATTAGTGAGCTTTTAATACCATTTTTATTAGTAGGCTGTATTCTCAGTAGGAGTGATTTGTTACTCTCCTGATTTTTGGTATTTAAAGAATCCTTATAAAGGTTATTTAAGATTTTTTGGGGGAAGAATCTTTGCAAAATATCTAAGTTCACAAAGGAATGATAATAACAGGTGATAAACCCTTTTGTGTTAATAGGAAGGCTTATACTTATATGGGCCTATATGGGACTCTTACACAAATCTACTCTCTCATTAATCATTGGAGATACTAGATTTAGATGAAAGGGATGAAGATGCTCAGCTGGGTAGATTTTCAGCTGCATCAGTCATTAAATCAGTCCTAAGGAATTATATAGATAATAAAGGACTAGGTTAAAAATACCCTTATCTTAATGGCGCATCAGTTTAATGAGTAATGTTGAGTATAGTTGTAAAGAAACAGGATCTAATGAAATAAATTCTTTTTGCACAACGTTAGCAATGTATTTGGAAGCAAACATAAATAGCATTAATGGCAAAATCTGTTGGTAATAAACAATTGCAGTAGCTTGTTTTATTACATTCTTTCATTGAAAGAAAACACAGGTTGGCATTCAGTTTTCCTACTTGCAACTAAAATGTTAATTGATTTTTCTTACATGGTCATTTTGTTCTTTTTTTTTTTTTTTTTCCCACACACCTATATTTTTCACCTTTTAAGTTAACAGCTATTTTTGCAGAAATAATCAAGTCATTTTTAATTATCTCCAGCAGTTTGTTAGTGGGACGAAAGCTTACTTTAGTTTCAGTCGCAGCTCTACTTTATAGAAGCTTACTGTATTGCATGCTGCAAAATGCTTTTGTGGCAGCATAATGCCCTCTTTTCCGGTATTTCTCATTGTATATCCATGTACTCTTTCACTTAAAGGATGGTGGAAGATCCTACCCTGGGATGTTAAATTCTCATAATGTTAGTATCATTCTGTATATGTGTTTCAAAGAATGCATAGACTGATGTAGAGATCATTGTGGATATAAGTATATCCAGGACAGCAGGTGGATCTTAAGTGATCTTTACTTTCATGAGCTGAATGGCATATACTAGAATAGCCATTAACAGAAGGGATCAATATTTTCAAAGTGATACACTTAAAAATAATATCTACACAAACATGACTTTGTGACTCATTGCTAGGCTTTTTTGTTTGTTTGTTTTTATGCTTTCTCAATAGTTATTGTGTTGAGATTCTCTCTTTATTTACTGGCATTCTGTGGGATCATACCAGTAATTCACCTGAAATGACTGTGTACAGTCTTAAAGGGTCATAATGCTAAGGTTCTGTTTGATTGTTAATGTAGGTCGTAATTAATCAATAGTGATTGTGGAAAACATAAATCATTTATAAGATGCTCATAACTGACATCTAAATTCTCCACAAGAGAAAACCTGAAATAGTAGCAGAACTTGGCCTTGCATATCTTTGTTCTAGGCTCTTCCCATTTGATATGCTAGAATGGATGTCTTAAAATAGACTCAGAGGTAAGTTGTTTGGATGTGTCATTTGAACTGAATATAGTTCTGAGTGTTCTTATAGTGTATAACAGAAATAATGCCAAAACCACTAAATACATACAAGAAAAACTGAAATACTTTTATTTTTTTGCTAATCTTCCAAATTCCAAATCATAATCTACCCATAAATGTTATTTCTTGAAATACCATTCTGAGGCGTTAATTAAGAAAAATCTGGGTATGTTTATTAAAGGACTCATGTTTTGCTTCCTTTCTAGGTATAATATCCAATCTTTTTTCTAGGCTTTTTCCAGCTGTCCTTTATGTTGTGTCTTTACACCATCATTCGGGTAGTAATGTATAGCCTTCTTACTGAATTGGCTCTGCTTGATAGGAATTCTAGTAGATTTTCTGATACAAATAGGAGTTATACTCATATATGGGAATTTCTGAAAGTAACCAGGTACTACGTACTGACATGTTATTAGCATGTTTAAACTCTTTGTTTTATTGCTATAATGTTTTTCTTTCATCTGCATATTTGCACAGTTCCCACTGAAACTCCAGTGTTTATTGAACCTCTGGATTCAGCTTGAAAAGGAATGAGTTTTAATTTTCTGGGGAAAATGTGAGAGAGTAGAAGCTGGGATCCCATAAAACCACATAAGATGAAGTAACAAATTCCCTTTTTTCACTCCACCTTATCCCCAAAATCAACCCACCAGCAATTAGAGGAATGGTTAAAGAAATAATTAATTTAGTTCCTTAATTCCATAAAGGAATGTGTAAGACCAGGTGGTTAGCAGGCTTACTAGCATCATTTTTTGTCAGCAATGAATGACATAAATCTACAGACCCGTGACTACAAAAAAAAAAAAAAAAAAACCAACAACAACAACAAAAAACTTCCTTATGATTTAATTGCAATTCTTAACTAAGGGTGACCCAGAAAGTGAAATCATGTGACAATGAGGAAAAAACTTAGTATATCGTAAACATTGCATAATAATATTTCATGCAGATAGAGCTAAAGCTCATATACCAGAAGCAATAATCTTGCAGTCACAGAACCTGGAAATTGAGCCAATTCTGTAGCCTAAGATGTTTTTGCTGAAAGTTTGAACTACTAGATTTCTCATACCCTGGTTTTAAGGTTTGCTATATCACTATGAATGTTACATCTTGACAGTCACCCTTTGGGAAAAGAGATCTCTGATTAACATTATTAAGGATAGTGGTAAGAAATATTTGGAGGGGAGCAAATCTGAAGGGAAATGCATAGTAGGTTTTCTAATTTCCATGAAGTTCATGGCAAAAAAGGCACTCACTCATTTAGACACTTCAGTAAACTCCAATAGGTGTTTATGTGAATCTTCAGGCATCTAAATATTTCAGTCCTTTGTCCAAACAAAGGACTGCATGCACCGACAGTATTTACAGTGGTGGAAGTCAGGTCTGATTTGTCTGAAATCAATGGTTTGTGTTCATTTATTCCTCAGTCTGAAGATATTCTAGCTGTAATCTGTTTGGTTGCCAGCTGACCAAAGAAAAAACCTCAACTGAAAAATTACATTTCAAGAGGACTAATAAATGTATTTTGAAGATGGGGAGACAAAAAGGAAAATTACTTCCATATGACACAAAGCTATTAGAGGTTTGATAAATCTGGCTTAGTTTCATCTTTAACAATGGCTGATATTAAATCCTTGGCCAAAAAAAATAGATAATTGGAATCTCACAATGCACAGCTCTTCAGTTTGGCATCAATCTCGTAATACAATAAAACTTATCATTTGTAAGCTTGTCTATTTTTTAGCAAAAGACTGAGAGCAATTTGATCTGTCTTGGTACATAAGACAATACAGTGCAGGTGGTTTAAACACAAAACAGTTAATGAAACAAAATTTTACTTAAACTACCTGATGATTCATCATCCAGTCTTCGTACACTGTCAGTTGTGCCTTTCTGAGCCATTAATTATAGAATATTTAAATAGCCTGGACAGCATGTGCAACTGCTGAGAATGCTATTGTATTGTGAATTATTTCTCCAATTTGTTTCAGTTCAGTATAGATGGACAACAGTGTAGAGTCAACCTTCTGTTTCCCTGAATGCAATGCAATATAATATTTATACTGGAAATTAATTTTTGCCTCCAGTAATATTTTGACTATGTTACAATATCCCTGAACTAACCTTTGAAGTGGTATGAAAATCAGATTTATTTATTTTATCATCTTTCTACTTCTTTTATACATGTGTAATGACAACCTTGAGAAGTTGTGTTTATATCAATGAGGGCTACTATTCATCTCTTATCTGCACAACTCCCTTTCAAACATGTAATTGCTTGGAAGCACCAACAGAGGATATAACAGAACAGTTCCTTAATGGGCTGGGGTCTAGCTGGAGATTTTAGAGAAATTGAAGAAATGTGTAGAGTAGAAAGGAGCCTACATAAGTTAAATACACAGATAATGAGATAATCCCTGCCTATGGCAGGGGGCTTGGAGTTAGATGATTTTTAAGGTCCCTTCCAACCCAAGCCATTCTATGATTCTGTGATCAAGAACTGGGCAAGTTTTGGCAGGCTTCAAAATAAGAGGATGCAGTTGGATGAAGCAGAAAAGAAAAAAAAAGAAAAAAAAAAAAAGCTGGGGAGAGAGAAGGGAGGTGATACAGCTGCAGATATGAGGTGTTTACAGTGTTTCTAACATAAACCTGGAGCTGAGAGAGTTAACTATTTTTTCTTGTTGTATTGGCATTTGGAGAGTGGCATGTCAAGGAGTCAGAAATGAGACTGATGGCAGCAGAGGTGCCATCTGGTTTGAGGACTGTGACCTTGATAGCTACATCTAGACTGCATGGCAAGCACTTTCTGGGATCCTGCCTGCCTGATCATCAGTGTGCCTGGAAACCAGGGTGGAAATGATGAGAGAAAGAAAGTAGTGAGAGATGGGTGTTTGCAGTCAGATCCCATCTGGATCCCTGGGCAGGTTGTCCAGGACCATGTCCAGGCAGGTTTTGAAGGTCTCCAAGGAGGGAGACTCCACAACCTGTCTGGGCAGCCTATGCCAGTGCAGTGACTGATCACCTGCACAGTAAAGAAGAGCTTCCTGATATTCAGGAGGAACCTCCTGTGTTTCAGTTTGTGCCCATAGCCTCTTATCCTGCCACTGGGCACCACTGAAATGAGCCTGGCACCAACCTCCCTGCACCTTCCCTTCAGGTGTTTGTGTACATCAACAAGGTCCCCCTTGAGCCTCCTCTTTGGAGGGCTGGCAGAACAGTCTCAGCTCTCTCAGCCTCTCCTCATAGGACTTCCACTAGCACTTCCCTAGCACTCCCACTCCACACAGCTTTTTGTTGAAACTTACCATAATTGACTGCTTTATGTGTGCACCTATCTCATCACTTGATTGTAGAGTTTTAGTGTATTTTCTGACAATGAACCTTCCTGGGTAGTGGATGAAAAAGAAGTGATGATGAAATTTTTGTTCATTCTAAATGTGAACAGCAATTTTCAAGGGAGCTAATTAAAATCTTTATCTGATCCCTAGCTGTGAGAGAGCTCTGCCTGGATGCACGTGATAAGTTCATGCCTTTTGAGATTTGTAATTTGATTGTATATTTTTTATGGTTTCATGGCTACAGCATATTTTCTGTTCATAAGTCTTTGCCAGAGGAAATAGCAACCTTCCCTTTAAATGATGCAGTTAGGAAACAACAGTTTGCAAGTGTTTGGTTTTTTTTTCTTTGTGTGTGTGAGAGGAATGGCAAATCAACTCATGAAAATGGTTTGTAGGGAAAAAAGATAATTTCCAATCTAATTGGATAATAAACTTTTGTTTTGAAGAGTATACAACCTGAAATAACGTAGATGATCTTGGTAAACTGTAAACTCCTGTTGCCAAAGCTCTGTGGAGATGGTTTTGACATCTGAAAAAGGACATGCAAAATTTTATGGGTTCAGCATGGAACACTGCATATCAGCTGGATGTCGGCAAAGAACATTAAACTCTTAATTTGATATAATTTGTCAGCTGGTCACATCAGTTGACTTTAATAATTGCCAGTTCAGCACATGCACAGATATGGAAGACAGAATGTCAAAAACTTACCCTTTCTTTGGCAGTTTGTTAGTTCTACCTGTTTGGGTTGTTTTCACTTACAGCATGAAAAGAAAAAGTTTAGTTTCTATCTACAGTGAGGTCTATACCATCAGATTGATCTTGTGTTTGATGTCTTTCATAAATTGAAGGTCACACTCATAGTTTAAGCTTGAAATTGTTCCTTAGTAGCAACTAAATGAGTTGATCTGTATGGAATTAGGTTGGTAAGAGAGGTCAGAATGAAAGTTTCAGGATAGGACTTGGCACAATATAAGGAAATCATATAAAATTGATGTGTTCAGTCTGTAGTGAACTATTGATTCATACTTTTTATTGTATCTTTCAGCATTCCTGTGGAGGAAAAAAAAAAAAAGTATATAGGATATCAGAACAAGATGTCTGAAACAGTCTGTTTTGGCTATAGTAGAAAAGTTCATGGTTCCTTTAACTACATCTCAGATAAGTGAAAGAATATTATTGAATAAACTCTTTACATAAGTGAAGTGGGTAATAATTATATAGAATTTTTCACACAGTCCAATAAGATAGGGCCATATTTATAATATTTTCTGACTCTTCTCAGTTAAATAACAAGATCAAGACTCTTACTTTTGTCAGTGCATACTAAAAAGGTTTTTGCATATATTTATTGCTTACTGCTTTTGATAAAGAAGTAGAAAGGGACCAAAATTTCCTTCCTTAAATGTGTATAACTTTAACAGATATACAAGAATTTAAGATCAAATTCTCTTGGTGAAAATATCCCCAAAAGGAAAGTCAGAAATTTCCATCTGAGACCAGAGAGACTAGAAAACACATATGAGCTTGAATTGTGTCATTTGTGGATGGGCACATTTTCTTGAAGGGTGACGACTCAAAGTTGTTGGCCATGTATCTCTGAGGTCAGGTTTTTATGTATATGTAACTATATGCTGCAGTATGGATAGCTATAACAAAGCAGAGAACAAATTTGTCTCCTTTGCAGCTACCAAATCAGATGGTAACAAGTCTTTGTGTACACATGACTCTGTACTGCAGTCACTTCATGCAGTGCACTTGCTTTTCCAGGTGAGATGGATTCTGTAATTACACCTGTCTGCCTCATAAGAGCATATGCTATGTTAGGATGTAAAATCTTCTTGCAGATTTTAATCCCAAGGTATTTACAGACTAATTGTTTGGAATGTCCAGATAACATGCCACTTGTGATATAGTAAAACCTTCATATGGGCTTTTTGAATTATGATTTTTTCTAGCTGACAAAGAACTTGCACTCTAGGTACAGTTGTACTACTGCTAAAGGAATGATTATCATGAACGTACCAAGTTTAAGACATACAATTTTGTTCAGTAGAAATGAACTTACATGCAATACTAAGGATGACTATGATGCATCATACAGTGGTTTTGCCTAATTCCTTGAATGTGATGTCATCTGTTTCCTTGCCCTTGCTTAGGCAAAAATATAGGGCAAATTCAGAGAATCTTTGTTAGAATGGAAGAATGGTCTCATCAGTTCAGACCAGGGATTCTTGTAGCCCTTGCCATAGAGTGCAGCATCCTGTCTCCAACAAGCCATAGATTTCCTTAGAAAAGAGGAAGAGGACAAGAAAATATTACACGTTTCTTGAAAATTCTCCCAGCCTCTGATTGCTTTCAGCTCAAGGGATTTCTGGTGCAGTTTGTCTAAATATCAGTGAATTGCTCTTCTTAGTGATCATTCAGTTTCACCTTGAAATTTTTAAATTTCTTGCATCACTAGTATGTTTCTGAGAGTTTCGTAGACCTGCCACCATTGAACAAAGAACCACCTTCTTTTGTTTGTTTTGAACTTTGCTCCTACCAGCTTCCTTTATGGTTGCTAGTTTTTCTGTATATAAAACATTATACTGAACTCTAAAATGGTATAAAAGTACAGTTTGAGCACTCTGTTTTGGTACAAATTATTGCAGAGCATCACAAAAACAGCTTTACAGTTGAATTTATTTAAAAACATTTCTACAGTAGAGGAATATCATTTTTACAGCAGTAGCAAGGTAGAAATTATCACTTGTTACTTTAACTCACAAAATTCTATTGGATCTGTATTGACATTGTACAATATTCCATACACAATTGGTGGAAATGCTTCTGCAGACTGCATTTGATCATAAATACCAGGTACTGAGATCATAAACCCCACATTTTTATTGACACTGAGATAGGTTTAACTCATGTTTAACGCAAGTTATGTTTGAAAGCTGCAGGGAAGGTGACATAAGCTGGATTTTGCTGATAGTTTGAACAGTGGCCAAGGTTTATAATGCAAGGTCAGAGGGGACCTGATACCAGTAATACGGGCTGGAATGATATATGTGTGTTGTAGTTCTCATTGAAGGTCATTTATCATGTAATGAATACTTCATAACATTTCTTGAGTTGAAGCTTAAATATTGTGCTGCAGTGTAATTAAGAATTAGTTAGGGTAGAATAAAGATATCATCTAAATCTCTACATATGTCAACTGAAGAATTTAGGTCAAGGCAGATTGTAAGACTACTGGCTACAGAGGCCAGGTTTTTAGATACTCCTGTGCTTGTTGCAGAGAAGAGATAACTTTAACATGCTTCAGACTGAAAGAAATGTGTGTTTGTTTGTTTGCTTGTTTTAGTACAGGAGATAGTAATGCAGTCAGAAGTAATGGAAAAATAATAAAGAAGATCATTACTATCTTCCAGAACTAATTTTTTTTTATTTTTTTTTTTGCTGAATAGTGATACACCATGAAATTGTTCAGTATCTTTCAACAATTATAAAACTTATGAACTTTAAAAAAGGGAAACTGGTGCAAACAGTGCAGAGATATATTTTAAAAATTAACTGAAGGAATTAAAGAATGTCAATCTTAGACCACTGCCATTTGTGTTGGTAATAAAAATATTCTACACCACTAAATTGCACTTCAAGCACCAGCTAATAGGAGTATGTAATAGTCAAAAGATGTGATAGGTGGGCTACAGCTGTACTAATATCACCAACAGTGGAACAGACTATTATACTTACCAACAGGTGCAGATAAAATAAATTGTGTTCTTCTGACCATTGGTTAAAATTACTTTGTTGACAAGATGCCTTTATATTGCTGATCACAGGTAGTGTCTTTTTTTTTTTTTTTTCCTAAAGCATTAAATAAAATTTTCTAGTGAAAAAAAAAAAAATCTGAGCTGTCAAAAAACAAACATCGGAAAGCATTATATTGAGAAGGCAGAAAGAAGACATTGCAAAATTGCTCAAACAGACACTTTCACTTTCCGAATCAGCTTGTTATTTATAACATAGCTGCTGGCACTTTCAGAAATTTGCAGATGTAAACAGCCAGTGCCATTATGGGTTGCATGCAGAGCAGAATTATACCCTTCAGCCAATGAGTACCTCTTGAGGAGAAGCTACCTGGTGACCCTCATTTTAACTCAAATTGTAGAAATGAACAGTTAATCTTTTCTGTGTTTATTTTGTTGTTGTTTTTTGGTGTAGGTTGTTTCTTTGTTTTGTTTCATTTTTCTCAGAAAGGAAAGAGAGCAAACTAATTTTATCTTCATTCTCCTGTGTTTCTGATAGCATCCTTCATAAGTTAGTGATTGACTTTTCTTGTTACAAAAACCCTTTTCCCACAATCTTTTGATATCGGCACTTTTTTCTTTTTTTTTTTTTCCCAAATGTTCTTACTACTGAGGAGGTCTCTGAGAACCAGACTTTTGGTGAAGAAAGACTGGAAGACTTGTTCATTTAAAATACATTACTAACTTAGGTATCTTCTCATACCTTTAAAAAAGCAAGATATAAAATACAAAAGGAAACTTTTTTTTCCCTTCATTTTGTTTGCGTTTGGCATCGCTGTGGAAGACGCATAAAGGTTTTCTGCAGTGATATTAGTATTCTGGCAAGCTTTCATTTTTGATACATAGACTATCAAAATGCTGACAGATGCAATATTATACAGGAATGCAAAGATTATGTTTGTGTTTCTGTATATATCCTGAAAAAAAAAAAAAAAAATCAGATCTCTCCTAACTACTCTGTTCCAGAATGCTCAAGCCATCTGCTTGGTTTTCCTGCTGCATTTTGTCTCATTAGTCATGTTCACATGTATTTCAGGCTGCTTAATTTCATTACACAAAGTATTATGCACTGTTCATCCAATAAGTGAGAGAGGTTCATTCTGCTACCCAAGGGACTTGTAAAAAGAAGTTTTAAACCTCTAAGAAAACCTGAAAATTCTTGTTGAAACATGGATCACGTTTCACTGTTACCTCTATTAACATACTAAAACTTACTTTATTGATTAAGTTATCCATCTTTCTCTGACTCCCAGAGGCTAACTGCTGTCTCCCTAGAAATATTTACTTCTCACTAGGATTTTTTAACACAATTAAGATCTCTACACAAAACTGTCATGTTTAAAAGTTTCCTTTTAGGTGGGGTTAGTATTGCTGCCTCATAGCAAGGTTGCCAGTTTTGAAGAGTATGTGGCTGTGGCCATCCCCATGAACACCTAGAATTAGCAAAATTAAAAGCCCTTAAAAAGGTTTGGGATTCACAGAGGCAAGAGAGATCCGTTAATGCTGAAGATGCAAAACCTCCAGGAGCAGTCACTATTGGGTGTGCTCAAGCTTCTCTCAGCATCTGATAAATACGCAGCATCGCCAGAGTGACTGAGCATTCTCGCATTGCAAGACTAATGGCGCTGATAAACCTGCGATGGCTTTTGGTAACTCCTCTGTGCAATGGGAAGGAGCCAGCCCCCACAGTAGGAGCTGGGCTTACATGTACCTCCATGGACCCAGACGGGACCACAGTAAGAGTAACAGTAATGGACAAAAACTGTCAGCGCTGGGCTGCGAGGGGGGGTGGCCAAGGCTTAAGGGGCAAAAGCCCTAGACTACTGATGATTTGTCAACCTGGAGAATGGGAAGAAACATAAAAATTGGGCATGGAGTAGGAAACTGGGATTAACAAGGCAAAAAGAGAATTGGCAGGGATCTCTAGAGAAAACATTTTTAATAAGGAATTGAATACCCGGACAGCAAGCTAAGAGCTGCCAACATACTTCCATTAGCAACAGCCAGTAATCGTAGCTGGAGAGAGCTGGGACTGGGTGAGAAATGATCCAGGAAGGCAGCAAAAGAGACTACACTGAGAGCTGTGCTCCAGTATATAGCAACATGCAGTATATGCTGAATTTGCTCAAGAAATAAAATGAGAAAAACAAACAAACAAACAAAAAAGGATCCATTATTAGATGTAAAAAAGAGTGGATTTTTTTTATCTTCTAAAAAATTCACAATGAAAATCGATTTTATCTTAAGAATCTACTAATATACAAATTGTAGAGCACTCATGGAGCAGAATGGGGGGACCCTTTAAATTCCTTAATCAAGCAACATAGGTGCTGAGTAAGCATAGATCTGTCCCAAAATATGGTACTCAGAGATTGTCATAAAAGCCTCAGAAAGAGGCTGAATTAAACTTTGAGTGCATGACATTGCAATAGTGTTCTTTTATTAATGTTGTGGTTTGCATCTGATGAGTTTAATTTTACTTTGTTGTTTTGATAAATAAGTATATTCTATCCAGACAGCCACAAGGTACAAAATAATTGTCGACTCTGAGAGCTGGAACATTTTTTAACCACCTTTCCCTGATATTTATTTCCTTAAAGCCATAGATCTTGGAGTCATTTGGAGGATATCACCTTTTTTTTTTTCCTTTAATTTCTGATGGAAAAGACACATTGCGTGGTGGTGTAAATTCTTGTTTAGAGAGTATAGGCTTTACTCTCTAAAAGTAATAGAAGGGTAATTATACATTTATAGAAATTTCCATTGTTTTTACTCTTGTGGTTAATAATATTGATGTCTTAGTACATCAGTCATGAAAAATAAGTTTCAAAACTATTCAAAATACTTTCAATGAACTTTTGAATTATGCAATTAAGCATTTGCAATAGAAATTGCAATGTACAATAAAAACTGCAATGTGCAAATATTGCAATATGCAATAAAAATTGCAATGTGCAATAAAGTATCTTTATTTCTAAGTATTCTTACTGTCTTAACTACTGCCAAGACCTCCAAAATGAAATAATGATTGTATTTCACAGTAAGGAAAATAATCAACAGCAATACATGTATGAGATGGGCCCTGAGAACAGCTTATATGGTGTATGATGAAGTTATTGATCAAGGATTCAAGACATTTATGGCTGAAAAGATTCCTTAAGCTAGATTCCTTGTCTGACATTCAGCATATTGGTTAATTTTGTGTACCTCAGCTTCCATCTGTAGGATAAATATGTTGATACAGCTTTTCTCCTATCCTTTGCATGTGTATAGGGGATTTGATTTACAAAAATCTTAAAGATCTCTAACAGTCTTGTTCAAACAACTTCCAGTACAGTAAGCATTCAGACTTCACTGGAGCGTGTAGACAGAGCTGTGGGGAAAAAGCTAGGTGAATTCTCTTAATTAACCTTAACCAGAGACTCTATAGAAGAAAAATAATACGGGGGCATAAGCTGAATTGTTCTACAAAATTATTTGAGTCTAAAGACTGAATTTTCTTCTGTCACTTTTGCCCTTTAATGCAAACTGTTTTGAATTGTGTATAGAAGGAAAAAATATAGAAGTACAAATCCAGGTCTCTTTAGTATCAAATGAGTTCACTGAGAATGCTAACTTAAGGAACCTTGTGGGTCAGTACAATTGACTGTACTTGTCTCACTGATTAAAACTAAAGATACATATCTATAATATTGTAGCACACTAAGAAAACAGACCACGTGAGCCCAATGAAGGAAACATGTATGTCTTTTTTTTCTTTTTTTCCTGTGTATCTTAACAATCTGGTTAACTCTCATGGTAATCAACTTCTGACAATCAGCAGCTGAAAGGCATTGAAGAAACCAAGTATAATTAAAACCAAGTATAATTAAAAGACTTTTTAAGCAGCAGTTGTTTGTAAGCAAAGATGGAAAATACAGCTGCAGAGGTACAGGCAAGTGTTTACATGGAATGTCTTTCTCTTAAAGGGAGAAAATAGAAGGGATTTTTTCTGAGCTGTGAAGAAATTAGAAACTGACTGATAGAGCCTTCATTCAAGATTTTCCTGTGAAAAGAAAACCGTGTTGACGCCAATGATATAAGGTATTTTCAACAAACGGATTCTTTTACCTTCTGTACCTGCTTAAATGCTTTAAGGCATGGCACTTTCCTAGAAATAAAATGGAGGTAGTAAACGATTTTAAGTAATGGCTTTTTCAGATGTAAAGTCTATTAGATCAATGAATGTGTAGTTCTGCAGAAATACATGATATTTGAAATTGCCATGAAAGACAGTCTATATGCATTTGTTGACTGTTCATATAGCACTTCTATTTTTTGTCTGTTCTCACCATCAACTTGCATTTTATCAAATCCCAAGCTGTCATGGTTCATTATCCATAGATGATCTTGAGCAGCCTTACATCGTAAAAAAATATGCTGTGACATCTGCCATTGTGCACCAGTATATAGATAATTTCTGAGTAAGGTTTGTCTTTGATTTATCCATTCATTAGTGTGCATTCTTGTATTTTCACATGTGAATTTCTTAAGCAACAGGAGCTGTATAGACATTACTGTGGTCTTTCAGGTTGTGGATGTTTCAGCTGTGCATATTTAGCTAATGAGTTCCATCTGAGTTAATGTTTGTACAACTCAATCTCCACTAGTAGTCACATAGCTGTTGTAGTCCAAGTCATTACATAAGCTCCTGTATCAGTGATGTAGACAGGACAGTGAAATTGTAATAATAGTAACTGTAATAAAAAAGAGCAATAATGTCCAGAAATATATATACATGTATATATATACACTAATGTACATATACATTAGTGTATATATCTATATATAGTGATATATATCTATTTATAGTGATATATATACTAATGTATATATATACTAATGTATATATATTATCATTACCATATTATTTATCATATTTATTACCATTATCATATCTATTACATTAGAGTGTGTGTGTGTGTGTATATATATATATATATATATTATATACACACACACTGATGAAGTCTTTATTTCCTGTAAGTTAATTTCATTGATAGGAGGCTATTATTCTTTTTTGAAAGGCAGTAAGTGAAAATGCATAGACTTCGTAGATATTAGTAAGCAAAAGTCCTCTCCATCCCTCTAATTTACATGTCTGTTTAACTACTGTGATGGGAAATGGAACATTTTATTTTATTTTATTTTATTTTATTTTATTTTATTTTATTTTATTTAGGGATGCTCCAAGGTGATTAAATGCTATTGTTTTGGTAATAAAACGTTTGGAAATTATTATATTGCCACTGCTACTGCTTCATCTAAAAATGTGTCAACAATCAAACACTGAAAATTTATTACTATGCTATTTAGCTTTGTACTTCTTGAATTGATAACAACAGCTTCTTTGGTTAATTTCTAATAGTTAGGAAATTGCTTGGATACTTTTCTGAATATGTTACACCTAAACAGCATTTCTTGCTCTAGCCTAGATAGCCTGTCTTCACCCAATTGCTTTGATGTTTCCTCCAGGGATGAGGAGAGTAAGAGAAACAATCTTGTTCTGTTAAGATTCCTTATAATTGCCAGGCTTGATGCAATTTCAGTGAAACATTGCACTAAAACCATCTTCTTAATAGATGAAAACAGTTGCTGTATAGTCTGAAGATATTTATGGGGCTTCCATTTGCATGTCACAGTTCCCATACCAATTAATTGTTTACACCACCCCTATACAAGGGCTTCAATACTTCATTTGGGTTAGAGCTTTTTGTACTTTTTCTGTTTGTTTGTGCAGATGTTTCACAGAGAGCATGTGGAAGTGGAGATCATTCACAGGTCAAATGAAAAGCAACAACATATAAAGACAATGAAATTTCAGGGCACCTTTCAATGAAAGTTCACAAAACAAGTGAAAAGCCATAAGAAAATGCAAAGCAATATGTCCTCAAAGTAAATTGTCCCCAAGGAAAATAACTCACTTGGAAAGAATACTACTATTCTTTTGTGTTGTAAAGCAGATTGTTGTGAAACTAACTCTTGATGTATGACTTTAGTGGTGGCTGTCACTTTGTCCAAAGCTTACCTTTTATTTTTGATAGTAAAACACAGTACAGCACTGTGCTGAATGTGGAAAAAGAGGGGAGAGAACAGCACTGTGCTGAATATGGAAAAAGAGGGGAGAGAAATAGAGAGATTGGAGAAAAAAATATATATATTTTCTAATTCCCCAGCATCTGTTCCTGTTCCACCAAAACTTGCAAATGAATTTTGATTGGGGTAGTAGTGTGTTCATCACAGTGATAAAATTAATTTTCATCTCAGTTCACTATCCTGCATGTCTAAGTTACAAACAGTTTCTTCTGAGAATATGAGATACTGTCTATGAATGTGTCTGGGAGTAAATCACCAATGTTTAAATCTGTTATTATAGATAACTCAAATTAATTTAAATCAATGCAAATGTTTGGGGATCTGAATTTCCATTTGAACAATAACTTCAAGGACTTGCATGCACGTTGGACTGTCTTGTGCCCTGAGGTGGATTGCTACTAAAGAGATTATCCACATAAACCCAGGAGCTAAAATAGGGTTCTTAGGAATGTGAAATAGAATAAAGTTGACTATAAGGTAAATACAAAATGAAGAAGCAAATCAAAGCAAAAATTCAATAAGAATGACCCCAAGAACTTTTCAAAAAATCTACAGCAAGCACTTTAAAAAAATGCAATAAAACCTGAGGATCTGTTACACAAATCGGAACTAGAAATGCTTCTTACTCTGTCATCCAATTTATAGAACTTCTTTGGTAACGTATTATATATAGACAATACAACAATATTGAGGAAACTACAAAGTGGGTTAAAGGGGATGCTTTAATAAGCAGAGTCATGAGGAAACACCTTTTGAGACTTGCTGAGTATTGGAAAGTGTTTACTGAAACAAGAAATAATTGCAGATAGTTATACATTACAGATCTTCCTATTTAAAAATCCATTAAAATACTAACAATATTCCTTCAGGTGTTTTAGATGTAGTGTCTCTTCTTTCCTTTTATACATATTTCTGGTCAGTTGATTTTGGTGTTATTTTGTTTTTTTTTTTGTTTGTTTGTTTTGACTATAGTAACCAAAATGAAAGCTGTTCTCCTATTACAGGAGCTATTACTTCCATTGTAGTTGGTTTGGCTATTCAAGAAACGTTGTGTGGGTCACCACTAAGAGAATCCCTGTAGGAAGGCTGTAAATGATGGAGGCCCCAATCCAACTACTTTCAGTACTCTGACCCCATTAAGTGCAAAAGAAAAACATTCCAGTTTATAGCAAAGCTCTCACAAATTTTTCTTATTTTATTGCGTTAGCAGTATTTTGCTTCTAGACCATTCAGGAAAACAAGAACAAATCCTGGAATACCCATTTCACTCTCCTGCTAGTAAAACACCACTAACTATGATGGAACATGCAGAACTACAAATGAAATTTCATTTCAATCAGTGAATTTGACTGGAGGAGAGAACTGATAATTAATTTTAGGGTTTATACATAGTATACCTCACTAAAAAGAAAGTATCTTATAAACTAATATTAAACTCTTCACAAGGTTCCCTGTGTTCCCTGATATTCCCTGTGTATTCTCTAAGTTGGTTGAGGGGGGAAAAAAACAGTTTCCAACTTATGCCTTATATATATATATGTGTGTGTGTATATATATATATGTATATATATAATTGTATTACCTTTCTAGATTTCCTGGACAACAAAGTACTATCTACTAGAAAGATGTTCACATTATCATGGGAGTATTCAAGAAACAAGCACTAAAGCATTGTTCCAGTGAACACCAAAATTATAGGTTACACAAAGTTGCCACAGTTTGCAGACCTGTCTCAGAGAAAAGGCTGTCACACAATAAATATTATTACAATTCCTTTTTTTTCCTGTATTTTTAACTTTTGCTTGTTTATTTTTCTGATGTAATACTTAATTTCTTTTCTGGGAGCCAACATTCCACTGATAAATTAAAGTCCCTAGGCTGTAGATGGATACATCTTGTGTTCTGTAATCATTTCCATCTTAAAGGTAAACCTTTTAAGGAACAATGAAAATTGATTTTTATATAGGTCTGTGGTGCATGAATCTATTGAAAATACAGAGAACAGTAATGAAAAATTTACTTCAGTTAATCTATTGAAATTTATTTAAGTGTGTATAACCTCCTTAGTTGAAAGTAGCTTACTACCTTATACTGGCAACATAGGTTGCAATGAGATTTCTGGGGTTTGGCAATTGAGGATAAATCAGACATACCAAACGATTTTTTGTGGGAAAATTAAATTTTCACAAAGTAATATAGTTAAATGCAGGTCTTACTATTCTCTTCCCTATAAGGAAGAGAATGAAATTGCTGGTGTAAAAAAGGTTTCTTTCTTCCCACAGTGCTGCATTTATTGTGTTACAGTCTAAAACAGCAGCAATTATACATAGCAGTTAAATAAAATGAGAACAATCAAACAGTCAGCTCACTGAGCCAGAGGTGGTACTTGGGGTCCCTGCTGTTTCTCCCAGTCAACCTCAGCACCAGTGATGGTCAGAAAATAGACTTCATATTCCTGCTTTTTTTTGGAGGAGGGGAGTTGGCAGGGGGAACATGACTTTTCCTTACTTTTTGGCAGGCAGAAAATAAACTAAAAACACTTGGGGGAGGGAAAAAAAAAAAAAAAAAAAGATTTATGGGGAAAGAATATATCTACAAGTGTACTTTATAGTGTACTTCATACCTGGGAAGAATATTAACATTCTTAACTGTCTGGATAGAAGGTCCACCAGATTCCTACAGGAAGAAGCCTGCAGAAATGAGAATCACTTGGGATTTGCATTGTAACAAGAATTGTAACATTAATTTCTTGCAAGATTCCAATGGAAAGAAAAAACATACATAGAGCAACATAAGTGGATATGTGGATAGGATTTTTTTTTTTCATACAGCAAAGTACGTTCCATGTAACTACTGCAGGAGGTCACACATTTTTTGAAATAATTCTTTTGAATTAATTCTGAGGATCCCCTGTAATGTATGACTATCTGCAATTATTTCTTGTTTCAGTAAACACTTTCCAAGGGCAAATATTTTCTGAGGTACATTGGAGTTATGACCTTGGAAAAGACCAAGGTTATAGTTTTACGATCATCTAAAACTGCACTTTTTCTGGAAGTGATGATCTTTGTTCCAGCACTAAACATTAACAGAGTAGTTTTCAGCCAGATCAGCCTTATTGCTGACACACAAGGAATAGTGTGGTGATGTGTGGGAAGTAGGGCAGGATCTCATCTATTTTGGCAGCAGCAAAACCTTAAATATGTTTAAGTATCTCCTGAAAGCACTCCAGAACTCAGCCTTCACAGAAGAAGGATGGAGGAAATGTGTCCAGACACCATCATTTACCTTCCGTGTAGCAAATGACAGTCACGTCGCAAGCATGCTTAGCACTTTAATGAATAATGAACTCCATTCACTTTCCTGCAATTGGACTAATTTTACCCAAATTAGTAAAATCAGTTCCCAGGCTTGATTCCCCAGTGTCTTGATTGTGGCTGATCTTGGTTGAATGTCAGACACCCACTCAGCCACTCTCTCACTCTACCTCAGCAGCAGGACAGGAGAGAAGCTCATAGGTTGAGATAAAATCAGCAACCAATTTAATTTATTGATGATTAAAATAGATTTGGATGGTGGGAAACAAACAAAAACCAAACAAACTAAAGCAAGCCACCACCACCAAGCCTCCACCCAACACTTTTTCTCATGCTCAACTTCATTCCTTCACTCACGACTCCTCCATCTCCTCACCTCCATGTGGCCCCAAGCCTCCTCGCCCTCCTTAATCACTGAACTGTCTGCAGGGCTGTTTCTCTCACATTTTTTCCTCAATCCTCTCTACTGTTTGGGATTTTTGCCCTTTCCCAATCCATTTTCCTTTAAATGCCCCCAGGGTGGCTGCTGAGCTTAGCCAAGCTCTGTGGTGGGACCATTGGAGCAGGCTGGAACTGGCTGTGTCGTGTCCATCATGTGCCCTTTTAAAATACACCTATTTTATGTTAATGTAACAATACTGATTACAAGGGAACTCATCTTTCTAAATGATTTGTACTTACAAAAACAAATAAATCTCATTATGTATTTTAAGAAAATATTCTTTATTTTCAGCGGGGTTGTGCTTATGCTAGATACAAAGTTGTGTTTGTGTTTAATGTATTACGGCTATTAAGTACGTCTGAAAATCTGTGCTGAAAATGCAAACTAGTAGGTTATTCATTTTTCCCACAATACAATTTGTGGACCATCTATCACGCTATGCAGGAAGTTCATTAAACAGATCCCGTTGTGACAAAATTTTGCCTGTAAGCTTTCACATATGGCACTGAAAAAAATATATTTTCCTTCCTCTAAAAGACTCAGAAATGCTTGCATTCTCTATTAGATTGAATCCAAAATCTATATGTCCAGGATGTGTTAGAAGCGAAAAAGAGGCATCGGTGCCAGAAAACAGGCAAATCCCCCAGAGCTCTCTGGATGCATTCATGAAATGCAGCAGGCAGCTGGCCAGGTCTCTGCTCTGGGCTGGGAAGGTCTGCCCTATCCCTTCTAGTTCCCACCTCTCCACTTGTTGCTGGATGTTTTCCAGACCACGGGGTAGGAAACTGACCTGAGACAAAGTTCAACCTCTGCTGTTCTCCGAGAACTTCTTTGATAAACTGGGTAAACATCGATTCCTGCTTTATTATTTATAATTGATGTCTCGTGTTATTAGAAACGCGATGACTCAACAAAAACAGTACATTGTCCTTTATAGCATGACATATTGTTTAGAACTGTTTGTACAAACAACTAGTTTATTTTGTTCTCACATATATTAAAAAAAAAAAAAAAAAAAAGACACAATATGAAACTTTGTCTATTTTTAAAATACAAATTCTTATCTGTGCCTGACAGATCACATCAGTGTGAGAGGTCCAAAATTGGTGGTTCACTGTTAAATTTAATTATCTGGCACTTTCCAACAACAGCTTGTCTACTAGTGACATGTAGAATTTCATTTTGTTCAAACATCTTTTGTGTGTATGTCTCCTTGATATTGATAACGGTGGCTCATGGTAATGCTTATCTCCTTTTGATTCTGAAAATGTAATAAAGAAGGAAAATACAAAGTAATGGCTACATGCATTAGTTAGGCAGACATCCATCAAGGCTTGCATGAGACTTAGCTTTTCAGATATCTCAGGAAACAGAGATCATAAAAGCAGCATTAGGATGGTAAACGTGTCCACAAAACCAAATAAATCACTGTCCGAACAAGGATTGAGCCAGGACAGATCATTCTTGTTCATTCGTGGGACTATTTGTTCTATTTTTCCAGGCAGTTCTTTTAATAAATTGTTAATTACTAATCAACATAGTTATCTCTCTTCATAGCTACAGTAATGGGATGCGTCAAGGTATGTAAGGCTTGAGTCCATTCCACAAACTCTGGAGGACGTGACAGCAACAGGAAGCCAGTGCAAAGAGGGAACATACTCTTTATAATCTATTTTTTACAGACAAGAGTGGTCAGGTGGAAAAAAAAATATAGAATTGCAAGCACGGAACTTGATCTTGTTTGTATAACAGCCCTATCATTAAAGAACTGTGGGTATAAATAAAGCAACTGTAAACATAACTCTTGCTTTAGAGTTTCTAATGTAAATGTTTGAAACTACTGGATGCTTTTATGTAAGACGTGTTTAAATACATGACTTTGGTCTGTGAGATACTTGTGGATAATGAAATAAACAATAACTTCATGGTGTACTTGCAATTACACGTGGGGGGTATTTGGGGGGGTAAGACATACATACAGAAAAATACAAGATTTGGGTGGGTTTTATGTTCCAGTATATGCAGAGTTTAATGTGTCCAATAATTTCTGATTTTGTCTGACATAGAAAAGCCACTGTGCACTTATCAAATGTACAGTGCACTCTGCATGATGTGTCTCAGTTGTCTAAGCCTCCTTGGCTCTGTAGTTCCACACTTTCCATGACGGTAGCTGTGGCAGCCAGAATATGTTCCTCTCTGGACTGTTGTTCAAAGAACAAGTTAGGCACCTAATAGTAATGATTTTGAAAAATGTATATTATGTTTGTTTTATTTTGTTTTGAAAAAGTAAAATTACAATGTCAGTTGATAAAATACTATAACTTTGAATCAGAAAAAAAAAAAAGGTAATTATTTGAGAGAGAAAAATTGGTGAAAAAAGTAAGTCTGGCACCAGGATTATAGAAGAATCACCAAAATATTTTTAAGGTATTTTTTGTTCTGTGTCCAACCCAAACCTGCCAAAAGAAACTGAGTTTGCAGTATTTGCTTTTCAAATTTTAAGGTATTTATGATCAGAGATTCTCAAAATAGGAATTATCTAAATCATGTAATTTAAAAAGTTACTCTTTAGTGCATCAGAAATCATTTCCATTTTCATTTTAAAAGCCTCCATTATAAGACCACATAATTGTAGAAAAACATAGTACAAAGAGATAACACTCTAGGCTAGAATGGAATTGATAAAACTTAAAATAATTTCTGAGGTTGTTGAAATCATGTTACAAACCATGGAAGAAGATTTACTCTGCATGGTATATTAGATACTCCATAAAATACAGATATATATGTTTCTTTAGAAGACACAATATCTTTTTTTTTTGAACATATGTCTTTATTGATTTTACAGTGCTACATGTGCAGAGTGGTCTTATTACAGCGTTTTGACTTTGTGGCTCCTCGCCTCGGTAGGTAGATTCAGTACTGATTGGAGATTGTATGCTTCCTTAGCAGGACATCTAATCTGAACATAAGACCAGTGTCAATCTGCTCTATATTGTGAGGAAAACTAAAAATATTTTTGGCTTTCTGATAGGCTGTTGATAGGTTTTGATATATGCAATAAACAAGTTTGAGCTGTGTTGTGTGCCACAGAAGAGTCAGTTCATGAGTATGGTGCAGCCTGTGTCTCAGGAGAAGCAGAGAGAGAAATATTTTTTTTCTGAGTTAATCACATTTAACAGCTTATTTAAAGGAAAAGGTGAGGTGGGTACAGCTGTGGATAAACCATACCCTTGATAAATTGGTCACAGGTGAGGAAGATGTATACCCAGTGACAAGGGATGATATATTTTCCCTAGACGGAGGAAACGTATTGAGTATCTAAGGGTTTTAGCATTTCTGTTCCCTTACTAGGTCCAACTTGTGTGGTGGCTTCCAAGTGGGTTATAATGTCAACAGGGAATTTCCTGGCCAAAGCAGATGAGGTAGTGCAGCTTGTACTAAACTCAAAAAAACTTGGCAGCAAGCAAATGTCACTCTTTACCCCCAGATGGTGGTGTCCAGGAGAGGACATGTGATATACGCTGTACAGTGTTTTTTTTTAGGTATGCATATATAGGAGAAGATGGACAGGAGGTTCTGTTATGGTGATTGAGAGAAAAGCAAGCAAGGGGGACAATCGTGGTCATCTGGTATGTTGGCTTTTCCATGTAAGGTTTAAAGTGTACTGAGATAGTACTTAAAAAAAAAAAAAATCTCCACTGCAGGGAGCAGGTGGAGACAGGAGAGAGCTTCCATCTTGTCATCTTGGTCCATCTCCTCTGTATTAGGAACAGATGGCTGCAGTGAAGTGGGATTCCTTTCCATTCTGCAAACCTGAATGTGGTATAAAACAAAAATAGCAGTTTTTATGGAGAAATTATAAATGTAAAAATAGGGAATGTAGCTCTGCTTTTCAGAGACAGAAGAGATACATGACAGTATGTGGGTATTCTTAGAATATGAGATTAGTTTTGGCAGCAAAGGTGCAAGGTACTCTTACTGTATTTTGTGAGAGACAGATGTTATTACTTTTATTTGACAGGAGAACTCTAACCTGCATCAGTTAGAGTGTCCTTGTACTGCAGGAAATAGCAGCCATTAAATAAGATTGACAAATTGTTTCAGCACAAACTAGTTACAAATGAAGGGTGTTGGCCGCAAAATTTCATTCCACTGCTGCAAATACATAATTCATATATGAGGGTATGCCTGATATATTTGTAAGCTCAGAAATCACTTAGGAAATAAACAGTTGTTTACCCTACAGTAATGTACAAATATAAAAAATGTATCTTCTCTTTTTAATCTCTCTGCTGCTGTGCATTGTGCTACCTCTTTTTCCACCAGCAACCAAACTGTTAATTCTGTATTAATACATTCCCTTTATTCCCTGTGTTCTTGAGTGGATAACGTTACATAGTAGGTATGAGAAACTTCATGTGTGCAGCTGTGTTTGTATAATGCAGGCTTATGCTTATGGCTGCTCAGGCATGTTTGTTCTTGAGCAGCATGAGGAAGTTGGATAGAAAATGCTAAGCTGCCAGTTTCCCAGTCTGTTTGGTTTCTGCAATTCAGCTGCTTCTGTTACTAATCAGTACATTTCCTGTCAATGGGAAGGATGTAAGAGAGGTACAGGTGCCTGGGTAGCAATTTTCTATATAACTTGTGACAGGTGGTATTCTTTTGAATCTGTAAATTCCTCAGTCAGGTGTTTCCTGAATTACAAAGTCTTTATAGGATGGGAGGATGCCTCACTCATATATAAGTAATTTTGAGTGGAATATATGAGTTCTTTTTTCTCTTCAGAAAAGATTACCAGTTACTCAATATTTCATATAGGCATCACAGCCAGGCCCTCTGATTAACCAGGTTTACAGATGGGGATATGTTTCTACAAATTAGTATCATAAAAGCATCCTAAATGAAATTTCTTAATCAAACCCAAGTGTTGTATAGAGATCTCTTGAAAGGATGACACCTTGAAATACACATTGTATCCCACCTGAGAGTTGTTGAGCCAACTTTTGTATGTTTGGTTTTATTTATTTCAGTGGACCAATTTTTGGATTAAGATGCTAGCCAAACATGCTAGTCACTGTCAGCAACTAATGAACTCAGTGCTTGGCTAGGGCTAGCAATAAATCTGAATCTAGTTAAAATTACAACATGATATTCATTAGCTTCAGCAAGGGTAATTTCTGAGATAAAGTGTTGCTATCATCCAATGTGTTAAATAAGCAGTTGCACTAAGCAGGTGGTGGGCAGAGATCAATGACTTTCTATTAAACAATAGGTAATTTCTCAGTGGGAAATAACTCACATTCCCCAAAAGGGTCACATACCAAATTTCTTATGCTTGTTTACAGTTGTAAGAAATTTGCCAGTGAAGTATGTGAACTCTATAAACATGAAGAGGTAGAAAATTGTACAGACTTCTTGAAGGGTGTCCTTATTTGATCTTATTTGTTCTATTTATCCACCATATCTGAGAAGTTGTGGCAATCAGGTAAAGTTCCCACAGACTGGAAGAGGGGAAACATAACCCCTATTTTTAAGAAGGATAAAAAGGAAGATCCAGGGAAATACAGGTCAGTCAATCTCTCCTCCATGCCCAGCAAGATCATGGAGCAGATCCTTCTGGAAACTATGCTAAGGCACATGGAAAATAAGGAGGTGATTGGTGACATCCAGTGTGGCTTCACTAAGCCATGCATGACAAATCTCATGGCCTTCTACAACAGGGTTACAGCACTGGTGGAGAAGGGAAGAGCAACTGACATCATCTACTTGGTCTTGTGCAAACTATTTGCCGCTGTCCCACATGATATCCTGTCTCTAAATTGGAGAGCCATGAATGGATGGACGGACCACTCAGAGTGTAAGGAATTTTAATTGGATGGATGGTCATACTCAAAGACTTGCAGTCAATGGCTCAATGTCCAGGTGGAGATCAGTACCAAGTGGTTTTCCTCAGAAGCCTGTATTGAGACCAGCGCTGTTTAATACCTTTGTCAGTGACATGGACAGTGGGATCAAGTGCACCCCCAGCAAGTTTGCTGATGCTGCCAAGCTGTGTGATGCAGTCAACATGCAGAAGGGAAGGGATGTCATCTAGAGGGACCTGGGCAGGCTTGAGAGATGGGCCTGTGTGAACCTCATGAGGTTCAACAAGGCCAAGTGCAAGGTCCTACCATCCACTTTTCCTACCTATCCAGCACAAGTATGTGAAACTGGGTAAGACTTCTCTATCTTAAAACATGAATAGTCAGTTACATCTGTAAACATCTTTGTCATGATTTGTTATCTTGCACCTACCCAACCTGGTGATTTACAGAAAGCAGCAAAAATAATAGGATATGAAAGAGGGGATAAGTACAAATAATTATAATGGGTAACAAATAATAATAGATAAATAGTAGAGTAGCTTATTTTATCAATTATCAATACAGTTACATTTTTTCTGTCTTGCAGGAAAGGCATGCGTGTAATCTATTTTTTCTTTTCCCATGCTTTTTAACAGAATTTTATTCTATTTTAAAAACTGTAAGAATGTTTCATTTGTGTTGATTAAGAGGGATAGGATAAGCCAAAAGGTTAGCATTAGAAAAACTCAGCATTGTGTAATTTTTCTTTAAATCTTTTTATTGAGATGCTTAATGAAAGAATTTACATGTTTATAATTCCAAGCACAGCAGAAATTTTCCAAATTATTATTTAATAAATCTTGTATGTACAGTGTCTGTTATGCTACAAAAATGCTAAATTAAAAACACTTTCAAATAGTTTCACTCTAGATGTGAATTTGGGAAGAAATTTTATGGAAGTGTTCAGTTTTGTGAGGGAATAAAACATGTCAGAGCGGTGTCCCAGTAGGTTAGTTGGAGTTGTAATTTAAAACTTGCCATGCCATATGCTTTCTACTCATTCTTCATAATTTACTTTCATGAATAACTTACTCTGTCTTGCAGGTATGGTTTTGGATAGCAATATGTTTCTAGCTTCAAGATGAAGGATTGAGTATGCTGCATCTGACTCAATGAGTAAAATCTATCTATGCCTATTCTTGAAAATATGTTTAGAATAATCTTTTTAGTACCTTCTTTGTTTGGTGATGTTGAAACTATGTGACTTGAGCATCAGCTTCAGTATTTAGGTGACTATACTGTAAACAATCTGATTCTGTATTTATTGAATTCCCCTGAACTTTTGTCTCCACCTTATTCAGTTAATATTCCATGTCAACATTGGTAATGCATGTATTAAAGCCTTGCTAAACACTACATGTATTTGATGATCACAATGTCTTTGCTGCTAAATTCTTATAGGAATCGCAGAAGAATGTCCTTTGCCCATTCTAAGAAATAAGAAGGCAGTAATAACAGCAGTTAAAGTTCTTTCTAAATTATTAGCTTGTTCATTAAAATCTTGTTTGCGGATATGTGTGTATATATTGAATACCTCTACAGTTACATTTTTTCTGTCTTGCAGGAAAGGTATGTGTGTAATCAATGTATACATGTAGGCATAGATTTTTCAACCTGATCACATATGTGTATGTATGTGTGTACATATAGGCATGTGTTAATGTTTAGCAGTCTGTTGATTATATGGAGATAAATGTGGATTCAGAGATCATTTGTGAGATTATATTTTTTTCTATATTGCAAGCACAGCCATAACGTATCTCATGCCATATTTAGAGAGTCAATAATACAGAAAATAAGTAGTTCTTCATATTTATGGTTGGTTTCAAAAGAAGTTCAGCAACAGTAATGTCTATTTCAAATAAGTGAAATAAAAATGCTTTACATCATATTATAGGAGCTCAATTTTCTCTTGGGTAGGCTTCACAACATTAAATATAGGTAGTGGTAGACTAATATCGTGCAAGCATTCAAAGTACATTTAATTTCAGTCTGTAAATGTTAAACCTTTTTAACGTTTGAAGTTGAGGTTCCTTCACCCAGTCTAGCTATTAATCAGCTAGTGAATTTACATTTGACAAAAAAGTAAACATGTCAAATATGAATTCAATAATGTAATAATTAATTAATAATGTAAATAATAATATAATAATTAATTAAAACCTCTATGAAGTAAAAAATATTTAATGTAATTTTTTTCTTTTTAATACTCTAATTTTCCTTGTTGTGGCATGAGATTTGTTTAGATTTTTATTAGCAGAAAGCTCAGGAATGTTTTCAATGGGTGGGGAACAACAAAGAGGTGATCGTCTTGTATCTACTGAGAGTTCCATCCAGAAAAAATATATATATTACAGTTAGAAATTACTTTTTACATACTGCATGGAGCCAATGTTTTGGCAGAAGACTGCAACCTAGTATGAAATATGTATTACACACACACACACACACATATATATAATATACATGTATATATAAGAAATGCATATATAGCAGACAATATATTACAAGGTTTGTGTATTCAGAAGAATTAGAATGTGTTGCATAGATATCATCTGATCCCTAGTGGTATAGTCTGTCACACTTGTACATCACTTACTTTTAAAAGTATTTTTCTTCATTCTTGCTCTAACAGATGATATTTCTTGTTAGCGGTACTTCTCATAGGAATGTATTTCTAATCTCATTTAGTTTTTCTTTCTCATTTGTATTAATAATCTTAGTTGATGATCTGAAGATAAGACCAAGTTTGTCTTTCTCCACTCTTCCTCTTGTGTATTTTTTTTCCTTTCACTTTAACTGACTGTGGTTAATTTTTAATTTGAGGTACCAACACCTATGTCTCTGTTAATGTCTGGCAGTGTTTGGTGTAAGGTTACGAAAGATAAGACTGTCCAAAAAGAAAGTTTTTTCAAATCTCCTCCACACTTTTTTTTTTTTTTTTTTTTTCCTGTAGGGACAAAATTTCAGTCTTTATTTTCTCTTTGTATGGTAAACCTTATTTGCCCTCCTTACCTTTTAGTATGTATGAAATACTTAAATTGGAATGTTCAAGAACAAGCATATGTAAAAATGTCCACAAATTACTTCAGGCTAGTGTTAGAAGGTTGGTTGCTATTAGTGTGATGGGAATAGTCTTCTATTGTCACCAAAAGACTCACATTGGAGCATCATTAGCTTATGAGTGGAATTTCCTATTGAGATAGGAATGGTGCCTTCCAGCTGGTGCCTTCCAGATGCCGTGTATTCAGATCCATTGTGTATTAGAACCCTCAGTAGATGCAAGACAATATTGGCTCTTTCTTGCTTCCCACTCACTGAAAACAGTCTCTTGCAGATAAACGATGCACTTAGAAGTCTATGGGAAATGTTTCCTTATGGTTTAATTTTTCATTACTATACAGTGTTGCAGTAGAAATTGAGCTTAGAGTTAAGAGTTTGTGATTCGCAAAATGGATTATTTATGGTTATGTTGGGACCCGATAAAGATCGCATTGTTTGGGAGCAGCTTGAAAGAAGTTTTAAAGTCAAGAACTAGAAGATGTGATCATTTTGATAAGCCTGTTTTTGTTGAATAAGTAAGAAACAAGATCTGAAAAATAGATCAGGAGAGGCTTGTGAAAGATGAGCAAGAGCTGAGGAGAAAGGCAAGATTATAAGTACCAAGAAAGAAAGGATTTAGAGAAGGCAAAGTTTTTCTGGAGTAGGCACAGTAAGTTGCAGCTGCTAACAGGCCATGTAGAGCAATACATTGTAAAGAAAGTCAAACGTGTAACAGAGAATGGTGAGCTATTGACACAAATTATAGCTGAATCCACACAATTTTTGCCGGAGAGATTAAAAAGTGGGAGAATACAGTACAATAGAGAAAGAGAAACTGTAAGGCAAAAGTTAGGTGAGTGAATGCTAAGCCACAGGATGACAGATTCTGTAAAATATGTTAAGAAAAAGAGTGTAAACAGCAATATGAAAGGATCTAGAAATGTTAGGGTAGCAGGATTTAAGACGTCTAAGAACTGATCAGTATAGTAGAAAACACTGGTAAGGAAAGATGAACATATATATGCATTTTATAAGGAACCTGTAAAACTATGTTTAAAAATTGTTCAGAAAGGTAAGGGATGAAGATAGGACTGTGAGATGGATAGTAAAATGGCAGGTGCAGTTGAAGGTCCTTCAATGTGGAATGCTCATGGAACAGCAAACATATTATTGAAATAGGATGGAATAGGAGCAAGAAATGGAGTCAGTATGACAAGAATGACAGTGTCACAAACAACAAGTAATAGAGCTTTAGTAGGAAGATGCTTTAGTTAATAAACACACACACATACACACACAAAAAGGTAAAGGAGAGAAGAAATAAGTCTAAGTCCATTGGATTTCCTTCCCATTAAAAGCATGAGATCCTGAACAAGTTAGAAAAAGAGATGTTACAGTAACAGGTCCTGCTTTCGTCCATGAAATACCAAACAAATGTGTATGTTGTGTTGTTAAAATTTCAGGCAGGTAAAACTCTGCTTAGACAAACAATCCAAATTGCTCTGACTATATACTAGCAGATGTGAAAGTTGAGGAAAATATACAGATTCACGAACTCCATCCAGTTGCCTTTATAGATTTATATGCAGCCAGTTTACCAGCTGGCAAAGTGATACTGAAATTGAAGCAACCGTCAATCCTCTTAACATTTTTTTTTTCACTAGTTTCATATGTTCCAGTGCTTCCTGTACAACTTAGAGACTTATGATATCCCCTTCTTTGGGTAAATTACTTCCTTTTCTGTCTTCTTATCCTATCTTTTTTTTTTTTTTTTTTTTTTTTTTTTTCATTCTGCTGCATTTATAATCTGTGCAGTACTATTTCAGGTTCACCAGTACCTGCTATGACCATTTCACCCTTTTAAATACTGAACAGATTCAGAACTCTTAAAGTCTTTCACCATAACATAGCCTTTTAATTTCCAGATAAGCTCTCCAGGCCCTTTCTGTTAAAGAATTTGAATGTCCTTCACTTTAGTATCCTGAACTGTTAACAGCACTTTAAGATTGGTATATAGCATATGCCTGTAGCTTGTGTTTTGTTCAGTTTTGTTTTGTTTTTTTTTTAATTACCAGTTATACTCTAAAAAGGGAATTTCCAACTTGTTTTAGATTCTGATAAACAGATATTTTTTTTTACTTCTCTTTGCCTCAACAGCAGTGTTTTCTGACTGACTCCAGTAGCGAATTCAGCTACAAGTCCAAGTCATCCATTTCAGCTTAAATAGGTAGAACATTTGGACAGCTAGCAGGGCAAAAGTTAGCAAAAGATACCTAGGTTGCCTTTACAGTTTGAGCTTAGAAGCCAACCCGATAATCGTCAGTTACAGTAGGTCTTAAAAATACATGACTTTCTTATTACCTGCTAAATGAATATGCTTTTAGAATAAGTTTGTCTTCAGAGAGATAAGTGTTTTGAGCATGTAGAAAAGTAGCTTGCATGTCAAAGGCTGACCAGTTTGGTTGTCTAAAGATGTTTCCTTTGCAATCAGTATATTTATTTTTTCTTATTAGTTAGATAGTAGCTCATAACTTACTGACATAAATTTTAGTTGAGTTCATCAGATTTCCTTTTAATAGCTGCTACTATATCTTTCTGTCTTAAGAGTATTTCAACTCATACACATTCTCCCACCCTGCAGAATAAACAAGTTTCTTTAAGTTTGATCCTCTCTTGAATGCTGTCTATTGGAAGATTGCCTTGATCACATTTTTGCCATTGAAAAGGTAAATGGCTAAGTCACTTTTATCTGCTTTATGGAAAGCTCAAGCTCAGAGACTAAGCCTTTAAAATAATATATACAGGTATTGCAAAGATTAAAACCCAGAGAAGTTAGATATAGCGTATGACATGAGGATTTTATTTAATGGAACCATTATTTCTCTTGATTTATAAGTAATCCCCTTGCTTATGCACCGTAAGGCTGTAGTAGCCTTTGCAAACAGCTGTTACACATGACTCTGTACATGTGACCACCAGTGCTTTTTACCATGTTACCTGAATGAAGGTCTATGGTGGTCTTGGTATACTTCCACCAGAAAAATAGCACTTACTACATGAAATTTCACACTACTGTCCTCTGCCCATATTCCTGTCTTGCTTCCCCACTTTGGCAGTATTTTCTGTATTAAATTTTTCTCATATGCAAATCATATTGGCAAAGTTTATGTAATTAATTTCAGCCCATTCTAACATTAATGTGAATGATAAATAAAATTGGGTTAGAATATTAGTAAAACCCAAGGCTGTGTAAAGGGAGGGTTTTTGTCAGCTGTTAACTTCACGTGGTTTGTGGAAAAATCATCTGAACAGGAGGAAAAGCAACATGTTTAGTAATCTTTTCTTTAAAACTTTTCCTGATTTTAATTATGTGTTCTGAATAAAATATTCTGAGTAAAGTTTTCCCTTAAGCATGTTAGCTACTCAAGTACTGTTGGTATTGTTCTTGCACTAGTTTGACTGATACCATTTTCAAACACATTTAATGCTTAGCATTAAGCAGCTGTATATAAGCTCTGTGCTATCTGTGATGGTAAACATACACATTACTGATTCTAAGGAAAACTTTTAAATGGAGTTAAAACTGTGGTTTGGGGTTTAAATTTATTCTTTATATATATATATAATATCTGTCTTACAAGCAGCGTGTTCTGTATTTTCTGTATTTGAACAGCTGTGATTTTCAGCTGAGTATCTTTTATGCTGTTTGTAATTACAATACTGTGCAAAATGGCTATTCTGCTTAATCTTGATATATGAGGGCTACTTTTAAAGTAAATAGGCAGGTTTTTCAAAATCAGAATCAATTTAAATATTAGACAACAACAGCAGTGATGGAAACACAGGCTTGTGAAAGAGTCATGTATTCAAAGTAAAAACTATTTTTCTAAAATTAATGAGTACTTGAATAGGTGCATTAGTCTTTGCTAGTGTGACTTGATTTTGAATTGAAAATATTGCTCACTGGAAAAAGGGAGTGTAAAATCTTGTCTTTTGCTTATTCTGAGTTATTTTCCTTGATGGCAGCTTTTGCAATTTATTCTCAAGTTTTATATTTGAGCATGTGCTTGGTATTTTAAAGTCAATAGTCACAAGCAAAATCTGCTACTTTCTAACTCTATGAAAGCATAATCAATAACTGCCAAACTTCTGTTTGTCTAATAGCTTTCTTTTATTTTTCCACTGATTCCACTGAGGAAAACCAAAAACATAGAATTACTTTTTCTTTTTCTTTTTTTTTTTTTTCCAGAAATAGGGAAAAAAATTATATATATATATATATATATATATATATATATGCATCCTCTCCCCTTACCCTGTTCAGAAATTTTCTTTTCCTTTTTCCATATCTCAACCTTTTCACTTTTCTGTGCTCTCCTTTGCAACTTAGTGCCATGCTTCTATCTATTAACTTATAAATTCCTGAGCTAAACTGTTTCTTCCTGTTCTAGATAGCTTTCACTTGTTCCCTTGCAATATGGCTTCTACTACTTCGATTCCTAAATCTGAAGACCCCAGAGAAGGACCTCTGCATTCATCCTTTGAAATGCTCCTTAAGTTGATTGAAATACAATCCATTAAAATTTACCTTTTGCTTTCAGCAAAAGAATTGGAAGCTTACAACTCACAACTCACTCAGTTTTCCAAGCCCAAGTTTAACTGCGCTGTGGTTGCAGTCAAATATGTTTAAAGAGTTTGATGAATGTATGTTTTATATAAAATCAGATTTCATGTCAAAGCCATACTTTTTCCCAGTATCCTGTTTTCTTTTTAAAATACGATCCAGCACAGGCATAGTGCTGTGGTTGTCTTGTATCAGTAATAGTGTAGCCAGGGGGAGGTAATTGCCCCCATGTGCTCTGCTCTTGTGAGACCACACCTCTAGTACTATGTTCAGCTTTAGGCCCCTCACTACAAGAAGGACATCAAGGTGCTGGAACGGGTCCAGAGAAGGGCCTGGAACACAAGTCCTGTGAGGAGCGCCGAGGGCACTGGCGTTGTTTAGTCTGGAGAAGAGGAGGTCCGGGGAAGACGTCATTGCTCTCTATAACTACCTGAAAGGAAGGTGTGGGGAGCTGGGGTTGTCCTCGTCTTACGGGTAACTAACTAGTGATAGGACTAGAGGGAATGGCCTCAAGTTGTGCCAGGGGAAGTTCAGGTTGAAAATTAGGAGACATTTCTTCTCAAAAAGAGTGTTTAGGCATTGGAACAGGTTGCCCAGGGAGGTGGTGGAGTCATCATGCCTGAGGGTGTTTAAGGACAGGTTGGACGTGGTGCTTAGGGACATGGTTTAGTGGGAGATATTGGTGGTAGAGGAATGGTTGGGCCAGATGATCTTGGAGGTCTTTTCCAACATTAATCATTCTATGATTCTATGAAGTGAAAGTATTTTGATTCAGCAGTTTATACTGAACTTTATTCAGGTTCATTCGGATATTTATGTTATTCATGGATTCTTGGGATTGATTTGTTAATAACAGATTTACCCTAGAAGTAATACCTGATGTGAAGCTTGCAGACATCTGGAAAACATTTTTTTTGTTTGCTTTGTTTTTACTTAAAATCTCTAAGGTATGCAGAAACTTAATTTAAAAAAAAAAAAAAAAAAAAAAAAAGGCACTGGAAATACATAATGAAAACATTTCCTTTGTAGCTCAGCATTAATTCAGTTTCCATTCCCTCCTTTTCTGACTTATTTATTTTTTTTTTCAGTTTGACTAGAAATTCCCATGGGGTTAGTATACTTTCTAAGAGATTTTGTGATAAGACTGTGTGATATGAAATATCCAGTCTGCAGCAGAAGAGGTGCATAGGAATACAGCAGCAGTACATTGAGATTGCCTAGGTGCTGCTGAAGCAATCCAGCTCAAGCATGGATTCCCCATGGATTCATTCTGCTTGTCTGCTTCATGTCCACTACATGAATTCTGTAAAAGCACACTTTTCTTCTGTCTCCCATCATCTGGTGGATCTTCTAGGTGGACACAGAATTCAACCTGAGCTCCTCTCAGCTGGAATACCAATTTCCATCTCTCAACTTTGTAACTACTGCTTACAGCAGTTCAAGCATATAGCAAAAAATAATCCCCTGAAGCTTTGAATGGTTCAAGCTTCAAACTGTGCTTGTGATAAACACTTATTTGCCTGCTTTATGAAAAATAAAAATGGAATGACTTCTTATAAACTGCTCTAAGCACTCAAACATATCCTCTAAAATGTTCTCCATTGTGGATATGAAATTCTGATGCGATATTAATGATTTAGCATGATGGACGGATTAACTAGGGGGCAAAATGAAGTCTGTAAAACATTTCTAAACTTTCAGCTGCTTGACTTTGCAGCTTTGACAGAAACACTGATTTTTTGTTTAATCTGTACAGGTGAGTCTGTAAACAATTCTGCACGTTGGTTGACTAACCTATGTACTAGATGAAAAGTGAGCTCTTCCTATTGCTTCTTTATAAGATATAATTTCTTTAAGATAACTAATAAATTACTGCAGTTGAGAGCAGCTGACCTAAGTCCATTAGGTCATTAAAAAGATAGGTAAAAGAGTTACTGGAGCATGCGGTAACATAGCTCATCAGCATAAAGATTGCAAACCAAAACATGTTGCTGGCATCTGACAGTATCTGCATTAAACATCTTGATGAATACTTACAGAATGTTGTAGTGCTTCCTCCATGTCTGCTCCCAACAGCTTTCTTTTTCCTTTCATTGCAGCAGACAGAGAATAATTGTGAGAAAGAATACAGAAAGGTTATTTGACTCTATTTGTATAAAATATTTTCCTTTTTTTTTGTATATACATCATTTTAGTAGTAGCTGCTGTACATTGACATAAATGGAATAATCTTTTCTACCAATAATCTTACAAATTGCTTTAGAATGCCACACTTCACTGTGTAGTGACACTTAGACTCTGAGCTTCTACAAAACCTCATTTTGGGAAACAAAACCCATGTCACTTTACATGGCAAGAGAGTGAATACTACATTCGTAGCTCATGTGGAATCTGACAGTTCAAAACTAAAACAAATTATTTGGAAGGTCAACTCTCTTCTTCATTGACCTTGATATTAATAATGTTTGTGCCCTGCAATGTAAATGAAACACGTTGCCAAGGTCCTCCTCCATCAAGATAAATTAACAGCGTTTTAATTTATGTATCTATGAACTCTGGTTATTTTCAAACATGTAATTTCAATCTACCTAAATCAATTTAACCAGAGACAAGGCTAGAATGTGACTCATTTGCTTCATGCCAGTGGGTAGCATTAAGCTGCTAAAAGAAGAAATTCTGACAGATTTGTGTGCCTGAGAGCCTTCTTGGCTATTTCCAGTTGACAAAATTTCCACAGCAGCTAATGTCCAAATGTGGGCTCTGGTGTTTGAAAAAGATCTCATCTGAGGGAGATGTACACATTATTCATGCAACTCCAGCTATTGGGATAATTCTTTATAATAACTCTTCCTTTAACCCAAAGAGAATTTTTTTTTTTATTTATGATGTAGCTTTACTCTGTAACAACAAGAGGAAACCAAATTATGAAATGTAGGTAACTGTAGAAACACAAGATGCCAATATTGCTGATCTTCAAGTGCCAACAGATTAAGAAATGTAATTATATGAAGTCACTACAGAGTCAAACAATGGCATCTGTTCTCTCTATGTAGCTCTGCAAAGAGCAAGTTGAAAGGGATTCAGAAATTTGGACACGGAAGGCAGTCAGCACTTCTTGTAAAGAGCTTTCAGGCTTTCAATTAGGAATATTTTTGTCTTTACCTTGTTCTATCTCTCCTTTCATGGCAGTCAGATGAAATTCTGGGGGAAAAAAAAAAAAAAAAGATAAATCTATTACAACTCCTGTGTTTGGCATCATAAGGCAAGCTTTTCTCATGTAAGGAGCTGTACACTGTGTTGTACAGATAACAGACAAATATTAGCTGGAACATAACTACACAATGAAGTGTAAAAATGGCTTGCAAAAAGTTGCTTTTATTTTTCCTGTAATCCAATGTTGCTAAAATCAGAGGTCCTGTATTACAAGATCCATGTGTTTAACTTTATGCTCAAGTGAACAATTTCTTCTTGTGCACACTAGTTTTTCAGTGAAATGTACATCACTTTTTTACAAGTTTGGAAATGGAAATGGTCATATTGGAAAGTAAAGGCTAATAAATTAGGAAAAGCTATTTTATTTATGTCTTATCAATAGATTTTTGATTCATCAAAATCATGGCCAGTAGGGTGAGGGAGGTTATTCTCCCCCTCTGCTCTGCTTTCGTGAGACCCCACCTGCAGTGCTGTGTTCTGCTCTGAGGCCCCCAGCATGAGAAGGACACAGAAGTATTAGAACAAGTCCAGAGGAGGGCCAGAAAGATGATCAAGGGGCTGGAGCATTTCTCCTATAGGGACAAGCTGAGAGAGCTGGGGTTGTTCAGCCTGGAGAAGAGAAGGCTCCAAGGAGACCTTATAGTGGCCTTCCAGTACCTAAAGGGGGCCTACAGGAAAGCTTGGGATGGACTCTTACCAGGCACTGTAGAGATAGGTTAAGGGGTAATGGCTTTGAACTAAAAGAGGGTAGATGTAGATTGGATATAAGGAAGAAATTCTTCCCTGTGAGGGTGGAGAGGCACTGGCACAGGTTGCCCAGAGAAGCTGTGGATGCCCCATCCCTGGAAGTGTTCAAGGCCAAGCTGGATGAGGGTTTGAGCAACCTGACTTGGTGGAAGGTGTCCCTGCCCATGTCAGGGTGTTGGAATTAGATGGTCTTTAAGGTCCCCTCCAACCCAAACCGTTCTGTGATTCTATGATTCATGTCCATTTATTAAATAAATTATTGAGAAAGAATGAACTATGCTCCTAGCTGGGAAGCAAAAACAACAAATATAAATGTAGGTGCTCTTGAACTCTAGCAAATAAAATTGAGTGATACTTCGGGATGGCTTGAGATTAATGAATGTGCACTGCTCTTGATTTTAAGAGATGATACTATGTTTTCACCACATCTCAATGAAAGACTGCAGTCTGGATTGGGTTGTTCACCTTTTATGTTTAAGATAGAGGGACAAAATATAATTAGACATCTTAGACACCAAGGCTAAAAAACACAAAACAAAACAAAAAACATATTAATATATACCTACTGAAATTTGCAAAAGTTGCGGGGATTTGAGATGATGTTCTTTTCCGCGTCCAACTTTAAAACAGCATTTTTTTTCCTGCTGGGGAAGGATGCTTAATATTGTGAAGCCATACATTTATAATTCATTCCTGAATATAGAAATGAACTATGAGACACACAATATGACTTGTCATCACTTCTGAAAATCTTGGCTATTATATGGAGAACTGTACCACTTGCAGGCTTAATAATAAATATGAACCACAAGCATTTCTGGTTTTGTAGACTGACATCACTGACCAGAAGTCTCTCAGTTAATGAACTAGGATAGTGAAGCATCCACACTACGCTGCAGTAGCTGAGACAAATATTTTCAGTAGTATGATCATAGGAAAAAAATACTGAAACAAGAAATTTCCTCATTCTTGCTTAGCAGTTGAAAACAGTGAGTCAGAAAAACAGAAGAGATCAGAAGGTCAAAGAGCAGGGGCAGAAATAGCAGGAGAATTGAGCTGAAGGAAATAATTGGGGGAGGCTGTAGAAACTGGACAGAAGAGTCAACAAGGACAATGCATTCTGCAGCACTGTCAGGGGATGAAAATTCAAGGCAAAGTGACATGGAATAGATGAAGGAATAAGAGTTTAAGAAGGGTTTGAACTGGGAGCAGGAGGAGGGATGGAAATGGAAGAAGATAAGTGAAGAGAAGGTACGCAGCAGATAGAAAAGCCTGAAAAGGTAGGCTGACTCCTGAACTGGTTGAAGAAATTCATGTATCACATGACTGTAGAAGATGTTGAGGTAAAGCAAAAACTATATATAAGCAGAATGTGGGATATTCATTAGAACAGGAAAATAATTGCTTCTTGGCCAGGACAGGAGCTGATCTGAAAGAGGACAGAACAGATTTGTAGTGAAAGAAATTGATTTGGTCCTGGCTTTTCACCAAAGGGCATTCAGCATGAACAAAAATAGGAAATGGAATGTGGAGGTTATTGGTCAGAAGAAGAATGGAGGAGGAGGGACCGCAAAATATATGTTCATTGAGCTGAAAATAGTTCTATATTGTTTTAAAAGGAATCTCATATTTCATGAAATCCATCAGCTTTGTTCTGACCTCAAAACATAAATCTCTTGTATAGGCTGACCTATCAGAAAGCTAACAGGCAGTTTAGTTTTTGCAAAGTACAAGATGTCCTTTCAGACCCTGAGCCATGTTATCACTGCTATTAACACATTTATCTCAAAACATTTATTTTCAACAATATCGAAATAGCTTTACAAGCTTTTCTTTAAAAAAATTATACAGAGTAGTTAGTTAAAATAGATATTGTTGTTTTTTTTTTTTCTGTCACAATATATGCAAACTTTATTTTTTAAAAAATTCAAGAAAATTAATAGCTAAAGAGAGCATAATCTTTCATTTTTGTGTCACAAGTCTGTATGATGTTCAAGGCTAAGCATCCAAAAAAAATAGGAGGTCTTTGGGCAGTTGAGAACAGGATGAGGAGAAATATTATATCTTAGAATGTATTACTGCTATAGCAGTGGCTAAGACCACTGCGTTACGGGCCAGCCTTACTTGTGCAAAGGAATGTACAAAAATGAAAGAAAAGACAATCCTTCCAAAAACTTTTCATGTGATAGGTTACATACAAAGCATTCATCAGGCTTCAACATCTCTAGAACTCCTTGTACTGGAGGTAGCTATAGAATGAAAGCATACAAGATAATCTTGTCTGTAATAAGTAATGTCTGCTTTCAAATAGCAATAAATTTTATAAACCTTTCATTTTTAAAAAAATCTCCTGGAATCAGTCTAAGAGTACTGCCAGCATTACAAATGTAATATACTTTAATGGTATTGGAAAAGTCATCCTGGAAAAGTCATGGTATTGGAAAAGTCATCCTGGAGGAACTGTGTGAAGGAGACATTTTATATTAAATACATGTGTTGTTTTTTTTGTTTGTTTGTTTGTTTTGTTTGTTTGTTTCTTACTAAATGTTCTCATTTTCAAGTCAGTAATTTTTAAGTTATTAAAAATGATTTTTCTTTTTTAATGTCAGTTTGTACAGTTCATCAAAAATCCTTTTGGATATCAAAATTAGTTACTTGAAATATTTTTTATTCATTTGAATATTTACCATGTACATTACTGAATATCCTTTTGAGGGATATTCATTCAAGAGAATGAGAAATGACCTGGCAGCAAAGCCAGGGTTTTTTGTTTTTTTTTTTTTTTTTCTTCCTGTAAAGTAACTGATTTGCCGAATCTGATCCTGCTAATGTTGAAATGAGCTTTAAAATTCTCATTGGCTTCTGTTGTGTAAATCGAGAATTCTTTCCAATTTGGAATTTCTACCCTCTTCTTTAATTTTAGAATAGAGTATCCCATTTAACTCCTTTTCAGCTCTTCTCCAAAACATCAAGTCAAAGAGGAATCAGTAACATTTGGAAGATAAAAAGTAACAGTGCAGTTTTATAGGATTTATTTGAATATGATAACTAGGGTGCAGTTTTGTCCATATGTCGGAGAATATACAGGGACAGAGCTAGAGCTCATCAATAGATGAGGAAAGGATTGACAAATAGGTTTATTTCCTTGAAAAGGACATTCAAATTATTTGTATTTTATAACTCAGTTACTTTACTTTACTATTAATGTACCAGATACTTTTATTTTCCCTATGTTAATTTCAATGACAATAGCTATGGCTAGTTCTCAAATAAGAGAAACAGATGAATGGAGATAATTTAGAAGCAAAGGACAACACAAAGCAATTTAGGATATTAGAATATGCTCTATATTTCCTTTTACTTGACTAAAAAACTATTTTACATTTATTTTATTCAAAAAATATACCCAAATTTAAAGGTAATTGACTTGAGAAAGTAGAAGACAAAGACATTCTGAGGAAAGTCCAGTTAAGTTTTTTTATTTCAAAATATACTATATATTATATTTAAAATATACTCTTTCCTTGAAATAGCAATACTGATTGTTCCAGAACTGTTCAAAATTTAACTTTTCACAACATGGGATCATTTCTAGTTGTGGAGTTAGATGACAGTTGAATGACTGCTTACAACTTTAAGAGCATTTTCAAAAGAAAGAGATTTAAATTTTGCAGTAATTTAAAAGATTTACATAATCATTGCAGACCAGCGTCAAGATAATTTGAGTCTGAGATACCAAGGAGCATAACCCAAAGTTAACAGTGAAAGTTTGTTAAGCCTAAGATGTGCATAATCAGTCCAAGGTCAATGATAGGGTATTTAGAGTTTCTGTAGGGAAGATCCAGGAGGTGGCCCTGGCTTCTGTTGAATGCTAGTATTACAGGAATTCTATAATTTGTTTGTTTACCTTTTATTCACATACTACAAATCGAATTAATTTCAAGATGAGACAAAAGCATGTAGAAAGCTAATGTATTTGACTCATGTGAAAACCATGTCTGATGGTGCAATATAATAATGCATGAGATATGTCTCAGGGCACGCTTGGTCCATGTACAGAATTAAATTAACATGCAGCCATCAAAAATCAAAACTGTAGGTGTCTCTGAGCAGAACAACAAGCCATAATTAAAATGCTGTGATTTTGTGGTTGATTTATTGTCAGAAAATATTTTTTATTGTCAGAAATATTTTTTTTCCACCAAATTTTACCATTATGGCTCTCTCCAACCCTGACTGTGAGTAGTGTTCATTGATTTAGTTATATAAACATATGTTTAATTTTAAGTACAGGAGAGGTCTCAGAGGTTTTCAGACAACGAGTTGAGTATGTTCTTAAGCATCTTGCTGAGTCTCTTTATCTCTCTACAAGCTATAGCTATTGCTAGGGAATTTGGTATCTCACAGGAAAATGCCTTCTGATCATGTTAAACTGGCTAAATATAAAGCAAAGGCTAAATACAAAATAAATAGTTGTTTCTTGATTTGGGTAGAAGCACATATGTTTCAAACTGTAAATATAAAGCCAACTGTAAATGTAAATCCAACCATCCAAACATTAACTTTTAGTATATTAACAATGAGAGGGAATATTACCCAGGGAGAGGAACACAGAGAGTCAGTGCAAGGCAGAAAGGAAGTTTTGGGATGCAATATTATGCCATATGAAAACTGCAGAGATTAATTTTACTGAGCCATGCTAGGATCTGATGAAGTGAGCAAGGCCCTCCAGCTTTCCACTGAGCTGAATAAAAATATTCAAAAGCTATGTAGAAGCACTGTAGAAGGGCAAAACTAATGCAAAGAACTCAATTTTCCCCTCTACTCAGCAAATAGGAGAAAAAGATAGTAGAACAAGTAGAAAAGTCCTGCCCATCCCCTTGTGCTACCCACTGGACATTTTCACATAAGAAATTTTTGGGTTGTGGCAAAGCGTTATGACACTTTGACATGGTATTTTTGAGCTCTCCTTCATCCTTTCAGTGATTTAGAGACTTAGACAGCTTTTGTCTCTTTTGTGTGCTTTTTATTTAGCTTTTGGCATGAAAATTGTCAAGTTGTTTCAAGGTAGCAGGGAGTGTTCTGCAACTTGTCTAGGCAATGCACAGAATGTTCCTTAAGGGCATTCTGGCCTAAGCATCTTTTCCATGGTTGTCTGGGATTGAAGATGTCTGTACTCTGTGCCTGGGGTGATCTCTTCCATGCCCTCGGGGATTTTTTTTTCCCTGTTCTAATATGGTTCTTGGTTCTTCGATAAGTACCAGAAGTCCTAGGACTTTCTTGTTTTATTCTCTGTCACTTCAAAGCAGTGCTAGCATATTGTTTCTGTTGGAAATTGGAAATTGTGAGGTTGCATAGAATTGGATGGCTTTGCTTTAAACAAGGTATTAACCAAGCAGGAGGATGAATTAGGCTGTCCCAGTCAAAAAATAAAATAAATAAATAAATCAGACTCAACATTTTGTAGTAGTCCCTCTACTTTGATTCTCAGGACAAGAATGTTTTCCATGCTGTACTAAAAAATTCAGGCCAGGTCATTCTCCAGTACTAAGGAGCAGCTAAGGCCAGCAGTCTGGCCAGCTAAGTGCTATCCCTGGAGCCTCTGAGGTAGAAATCCTTCCTGCAAGGCTCTTTACCCTGCTGAACTTGACTCCATTTTGTCTTGTATTTTTAATCTTAAAATGGAACATATATTTTCCCTCCCTCCTTCAAGGGGATAGGTTTAGTAGGACTCCAGTGCAGAGCCACCTGTTACCTTCAGGCAAAAATCCATGCGGTATGGTGCCCAAGTCTGACTAGATCTAACTCATGTATTGTATAGTATGTATAGTGTTAGGATAGCATTACTATAGTATGTATACTGTTAGCATAGCATTGCCTCATGGATATACTCTTGGTGCACATACAATAACTAAGAGCTGATAATTGGATTTTTTGGTTCTTTCCTTTTTTGAAATGAGCTATCCACCTTATTCAGGATACTGTAATGGAAAAAAAAATAGAAAGTTATTATTTGCATTTATTATGTTAAATCAGAAATTTCAGAAGTGATTTTTTCTATTGATGTTTGGAAGATTAGTGTAAGTAAAGTGTTGTTTTTAATAAACTGGCTAGTGATATAGAATATGCCAAATCAATATATGTAGTGCAGTTCCAAAAGAGGCGTTCCTGTACTCCTGCAGCACAACCTTTTCACTCCTGCCACGGTAATTATCACTATAAATGACAGTATATTAAAATCTCTATTTTAGTTACCCTGCTAAAGACTTCAGAGAGAATCCAGGCAGAAAAAAAACCTAGAACCCAGTCAAATAATGTCTCACTCTGTGTCATATCTGGGCTTGAGCACACCATCTTCCTCTGCTATTCTTATGCTATAAATTATATAGTGTTTGTTAAGGTTATTATTCTGCAGTGGTACACTGACCAAACTGAAGGGTTTTACACAGCCCTGGCGTCAAAGGCCTCACTGATTTTGCACAGAGGGATATAAATCTCTTAACTGCTACCATGGAGGCTTCTAAATTGGGATCATCTCCTCTCTTCCCTTGTGTAAATCAATTCTGTGTAGTGCAGTATCTCAGGTACGGGTGATCCTTTAACAGCATATATTTTATGCTATTTTAAAGACTATACCTTTCTATATATTGAGAAATGACAACGATTAAATTTATAATGTGATGTTTGTTCACACAGTCAGTTACATGCAGATACTGATGTGACTGTACTGTGTGCAGTCCAAAGTATTTATGTCTCCGTATTTTAATTATAAGTAGAATATAATTTATGTCTGCCATGAGCATACATCTGAGCCTTATCCAATCATTTTATGGTGCACTTTAATTCATAACCAAAAATCCCATAAGAAATCCAGAACATCTGAATGCTGCAGGCTCAGACCATTGTTTTCTGGGGGCTCTGGGTGTGTGTGGATACAGCTTGAGAGAGGCATACATCTGCAAATACAGACATACATAAGGCAATTTGCAAAAGAAACAGTAAGCAAAATAAAAACTTTATGAGAGTGCAACAGAACCAATCCAGTAAATACTGTCAACTGACAGAAAATACTGTTCCATCTTGCAGTCCTTTGGCCCTGTACTTCTTCATCTTGGTTTAGACCATTCCATGAGTACGTTTACTTTCTGGCTGAATAATTCATCCACTGGTAAAGAGATACCTCTTTGGGATTTAGCAGTAATAGTAGTGGCAGGTGAACCATGCTATATTTATTAGCAAACATTTTTCTTGCTAATACAGCCCTGCCCAGAGAGTCAGATGTGATGAGCCCTCTACAGATGATTGGTGAGAAGCACTTGCATCTTCAAAGAATTTTGTGAAACAAGATGGTGCAAAAAATAAACAAAGGGATAAAAATTTTATTGTTTATAAAGTTTTTTTTTAAAAAAAAAATCTATGCCTTTAGGGACAAAGAAGAACTCAGACTGTCCTGTAATTTGATTCTTTAAATCAGACAAGGTCCCAGAAGTGCAGACATTCATTCCTCGTGGCAAACAGATGAGTAATTCAAAGGTGACATTTTTAAAAACACTCAAGGGTTGCCTTGATTCTCTCCTACTGAAGTTAGCATTTTTATAGACATAAGCTAAGGCCCAGTTCTATAGTTTGATCCTTGTAAGGACTCTAGGAAACTTAAAAGGTGTCATTGTTTATTCAAAATGCTACAGACTTTTAACTAATTAGTTCTCCCAGCTCCTTCATAAGTTGATTGTTATTGTGTCTGTGTTATTAGTGGAGAAACTGAATAGTGACTTGAACATGGTATCAAAGCAATTTGGTGAGCTATCCAGGATTACAGCTCTAGCATTCGTGACATCTCAGCCCGCATTAGCTCTGATAATTCTGCTTGCTTCCACAAGTATTCACTGAGGGGAAAGGTGGAAACAATAAAATGAATATTTAGCTCAACTACTTTCTCAGCTGATGGTTTCAATTGTCTACTTTATAATACTTTTCCTCGTCCAGCTTTAAATTTCATGCATAGCTGAACTTTACTATATCTCTTAAAGTATTATAGAACAAAAGAAGAGTTTTTGATATCCAGCCAGTGCTCTCTTTCCCTATTCTATTCTGTTTGCTTACAGTGCTGGTCATGTGCCAAATACTGTCCAAATTTCAATCTTTCAGATGCTTCCTACTCTTTTTTCAGCCCTTTGTCTTCTACACAGAACCTGTCTGCCTTGTTTCCTCTAAATCTCCTATTTGAGAGTGCTCTTTGCTTTTCTCAACATTTTAAGTGATCTGTTCAAATGCTTTACTTCTTAATATTGACAAAGCAAAAACTGAAATCAGATGTATTTTCTCAACAGGACCAGATAGGGGAATTGTCTGTAATAAGCATGGAAGATAGCAGTTGAAAGACCAAAAAGCATATTGGACTTTTGTTGTTATATCTCATTGCAAACTCATCTTTAGGAGACAGCACTGGGTAAATTACAAGACAGTAGATCTGGATTTCATATGCATATTTATTTAAACAGAAATTGTTTTGCAGTTGGGGTAACAACGTCTTTCTCCTTTTTTTGCTTATTCTTAGGGGTGTTGCAAGATTCAGTATACAAGTACTGTAGAGAAGTTTCTTACCGTATGCTCAGGTGCAAAGCAGGGCAGTGGTCATGGCACCGAGCCTGCCAGAATTCAAGAAGCATTTGGGCAACTCTCTCAGATATGTGGTCCAATTGTTGAGTGGTCCTGTGTGGAGCCACGAGTTGGACTCGATGATCCTTGTGGATCCTTTCCAACTCAGGGTATTCTATGATTCTATTCTATGCAAGTTAGCAACTTCATCTGCTGCCCATTTTAGTTTAGGGAGAAGGTGGAGAAGGAGAAAAGCATATCAAGAAGGAGCAAATTAAGCCAGGGCCAGGGGACCAGACATTTGGCTTGTTTGATATTTTAATTTCTTTCTGACTCTTCCTTATCTTACACAGACTTAAATTGTCTGATGTATGGACCAAGCTTTAAGAAAAAAGTAAATGAAGACGTTTCATTTATTGTTATATATCCATGTACCTAACTGTAGCCCTAATATTCATGTTCTCAGCTGTCTGGTCATTCTGTTCATAAAGCAACATTTCACGTTGCATCCTAGAATCTCCATGTATCACAGAGCTTCACTAATGACTGACACTGCTGTGGGTTGTGTTATTGTATTCTAGAGGAATTCATTTAGCCTAAGAGCCCGCACTTCAGCGGCTCTTGAGACAGGACTGTAACCTTATAGGCAAAATGCTGATTTTTGTCAAAAGGAAAAGAAACTGACAGTCAGCTCTGCCAGAGTTTGTTGAACATGCATATTTAATGTCACTGGAAAGCATAGATTAGAAAATTGTCTGCATACTTCATAAGTGATAGTAGAAATTGATTAAAGCAATTGATTGTACCCTGTGCAAGGAAGTATTTATGGTCATTACATTAATGCCAAAAAGCACCTGTCAGCTTCAGAAAGGGCATCTACTGATTTGTTGACAGGCAATTTCAAATTTTCTTTTTACAGAAACTCTTATTAAGGGCTTCCTTGAACTAGATGATCTTGAACAGATATTTCCTTTTTTTTTTTTTTTTTTTTTTTTTTTTTTTTTTTTTTTGCCAGATGCTGAAATGCAATTTTAGATACATCATGTGGTGTTTTCTTGATTTGTTTAAAATCCATGCTGAGAGGTGTTGAAACAATCGTTCTGCTTAGTGATGTCTGTTATGCTGTTATCCTACCCATGAATTCAGTTGTGCTCTCATCTAGCTGTTTACCAAAGCCCTATTCACATGTACCTTCCTACTCACAATTTATTCTATTACATCTGGTTTGTTTAAGAAAAAAATACAAACACCAAACTTGTTTAGTAGGACCTGTTAAATTCGGCTTTGGATCATTCAGCAAAGAACTACAGCATTTTGGTATTAAGCAGCTGCCCTCTTTTGGGGCTGCTGGGAGACCTCTGGCAGTGTAGCAGTTTGCTAGAGAAAGAAGAAAGGGCAATAACGGACAAAGGGGACAGAAGTCTCATAACATAAGTAGATTTGCTCCCCTGAATTAGTCTGCCATACATTTTCCTTCTCTAGGCCCCTCCTCAAATGTATAACACAGCTGGTGTTAAGAATATATTGGAGTATTAGGTGTTCAGTGGCCAGGCTTGGTTTGTCAGTTAGAAAAATAGATGAGACACATTTTGGATAATGATGTTCTGTGTTGAGGTAGAGTGCGTCCCTGCCTCAAGATGATTCAGACATTTGTTATGTTTTCTAACTCTCTGCTTCTGCCTCTTCTGGGCCATGGGTAGTACAGATTGCTTTTGTTTTATAGTCTAAGCTAATGTGTTTGCAAATTGCAATGAAAGAATCTCAGAAAATTACTCTATACATCAGCTGAGACAGAACAAATGTTTTTTGTTTTTTTTTTCTTCCCTTCAAACTGCTCCAGTGTGCTATTTGAGTGCAAATCAGTGGTTTTTATGAAGTGGCTAAAGTTAGGTCTGAATAAGCTATATTTCAGAGAATCTAATAATCAAAAATTTAACATGTTTCCTCAAGATGCATAGGAAGCTTAAATTAACGGGTGGTTGATGTTAACATTTGGCCCTATAAAGAAGGAGAAACATTGCTGCATGAAATACTTAGCTTCATTAGCAAAAGTAGCACAATTAAAATATTTGACATGTGGGTTTTTTAGGGATTTCAAATAGACCTTTCTTGAATTTTCCTTGATTCAGAGGTGCTAACATTAAATGTGACACATGAGATGATAATTACACGGTAATTATTTGATTTTCACTAAATAGACATTTCCATTAGATTCCTTCTGGCAATATCTGGCTGAGGAAATTCATTTTATAGCCAAATACAATATCAAGATGTCTTTTCTTTACTCAACTACGTAAGGAACAATAACCATAACTACCTCCTTTAATGTTCCTAGCCATCTGTACCTAGACACTCTGCAATGCATGATGTGCTACTTTCTGATTAGACTATCAGATTTGCTGAATGTGGACTTGATGTTTCCTCTTCCTTTCATGTAGACTTGCAAAACCAGCACTTGTCTTTTATCCTGCTTTTTGTAATAGTATCTTTGCATGTAATCTGCAAGGATTGGCTGTTAAGCTCTCCTGTCACAGCTCAGGGTGACACCTGTGATTAAAAGGTCTGCCTGAATTCCCCAGTCTCTAGGTTTTTGCTTCTAGTTTAAAGATGAAAAAAGTCATGATGCTTCAAAATTTTGTCTCTGGGAGTATAAAATCAGCTGCAATTGTCAGGTATGTGCACACACTATGTAAAAAATGCTTTAAGATACTGAAATGATACCTCTGCACAAGGTAATAGCATTATGAATTTAGACCCAAATCCCAGCTGCATTAGACTAGTTAAAACTTTTACTGTGCTTCCATTGATATGGAGAAGAATTTTAATTTATCTGCTCCGGCCAACCCTACTGAAATTATTAGTCAGGTAAGGAAAACAAGGGGGCCAGGTAGTACGTTACTGTGTGTGATAAACTCTGGGAACTGGCATGGCTTAGCCATGCTACACCAAGACACCACCTGTGCTTGGTTAGGAACTCCAACAACCAAATTCTTCTCTCACTTCCACATTTATCTCAGAGGTATGAGGCATTTCTATTGAACTGTTCAGCTACTGCTGAATTGGCATTGAGAATCAAGGTGGCATTTGCAACCATGGCCACTAAGTATGCAGCCAGGGCTGAAAACACAGTGTGTTGTCATTTATCACTCAAGGTTCGCTCTGGGCATTTAGGTTTTAAAAGTTTGCTCAGCAAGTTGCTGCTTGCCTGTAAACACTGGTTTGCACCGCTCTTGGAATTCATGTGTTTTATACACAGACAATGCTTTTGGTCACGGTTTGTTTGGTTGGTTGGTTGGTTTTGGTTTGGTTTAGGTTTGGTTTGGCTTATTTGTTGGTGTGTGTGTGATTGCTCACCTACGTCCAGGTAAAAGAAAAAGCACTGAAAAAGCATACAGATCTGTATGTACTGGTCATCTCATTACTTGTATTTGAGGATCAGTGATACTGATCAGTGCATCTCATTTTTACTTCTGTAATAGCACTATGTACTGCCCCTCCCAGGAGACAGGGCTGTCTGCTACAATGACAGTCATGGAAAAATAATGTTATGGACGGTACTAAATAAGAATGACACTTGTCAGTGTCAGAAGTAGACTCTGACAAATGTGCATACAGCTGACAGTTTTAAAAAACAGCTCTAATTTCCAAGGGCATCTCCACAAATCCTGTTATTTTCATGCTAATCCATTTTATTTTGGTTTCTTTAGGCTTCTGTGCTATAGAATCCTAACTTATCAAAACCCAGTTTTTAACAATTGCTTAAGACTTTTTGGCTAACTGTAAGGAGAGCTAATCCTCCATTTATACTCCTGCAGAGGAAGAAAAAGAAGATGGTACAAGATAAATTCATATTTTTCAACAGTCTTTGCAATGTTTATACAACAGACTCATAATAGAACTCCATTCTTGTTACAAATATGTAAAAGATATAAAAATTGTTTTAAAATAAATAATTTTTATATTATTTATATAATGCAAATATTTCAGGATTTTTAACTTATTGCTCATGATTTTATCATACAAGTTCTTTAGCTATGGTATTGTAAAGTATTTTCACTGATGATGATATAGCTGTTTATTTGCATTACGTTAACATTAATTGAATGTTAAATCATAGCAAGTGATTAGAAACAATTGTTTGGGTAAATGAATTAAAATACATGTAACTGGAAAAGTCTTTTAAATCTGCAAGTATATTTCTTATTTAGTGATTCTATTATTAATACAATTTAGCATTGGTATAAAAGATCACTGCTTCTAGTTTGGCTACTAAATTTTGAGTTTTTCATTCTTTGCTGCTGCTGACCACAGAAATGCAAAACATTTTTTTTATTTTTTCTAAATTTTTTTCTAATTTTTTTTATTTTTTCTTAAATATTCATTTAAGTTGTTGATACTACATTTTCTTATTATGGTTCAAAAATAATAATTTATTTAAAACAAAACAAAACAGTGCCCCCCACTCACTCCACCCTCTGCCAACTGTGACTATGTGAGTACTGAAATTTCACATGAAGTTTAAAAGCAGTAGTCCTGGGATAAGAGATATATCTCTGATAGTTTCAGGAAGATGAAAGGGAGCAGAGAGCAGTTGGCATAGAGCAAATGTTTTATGTTGGGTGTGGAGCAAGCAATGTTAAAAGGAATGTGAGAGACTGTGGGTGGCAGCTTTGGAAAATGATGTACCTGTTTTCATTGGATTTGTTTTGTTGCTTACCAGAAACCTAAGCAGTTTATAAGCCATTACGTTTTGGATTAGTAAAGGAAACAGTACACAGTAACTTGATTTTGCTTCCATTTAGGCCTGGTAGATTTTCATTTTCTTTTTAATTATTTTCTTTAGACAAATTAAAACAGCAGCATGAATAAAACTTACTTTTTGAGAGAAGGTGTAGGCTAACATTATACCCACAGTGAATTATCATCTCTTACGGCACATGTCCAAGTGAAACTCAGAATATAGGCTGTTTCTCTAAACAGCTTTCTTTGGAGGAATGCATTGAGGTGGCCAGCAAAAAATTGAAGTTGTTTTCACTCTAAGTCTCTTTAGGGTAGTATAGAAAGGGTATTAAAAGAACTTACCCATAGATTACATTGCTTATTCTGCTGATGTGCTGATATTTGTTGTCAGGTTTCATGGGTGAATTGCTGGCTCACTTTAGAACATTTTTATAAAGTAGAATTGAGAAATACATTAAAAAATCCTCATGCCAAACTTGCAGAACAAAAAGATCAGCAGTGTTATGTAACGTATAATCACTTCCTGCAGTGGATATTGCAGCAGGTTCTTTCGTCCTGTGATAAAAGCAATTTTGAATCTCCAAACACTGAAATACAGCTAAATATGTATTGAAATACTGAAGTTTTTGTAATTATACTTAGATGACTTGCGTTAGTTACATAATATACACCAGCTATTAATATAAAAAATTATGCTATCCATCTAGGTAGGATTTGGGAGACTGATTAATAACCTTCACAACACTTATAAATCTTGATCTATAGCTGAAACAAACAACCTAAATATGTCTTCTGAAATCAATTTTTACTAGGAATTATTTTCTGATCATTTCATATAATCTAAGAAATACACTATAAATAATGTCATGAAGCAACTTGTTAAGGAGTAGATTTCTTTGTTCTGAGATGGTTCCTAAGATACTGGAATTTCTTTATCTTTTATTGTCTAGGAAAACCAGAAAATATTTTGAATTAAATTTGATGAAGTGCCATGTCTGGTGTGCTGGTTGTTTCAGCTGGTCTTGAAAACTTTCATTTAGGGAAATGAAGTTAAAGTCAGATTAACTTCTCTGTCATTTTGTTACTTTTAAATGTTAGTGGTATTCTTGTGTGTTCATAGTTGCAAAAATGTATGCTTCAAGTAAAGTTATAAATTCCGCTGTATGCTAAGATACTGGCCAAGAAAGCCAGAATAGCAGGCTATGCATGGTGAAGATTCTTCCCAGAGCAGCTCCATAAGCTACTAAGTGGCAGATGCAGCAAAGTGGTTGAAGTATCTCTATATAGTGTGAACACATCCAGCTTGTCTACTTGAATGCTCTGTCACTTGCAGAGATTTCCTGGGAGCCTGTACCACATTTGGTGCACATCCATATCTCTAGCACATTTGACATCCCATTTATACAGCAAGGGTACAGTAGCTTCACTGTAAAATGGATGTTCATAGGGGAAGAGCCATACATTGTCCTGGATAATCCTCCAGAGGGAGAGATGGAACTGCCCAAAATCCCCAGTGATCCTTTGACATTTCCTGTGTATGGCCAAGAGCTGTCCTAGGAACACAGGCTCAAGTCAATTCAGAGACTGATTTGTTCCTATGTTGTCACTGGCCATATTATCACTGTTAATAGGCGATCTTTCATGAAAAGAGAATTCTTTGATGGTCACTGATTCATATGACTATTTATTGATCATGAATTTAGGACAGTGCCCTAAGTAGGAGCGATTGAAATATCAAAGTCAATGGCTCTTATCAATCCAAGCATGAGGATAAAGCAGAAGTTTGGAATGGTTGTTGATGAGTTTGTCACAACCAGTTTTTCACTCCCTCTTTTTATCCCTTCATTTTTATCCCTTTTCTCTATTTATCCTTTATTATATGTCATTTTTTATTCTGTTGCCCTAAATCTCTCCCTGTATTGAAAAAATAAAAAGGCTCCTTTTCTTTGTATAGCCTCTCTTTCATTTCCCACTCCGTAGCCATTTTCTTTCCCTTAGGAAGAACCGGCAGCATGTATCCACAAACTTTTTCCCTGTCATGTTTTTCCCTCCTGGTTTTGAGAGGACAGAGAAGCTGGAATCAAGGTTACAGGCAGAAGTTTGCTGTCTCTTCTCTGTACACTGACACCTACTGGCAGGCATGCAGCTGAGAATATTTTTTTTAAAGCTTTGGGTTGTTTTAAAACCCTCTGGACTGTTACAGTCCAAAACGTGAAAGCTGCTGAGTTCATTTTTTTGTGGCACTCATTGACTTAATCCCATTCTGTGTACAGTCTCAGAGGATTTCCAAAAACCGTAGTTCATAGAAGTGTTTAGCTTTCCTACTACTATTTTATTCCATAAGCAGACTGGCTAATTACCAGCTTTTCACCAAATGTGCAATAAAGATGACATTAAATACTTTTTTCCAGCTTGCTAGAAAACTTTTTGCCCTACGTTTTTGATTTACAAAATATCAGACTATTGTGGCTCTGTCCATTCATTATTCCGTAACTTGTTGTTTATGCACTATCACCTCTACCATCATACATGTATTTCTTTATCAAATAACATGTATATTGTTTTCCACTCTCCTGTACTGTCGTCCATCATTTCTTATGGCAATGAGTCAGGGAGATGGGTGTGAGGCAAAGAATGCTGTCATCTAAAACATAGTAACTTAGATGAATGCTATTTAGCTATTTTTGTGGAGGTGTATTTAAAATTGCTTTCTGTTTAGCTATATTACAGGCCTGAATTCAGCCAGTAATGACCTCAATAGTGCCTGTTTTAATGTAATCCCTGCTTGCTGACTGCTGTTCCAAGAATAAAAATTTAAGCCAAAAGATTTAATGAAATCCTTTGGGATTAGTGCTCGCTGGGTTGGGGAAATTGCGTATGAACCTTTTCTCTGTACTCTAACCATAAGGTTTGGTATTTGAATAGGAGGGTGTCCAAGAGAGACAACTCTGAGTTCATCAATAATTTACATTTTTGTTAGTTACAAACCTGGTATTTGGGATTCTGTTGCCATAGCAATCCATCTGGGCCTGAACGGATAGTGTTTTAAGTGGTGGTTGTATAGGGATTCACAGTGTGTGCTTTAAATCCCTTCTAAACTAATCCTCAGATCTGTTCTGTGACTTATTTGAGGCTTCAACAAAATCAACGTTACTCACAGGAAAAAGTTTATGCTGAACAAATGAAGCCCATAAAATATTAGAATATGCATATGATCAAGGACTTTAAAGTTCATCATGTATGACAATTTCTGTTTCAGTAGGTGCAGCAATTAATAAATGTCCACATCTCCTTTTTTTTTTTTTTTTTTTCTCAAAATACATTTAATTTGTTGCACATTATGCAACTAGAAATTATCCAGACTCTGTACTGGTTTATTAGCTAATTTATACTTCATAATCAAATGCTAGCCTCATTTTCCCAGATGTCAGGTTTTACGTTTTACAGGATGTTAGTCTATTCATAATACTGTATAACTTACACTTTCAATTAATCTGATTTCCTCTCTTGTAAGTTATTCTAAGGCTGACAATAAAATTTGAAATTCCCATTTTCATTTCTAGCACTGCTGAAGCAGTTTTGAGGCATTGTGGCTAAAGTCAGCAGTCTAAACATCAGCTGTTCTTAGTTTGAAGCTTGTTTTATATTTTTCATTTTGCCACCCAGTATTTTCAAATGGTTTATTCAAAAACTCCCAGATACACCACATGAAGGGATCTACTTAAGTTTGAAAGACAGTCAATAAACTCCCCAGCACACCTGGACTAAGTTTCCACTCTGTCAAAACCAAAACCCTCCTGAAACTAACTGATTTCCAGAGCTTTTAGTTCTTTGTAACAAAAATATTGCCCAGTTGTCGTCCCAAATGGTCAGAAAACCACAATACCAATATTTATCATCAGCTCTTTATTACTTCAGCTTATAGAAATTGCCTGCAAAATCATTCATCAGTGTTTGAAAGGAGAAGAGATATTCAAATAATAGCCATATGCTCTACCAATGAGGTTTTATTTAATAATCCTAAACAGACAAAAATTGTTTCTTCATACAGTTTATAAAATATCACATGGTTCTTCCTGGCTTTAAAAATAGAATAGAATAAAAAAAACGCAGATGGCCTAAGAGATCTTTATTTACCATGCAGCTTCCCTTTTATCTTTTATAACATGCTTCATAGTGAATAATGAAGCATGTCGTAGAAGGGACTTATTTTTGTCACGATTCTGTGATACTGAAAATGTTATTTGTCACTTGTAATAAATGTAGTTCTAGTGCTTCTGTTAAATGCGAGTTTCCTGAGAAAATGTGCAAGAAGTCCTCTCTTTTCAGTGGAGTAAGATTTCATTTCATAAGCTAAGATGTGCATGTGTGTTCTTAAATTCCATGTGGCTGACTGAACTTTATTTATTTTAGAGGTCCCATTCTTCTCTCCTGCTTTAAGGAGTTATTTCCATAATTGGTTGCCACTAAATGTAACGGGAAACAGAGAACTTAAAATTGACTAAAAAGGTTTTATTTGGATTGTTTTTGCGTATCCTTATGACTAACTGAAGTTAAAGTTGCAGATCATTTACATGATTACTTACCCTAAAATTACATGCCCTAAACTATCTTCTGTAGATACCATTTGTAAAATATAGATTATGCTTCAAAGGGATTTTACAAGATGTATTCAGGCATATCAAAATGTGTTTCTGTTGATATTTCCAATAGTTTTCATTAGGGAAAGTCTTCCCCTTCAAACATTACTGAAATGAAAAGTGAGCCTTGAAAGATGCTAGCAGTATGACAGATGCTATTTGTAGCTCTGGAAATACAGTTGTCACTGCAGGAGATATCCTGCACTGAAGACCCACAGGAGTCCATAACCAAGGGTGAATGAATTAATCTTCCAACACATCTCATAAAAAATAGCCTCTATTTAATAGCAATAGAAACAGTTGAATTTCTTTGGTAATTTTATTACCTTTCTCTACACAAATCTTTGGTTTACTTTATTTCTATTTTAGCTCTGCAAACCCTTGCAAAGGGTGCTGGTATTTAGTCTCCTTGATTTTGTTTGGTTTTATTGATTGGTTTTTACTCATTTATTCCAGATCTGCTTTATGGTTTTGAATGTTTGAGAAACTCCACCTGTCAACTCCAAGGGAGCTGGCAGGCTGGCTGTTCTTACTTACTGACACACCAGAGTTACTCATGCTTTTTCTGAAATTTGCTTCTCTAATCTAGAACACAACCTGTATTTTTGTTCAGTCATTCCCAATTAATGCTCCAGTAAATATCTGTCTTTTCTTTCCTTTGCATTTTATGTCTTTGCAGCAGAAGGAAATAGTTAATTTTCTGGAAGGCTTGGTAATAATATGACACAGCTTGACACAGACAGCTTAGAGAAACAGAGGAAGATTGAGACAGTGTGCCACAGAGCAGGTGTGACTCTGTGTATTAATTTCTCTAAGGCACTTGCAGCTACCTCTGTTCAAATGGAAGATGTACACAGGGACCAGCACGAAAGCCCTGGCTCTGAACCCTGAGAAGAGGTTGGGATTAGAGCTTTTAGATGAAACCTGTCTGAATTTCAGATCCGTCAATTTGGGAGGGCTCAAATGACAGGGAGAGGCAAAGCTTGAGTTGAACCCCTTCAAGACGTATTTGAGTACAGTCAAGTTTGGTCTGTCACAGCCTGTACCAGTATATTTTATACAGCTAATAAGGAGCACCAAGTTTATAAGGCCTGCTAGGACTATTTTCAGATGTATTACAAACTCTGGGAAGGAAATGAGTTTATCCCATAGCCATTTTCTACATCAGCTTCTGCGTTATTATAAACCATTTCAAAATGGGGGTTTCATAGCATTAATTTTGCATTGCTTGAGTCCCCTACAGCTCTTTACTGATGTCTAGGGTATAACAATAGCAAAAGAGCTAATCCATGTTGTTTTAGCAAGTTTTAAAGTTAATATCAAAATAATACAGTATGCTTCAGATCCATGGACTCTATAGTTCTCAGCTCAAATGTGTTGCCTAACAAGTATCTTAAGCAGACTGACATGAAAATGAGTGATTTCTGGGATATCACAGATACTGAAAGAACCATACAGAAGGCAACATTAACTTGTTACTGACAAGATAGGAAAAACAGACTTTAAAATCTATTATGTTCTGAATCTTTTATTATTTGTGTCATTAGAGATGGTAGCCTGGTTAATTTAGAGTGAGTTGTCGGATGAAATCATGATTTGGCCTTTTTAAAGAGCAGGCTAAGGGTTGATGTGATGTAGTTTGACAATTTCAGGTAATAGCAATTTTGTTCTGCTCCAAAAAAGTTGATCTAAAATTAAAAGTACATTTACCTACTTTGGTAACTGTTCATTTGGCTCCCCTTTTCAACAGCATCAAACAAATTGGTCATCTTTGCATTTAACCGCCTTCACAGTTTGCTTCTGCCTGCTCTTTCACATCACTGCTGCCCTTACCACAACCCTTATTGCCCATCAGTTCCAGTTTTCTCCCTTCTCTCATGCAATCTTTATTCATGAAAATTGTAAATAGTAAAAATCTGCAAAGCTAGTATGCTGTGTTCCTTCAAATCCGGCCTTAAAACTCACCTCAGTTGTGATGCCTGTAAACTGCCAAAGAGAAGCTAAGCAGCTGGTGTGCTGTGATCACTGCTTATTATGCTAATTGTCTGCATGAAACAGTGGGAGTGAAGCATCAAACACCCCTCTGCTGCATGTCCCACTGTCCTTCGGAAGCTGTGGGGGAGGCTGTGGCTGTCTTTGGAGGTACACATTGTTCTTTCCTTAGCTCCTCAGTCTAATAGGGTAATCCAGCCAAGGTCTAATACAGCATGAGAAATTAATTTTTAGCAGAGGATTGCCAACATGATGGGTGTGAAAGCCTCTCACCTCCCCTGAACTGCGAAGAGCCACAGGTGTCCAAATGCAAATCAGAATTTCGTATGAGGTTTTAAGAGATTTGTCCCCAGAACATGTAGATTTCCCGTCTCTGCTTCTATATATGACTGGCAAATTGTCTTTTAAGGAAGTAGCCCTACGTGGATTTTCTTCTTTTCCAGACTTTCACAAAAACCCAAGGCTTTATATCTTGGAGTTTAACAAACCTTAATAAAAAACGGTAAACTTCTTTGCTGCAAATGAAACCAGGTCATTTATTTTATGTAGATGATAAATACACTTATTTGTTTTTCTTACAGACACACGGAATCCTGAATAAACAAAGAGAAGAGAGCTAAGAACACAGTCTGTATTGTGAATAGTAAGTGAATGTTATTTGTACTTCCATTTTGTATTTTTCCTGTTTGCAGTTCTTTTAACAAGTGTAAGAAATTAGTACAGTGAGCATTTCTGCCTTTTATCCAACTCAGTTTCATTTCACAGGAGTAGGTTATTATTAATCCTATAATCACCTTAGGTAAGAAGCCCAGATAATCCGTGCAATGTATCTATATCACTGCCCATACAGAAAATATTGTTATTGCCTTTTTCTTCTCAGTCAAAGTGAATTGTAATGCTAGAAGGTATCAAGATAAAATAGCATTACACTAACATTGGCTCACACCTGAAATTTTGCAGAAGAGTAGTTAAGTTTTGGATCAATACAGACAGATTGTGTTGGGTGGGGACAGGAATGTTATGGTTATGATTTATCACTTAATCACTGATAAGTTGTTCTGAACTGCACTGGTCAGAGCTGTGCTGTTCACTTCCCAGTATGACCAATTGCCTGCAAGCTTACAATGCATGGCTTCATTGTCCATTAAGACAACGAGCTATGAAAATAAGCCATGTTTGTGGTGTGGATGCTATTATCGATGTTGTCCTCTGGAAAATATCTCAGGTTCCTGGTGAAGTACCAGTTGTGATACAGTGGAGAACAGACACTGCTTTTATTGCCAGTCCTAAGTAATATGCCCTGGGAAAAGTAACAGTGTATATTGTTGTACTACATTACTGGGTAACAAGGTGGCAATATCCTTTAAGAACCAAAGCAGATAAATGTGTGCTAAGACATGTCTATTAACAGTTCAAACATAACAGTTCCTCTGTGTTACATGCTAATAGAGCCTGATTCTTTGTGGGAGAAGATTGTGGACAGTATGTAACATACTGAGAATATATGCTGTTCAGCACTATTCTACTTTCAGACCATACGGTTGACACTATATTATTCAGTAGAATTGAAAAAATTTATGGTCGTTCATGAAATCCCTACTCATTTATCCAAACTGATGTATGGAACAGACTAGATTTGGGTATAAATAAATCTTGGAATTTTTTTTGGCAAGCATTAAAAATTAAATGCTTTAGTGGGAAAATATATATATATATTTATAAACCTCAGAAGCTAAAAAATGTCTAGTGTCTCTCTGGGCAGCCAAGATCAGCGATATGTTTTAATGTTACATTTAATCAGTCATCATGAAAGGAAATATGTGACATTTCACTGAATCTGAGGGCAACATGTTTGAAAAGCTGGTGCTGTATATATATGATATGTATATACAATGTACCAAACTGTGCTACCAGTAGGCATTTTTTAGCTTATAATGAAGCATTACGGGGAAACAAAAAACAAACAAACAATGACAACAAAAAAGTTTAAAGATCCCTGTCAAAACTCACCTATTTCTCTTAGCTTTCCATTGCTTCTTCTGTCAATCATACTTTCTTTCCATTCTTTCTGTTTTTTCCCTGTCACATCTTGTGGTCTATATTCCCTAAATGTGTCACACCTCTCTTCTTATGTCTTTCCAGTCTTATACCTATATACCTAACCTGCTCCAACTTCATAGTTTTTCCTCACATCTCCCACTCAGTGCCATCTCGTCTTCGTATTTGCAGAGCTGCCCTGCAGTATGTTCCCAATCTTTGGAAAATTTTGAGCTTGCTATTTCTAGTATAAAACAGATACTTTACAGACCTAGAACATTACAGGTGTTACCAATAAATAATGTACTGAATAATACCATATACCTATACATTTTGTGAAGGTTTTCAATATATTGTACTATGAATCAGCTCTAATATTTTTTATTTGTGAAAGATATGGTGAAAGTTTGGAAAGTTGTTTAACGCATGATATACCTTCAAACAAACCAGTTATGCTGTTCTCCAGGATCAGAAGTCTTGGCAGCAGTTGACTGATAGTAACATACATGTATATAAATATTAGTAATTCAAAGCAACTCATTTAACTCAAATGATGTATGCATACAAAAAATCCTGGAGTTGTGTTAGACCTGTTTGTAGAAAGCAAATTTCATTATTGCAAGCACTCTGACTCTTCACTAATATTCCTCTGTCAAGTGGCCAGAACTCACAGGCAGCTGTTTCAGAATAGTGTGGATTTATTTGTGCACAGTGAGAAAAAATTAATCAACTATTATTGGTACTCCATCACATACAAATTCTCTCTTCTGCTAGCAGAATAGGTTGATGGAACCTTTTCATATTGTCCATCAGTTAATTTTATCAGTCATGGTATTATGATTATAAACTACAAATGACCTAACAATGAATATATAATTATAGAAATGAAATTGTACAGTGGTTATTTAACATTTTTAATGTGTAATTTATTAAACAGTCTCTTTGGAATATACATGGGAAATTGGAATAATAAAACAGAAAGAAAATTACTTTTAAATTTCATCCATCATTAGTGAGAAGCAATGTTACTAGCTTGAATCAAGCTATACATTGCTCCATGTGGGCAGGTTCATGTGCGCTACCTTTGGGCCTGCTTAAAACATCCTTCTAAACATTGTTATTCATACACTAAGCTATGTCATTCTTCTGACACTGAGATCAATTAATTGTGCATCCTTGTTTTAAAGGGTTTTTCTTGACTGTTTTCTTGAATTAAAAACTAAATTTCCAAATACCCATTGCTGAATGCAAAAGTATTAGATTACAGATATAGGAAGAAGATAAAATTAATATTAGTTCTTATTAAGAAAATGATAGAATAAAAAAATGGAATGTGAATTATATTTAGTGGGTTTTAATAGTTTTATTTTAAATGCAAGGGTCTTTGTCTGTCGTTTGGCTTTGATGCTGCAAGAGGTGAGTCTTTTTTGGAGGGAAAAAATCTCAGTGTGTTCCACAGAAGGCATTTGTTGACCTAGTGTATTTAGCAGCAATCAAATTTCATCTGTTACATGCTCTGGTTTTTCTTATAATTGACATCTTTGGTGGCTGCTGGTTAATGGCAGCTTCTTCATTATTCTTGGGCAATAAAGAGAAGTTTGGGTAATGTGGCATGGATTAGGAGACTGCACGGCTGAAGAGCTAATGCAAGGCAGGCCCAGCCTGGCTGCATTTGACTGCCACTGGGTGAGGCAAGGCCTGGCCTGCCCACAGTGATTGCATGGGCGGTTTGACTCCAGTACGTGGAGGGGAACTAATTTAGCATTAGCTTATGAGCATGTAATATTACCATTGTTTACCCTAATATCTATTTCAAAAGCCTACTGGCTTTTATATTTTACCATTTTCCATACTATATCCAGAGGTATGTAATGTACCAGAGACAAAGTAGCTAAATGAAGGGTTCCTTGGTTTTGGAAGGGTCAGTTCTGTAAAAGTTGAATTTATGAGCCTTCGAAAGGAAATGAGCCTATGGTTTCTGAATGTTCTCTGCTAATCACAATAATCTTCCCTTACATTACAGTTTCAATCTTTCATTGCAATGCAATAATCTGGAAGCAGCATAGAGGTGCCCTCATTCCCTGTGCTCCCAGGTTTTCTCATTGCCCATTAAAATTCATGTGCATATACTGTAGGCTTGGATAAAAGAGTTCATTTGACTGTTCACACTACCTGAATTCTTTAATGAGGTCTTCCCCTAAATTAGTTTCACTTCTCGATTTTATTTTTTTTTTCCACGGTGGAAGTATGAACTTCTGGCAAAGTGTATAGTAATATTTGCATAGTGTAAGGATTTTTTATTATTATTTTGTCTTGGCTACGATGTTAAGACTATTCAGAGTAGTATATTCTCTGTGACTCATCTGCTTACAAAATTCGGTGCCTCAAAAACTCATTTTTCTTTTTTTTTTTTTTTATTGATCGTGTATTACAGCCACAGCTTTGCATTTTTTAATGTGAGATCTCTGACACAGATTTAGATTCTGTAGTGCTTTGAGGTATGCTAGTTATGCAACCTAATTTTGCAAAATGGCTCTGTGTATGTACTTCCCTGGGGCTTCAGTTTAGTTGTCATTTATCATTTTAGCACTGTGAGTGATTACTCTCTACTATTTAATTCGTCTTCTGCAGCTTCTCAGCTTTTTCTTCAATTGGTAAACACATACTTTTCTAGACACATTTTCAAATGATGTGTTTTCCAAGTGCCCCAGAAGTCATGTAATCTTATTTTTCTCAGCTAGGAGTTGAACCATTTAAATAAATTATTGGCTCATATTGTGTCTATTACTTGGAAGTTTTGCATTTCAAATCTGTGTTGCATTTTTCATTTTTCAATGTCACTGTATTTATCTATTCTGAAATATGTGTATTTACTAACTGTATCTCTGTCCTTCAAAAAAATAGCAAAGTAAATGAGCACCTTTTTTAAGTGTAGGAGCCAAAAGCTTGGGCTGATGCTACTGCAGTACTTTAGCCACCTTTGCATGTTAGGTTTCAAATGCAAAGTCTTTGCTAGCTTAATTTGCTTGTTGGAATTTCACAAGACAGTTCCAACATACGCTTTGTTTCTCATCTTATGTACTGTGTTCCTGTACCATAATTTGCTATTTTTAAACATTACATAGAATATCAACATGGCTATGATTTAAACCAGGTTCTTTAAGAGTCACATTCAGCTTTTAATTTAAAAAAAATGTTGTTTTGCATTGTCATACTGTGTATACATATGGTGGCAGTTTTACACAATTACTATGGCAACTTCCAAGTACCTACTATAATGAACAGCTTCTGTGATCCACATGTCAAATAAGTTTTACCTTTAAATTTTCCTTTCTCATGTAGTTTTATTTTGATCATTTGATTTTATTTTTTATTTTTTTACTATTTATTCACCAGCTATACTTAAGAGTTGTGATTAAAATCTCTTAGTAGGCAGAATTATACTGCCAACATCAGCAAAGCTGCACTATGATGACACAACTGCTGCTGTAGTTCTGTCTTCAAGTACAGTCAAACAAAATTAGTAGAAATCTGGTGTTGTATGTTTTTGGGGGACAGTTTGGCATTCTTTTTTGTGACAGAGCTTTAATCAATATTTATCTTTTGCTTGTAATTCTTACTGTCTTTGCACAAACCCCTTCTAAAGACTACCAGGTTTGCTTTGGTAATTCATGGTAGGTGAATTCCAACCCATGTTTTGTAGAACATCAGAGATAGCCGGTTCTATCACTATTCTTGTAGTGAGTTAGCTTTGACAAGGAACGAAAAGGATATTGTTTCTTGTCAACTCACCTATTTGGCATTTATGATTAACTCAAAAAATAGCTAATACAATACCGGTGATAACATACAGAAAGGTTAAAGTGATTCCCACCCATGGAGTTTGTACTAGCCAAATAACATTATTTGGCAGTTTTGGATCCTCTCCAAGTGTGATTTTGTTCTTCAGTGATGATTTTGTTTCCTTCTTTTAAAGTTTCACGCAGTAAATCTTATTTTGAAGACATATAGCCATCATAAACATCACATTTTGACAGCTTTTCTTATGTGAATGAAACTCATTCAAGTCAGTCTATCCAGAAATAAAAAGATGCATCTTAGACCTGTTTACAATGATATCTCTAAGTTACTAGTATATTGACAGTATATTTCTCAGGATATGTGAAGAGAAGAATAATAGGAAATTCAGTTACTTTCCTATGTAAATAAAAATGTTTTTCAAATCCATTACCAAAGTCAGCATATCAGTTTTAGTAAAATACATGATAGACACTTGATAGAATTTATACCAGATTAAAAATGTATTTTATGATAGTAATCTTAAGTATTTATCTTGCTAGCTGAAGTGTATGAACATTTGCTTTAAATTTTTCTTTTTGCAATAAATACTTTGTAAAAAATACTAGTAAAATTCAAAATTAAGTGATTTTGAAAAGCATTATTCCTTGCTTTAGTCATGTGAAATTAAGATAGTGTTGTGTGGTTTTTTGTTTGTTTGTTTTTTGGTTGGTTGGTTGGGTGGGTTTGTTTTGTGTTTTTGTTTTTTTGTGTTTTTTTTTTTTGAGATTTTATTGCATAAAACTACATCTACAATTTAGGAGTGCACTGGAATATATAGAATATATTGGTAGTAGAACTGTAACGTGCATCTGTTGCTGTAGTTTCAATTTTGAACAGTAAGCTAAAGAGGCAAGGGTGTGGTTTTCCTGGAAGAGGAGCCTCCATACAAGGGTTTTTACAGCAAACTTGGTTGATATATTTACTGCTTGTGACTTTTGTAGCTACATTAATAAATGCAACAATGATTTGTGCTGAAGGCATATGTTTTTGAGTATTGTGGTTATAACACACATAACATGTAGGTCATGTTCCCAGTCTTAACCACTAAAAAGCTTTAGTTAAGTCATTAGGCCATTCAGATTGTTTCTAAATGAGCTATATATTTGGGAGTTTTCCTCATTATTGCCTTATTTCCATGACCATGCTTCAGTTTCTCCAAAATTTAAAGATTAAGAAGTGTATTTTTAATTGAAAAGTGAGATTTTTATGCAATCACATGGATCCAGAAGTTGGAGCTTCTAGGAATAACTCCCAAAGACTTATTGCAAAGTCTGGCAATCCTGTGTAAAATGCATGATAGCCTGGAGGTCTCTGCTAGTACTGTACAGCAGTACACTTTGATCTTTCCAATAATAGGTCTCCCAATACCTTTTCATTTCTAAGAGAAATAGTGCCCAGGCTGCTCTTATACCATAAGTCTATTTCACCCATACTTATAAGTTGTGATGGCAAGTGAGAACATTTGTTTTAGAAAGAAGGATGAGGAGAAAAAAGGAGTAAGATGTCATTTAGATTGTACAACCTTAGCCATTCTTAATGGGATTTTATTCTTAAAATTTGTCACCATGTTTGAATCTTTAGTTTAAATGAAATGCTTAACATCAACAGAGTTTATTTAAAGATCTAATTTCACTTCAGGGAAAATAATTTTAGGAACTTTAATCTGCATTAAACTATTAGTTATTTAACCACTAGCTATTTAACTGGTAATAGTTTATCCTGCAGATAACAATGATTCCTTTTGGAGAGTTATGCTCTATTGGGCAAATATGCATTGAGGGAGGTTTTAAAAGGGAATTACATCTAAACTTTATAATTATGTACTTAGACATTTCTTAAGGAGAATAGAAGCCATGGCCATTCATACATAAAGTGGTATATTCTTCAGAAAGATCTAAATGTTTGCAGAACACAGCTATTCTTGTAACAAGGAATTGTTATGTCTCAGATGCTATATCACTATCATTTTTGTATTTTTCTCTGAAATTTGCCTATTTGCAGTCTCAGTGTCTGGAGCTATGACCTGTCATTGTAGACATTCTAGTTGCACTATGGAACCAGTCCACACTCCAGTCCTTAATGGACTAGTTCTATATCCATTTAAAAATAATAGTAAACTCTGAAAGAATTTGAAACCAGACTGCCTTTTAAGAAACAGTTGCTCAAAAGAAAGTAGGTTATATATAACGTCTATGATACCATCATTAGCACACAAAAATGTTGCAAGCTTTCTGTACAATTTTCACCTGTATTTTAAAGGCTGTTTCATCCCTAAGTAATACTTGTTGTTTATATTTGATAATCTGCTGGGTACGATCATTATAAAAAAGATGGAGAGCAACTTTTTGCTCAATCAGAGCTAATGATAGGACAAAGGGCAATGGTTTTCAACTAGAAGAGAGGAGATTTAGGTTTGAGGTTAGAAAGAAATTTTTCCCTCAGTGGATGTTGAGGCACTGGAACAGGTTGCCCAGAGAAGTTGTGGATGCCCCATCCCTGGAGGTGTTCAAGGCTAGGTTGGACAAGACTCTGGGCAACCTGATGTAGTGGGTGCCCATGGCAGGGGGGTTGGAACTAGATGATCTTTGAGGTCCATTCCAACCCAATCCATTCTATGATTCTATGATCTTTAAGGGGCCTTCCAACGCAAGCCATTCTATTATTCTATGATTATACTGAATCACAGCTAGATTTCCACATGTGCTAATTGCCCTTGAAGCTAAATCAGTGACTTCAAGCATGTGGAAAGCTGTGCAGTGCTATCCAGCCCCATCATGGATCTTACACAACGGCTTTCACAGCTCTCTGACATTCAAGAAGCATGACAGCTGTACTTTCTGGTTTTATTGAGGGCTGTCCTTTGTAGTTGATCAACAGAGAGACTACAGCTTGCCCCATCTATTTGTGGCAGTATTAGTAAGGATCACAAAATCACAGAATTGTCTAGGTTGGAAGAGACCTAAGATCATTGAGTCCAACCTCTGACCTAACACTAACAGGTCCTCCACTAAACCGTATCGCTAAGTTCAACATCTAAATGTCTTTTAAAGACCTCCAGGGATGGTGACTCCACCACTTCCCTGGGCAGCCCATTCCAATGCCTCACAACCCTCTCAGTAAAGAAGTTCTTCCTAATATCCAGCCTAAAACACCCCTGGTGCAACTTTAGCCCGTTCCCCCTCATCCTGTCACCAGGCATGTGGGAGAACAGACCAACCCCCACCTCGCTACAGCCTTCTTTAATGTACTCATAAAGAGCGATAAGGTCACCCCTGAGCCTCCTTTTCTCGAGGCTGAACAAACCCAGCTCCCTCAGCCACTCCTCATAGGACTTGTTCTCCAGACCCCTCACCAGCTTCGTCGCCCTTCTCTGGACTCTTTCGAGCACCTCGACGTCCTTCTTGTAGCGAGGGGCCCAAAACTGAACACAGTACTCGAGGTGCAGCCTCACCAGAGCCTAGTACAGGGGGACAATCACTTCCCTAGACCTGCTGGCCACACTGCTTCTTATACAAGCCAGGATGCTGTTGGCCTTCTTGGCCACCTGAGCACACTGCTGGCTCATATTCAGCCGACTGTCAACCAATACTCCCAGGTCCTTCTCCGCCAGGCAGTTTTCCAACCACTCATCTCCCAGCCTGTAGCTCTGTGCTGTGGATCATACCACTGTCCTGAATATTAAAGCCCTATCCTGAACTAGAGGGAAGGGGGTTTGTACTTCTCAGGAATTTTTTGGCGTGATTGCCAGAATTTCCTTTTTCATTAACTTGTTTCTCTTTTGTGTCACATTTTAACTATGTTTTTCCAAAAAAGAGCTTCAGTTAACTAACTTTCAGTTAATTTGAGCATTCTTTTTCCCATGACATTTTGCTTCACAGCTTGAGGAGTCTTATGTAGAAAAAGGTACTTATGCCATTGAAAAACTCAGATGTCTGATACTGAAATTTTCCAAGGATATTAGCTAGTGGACCTGTGGAATTTGCTTAAGCCTCCTGAGTCTCTTTCCTTTTAAAACTGAATGTGGTGGCACATAACTGTCCAGGGGGATTGGAATTCACTCCTGCAGCAAATCTGCTAGTATTGCTACTGCCATGAAATGAATGAGCCAATGAGCATCCAAGTATTGCAAAGACCTTGAAGAGCTACAGATGTATGTACTGCTATTACTTACTGTTACTCTTTCAGATGCAGAGGTTGTTCTGAATATTGCTTTGTCTAGTAGTGCATGCTTCCTAGAAGATGCCATCATGTTGGTCTGTTCAATAAATGTGTTCATCAGTACCTGATTATTTTTGAAGGATGTTAAAAGAAACTGAGATTATATCTGTTGTTAAATAAATGTTAAATAACTATAAACAACTATTTATTTTTTCTAGTGTTTTCTGAACTTGAAAATGCCCACGTAAGACAGTGAACAAATCCTACAAACATCAGACTTTCTTGCTTCATTTTTTACCCATATAAACTCTCTGCCTTCCTTACTCATTCTTCTGGGAAAACTCAGCAGACTTTATATGCCTGAATTATGGGAAGAAGAGGAAATTTCTGGTATAATATCCTAATCTGCTACCTGGTACTATAATATCAAGTCCCATATTGTTTCTGATTGTCCTTTTGCCTTTCATTTTTCTTTATATTCCCTTTGCGGTTGTATTATTTGCAGCTCTGTCTGAATCTTTATTCCCCTTCTAGAACTACCTTGGCCGTAGTCTTCTGGAAAAGATCCCTCATTTCCCAGTGTCACGTAATTTGTCTTTACATAGTTTCCATAGTCCTTTATCTTCTTCTAACAGGGATAAAATAAGGCTTCTTTCACCTGACATCTGCTGGAGTGCGGTGGGGAGGCTGTGACTGACCTTGCAAAGAGGTACTCAAGCTGGGCCAGTACCTGTTCATGTAGCTGTGTAACTAGGCAGAGAGAGAGCAGTTGCTTTTTATATATGCCTTCCTTCCTTCTGGTGCTCTTACTGTCATGCTATAGAACGGTAAGGGAACACGGGGTTTCTATCTACTCCAAGTGTTTCTTTCTTTGACGTAATCCCAGAGTTCTTTGGACATTTCTCTATCTCCATCATCAAACTGTCTTTGTAGCTTTGTTTCTGCAGCTGCTTCCTTTTCTACATTCTATGGGCACGGGGCTACAAGCTTACATTGCCCCAGTTAGAACACTTTGCTGATAGGTGATACATTAATACATTATCCGCCTTTTTGTTGGTAGTCAAACCTTAACTTTGGCATATAGTACTTTCCCTAATTTATCTGTGTATGACACATTGGTTTTGATCCGTTTGATGAACCGCTGTTTTCTGCCGATTAGATATTTTAGTAAGAATTAAAAAAAGAAAAGAAAAGAAAAGAAAAGAAAAGAAAAGAAAAGAAAAGAAAAGAAAAGAAAAGAAAAGAAAAGAAAAGAAAAGCTTATGCTTCTTCCTTTTCTTCTTGTGTGTGTGATCATTTTGTGACCATTCTGTGTCTTTCCCTCTTGTGCTTGCTCTCTTGTGCTCTTTTTCTCTATTTCACTGGAGTGTTATGTCCTTAGTTGTCAAATAGCTCCTTCTCAGCTGAAGTTCCAGTGCTGAATCAAAAGAAATCAACCAGAAGCTCCAGAAAAATGTTTCATTTTCACAGTGAAACTGAATTTTAAGAGTCTTGAATGAACAAAAGTATATTACTAAAAGAAGAGTATGAGGTTTGTGAAAAGGGATCTCCAAGATTTAGCATACGAAACCAGAAATGTTATGATAAGATTATGAAACCTCGAGGGGTTATTTGAATGAGGGGTTATTTGGTTGTTTCTACAGAATAAATAAAGCTCCATCTTATTAATCCTAAGTGCCCTTTTATTTGTTGCAATATATTAAATCAGGGCTGCAGTATCTCTTCAGCATTAGCTTCCCAGAAACAGCAACACCAAACTGCAACTATCAGTCAACTAGGTGATACAGATACAACGCTGAAAATACATGAGTGATAAAGCAAGTCACTATTTTTTCCAGAAACAGCACATCCATTTCTTTGCGGTACCAACAGGAGATTAAAAATAAATAAATAAATAAATAATAATATATACAGATGCACATGTATAAAAACAGTTGAACAACCTGTTTACTGACTAATAAACCACTTTCATAGGTTAAATATTGGTGAGCAAAGGAGAAAGCAAGACAGGTTAAAAGTTACAGTGTCATGAATTGCATGGTATACATAAAGCAGTTCACACTCTAAGAACTGTATGACAATTGTGAATCACAACTGCTTAAAGATGTCCTGGCTACTAGGAGAAATTAAGGCATTCTCTGGGGATTCTGTGTAAAGTTGACTGAGATCTGAGTAGAGCATTTCTATTACACTCAACAGTGCTGAGTGGCTAAACATAACAGGTGGCTTTCAAGGTGTGAATCAGCATGCAGCATAGCTGTCCCTGTTCAGCCTTGCCTATTTGTAGACATTCTGGTTACCAAAATGTTGCTTCATCAGTTTATTAATTTAGGAATACAATATAAATGCTGTCACAACTTCTTTAGCAGAAGATGCCTATGAAAATTATGACAGGGTAATTGGACAATTCATTTAACAACTTGAAACTCAGAGATTTAAAATGAACTGAGCTGTGTCAGTTGATTATATACTATACTGCAACCTGCCTTATGGGGGTTTCCTCAGAGTGGATTTAGAATGCTTTACAGGAGATTGTGGTAATACAAGGTGGGTGTTTTTTTTTCTTTTTTTTTTTTTTTCTTTTTTTTTGCCTTTTTTTTTTTTTTTTTTAAGTGAATTGAAGAGCAATTGCTACTTCTCATGGGACTAAGTGGGAGGAGCAGGTGAACCGTGGGCTCCAGTCACAATTCTAGATGTCATAATCAAACAAATATCAAACCAGTACCAAGAGAAAATCCCAAAAATTAGAAAATGAGAGAAGTCTGAATGTTTCTAAATAAGGGCATCTACCTTTCATGATGCTGACTTCTTAATTTCAATTTTCATGTTTTTACTTGGTGTGATGCCAGTAGAAAGAAGGATTTGTTCATTTATTTTTTCAGTGACCAGAAATTTTTCTCAGCCACTTACAGTTAGAAAATGTTACACTGTACAGGACAGGGAAAAAAAAAAAAAAAAAAAAAAAAAAGGGCTTTCAGTGATAATACAGAGGAAAAATGGTGAAGGATCACAGTTATTTATCTTTAAAAGGGATCTCCATAGTAACTGCATTTATTTAGGATTCTTAATACATGTATTGTTACCTCTTCTCTGACTGGGTGAAATTTATTTGGTCACCTAGAATTTAATGTGACTTGTACCATTGATTTCTCTCAGAAAGGGCAAGAGATTGAAATTAAAGAAATAAGGGTGAGCAGATATATCTGGAAACTATCACTGAGAAAGTGATGAGTAAATGCATGCAAGTTCATGATGTTCTTTGGTAAGATAAGAGGTAATAGTATTATAGGTAAGAAAAGACTAGGCCCAAATTATGTTCTGAAGATAAAAAAAAAAAGGTGTCATGAAAAGAACATTTTTTACATGTATCAGTTAGCTATATTGGTAAACAAGAGCAATGACAACTTAGAGCAAGAAGAATGCAGGTGAAGGTTTTGTCAACGTGCAAGTAAGCTCCTCAAGATACCCTGATGAAAAATTGCTGGTAGTTGGTTTTCCCTTATGGTAGCCTTGACCTGCTGTATATTCTCTGTAGAACTTCTGCCATTTTCACCCCAAATAAAAGTAGCCATTCAGAAAGTTTAGCATTTTGCTTTTTGATTGTGCCTGGTTAAAAAAAAAAAAAAAAAAAAGTAAAAAGTAGAAACGTGAAACATTTGGCAGTGACAAATGGTGTCTGATCTGTAGGCACCATTTGTTGTACTCTGAAATGATGTAGAATGCTATCTTGTTCAGATGCTTTCACAGCTAGGTGTCTGTAGCTTATATTGTTGCTTGTTCACAGAGTAAATGGTTTCACGTGTGTTTGGGATGTGTAGGTTTTGTATGGTGTTTTCATTATAATTCAGTTGGGTTTGGGGAAACATCACTCATTTTCTATACCTTTATGGAAAGCATGCAGAATTATCTTGACTCTACAAGAAACTATATATTTCTGTGTATTAGGACTTGACTTTTGTTTTGTTTTGTTTTGTTTTGATGGGAGCTTATCCACAGCTTGATTGCCCTGTCATTTTCTGGTGCTCCTGGGGCAGTGATGCTTCTTCTGCAGCCTGAAATTTACAAACCCATCACTTTTTTTTTTTTTCCTTTATTTTTTCCTCTGGAACAATGAGTTCCAGTCTTAGAACAAGACTTCCCTCAAAGAAATGCGAAGAGTGAGAGATTTGCAGCTTTGCTTTTGGATGGAGTTTCATATATCATTATTGTTAATTATCTTATCACCTTGTGATAGTATCGTAAAAAGTACTAAGCAGACTGTATAAAATTTATAAGAATTTACATAGTACCATAAACTAAAGTATTCTGCTAAGATTCAGTCACCCTCCTTTTGTTGTGTATGCCTGGTACCTTATTAACTCATAAGCAATGCAGTCTCCAGATTAGAGTTCTAAAAGATAACCTATGAAATCAATTAGTCTTGTACAGAAAAGGCAAATGCTTGAAATGGAGGAGTCTGGCAGAAGCCTCACTGATAAAAACAGTGGCAACTGTGACAAGGGAATCCTACATAAGGCTTATCTGCTAGCATAATTTACAATGTATAGAAATGTCCACCGAAAAAGTGCTAGTTGGTATGGGGAAGTTATGTGGGTAAACATCACATTTCTATTCCCTCTTGGCTTTTTCATGAAACTCTTATTTAATTTTCCAAGAGAAGGCAGTTTCTCTTGTTCAGTGAAGTATAAAGCACATTTCCACTGAAGTTAATAGCTGTTGCTAGGTAAGATGTGACTTCTGGCTGGGTAAGCCTTACTAATAAAGAAGATGAGAGCCATTCTAGAGGCTCTTATTCCTTTCGATTATGATAGTTTTTTCTTTCTTTTTTTTTTTTTTTAATGATTTCTTTGATGTTTTTTGTTTTGTCTTTTTTTTTCTTTCTTTATGCTTGATATTACATTATTCTTGGTGTTACTCATCTTACTATTTGAGTTCTTTACTTTTAATAGTTTATTCTGTGCTTACTGTATTTGGAGACACAGATAGATCTTGGTTAGTGTCTATATCTATATTGTCTAACTTTATGAACCTTTAAACTTGAGATCTTGAAACAGCTTCAGGAATTTTTCATGATTGTTGTATGTGCCAGGAGATCCTGTACTTTAAGGAAATTGGCTTTCTATTTCTCAGTCTTCACTACAAGATAGGCAGGTGCCAAAGCTGCCACGTCCCTTCCAGGAAATCAGATAGCATGTTGTAGTTTACGTTTGGTTGCTCCTGCACTCTCATGCCACTTATGCAATTGTCTTTATGCCTGGTATTGGAAACACACACAGCATTTTTTCTGGTGCTTATGGTGAATATCATGTTATCAAGACAGGCAGTCACTTCACCTCCAGGTTACAGTAATGCCCCTTTTTAAACTAGCAGCTGAGCATTATTTAAAAAGAGACCATTAGGTGGCCTTTTATCAGAGATTAAGCCAAAGATCCAGATCAGATCCCAAACACTCTGTGATGCCTCTGAACTATAATGACTGAAATGGATGCATTTGTCCCAGCAGAGCTGTCATGACACACGGGTAAATTTTTTAGCTTTTTAATTAAAGATACTTTTAGGTAGGACTAAATAATCTTTTCCAAACTGAATAACTGTATGATTCTATGTCTGAGATAACCTAACCAAAATAGTTCTATTAATTAGCTTCTTATCATTTTTTCAGTTGCTGGCCATTAGTAAATATTTGGTTTCTTCAAGCCTGATTTCTCTAGGTGGGTGATTTAGGTATTTATAATTATGGGAGAAGGCATTTGTTCATTTCCATGTTTTTTCTATGATATCTTATAGGACTTTCCAAGTCACATTGCATTTTAAAAAATAAATGAATAAATAAAGAGGAGTTGAAGGAATATAGGAACAATTCACACATCTATATGTGAAACTTTGAATTTGTCCCAAGATGATGTCTTAGCTACCGACTGTGAGAACCAAAATTGACTTTCCATACAAAAAGAGTTATATTCTGTAATTCTGTGAATTTCTCCAACTGTTGCTTGAAAAAGCATGTTTTTATTTTTTCAATTTATGACCATGTTTTTATAAGTCTGTTTACTGTAGGGCATGTTCATGGTCTCTTGAAATGTCAGGACATAAAAAGGAGTGAATAATGGGCTTCAATAGAACTGGGAATAATAGGTAAAAGCCCTATATCAGAAGTCACTAGTTGTTTTCTGGGGTGTGTATAATTATCTCTGTTTCAGTGGGGGTAACCTGCAGCTGTGAAAAAGATCAATTATTATTGCCTACACTGTTATTTTCTGTTCCACAGTAAACGTTAAATTCATTCTTTATCCCTAAATTAATATTTTATGTCAAAGCTTGGGGAAGAAAGAAAGGGCTTTGTAGGGGGAAGAGATGAAGTGTATATGTATAATTGAAAGCTGCACTGGAAAGGACATTTTGGTTAATGCTGGTTCCCATGGTTACTTGCAAATAATTATGCAATTTTAAAAACACAAAACTTTTTTTGCAATCTTACTTCCAGGCAGATGTGTCCAGCAGTTAATTATCGTTAGCTATGTAAGAAGTAAATTACCAGCTTTGATCTTTAAATTTCGTCTTAGCCTACATATTTTACACCTGTGCATACTGCATTTTTATCGGCTTTACTAAGATTAGATTTCCAAGTTAGGCAATTTTGTCTGGCTTAAATAATCTTATCAGTTTGCTATCGGTTTATTTTTACCTCCTCAAGTTTTATAGTAAGCTATGAATACCTGTTACTGTTTTTTCAAAACAGTATCCATTATACATTTAAGAGTTTTGGTCTTTTCTCTTAGGGCCTTTTCTTTATTATGATGTACCTAATTTTATTAAAATCATTCAGCTCATGGAAAGCACAGTGATGAAAATGGAGTCTGCCATGAAAGTTGGTCATAAGAGAACACTGTTCTTTTTTGTTTGTTTCATTAATAACAAATATAAGTTTATGTTGCTAATAATAGTAGTAAAACAATTATTATATTTTTAATACCATATTAATGTGATGTGAAAAATAAACCAATTAGATTCAACTGCCCACGTTTTCCTAAATGAAACAAAACTCTGTCACTGTTTTGCTTGTATAACTTCCCTACATGGCCTTGGAACTGCACAACACATGTCATTGCAGAATTAGGGTAGTGCAACAGGTAGCTTAAAACTTACATTGATCACAGTTCTGATTTTCTTTTCCATACAGATTTTTACACTTCTGATCTGTGATTCTTAAATACTACTTTAAGAATAAAATTATACAAAGAAGCATTTTCAGATTTTTTTTTCTGTCTAGATATGTGTTAAATTTTTATGTTTGCAGCATTAATTTAATTATTAGCCAAAAATAGGTATAAGAAGATCCTTTGTTTCATATCAACCCCACTGGTTTCCTATGTCTATGTTTCTTTCTTGTCTCTTTTTCATCAAGGCACATTAACATCACATCACTGTTTTTGTAATTAATGCCTGTGATAAAACATTCTATTCAACCATTTTATAAAATTTTATTTTTAAAGCATAGTAATCAGTTTCTATTTAAAATAACTACTCTTTTCCAGCATAACACAGAGATCTGGAATGCAGCAGTTCTTCACATAGAACTTTGAGCATTTTCTTTTTACTTGAGTATTTTCTTTTTCAAAATCTTAGTAACAAGCTTTCCAATTACCAAGAGATGTGGTGGTGTTTTCAGGATGAGGATAAATCATAAAACTATGAGGATGAGGAAATATTGCTTTGCCACAATACTTTTTCCTCATTTGCTTAGAAAGGCATGATGTTCAATATTTATATTTTAATCAAAGAAAGTAATTGCAACATTAGTATGAGGATTGTGGATAGAAGTGTTCTGAATAAAGTTTTGTTTTTTTTAGCAGTATGCTCTTGAAGATTCTATCCAAGAAAACCAACTGAATCCAGGGATTTTCAAAGTAAAATGTACAATAGATTCATTAACAAGTATGTTAAATAACAAGGAAGGAAGAAAATTATGTACTCATCATGTTAGAATGTGAAGTCTCAGTGACAATTGCAGGAGTCAAGAAAGCAATACCTTGTCAAAATGCAGCTGTGGCATTGGAACTAAGATGTCATGGGAAAAGATTCAGAAGTTTCCAACTGGGCCTTCCACAATCAATGCAAAGAGGGGAGCTGATGTCAGTAGGTGTCTCTGGCAAAGGAAGTAAGAGAAACTCCTCTTTGCTTGAGAGGGGAAACACAAGATTAGTTTAAGACAAGGAAAGAGGAAAGATCTTTGGTGAAGAGTATCTTTTTAAAGTATAATCAAAACAATGCATCTCTTTTTCCATTTTATACCTTTATGACAGTAAATCTATGTGTTTAAGGTAATGTACTTTATCCTGAAGTTTCTTCTGATGATAAACCTGAATAGTTTGATACACGAAAAACATTCCATCCCATCAGGTATTGTCATGGTTAAGAGGTTATTGCAACATCAACATGTACAGCTCCTGCAGCCCATTCTTGCAAGTGTCAGAGTTGCTTATGAATGGTTTGAAGAGCAGACAACACAGAGATCTAAGAGGAGATACAACAATTGGCCAATAATCAGGTAATATTCCCACTATGTGACCTGGTAGAGTTCGCTGGACTCTTAAACTGTAGAATCACATAATCACTCAGGTTGGAAGGGACCTTGAGTTGTCTTGCAGACTGGCCTGTTCAAAGCAGAATCAGCACTTTGTCCAGTCAAGTCTTGAAATACTTGTAGAGTGGAGATGCTACAATCACTGTGGGCAGGCTGTGTCAATGCTTAACTGTTGTTTTTGTAAACCTCCCTGTTTCAATTTATAATCATTGTCCCACAATGTTTTCCCATGGTGTACATCATGTACAAATAAGCATCATTATGATCCAGAAATACAGCTTACTTAATAAGTCTGACATGCAATAGCAACAATGAAATAGTCTGTCATATCATGTTTTGAATTCATATACAGGATATACAAATTTAGTGATATAAAAATTAAAAATGTTTTTAAAGACAAAACCCAGTAACTTTCTGAATATAAATTTTCAATAATTTTATTTTCAAATATTTATTTCAGGGAAGTTTCATTCAAAGTCAATATAATTTTGCAATTTTTTTTTAATTATTTTTTTTTCTCTCTCCAGTGGAAAAGTTCCCTGGCTAAAATGTGCAAAAACAGATTCTCAGAAAGACAGCTTAAAAGCTCCCCTTACAGCTTTTCAGAGCTTATGCTTTATGACAGCACATCTGGGCTGAATTATGAAAAATATATTTGGAATTGCCATTCAAGCAAAAGGAAAATTCTTTATCACCTATAGATCCTGTATCAGTCTGGAAAGTACCCATTCTGAAACACTGTGGGGAAAAAAATAATAATAATAATAAAAAAAAAAGTAAAGCATGTCTGGATTTTGGTCATATTAATGAAAGGGGATTATAAGCTTTGCTATCATGTCAGGTTTTTCAAGTAGGGGATACAAGAGTGACCATGCAGCTTTGTAGAGTCAGTTCCAGAGGGGAGTGTGTCATCCTTTTTCTGTCAAAAGCCATCAGTCTTATGATGTTGTTGTTACTAGAAGTAGCTAGATTCTTAATAAGCCTTAAATTCAAAAAGCTGAATAAGGCAGCTTTCACTAAAATAAATAGATAAATAAATTTCGCTTTCTTTGTTCTGCATTTGGTTTTCTACATTGTGCTGCTTCCCTTCAAAACAAATTTCAACTGAGGAATCTTTTTATTCCATTTTAAGTACTCAGTTTATGATCTTCCATTTCTCTCCCCTCCTCACCCCTCCCCTCATATGTACTTTCCCTTTACTTCTATTCTCAGTATTTTCTCTTTCTATACTATTTTTGTTCCATTATCTTTTTGCCCCATCCCCTTCATCAGTCATGTTTCAGCTAAAGCATGAACAGAGAACCCATTTTACCCCTACAGATGTAGACTGAATGAAAAAGATCTTGAGCTTTCCTGAGCATAGGAATTACCTTATAGACTACCACAAGCTGGCTCAGAAAAATCTTGTTGTCTGTCAGGCTGGAACAACTAAACCCAGTTTGGGTAAATGAATTTTCAAGGTACACTACACTGGGCAACAGAAACAGAATGCTCCATAACCCTCAACATATTTATTGAGTGCTACTTGTCAAACCCAAGCTGAAATGAAAATTAGCTTGCCACCTCAGTTCCCTTGTAAATGCTACTGGACATTTAAAACATGGGCTTTGTTCAACTAAATCAGTTGCTGTCTGGTAAATTCTTATTGCTCATTCTGTAAGTAATTTGTTCCTGTTTTTACTTTGGAAAGAAGAGTAGCTCACTGTGGTTGTTGTTCCCTAGGTTTCTAAATGGACACTAACTCTAGTTTCTTTGTATATATTGTGAAATCTCGAAAAAGATGGAAACCAAACCCCCTTTTTCAACCACCTCGTCAGCACAAGTCAAGGCATTCAAAATTCACAGACTTGGGCCAGTTAGGTTTATAAAGACTCAAAAACTAAACCCTGTATTCTTTTAGAACTGTTTGATGAAATGTCCATGATTCAATTTACAGTTATTTGCATTGAAATTATATTTGGACAAATTGAATGTTTAAAATGGGTTACAAATCAATATGCTTTTAGTGGCTTGAAAAAATGGTCTTAATTTTTTTATTTATATGTCTGAATAAATTTAATAATAATTCGATGACTGCTGCAGGTGAGAAAACACATAGAACAATCTCAAAAAAAATCTGAATACATGATTTCAGTATTGTCTAAAAATAATGCAAGTTAATTCTGTGCTGTCATAACTTATTTCATTGTGAATTAGTATTATTCTTCATATATGAATAACAACAAAGTAGAATGGAAGGTTAGAGAATATATAATGAGTATGAAAAGACAACCAGTACAGGTAAGAAACTCATTTTTAGCAAAATATTCCTTGTATTGAAATATTTTTAAATATTCATCCTGAATTCTGCAGTGACATTAGAAACAGGAGACCCTGGGTCTAACATGTCATAACAGAAGTAATGTTCTATAGATGATTCAAGCTATGATCGTTATCATTATAAATACTGCTTTCATCATATTATAATTTTTCATTATTCAATGTTATGTATCCAACAAGTATTCTCACTGAAAGGGACAATGGTCTTTTCAAGGTAGGAAACAAAAGACATTTTCAGTCCTATGCAAAGAAATTCAATGTTCAGTGAGTTATACTAGTCCTTAGAAAAAGGTTACATTTGGATTTTGTCATTGTGGTAAAAAAAAATACACTGTTTGTCCCACTGAGATATCACAGAATCACAGAATTTCTAGGTTGGAAGAGACCTCAAGATCATCGAGTCCAACCTCTGACCTAACGCTAGCAGTCCCCACTAAACCATATCCCTAAGCTCTACATCTAAACGTCTTTTGAAGACTTCCAGGGATGGTGACTCCACCACTTCCCTGGGGAGCCTGTTCCAATGCCTCACAACCCTTTCAGTAAAGAAGTTCTTCCTAACATCTAACCTAAAACTCCCCTGGCTCAACTTAAGCCCATTTCCCCTCGTCCTGTCACCAGGCACGTGGGAGAACAAACCAACTCCCACCTCGCTACAGCCTCCCTTGAGGTACCTATAGAGAGCGATAAGGTCGCCCCTGAGCCTCCTCTTCTCCAGGCTGAACAAGCCCAGCTCCCTCAGCCGCTCCTCGTAGGACTTGTTCTCCAGGCCCCTCACCAGCTTCGTCGCCCTTCTCTGCACCCGCTCAAGCACCTCAATGTCCTTCTTGTAGCGAGGGGCCCAAAACTGAACACAGTACTCGAGGTGCAGCCATATATATATTCATATAAGATCATAGCTGAAGGGTGTGGGGGGGCGGGGAGTTAATGTACTTATTTTTTTTATATATGAAAATTTGTGTGTGCCTTTTAAGTTATGCACATGTTGTGTATATTAATAAGTTTGTGTCCATGAGAATGCAACATGAATGCTATCTCCTGTTTTGGCATTAAAACACCAAATTAATAAGCTATAGTTGTGCAATGATACAAATACATAATGAATTATTAATATTTAATGGCCACAAGATAAGTCTGGAATGGAAATAATTTGTCACTAAAAACCATCAAACATTTTTTTCATGTATTTTTCATATTTAATTTCATCACAACACAGTATCATTGTTGATGCATGTAGCATGTGTAGACTAAAATCAGTACAGTTTTTAAATCAAACCTTTTAAAACTAGGGATTGGTATTAATAAACAAGGCTTCCACTACTAAAACATATGCAATTTTAGTTGTATGACCGTATCCTAAACTGACTGAGGCAGAACATTCCAGAATATGAACAAAATGGAGAATGTTCAGGAAAAGAGCAGGTACTCAGAGTTTTGTTTCACCCCCATTGTTTAGAGGGATATTTACATGTGCTATTCGAATCTTTCTCTGAAGATGGGGTCATTATTTTTTCCTGTGATACTTAGCTTTATTATCTGGTAAGGGTAGCAGTACGGTACACAGATAGTAAGAAACTTGAAGCATGGGTGTGAAAAGAGGAGGAGGTTTTGGTTCCATTTTATAAGTGGGTCAGCAAAGCATATAATGCACAAGAGTATCCGTTCATTTTGTGTGTCCAGTGAGCATAAGACCTTTAACATCTTGATTCTTCCAGACTGCTGTATTTTTTGTATTGTATTTATAATGTAATGTGTAATGTATGTATAATGCATTAAAAGCCTGACTTGGAGGGACTTAAAATTGGACGGAGGCAAGACACACAGGTAGCAGGCTTCACTGTTATTTGAGGATAGCAGGAAAGTACGGAGAAGCTGAATTCAAAGCCAGGTACTTGTAGGGGAGTGTATATGGTATTGCATTTTGCTTCTATTTCTGCAACTGCTGATTCTTTTCTCTAGATTTCTTCCATCTGTAATAGTTCATCTTCTACACACACACAATCTTCCCGGAACTGTTCATGCTACCCTGTCACATTCTTGTGTGCTTTTTTCTGGTCTGTATACAAATACATGGTTCTGTCCCACCTCCTTCTCACCTTCTGTCCCTTCTTTCCTTTCTTCAGCTCACCTTTCCTTCCTGGGTTGTTGGGCTGGCTGGGTCCATTGGCACTGCCTACAGTTTCCATCTCTTTTCCCTATCTAGTCTTCTTGCCTGGTGCTGGTCCTAGGACATACAAATGTGTACATCCACCTCCTTAGAAAGATTATACTTATATTTATCTATTCCATTATTTCTGATTGAAAGCCAATCAAGTCTGTCTTGCATGCTTTTTCATACTTTCTGTTTGCCTGTAATAATTCATACAGATGAAATTGTCCTTTTGTTCTGCGTTCCTGTATGTAGTTCCATGGCAATATTCTTATAATTTTCTTCTTCTGTACAGTAGAAATCCCTGATACATCCAGTTCTTAGCTGGAACAAATTGATTATCAATGGAAATTTGGTGATAGGGATGCTCATCTCTAGTCTGTACTACAAACAGAAGAAATGAGGATTTATTTTATTTTTTTTTCCTGAAGGCTTGTCAATTAGCTGAATTTAGACACTCCACAGAAATCAGCACACCTCTGGTGCCAAGGTGAACCTTCTGCCGGAGAGGAAACAGGTGGGGAAGCAAAATTTCTTCATGAAACATTTACAGAAATTTTCCCCCCAAAATGTCTTTTTTCCCCAAGTAGTATATTTTTAATCATTTTGAGGAAGATACACAGTGTGGATATTTCAATGGCAAACAGATTTGGCACAGTAAACAGTAACATAATCAGAAGTACTGACAGCTCTTAAGAATAGGCCTGAGGTATTTGCCTATCACATAATGTTTAAAATAGTTTCTTCTACATCTCTTCATATGACAGAATTGATAAGTTGTGGACTGGAGATAAACATCTTTCACAGTAAACTGAATTTACTTCTTTATAAAATTCAGTATATAAATCATACTCATTAAGCAGTAGAGCAAAGCAAGAAAAAAATCAGTTATAGGATTTAATAGAGTATTGTGTTGAGATTTAAATGACTGTCATGAAAGGATAAAAAAAAAGTATTTGTTAGACTTTCATTAAGTGACAGTTTACTTCTATTGAAAAAGTTATGCCCATTTTCAAAAATTCATTTAATATTGTGCCATCTTCCTTTCTCAAGAAATCTGGTGAGTACTTGTTTACAGCATACTGTTTTTCTGTTTTGATTGTCAGAACCTTGGAAAATATCAAGGTCAAATACGGAATTGCAAATTAATGCAAAAGTGCATTTAATTTACTGATAGATCATCTACTCAAATGTTCCTATTTTTACACTTATAATTTTTTAATTGTAAAGGAGAGTAGTGAATTTAATGAGCTGAAACTGATGGCTTAGTGTTGTTAGTTGGAGATGGATTGGAGCTGGAATATTTTACTTGGGTGATACACACATTTTCTCACAGGAAAAAAAAAAAAAAAAAATTCTCTGCCAATATAATTCAGTCCAGAACTGAAAAACAACAAAAAAATTACTAACTAAACTAATATTTAACATTCCTAGTCCATTATTAGCTCCACAGAAGATAACTTATTTGGGACATGATAGAAGTATTGTAGGAAAGGAAGAGTGAATATTAAGTTACTATAGATCTTACCACTGTCTAGTTGGCACTGTGATAACTGTGATAAGGCTGAAGCTAGGAAACATTTTCTGAAATGCTAGATACCAACTCTAACAGCTTTCTCTATCCTAAGCAAAAACTCTTTATTTTCCGAATATCTTGAGAATTCCCATTCTGTAGAAGACTTTTCATTGGCTTCTTACACACGTACATTTGAATACATTTTGAGAAATATTTCTATCAAGAAATGTCAGGAATGTCTTTTATACTGAGGCAAAAGTATTTAAGTACATGTTCATGGGGCTTTCTTTCTTGCATATTTGAAGATATAAGTTAAAAGAAATGTATAATTAAATACTTGTTGTCTCAAGAAGAGACAAGTTATTTTAATTTATAAATTTTAAAAAATAAATCCACAGTATTAATTAGAAAGTAATTTAAAATGTATTATCCCACACTGGCAGTCGTATTTAAGGCTTAGACAGTCTATTATCAAAGGTGTTGTGTAAGAAAAGCTAAACAGACATGAACTTGAGATTGATTTAGCAAAAATTCGTTTTGGAATTTACTGACTTAAATCCTCACAGCAGCACAAAAGCTGGTTGTAGAAAAGTGGGAAGTGACAAAACTGCTGATCTGCCTATTACGGACCAGTGGGAGGTTAGAAGTTAGGAGACTCAATATCAGACTTCGAACAAAGCTGACAACATTTTGCTCCTTGTATAAGCCCCTCCAGCTTTCTTTTGTACTCTAATTCCTGCAGAGAAAAATAAAAAATAAAAACAAAAAATTGCTGTGAATTGTTTGACTGTCAAGCAAATTGATATAAATGAAAACCTACAACTTAGGTTTAGCAATTTGCAGTGGTGATCTTAGGTTATCAATGATTATGGGCTCTGCAACTACAGAAGATGAACTGCTCCACACATTTCTAAAAATCCAAACAGTTAATCAGTGCAGCACTTTCATTTTAACCTCATCTTTTCATTTAAACCCTTCATCCTGTTTGCCATATGTGACAGTGAAGCTTGGAGGGAGAACTGTTTCAGAATGTCCTCATAGTGACTGAAAGTACAGACTGTCCCCAGCTAGCAGACAGAATGAGGCTGGGCTGTCAGTCAGGATACAGTTTTAAGTTAGAGACAGGATAATTTCAGACAAAATGGAAAATGAAATCACTTGGGCACAGGTCAGATGTCTTTTCCTACTTCCCTCCCAAACAATATATGATTTCTGGGCACACCTTGTGGTCTCATCCTTCTTCTCTCCTCCCTGCTACACCCTTCTCCCACATAGCTCTTCATGCCATTTCACTGGGGGAAGCTGCACAACAGATATAAATCTTATATTGTACTTAAACACTTCGGTGCTGAATTCTAGTCAGTCTGTGCTTCGTTGTAGCTGGATGAGTTTTATTGGAAGTCCGGCTTTCAGAAATACTGTGAACCTCTGATCTCTGTCATGGACCAATGTAGTCAGCAAAAACCCAAAGTTAATTCTTTTGGATTGTTGCTGAGCAGGTTTTAGATGTTTAGAGACCAGGGAAGAATCACAGAATGACAGAATGGTTAGGGTTGGAAGGGACCTCTGGAAGTCCTCTGGCCCAATCTCCTGACCAAGCAGGGCCTCCTACAGCAGGTTGCCCAAGACCATGTCCAGATGGCTTTTGAAGATCTCCAAGGATGAAGACTCCACAACCTCTCTGGACAACCTGTACCAGTGCTCTGTCAGCCACTTCCACCAGTTTTGTATCATCTGCAAATTTACTGAGAGTGCACTCTACCCCATCATGCAGGTTGTTAATGATGTTAAACCAAGTATACTCAGTACTGACCCCTGGGGTACTCCGCTCATTACTGGCCTCCAACTAGACATTGTACCACTGACTACTACCTCTGGGTCCAGCTGTTCAGCAAGTTTTCAATCCACCTCATGTCTACTCTACTTCAGCAGCTTTTCTATGAGAATCTTATGGAGGACAGTGTCAAAGGCCTTGCTGAAGCCTGGGAAGACAATATCCTCTGCTCCCCTGACATCCATCAGGCTAATGATTGCAGTACAGAACCTTACCAGGTTGTTTAGGCATGACTTACCTTTGGTGAATCTATGCTGACTACTGATGATTTTCTTCTCTTTCATGTGCCTTGGAAATCGTTTCCAGGATTAGCTGTTCCATGACCTTCCCAGGGATCAAGGTGAAGCTGACCAGAAGATAGAAGTGACATTTACTTTCCTCCAGTTTTCAGGCACTTCTTCCAGTTGCCACAATCAAGCAGATTGTTGACAGTGGCCTCACAATCATTACAGGTGCACATCCTTCAAAGCCCATGAACTTGCATATGTCCAGTTTGATCAAGTATTCCCTGACTTGATCCTCTTCTAGCAAAGATACATCTTCCTTGCTCCAGCCATTCAGCCTGGCCTCTGGGACCTGGGATTCATGAAGGCCAGTTTTGCTGGTAAGGACTGAGACTAGGAAAACATACAGTACCTCAGACTTTTCACTGTCCTGGGTAGGAAACTGTCCTGTTTCCTTCAGGAGAGGGGCCCCGTTTGCCCCAGTCTTCCTTTTGTCACTGACGTACTTGTTGCCCTTCTTGTTGCCCTTGATGCTCTTGCCTAGATTCAATTCACTCTGGGCTTTAGCTTTCCTAACCTGATCCCTGGCTACTCAGACAATGTCTGTGTAGTCCTTTCTCCTTAACTGTTATTGATTCCACTCTCTGGAGACTTCCTTTTTGTTCTTGAGTTTGTCCTGGAGCAATTTGTTCATCCATGCAGGCCTCCTAAGACTTTTACTTGATTTCTTCTTCGTTGGGATACATCACTCCAGAGCTTGGAGAAGGTGATCCTTGAATATTAACCAGCTTTCTTGGGCCCCTCTTTCCCAAAGTTAGCTCCAAATTTCTGTAGCCCTTTTTCTTATGCAGGATTCACCCTTCCTAGAACAAGAGCTTCCCTTGCATGAAAATGATGCAAAAAAAACCTTACGTTTTAGTGATTTTGTAATAATATTGACTACCTGATGACATTTTGATAATAAGAAAATATAAATAATATTAAATATACAAGGTAATTTAGAATGGAAGCAGCACAGTAGCTTAATGGTGATTATTATTTATTAGAACATGGGTTTGAAAAAGCTATGTATAGTACAACATGGTATTGTATCCATACATGAAGGAGTGAAGATGAGCAAGAAGGAAGAGGATAATCAAATGTGAAATTTGACACATGGCATAAAATATAGGTGTGCCCTGTTTGCCTCCACACATATTAACCAAACCTAGCGCAAAAGAAGACATTTATTCCATATTGTTTGCACTTAGGAGCCAGCTTTATTCTCTAGAGCTGAAGGGTGGGAGGAGCAGATCAGAGCTCCCAGGAGGGGTGGAAAACAGGAGGTAGGAAGAAGCTCTGTAGTGATCTGTCAGTGTAACAGTGATAGCAAACATTTGTTCTCTCCCTTCACACTTCAGGAGGACACTAGGTACTAGCTAGGGAGAAAAGGGTAACAGAGAACGGAGATGAAAAATGATTCATTTAGATGATACAAATAAGTTGGCTTTCCAAACAGTGAGACCCTCAAACACTGCATGAGTGTTAGCAGTAGTGACTGATGGGCTGCTGGCTGGAACTATTTACACCAGGCTTTTGAATCCTCCACTTTTCCAGCTGAACAGTTAGTCACCCATAAGCCATCCCATTGGTTTCAGTTGTCAGAGGCATGGAAAGCCACAGGTGAATTACTTATGGATTCCTGGAGCTTGGATACTACTTAAGACTGGCCTATGTAAAGCTCAAGACAGAGCGCCCCTGTGCCATGACTGGAGCTGCATAACAGTGCTCCTGTACAAATCAATAAAGGTTTGCAGGTATGGAGGCTTTCCCAAGCTATGATTGCTGAAGTGAGACTGAAGATGAATAAAGTCTCAGGGAAGACTTCATCAGTTCTGAGAGTAGTTTAAGCCTTTCACTTTTTGATTAGCTCTGAAGTGGTGCAGGAGAGTTTGCACATTGTCACTATCCCCACAGAATAACAGAGGCATGATAACTTCTTAAAGGTCAATCATCATTTCTCAAAGGTCAACAGAAGCTCCTTGGACTCTGCACTGATATCCCAGTTCAGTGGGAGCTCAGTCTCTGCCTGGAGTCGTAGGGCTGTGGCCTCCTGTTACCAGCTGTTCCTAGTCAGGCTAAACGAAGTTAAATGGCTCAGGTCAAGGAGTTCGGCATGGGAGGGACAGGGCCTCAAGCCTTTGGCTCTAGGTTTAAGCCTCTGTCTAACATCGAGTATCTCCAGGCTCCTTCACGGACTCCAGTGTCAGGGAAGGAAAAAAGAAAACATGAAGTATGGACTACAAACTAAACTGTAGTGTTGCTGTAGTCCAAGATTAGAAGTATTTTTGTTGAGAAGAGACTTTGTTGAGTCTCTTTTGTTGAGTGATTCATTGTTGTGACTGTGGAAGTTATGGAAAGAGTCTGTCCCTTCCTGACTTCAGCACAGATCATTCTCATAATGCATATAAATTACACTATACAGGAAAATTATTCATGTCTGAAGCTTCCTTATTATGTTGTTACACAGCTTGGTATTTTTTCCTTACCAGCAGCTAGGAAAATGCAGCAGCCAAAATCTGTGATTTGAGCTGCAACCACTTTTGAATGTGAAGTGTAAGCCATTTTTGTTCAAACCTCTGTCCGGCTGCAGGAGCTGTATTCTGTAGTTGCTGGGGGGAAAATAAAAATAAAATAAGCACTTTGGAAGCACCGTTGAAGAAAAATAAATGCTTACTGGACATTAAAGTTGAATGTCAAGCTAACTGCTGGTAATTTTGTTTTCACATGATGTCTTTTTTGATGGCCCGAAGCTAGTAGATTTCTCTTCATCCCCTTCTTGTTATTTCATCAATTCAAACCTGAAATATGAAGTATGTTTATTAGGAAACCAGTGTGGTCATTGCTATGAAAGGATGATGCTGACAGTGTAGCTGCTTATAAACTATTTGTGTGTTGCTTTGCCTGGAATTTGGACAAGCTAGCCACTGAAGCAGAAAAAGCACAGCCAGTGTTGTCAAATATTATTGGTGCAATGTGCCTTTATATGTGCCTGGCTGAGCAGCATCAAATGGCATTTGACATGGCTCTTTCCCAGGGCCATAGCTTGCTGCATATAGCAGACTCTCCGTGAAATCATTTTTTTTATTTTGTATTTATACACACATTGAATTTATAATCCATCAGGCTGATTTGCATGAATTTGTAAAATATTCCTCCACCTACTCTACTTAATTTTTTCATTTTGGATTAAGAAGTTACTTTCAAAAAATCATGGCATCTTTCCCAAAATGGCATCCTTTAATTGAATAAGCCTCAATGCATCTAACTATGATATACAGCAGTCATAAATATGTATTTGAAGATGTAAAAAGGCCTAAAATTAGTGATTTTTCAGCTCTCAAATTATACAAGTGTCTGTTTGTTTGTTTGTTGTTTGTTTTTTTTCGATTATTTCTTGGGTGAAGACTTTCAGACCCATAAGTTTGTTTGTTTTTTTTTGTTGTTTTTATTAAACACTGGATTCTTTCTGTTAGCTATAGTTAGGAAGAAATACATACAGCATTCATTGTCTCTGCCTTCAATGTAAATAGAAATCCACTGTGTAACATATTCTACATGGAAATCATGGGGCAATGCTACAGTATGTTCAAGTAGCATTATATTCAAATAAACTGATGCTTTAACAGTATTTTTAAACACTTTCATTATTTACAAAAGCTATATTTTTGAATGAATTTTGTTGAATGTTCATTTTGGAATTCATAAAATATTTTTTCAGAGGCATAGTAAGTTCGATACCTTAGCTATTCGAGTTTAAAATGTAATAGATGTTGACTTGTCATATTTCACTTTTTGAACAAGTCTCCTATCCCAATAAATGATGTGAAGAATAGATGTCAGCAATGAGAACAGATAACTGGTATGTGTGAAGAGTCGTTTCTATTTTAGCTGAATTTTGACTAATCTAGACCAAATAATAGTGGCATCTTTTCTGCATGCTGTTTTTATTTCTCTGTTCACTTTAGACTGAGATAAAAAACACCTGCCAATCCATATTGAAGCATTTGTGTCTCATTGATTGATACCTGCGGGGACTATCCCAGTAATGACCATGTAACAACTTGGGGGTGCAAATGATCTCTCTGTCTAGTCTTGTGTGGGATAATTCCCTACAGAGAAGGACAAAATGGTCAAAGCCTCAGTGCTACTCTGCCCTAGACTTGTCTTTTTCACTAAGATTTTGTTCACCATACCTCCTGCTTGCTGCTGGCTGCAAATGTTTTGTTGGTGGTGGTGGGGTTTTGTTTGTTTGTTTGTTTTTGTTTTTTAACCCCGGCTTATGAAATTATGTTTTTATTAAATCCTGTGCAGTATGTTGTTAACTTGGTAAGAAAAATCTCTGCATTAACTTTTAACTCAGATAATAGCCTAGCCTGTTTTGTTTTAATTCAAAATCAAATTCCAGGGAAAGCAATATGTAGTGGATTTTTTAACAAGCTAAAATGAAGTTTAGTAGGGACATCTTGTCAAGCTATTTAGGATTTATCACCTTGTGTCACCCATTTACTGAACTGAATTATTATAAGTTGGTAGTCATAAATATACCATTAGTATATAATATGTTGCTACTTTAAATAAAGATTTGTATTCTAAACTAGTTTCAAAGAACACCACTACTTGAGTCTCCCTCCTAATTTAGGCAATATAATTAATTCATTGTTGCAGTGTTCTTTTTTTCCCTTGAAGAATGAAGGAGGAAAGGGAAGGCAGGAAAGGGGAAAGAAGATGTTAGAAAAACTATTAATCAGCTGTTGTCAAATGTACAGAATAAACCAGCTGGATCAGAAGCAAAGGAGGAAACATATAATCTTTTCCAGTTATAGCAATATTGGAACATTAGTTCTAGAATTAGCTTAAAATATTTCAGATGTGAACATCATGTTCTCTTTAATAACATTGCACATCCTCATAAATATTGAGATAGAAATAGCTTTTGGGTACTTCAAACTTACTGTGGTTCACCATTGTTTAATAAGAGCACATGCAAACCATGCTATTGCATACACTTTATATTCAGTGTTGACCTAGGAATACTTAGTTCTGGGGGTTTAAAGGAACATGATTTTCAGTGTACACTGGACGTTAGTTCTATAAAAAACAAGATTTCTTTAACGTGAGCCAAATGGTACCAACAGTCATCAGTTCAGAAAGTCATGGATCTAGCGCATTTGTTATGGTCCAGGTGAAGAACTACAGCTTGTCAATGGTGGCTTCTTAATGACTTTTTTATGTTCTTTCCTGAGCGAATATGCATTTTCCAAAGATGGATCTGATTTAAGAAAAACAAGACTTTTTATGATCTCAAAATTGATGGCTTGCCACATACGATTTCAGATTATGTGAGTAACACACTAAACAAGATATTCTGGAGAACGAATTTGAATTGGTCCAGTATATTAGTATTGATTTTTTTTGTCCTTTGAAGCTTCACTGATACAAATGTGGAAATAACTGCATGAAGCACAAACCAGAAGCCAACATCTATGTAAGTACACTACTTAGCAGTGGTCCACTTGTGTTTAACACTTGTTTGATATCCAGAAAGCAATGACATTAAATCAGGGTTAGTGTTCATTCCAGTTCACATCTTCAAAGCAGTATCTTGAACTAAATGCATTGATTTCAGGCTGTCAATTATAACCAGAGTATTGAAAAGCTGCCTTTAACAGTATAAGCGTATTTTCTTGCATTTTATGGAAACCGTTTACCCTAGACAACGTGCCAAGGGATATTTTATGCTGTGTTATTCAAATATTGTTATTCAAATCATTGAAAGTGCATTAAAACCAAAAATTGAAAATAATTTGACAAAAAAATAATAAAGTTAAAAAAGATATCATTTGCAAGTGTGCAATTTTGAGGGGGAAAAAATAGGTTGATGGTTTTTCCTTACATAGGAACAAAAGTTTAAAGCATATTATTTCCAAGTCTGGAAACTCCTTGTAGAATTGCCCTTTGTAAGTGCATGAAAACCTTAAATAGTCATTAAGCTAAGAATGTATGTTCAGGGAATATGTTATATTAATTATTGCAAATCATTTATTGTGTCTGAACAATATAAAATTAATTTTTTTTCTGATTTTATTCCAGTTACCAAATTTACTATGATTCTAGAATACCTTTTATGAACGTAGAAATACATTAGAAAGGAATGAACTTTTAAAATTATGTTTCAGATTTGTTTTAATAAATCAGAAGAAACAAAATGGGATAAAGTAAATATTGTTCTTTTTCTATTCCCAGTAAGTTAATTTTAGCACTTGTGAAATGATAAAGTGTGTTTCTTATCTATTACATCTGAATATTGCAAAGCTTTTCCATCTCTACATTTATTGGGCAGGCTTAACCTTCCCTTCTATATATTACCCTGAAATAAAAAGTAAAAATACAATAATGTAACTATGTGAAATACTCATAATAATAGGTAGTCTTTTCTACTATTGAAATACATATGTGAGTGCATGAAGAGTGTAAAACTCAGCCAACAAGGAAATGTAATTCTTTTGGAAAGATTCTGTGAAGAAACATTGTGGAATTCAAAAACCTTTTTTGTTCTTGTAAGTCAGGGCTAACTTGGGTTTGGAGAGGCCACTCAAGTGTTCTGCTCTTGCACTGTCTCAGTGTCTATGAATGTGAGCACGTGGAGGACCTACAGGGCTTAAGAATCTTTTCACACATTCATTAGGGCATCTTCATATTCTCCAAGAATATTTATACCTAAAAAGGGTGTCTCTGACTATTGAGTACCAATTAACGTTAGAGGTCTAAGCATACATCTATACGTTTTGTAAATTGTATTAATATTTGTAAAACTTAAAAACAAAATGGAGGAGATCACTGTAACTAAATAAGATTAGCTGCCTTATCAGGCCTTTACTTGAGTGAAGCTTATTGTTTGACCACGACTCAGAAGTGCTCTGAGACAAAACAGTGATCTCCTTTCACATAATTACATTTGTTTTCTCTAATGATTAACAGATGATCCTGTCACTCTTATTTGAGAGTTCCTAATCCTCTTCATGTGTTTTAGGATTGTGTTGGGTGTCTACAAGTACCAAGGAAATATCTGTTGTAATGGGAAATTGTTCTGGACTAGGCAGATCAAGAATGTTATATTCTGGAGAGAAATAGAAAGCCTTCTTGTTACCTATCTCATAATCAATACTGTATCCAGTAATGGACTAAAAAGGTTGTCTAGGATCAACAGCAGTAAGGAAGCAATGACAAGAGAAAGGATAAACCTTGTAGAGCTAATTCTGCTTGGATTGGAAATCTCCTTTGCTGTATCTCATATGTCATGTGTGAGGATTAGAATTGCAAATCTGGGGGGGTGGAGGGGTGGGGGTGAGCAGTAAGATAATATAGCCTCACAGAACATTGAAATTTTACTCTATGGACAGCAGGTGGATTTGTAAAGAGACTAAGAGCAAGCTGAGTCATGAAATCCTGTCAATTAATTAATTTAAATAAATCCTGAAACATGTATAAACACGAAATTGCAGCATCTTACCAAATTGTTGATTTAGCAACTTTTCTTAGGATAAGCCTTATTTTGATGAACTGGTTTAATATTTCAGTACATGTATTTGTTGCAGTATTCCTCAGATATTCCATTAAAATGTAAAATATATATTTCATGGTGTTGTGCTGACATAAAAATCAAGTACTGATGGAGTTGTCCTTATAGCTGTTACAGAAACATGACATTCTAACTGACAAAGGATTTAGGGGTGAGTATCAAAGAGTCAGACAAACTTGAATTGAAATATATGAAACTGCTTTGATTTAAATTGCTCAGGAAAGTTTTGGGGTTTTTTACTTGTATTTTCGGAGGATACCGTAGAATATTACTTAAAATAAACTGTAAGTGAACAGTATAGATGAAAGTGGTGAAAGGAGTTGGAAATATTTCTGTTGGAAGAAAAAAGTGCAACATTCAGTATGAAACAAATGCAATTTTGCAAAAAATGATGGCTTAATGAATCTATAGCCATTTTAAGAATGCAATGATATTCACCATTGCTACTTTTGTAAATAACACTGCATTTTCACAGTAGGTAAGGTGGGGGTGTAAGGCTGTCATTTTTATTATTTCCAAATACAATTATGTTAATTCAAGTTCATTCGCTCTATACTTATCTTAAATGAGGCTATAGCAAGGTGAGGATCACTCTCTTCTCCCAGTCACTAAGTGATAAGATGAGGAAATGGCTGTAAGCTGTGCTGGAGGAAGCTTAGGTTGGATATTAGGAAAAGTTTCTTCATTGAAAGGGTTGTGAAGTATTGGAACAGGCTGCCCGGGGAAGTAGTTGAGTCACCATTCCTAGAGGTCTTCAGAAAAAAAACATGGATATGGTGCTTAGGGACATGGTTTAATGATGGACTTGGCAGTACTAGGTTTAAGGTAGGACCACATGATTTTAGAGGTCTTTTCCAACCCAAATGATTCTATGATTCTCTTTTAAGTCCAAAAGTTGGTCTGCCCTTTCAGAGGGTTCAGATGAACTACATAGTGCCAAAATTACAATTCTGCAGAGAATCAAGTTTATTGGAGCCAGATAGAGCTGCTCCTCTGTCCTCTGTCCTTTATTATTCAAGGGCAGTAGTTGGACTGCTTATGAGTTTCTGCCATTAGACTTGAGCAACATAACAGGTACAGTGGAAATATCCTTTCTGATGAACTACTGTAATCCACAATACTGTGGCAGTCTTCCAGTATTCGATATTTAGAGAGGTTTGTGTGTATCTGTCAGGTGGCAAAATCCATTTAGATAGCAGGATCTTTCTGTGGTGTCTGTTCTTTTGCTTTCCTTTTGGAGTGAGTTACAGATGAGTGTGATACAGAACTCTCATTAAACATGATGCTCCTTTATTTACTCGGAACCCCCACTACAAAAAGGTGGAAGGCACACACATCAGGCTGGTTTTTCAAGTTTGCACTTCAGTGTGTTGATAACTAAATAATAGATCACCTGGTGGGAAACTTTGATTGCCTGTCAAGGCCAATCAGGAGTCACCGGCAGAGAAAACACTTATTCCAGCAAAGTATTCCTAGTGTAGACATGGTCAAGTAATCACAAAGACCCTCTGAGATGAAAACAGCCTCCATGCAGGGTACTGTAGCTGTTAGCAGCTGGCTTTAAAAAATATACATGGAGAGATTGCTTTTGACTCATCCACAATTCTGAGACTGCTCTCCTAAAAGGCTGAAGATGGACCTTTGTGTTATTCTTGGTCTAATGCAGTTGAAGGCAGGACAAAAAATGCATTTTAAATCAGGTTTGCCAAGAAGATAATGGTGATAATTGAGGTAAATTACCAGAAGAAGGAAATAAACATTCATCTTCATCACAAGCAAAACAAAGAGGTCATGGACAGAGTGAGCATGGAAGAAAGTCACTGCTAGCAGTTTTCTTCAATCAGCATTGAAGAACAAAGTCACCTTTGAGTGGAGAATGTTTAAAGTTTGGATCTTCAACCATATTTATTCAGAAGGCTACAAGTCAGAAGCTTGGCATTTCATGCATTCATTATTCCAGTGTTCAAATAATACAGAAGTCTCTTCTTTGTCACATATTAACAGATAAGTTATCTCCCGATGAAGAGCATTTCACTGTGATCTTTGTTCTTTACTCATATTTAATGTAAAAAATATATATATATATTTTGAGTCTTTGTGATGATGTTGTGCTTTGTTTTCAGCTTTCAGCAGAAATTCGGTAGTTCAGTTGAATTTTATCTCAGCCACTGCTTAAAGGAGTCTGATTATTATTGTGAAAATGAACAGATGCCCTCATTATGGATCAAGAGACAACCCCTGTGCAAATACTGTATCAACTTGAATCAAACTATGTCCATGCTGGAAAAAAGAAAAAAAAAAAAACGCTGAAGTACATGTGTACTTCGCAAAGTACAGTGGACAAATGCCATATTAAAGTAAGTTGTAGGGAGACAGTGAACTGACTCCTGTGTGATAGTTCCCAGATCACAGGTAACATCATGAAAGGGAGGATGACTTCAGTTCTGTCAAGTTGCTGCATCACTTTGTAAAGTCATGGACAGATAAAATGGACATGCTTGCTGCTTTATTTCAAGCCCATTCACATGGATCAAGGATGGCTTGCCTGCACGCCTGGGACTACAGTGCTAGTGTGGATATGTAATGTCATGATCTAGACCCATACAAGTATCATATAATAGGATATGGTTCCTTTGTTGTCAGTCTGTCTTTAGGATCTCTGTTATTTCATTACTATTTTCAAACACAGATAATCAATCAAAGCTTAGGTGCAGTTTCTTTTGCAGTGCTACTGCCATGCATAAAATTTACTGTTTTGTATGCTTATTGCAACCTACCTTTTTGGATGAAAAAGGAAGCAAGTACAAGAAAGCCACAGGATGCTGTTTTTTTTTTTAGAAATTCTTTATTTGAATTTTCCATGTGGAAAATTGACTAGAGACTTCCTGGTCATTTTAGCAGATTATGACAGCCTGGAGGAGAGGGTGTGAAGCGGAACTTCTTAGACTTTTTCACTGCTCCAGTGCTTGTTTGGTACTAGGGGCGCTTTCTTGGTGAGACAACAGATGAGTGGAAGAACCTGAAAAGTATTATCTATGACGAAGTGATTTCTCATGAAAGGGCAATGGTAGTAGTTAACTGTTTTGAAGTGTATAGACACTGTTAGAACATAAGAAGGGAATGGTGTTTGTGCAGTGGATTCTGAAAACTTTTTAAAGGTTAGTTATCTTTCTCTGACTTCTGTATAGGTTTTAGAACTATTTGTAGAATGTGGTTTTGTCTGTCTAAATTAATAAAAAATTAAAATGTAAGCATTTTCTTTAAATCACTTTTGTGTAAGAGTAATATCTGGCTTAGATAGTCAGAGAGTAAATGAAAAGACCTATGTAAAGAAGGAAAATACAGTTGAGAAAAATGTAGATGGGGAGACAAACAACTTGGAATGGGAGAAAGATATTTATTCTTAAGAGTGGATGAGTTAGTTCGCATTTAGGTCAATCTATTTTAACTTAAGCCTTGTGTCAAAATTCAACCAGCTCTCACCCACTTTAGAGAGATTCTGACTGTTCTGAGCTAGAAGAACATTTTTGTTTTTCATTTCTATGCATAGAAACATTTTCTATGCATAGAAAAACATATGTGAAAAACACCATATAGACATTTAGAATAACAGACTGTCCCTTACTCCAATTCTATTTGTGTAATTTAGTACCTACCAACCTCAACTGATGACAACTGAAATTATTTCTCTATTATCTGCAGAACAATTTCAGTGTAAACAGTATTAATATAATCTGCTGATTGCCATAGCAATATATTTCATCTTTGCTCTTTAGGTTCAGCTCTTGATGTGAAAATAGGTCAGTTTTTGTTCTCTGCTGTCTATCAGTATGTGTGTCAATCAAGCAGGTGAAGAACACACACCCGTTAGGGGTTATATTTGAGATCATCGACTCATTTCATGTAGGCTTCTAAACAGATGGTTTCTCTTGGTCCCCAGAAACATTATGTGGATTTGAACCACTGATATGAGTGTGAAAAAATCTGTTTATACTCACCACAGTCTAGCTTACATCTATTAAAATTTTAAAGGCATAGATTTTATTCTGTATGAACAAAGCATGTGAAAAATCACTGTACTGGATTAATAAGTAATTAGTGGAATTTCCTTCAATTAAAACTGAATACACAAGCCTGCAGCCTTGCATACTGAGTACGTTCTTTAAAACAAAGTAGGCACCAGTATAACTTGAGACAGAGCTGTGATGTAAAAATTTCCAGCATGTATTAGTCTGATACATTTTAAAGGTGATTTGCTTGTTATGCCTTTCCTTTCCTGATGGTTCTGTTCAAGCCTTTCTATGCTGTACTTTATGTTGGATTTTATTAAGTTCCTGAACCATTTAGCAAATAAGGAAATAGCATTACACTCAGAACAGAAATATGCTGGTTAAATTATTTCTGGTTACGCAAATAAAATATCAAAGTCATCTCATGGATTTTACTGGGAATGAGAAACCTTGTCTTCTGTTTATGAATACCCCTACCAGACAATGACAGATTTAAGTTGCACACCGAGGTCCTCATTTTTTATCTCCTGATTTTATTTTATTTTTGCCTCCCTTGCCCCTAGCAATGCAATACTGTTCAATATTATTACTACTGTGTGATTCGCTGTACCTCTTAAAGGCTATAGTCAGGATCAACATGCATGATGGTTAGTCTGTATTGCAGAATGTGGTATAATAAAAAGAAACCAGAGCAAGATTTAAATTAATTATTGAGGGTACCTGAAGCAGTCTAGAAACAGAAGCATAGATCTTAATCTTTAGTTATTTATTACTCTTAGCTTGATGTAGACATCCTATTCGTACAATTTCTATGTGTCAACATTATAGTTTACAGCTATGTGTATTACACATACAGTAATGCAGGAGTGTTTCTAAGTTGTATATGCTGCATGTATTTCTTTGATTTTATATTTATGGTAATATAATACACCATCTTGACTATTTGGGTAAGATTTAGTCTGTTTAAACATTAGCCCTGAATATCAGAACTTCTCAAGCATTCCAAGTACTAGAGGTTACTGTTACTGCTCTTCTTACCAAAATAAAATCTTGTAATAGAAAGTAGTTACTAATGAATACAAAATTGTTATGGAAGAGCTGTGGAAAAGAGAAAATCAGTCAAAATTCATACTCCTAACTTTAGCACTTATTTAGGCAGCCCTTGTTTGTGAAAAATACTGGTACTATGTCAAAGCAAAGTGATTACTCTGAGTATACAAATAAGGGATCGATACACCAAAATATTCAGAATTGAATCTTCAGAAAGTTCTATGTTGATTCTGACAAACAAAGAAGATGAGATTTCTCTGTTAATAAGCTAATGTTTGGAAAGCTCAACAACAACAACAAAAAGGAAGACAGAACCACTTGTATGTAGAGTAAGAAAATAATATTTTTAAATTACACTTACGTGGGATTTTGTTTGGAATATTATAAGTATCAGTAAGGAAGGATTCAGCACGTGAACCATTTTCTGTTTTTCTTCAATATTGATTTAGTGAATTGGATGACTGTTATCTGTACTGGGATGAAAATGTCCAGATATCAGTTATTGGATGCTGATAGGGTGTGAAGCTATGACTAGGGAGCTATTATACTACTAGAAGTCATGGTCAACTGATGATATCTCACCCTTTCTTTACAGCTGTGGGAGATCTTTTTACTTTTCTTGTCACAATCTAAAAGTAAAACCTCTTTTTCCTTACACACAGTCCTGATTAGTCCTGATTCCTGACCAGATGGAATGATTTGATCTAAAATCTTGGAACAAAGAATGTCATTCTTCATCTTACCCTTCCTTTCTCTCTTTGGTCAGAAGTGCAGGAAGGTATGAAAATGAGAACTCCAAGTGATTAGAGTTTTAAAAATGTTCAAAGCTATCACTGTACAGTTTGGATTGAGTGGAAAACAGGCTAACAGGCTCTTAACTCCAAACTAGAGTTCATCATCACTACAGAGACAACAAGCTAGCACTTCATGAGGCTTCACAGCTGCAGGCTCTAAGGCAGACTTCTTTCAGTATATGCAATACATACACAACTTAGTTACCCTTAGTTTCTTTCATTGTCAGTGAATAGAAGCAGACAATTTAAAGGTACATCTGCTTTTGATACCTACTTTAAGAAAAGAAGAGAAAAAGAAAAAAAGGAAAAAAAAAAGGCCTAGAATTCAATGGGTTGGTCCAATGTAGTCCATACCAATTATGTTGATTGTACAGAGCCACCAGCATGACTGGCTTAGATAAAAATGCCTTCATTGTTGATATCAGTAGGGAAGATAGGAACTTGTAGATTGAATTAATCACCCTGTCTTAGATATATTCTTTACTTAAAATTAGAGGAATTGCACACTAGGAACTATTAGATATATTGGTTAGTCACAATGTTTACCAGTTCAGTTGCAGATGTATAAATGGTAGGCATTTAAAATTAAGCAAGATGAATTGTTGACTGTTTTATTGCATACTTAAGTTCCTTTGACTTCTTTGAAAATACCCATTTCTTCAATAGATGGCTCTGTAAGAATAACATTGAATTTATTTGTTTTCATACATTCTGTGCTTAATATAGCCACTGACTGTTCCGAATTCAGGGTTTAGTTCCTGTGTTTATGTGTAGTACTATAAGTTTGTAGTCTTAACTCACTTTTAGCCAAGCAGTTTACTTTGTGTTTATCTTAGCTTGTCTCTGTGCTGCTTTCAAATATACTTTCATGCTGGGTCCAGTACTGCTTTTAAAATCTTGCTCCTAACACACCAGAAGTGAATACACTTTGGAAATGGGCTAGTATCAGGAAGTTTATGTTGAAATAAATTGTTCCTTTCTTTAGCATATTCAAAGCATATCTCTTCTTTACATCTTCAGCAAAGATGAGAAAATGTTCTTTGCTTGCTTTCTTCCCAAATCTCAGAGCACTGATTCTCTGCCGTCACACTCAGAAAACACGTTTCTTACAGCATTTTCCTTTCGTTCACATTTTGCTCTGCTTTTCTCATTTTTCTTTTTCCTTTCCCAGAAGAATTCTACAGTTTAAGGGCTTTGAGCCACAGATGTTTAATCATTATTTTTGACAGACCAAGTAAAGTAACTTTGCACTTTTAGGCTTTACCTAGATATCCAGATTTTTCTGTAAGTTATCCTCAGTGTCACATTAGTGAGAAACATTTTTTGTCTCATGGTGAAAGGAAGCAAGAGTTCCTGCCTCCTTAGTTAACGTAAAGCTTAAATTGTGACACATTACACAGCTAATGCCTTTTGATTGTCTCTCTTGCTAGTACCATGTCATCAGAGCAGTAAATGAAAGAATATGCTGCTGCCTTGAGTAATGCAAGTACCTGAACCGCAGCTCACTTCCATACTAACATTTATAGTTATCTTTATTTTAAATTTCTCTGCATGTCACTCACTGTTGTTAAGTATACTTGATTGTTCAAGATGATACAAGAAGCAGTATGAAGTTACTGGTTGTCTCAATAACTGTATAGTACTCACAATTATAGTTGAGGATGTCTTTAAGTTATCTGTCTTTTGAAGAAATATATTCTATTTGGTAATCTTGTCCATTCCCATAAAAGAGATGAACTAGACTTGAGAGTCTTTCCATTAATGAGTTTTCCAGGCTGTACAGAATAGCTATTAAGATGAAAAAACTGTGACTTAGTGAGGTTAAATTTGATTTGTTACTACTCACAACTGAACTCCCTTCTGGTAGCTGGAGTGAATTTCTAAAGCAGATGAGAAGAATAGAGCATGAGGCACACAGCAATTTTTCATTGTTATTGCAGGTGACATCTAAACTGGCAGCATGCAGGCATAAGAAGGGCATATAAATTAGAAGAATTTCTTTAGACTTTTTCAAAAGCATCGACAGAAGTGCAAAAAGGAATGAACTTCAGTGGGATGTGAGAAAGAACATCTTCATCATCTTTACCTAGCTATCTTTCAATGCCAGAAAAAAAAAAAAAAAAATCTACTGGAAATAAAAGTAGTTTTGGTCCTTTGTTCTGTAGTAGGGGGGGAAAAAAGTCTTTACTAACTTACCTTGGCTCCTAATATCATGTGCATATTACAGTCATTTTTCATTTTGGAAAGAATGAGATTACTAATGACCAATTCAAGGAAAACATTTTTCAGAGTGGGCTGGATCTTTCTGTTCTGTGGATATTAATATATATGTGTGTGTGTGTGTGTGTGTGTCTGTGTGAATTTCCTGCCACAGTAAGAGATTCAGTAATACTAGGTCAGTACAAAAGTTTGGCAGATGATAATAATCACTACTTGCCACTGCAAGGTAGATTTACTTGGCATCTTAAGGGATAATGTTTGACATTACAGTACATTTGACGTTACAGTAGAGCGCTACTAGCAAAACTGGGCAATGGCTAATTTAGATACTGTAGCACTTTTTTTCAGTCTTTTCAATCTACCTAATTGTAACTGAAATGAGGCTTCTGTAGAACAAACACCTCTACAGTACTTGATACAAAAGTGCAATTAGAACACAAATAGATCTGTACAATCTAGAAAATGGCTTTTAAAAGAGTAGGGTTTTTTTGGTTTATTTTTGTTGTTGTTGTTGTTGTTTGCTTTGTAGTGTAGTGTAGTGTAAATGAAAAGATGCCTTTTTCCTTGCCCTGTTGTTCACTTGTTTTAGGTCACAAACAAGATCATGACACTCCGTCACACTTTCAAAGACCCTTCTGTCCTAATTGCCTTTTCTGTGTCTTTCAAGAGGTTACAAAGGGATCTATCAAATATAGTACTACTTTGTACCAGAGCATACTGTTAGTATATATGGCAATCTCCCTAACCTCATTGGTTAAATTAAGTTATCCAAGAAAGGAAGAAAGCATACCCAGCACTTGCAAGCATAAAATAGCTTGTCACAGGCTTGAATTCTTTTCCATAATATCATCCTTTCCCGTTTTTCTCAAATACAAGTATTTTTGCAAACAAAAGGGGAAATATCTACCTTTGTTCTGTTACACTCTTGGTCGTATTTGAAAATGATAGCATTTGGACTGTAGCTATTCCTCATAAATTTGTCACAGATGAGCATGGAAGTTTCACAGCAGCAGCAGTGGGGTTAGGAACACGAGACCTCCCTTCAGGTGAGCTGCCCCCACGCTGTCGCAGGGCAGCCACACGCTGCTGTCTGTCACTGCTGCTTTGTCACCATGCGTTCGTGGTGCTGGAACACAGAGACGGGTTTACAGCTCTTGATTATCTTCAGTGCCTTCTGCCCACACTCCGTATGCCAGATTTTGTCATGGCATACTGTGTAGGTGAGGCTGTGCCAGGGAAAGAGAAAAGTTCTTGCCCAATTAAAGTATTTGTTTTATTGATGATTACTAATAAGACAATGATGTCTAAAAATAGTCAAGCAATAATGCCAATAATACTTAATACTGAAAAAAACTATACCTAAAACAGAACAATTACAAATAATAACACTTAGCAGTTACAATAATAACCTCCCAAACTCGCTCACAGTCTGCCGCAGCTGCACGTTGTTGGTAGCCCATGGCCCGGCTGTGCCCAGGGAGCCATGGTCCTTGGACCTGCCTCAACAGGTGAGGCTCCAGGCCACCTCCTGCAAGGCCATGCCTCCACACAGCTGTCACACCTACAGGAGGCTGCTGCTTTGGGACCTTTAGAGGTCTCTGAGTCAAAACATACGCACACAGTATTTTGTCATGCTTGCTTTATATCACTAGACTTCTGGTCTAAGCACTTCGTGGTAAGCTGAACCAAGTATCTGATCATTATCCCTTTTATCTCCTGCTGCCAGTTTCTTCCTCATGTTAATTCTGGGCCAAATTCACTTTGCTGTGTTACTGTCTGGTCACTGTTATCAACAGCCTCAAGGCAAAGAGTTACTGCCACCAGTTTCACTCCAGGCCAGAATTGGTCCTCACTTCTCACAGCTCACTGCTGCTAAGGTGCATGCACCAGTCTCTCTGTGGACCCCTCCACCCACAGCTCAGGTCAAAGTTGTCGGGGTACCATGCCAGGCTGAGGGTGGAGCATTGGGAGCCAAATTGGGGATGTATTTGTAGAACATACAGTCCCACTGCATTTGCCAAAAGGATAGGAAGTTGAGAATGTGGATTAAATGGTTTGAAAGTGGATTTGTTGCCACTTTAGAGCCTAATGGAGGTAGAAGTGGTCTCAGCAATTAACCTTACTGGAAGAATTACAATCCATCTGTCAGTTTTTGGCCTTAACTTTGTATCTCAGGTACCCCAAGGAGAGTACGGCCTCAAAGAAGAATTAGCCAAAGCTTCTGTCAAGTTCTGCAACCTAAAATCAATGTGATGGTTAGGTCTTGTTCTGAGTTTTTGTATTAATATAACTGGTTAAAAATATATATATCTAATCCATCAATCCATTTAATTCCATAGTTACAGCATCAAAGTGTAGTCCTCATGTTCTTGCTTGCCATTTTACACAAAAGTAAAACAGCCCCATTAGATTAAATAATATCACACTGCTAAAGGACTACTGCTTCCTGAGAAGAATGGCATAAATTATATATATATATTTCAATTGCATCAGTTTTGCTGAAGAAAAGAACTTTTAAACTTGCACTGAAATGCATTATAAACAGCTTTTTTTTTCCTGCCAAATACTTGCAGCATAGTGGCAGATTGGCTGTTGATTTACAAAATATTTTTACTCTGTTTATTTTAAAATAGAACCATAATTCTTTTCCTGTTGAGTGGCACTAAAACAATATTACACGATGTAAGCAATTAAAAATAATTGCAAAGGCTTGAAAGCTAAATGCTAACATGCTAAGGACAAACTCCAAAGTTTTTGTTTTGCTTTCCACAAACAGGATTCATACTCGTTTCATTGCAGTTTTTACCTCGACACTTCCAGATTTAAAACACACAGGACCAGATGAATAAAACACACCATTATGCTTTGTCTGCAAAATCTGCATCTTTTATTGCATGTGGTTATCAGTGCCCCAGATAAGTTTTATGTGTAAAATAGCTAAGTGTGAGCATAAAGTGTTGATGTGTGATTCCGTGTTCTGTATTCTCTATTTACCTTGCCTGGATACAGTGTGGACTCACCTGAAAAATTCTCATGCAGCATGATTAAGTTCTTTTATTAGCTGTATGCTTATGTCTGATATATCTGAAAGTTACTTTGTCACTGCAGTATGTTACAAGAAACTTCTGTCCCTTCTCCAACAGCATCACCTTCTAGAATATTTATATATTTTTGCAAGGTTTTTGCAATATTTTTTCAGCCATTTTTTTCCATAGGTTATTGTCAGTTTTAAATCACCGCACTTTGAGGGCACACTGACATCAGAACATGGATGTGATGAGATAGCAGTGCTGGTTTGACATACATGTATTTTAATATATGAAGTGTGAAGGTGAAAACTGCAGTTATCAGTGCCAGTCAAACAGATTAATACTATTGCTGACACTGGAAAAAATTACCAAGGCAGTGTAAACTGGTCATTTGCAGTAAATGTTGCTCTCATCTTATTTAGATTTAATTTTAATGATTTGAGAACTAAGGAGTAGGATTCATTTTGTCTAGTGGTAGATACCTATAAGCCAGTTTCACAGTACTGACCTCAGCTGGTTTTACAGCCAGTGGAAGGGTAATCCATCTTATTTTATTTCAACCTCTATTATAGGATGGGATGACTCATCTTCTAAGGGAGCTGTTTCTCGCCATTGACTAAGAAGGAACATAGTGTCTGTCAATTAAATTAGGGCAGATGAACTTGCCATGCAGCTTGCTGTGTCCAACTCCTGGAAATATAAATCATATCTGAAACTCAAAATACTTAAGGGAAATACACAATTACTTCAGAAAAGTCGGAACTGCAGATATTGTAGTGGATTTGTATGTGCATAGGATGTGAATTTAAACTGTAGTTTAATATTTTTGCATATTGTCTTGTTTTTTTTTGGTGTGTGTTGGGGGGGGTTGTTTTTATGGTTATCTGTCTTTCCTGAAGAACAAATGTTTTTGTTGTTCGTTTTCTTTTCTTTTCTTCTTTTTTTTTTTTTATTTTGTTTGTTTGTTTGTTTTATACCAGGAAGAAAGGAACATGAACATAAGGTACTTTTCTCCAGCTGATCAGATGAACAGATGGTTCAATGAATGGGTCAAATATGCCTTTGCCCCATGCATGTATGGTATTCTGAAAAAAGATATGGGAAAATAGCTGAGAAGCGTAAAATGATTTTGCTTTGTGCTAACATATGACATCCTCATCTAGTGTAAACTTTAACTACTTCTCTTTCACCAAACGAAGTGGAGGTGTTACTTTAAGAAAATAAGGCTTAGAAATAAAATTCCTTAAAAATTGGATTATGTGTTTGGGCAAGTTTAATATTTAGATCATGGTGAATCAATTTCTGAAAACCTAGTGCCCAGTAATTTCTAAAAATCATATCTATTTAATGTGCTTTATATTGGAAATTTCAAAGACATTTAAAATTACCTTTAAAAATATCATTTTACACATTTTGGTATCAAGAAGTCTGTCTCCACAGTATGTGGGACAATACCTTAGTCTTGTACTTCACAGGTTAACATAAAACTGTGGGTCTGAGGGGATGGTTTTATATCTATATTAGATTGGCATCATAATGAGAGTAAAAAACTTCTACAATCTGACATATCTTAAATTAACCTTTAAAAGTATTTTGTAGGCAGGCTGAGCAATCATTTGGTTTCTCAGCCATTTCTTCTCTGTGGAATTTTGATAAGGGAAGGTCATTAAATAAATACATTAAAAAAAAAAACTATTAGGAATTGTGTATAATGTATGACAGCAGGAACAAAGACAAAACTAATATTGCTAGTAGTCTATTTATGAAATCAGTCATACATATAATTTGATTTTTTTCTCTCGCCTTCTCACAATTATTTTACAGTCTCTTTAATTTTACTTGCTCTTTTCTCCCTTTGTTTTGTTATCACTGGACATTTTTCTCCTACCCCTTTTCTGCCTTCTCTTTTCAATTTCCTAAACAGATTAGGAATCTAGTTAGAATCAAGGTGAACTTTTGAACTTAGTGTTCCTGAGCTGATTAGAAAATGGGCATAATAGGGAATCTCATTTCTAACAATCATTTCATGACAGTAATTGAATAGCATCTTTCAGCTGAAGATCCCAAAGTGCATTGTAAATGTGAGACAGTATTATTATTGTTCAACAAATAATAGAAAAAAATGGGAACAGATAAATTTAGGCTTGCTTTTAAAAATACTTACCTTTGAAGTGGGGTTCTAAGCCCTTCTTTAGGCTCTCAAATGCTAGGTCAAGCTTTATCAAAGTAACTACCTAGAAGCTTTTTTCTGAATCTGTTGGGAGCTGTGAATGAGGAAAGAACAGTTACCAGATGAACAGATGAACTCAAGGCAGCCTTCATGTTCCTGATGTACACATTCCTATTACCTTTTTAATGGTACCATACTCTCAGATACTTAACCATGACATTAGAATGGTATTTCAAACACCAATCTTTTAAGGCCTTCACCAAGGTATTTTTCCTAAGGTCCTCAGACAAGCAGGAACTTCGCATCTCTACGTTTCTTTGACGGCGTAATGTACAGAGCATCTTGCAGAGTTTGGAGGGCGAAAGGAAGACAGTATCTTGTTACCGAGCCATAAACGTTTTGCTTTACAGGAAAGAGAGCTAGATGATTTAATTAAAAAAATAAATAATGCTGTTATCTTTATTGGAGCTGTGATGATTCAACGGATGTGGGGTTCTATAAAAACTGGAAGCTATTCCTGTGCCCATTCTATTCAGCTTATGTTTGTATCATTCAGAGATCATTATGCTTTCAGTCAGGCCAGAAACAGAGACAATTTTAGTATTATTTTGTTTTGTATTGCCACGTAACCATATTTTACCAATTTAACCAAATTTACCATTTTCCTCCATTATCAGAAGATGTAAAATGTACAGCTATATCAGCCTCTCAGATAAAAAATACAGTAAGATACAGTGCAAATATTTATAGTAATGATAATAATTCTTTCACTTCATGTTCAGAGCACTCAGGCATTTGCAATGTACCAGTTCATATTAATCTACTATTTATCACGTGTAGCAACTTACAAAATACATTTACAGTGTAGATGCGGGTGTATTACCATAGTCTTACCATAGTCTTACATTAGACATTGTGGCCTCTTATAATGCTGGACCACCTCTCTGCCCATGTTTTTTTCCTGCATAACTCTGTCTCACCCTTTCTCTTGATGCATTAATATGGATACATTAGATGAATGTCCTTTCAATTTGATAATTCAAGTGTAAACACTCACATAAAAATATTTGTTTTTAGGAAAAGTAAATGGAGTATAAATGCAAAGTTTAAATTCTTTATGGATAAGTTTAATGAAAATGAACTGTTTGAGGTTGGTTTACTTGCTTCCTTGAAGTGATGCAGAATGGTTTGTGGTGGAAGGGATCTTAAAGGGATCTTAAAGATCATCTAGTACTGGAAAAGAATGAAAGGACACCATTTCCTTAAAAACTTTATAAGACACAGCTAGTTTTTATAGATCTCTTAGTTTTTCCTATGGAAAAAAAAAAAAAAAAAAAAAAAGGTTTTGAATATCTCAATCCATTTCAGAAATATAATGTTAAATTTATATAAAATAGAGAAGTAGCAAGATATATGACGTTTTTGAGTATTGATCTCTTGGTGGTAACGCAGTGATTTTTTTTGATTTATTTTTTTTTCATTTCCAAGTGATATTCTTAGGCAAATAAAATATTCCCTCATCTGTCCTGGTCTGGTTTTAACTGCTGGTTTTAACTGCTGCTAGCTGTGGCAGCTTCTAAGTGTTTGTATTGGGAACATCTTTCTGCAGAACATCCCTTCAAAGGCACAAAATGTCACTTGAAGCCAAGAACAAGCAGGTGCACCTAGAAAAAGGTGTTTACTGATGTGTCTGCCTCACCACTAACAGTTGACACTCACTCACATTGTGCGATTAAGAAGTGAACAGTTTAAAGCTCAAAAATAATCAGGTAATAAAATACTGGCAACTGGAATAATTCTCTACGTCTGTACATTTCTATTGTTGCTGATGCCTATGTAACAGTCAGTAGTTTGTTACTAGGTAAAAATGCATTCTCTTTCGTTGACACTTTCAGTGAAAACTGAAGAATTTCAGGATCCTGCTAAAAAAGATTTTTGAACATCAGCTTATTACAGCTAAATTACCTGTGGAACAATTTCCACTGTTTTTAATAAATTATTTTCCATTTGTATTAAAAATATATTTTTAAAATGCATGGTTGATATTTTTTTGCCATTCTTGCTGCACAACCTGAGCCCAGTATTAGTCCTCAGATCTTCCTATTAAACATCCCTACCATATGTGAATGTCACCACTTCCATACAAAGGTAGTTATTTGCATGGTGTTATGTCTCTATTCTTACAGCTTATTCCTGACTGTTCAATAAGTTTGAATTTACAGACAGGGAAAATGTATGGATTATTATTTAAGGAGCTACCTTTTTCAAAGTATCCTCTCCAGCTGTGTATTGCCAGGAGATTCCTGACTTTTGAATTGCTTTCTCTGCTTCTGGGACCATTTCACTTACCATTTCTTGATGTTAAAGATCTAGTATGAGGTATAATTTTGTACCTTCTATGAAATTCACTTACTTGGCTATAACTTTGCAATAAATTTACTGTTAATTTGCTAGGTAGAATCTTGCAGTATTTGCTCTTTTTGCTTTCACAGAAAATTAAGCAGGTGTTTAGCTCTTGGGAAAGAAGAGTATAATATTTTGCAAATGTAAAGAATGATTTTTACATTTTGCAAATGTAAAGAATGAAAATACATGCCTAGACTTCAGATTCCTTGAGGAAAATTTTCTTGGATACTGATTTTTGTCATGATGATTCATCTCATTATAGTCATTCTTCTTCCTTTAAAATATCTTCAATTATGTGTTTTCTGTGACAAAACACTGCTGCTTGCATGTTTTCATGTATGCATACATGTTTACTGTGTACTAAGTTTTATCTACTTTGTTCCCATTTCTGAGAGATACAAAGCAATAATAATTCAGCCAGCATTATAGAATTGATGGCTCTGATCAAATGAATAGTCTGTGACAGACAAAGAGGAGCTAAAGCCAGGAGTGTTCATATACCCTTGTCTTTCGTGTGTGACAGTAAGCTGTCTGTCATACTAATACAGTATTGTGATTATGAAATTCTTCCCACTCGAACAGTCACTAAGGCTACTAATGCTGGAAATCTGAAGTCAGTATATTGGGGTAACTTATATCTAAATATTTTTAAAGGATTGGCAAAAGAGCTCTCTGGATTTTTAATATCGATTTTCATTGTATGTTGAAGTACTGGAGATGTTCCAGAAGCCTGTGGGAGTTAAGTTTGTGCTAACAATTTTTTTAAATGGGGAGATAACCTAGGTAATTATAAGCCTGTCAGTCTGACATCAGTCTCAAGCCAAATAATGGAAATACAGGTGTGGGACTTGAATAAAAAAGAATTGAACTGTGCTGTTCAAAAAAACAAACAGGTATGTTTTAGCAAGCACAAGATATAAGAAAGGGAGCTCAATTTACAGAATAGGGGGTGCTATCCATGAAAAGCATTTTGTTGCCATAATGAATAGTAATAATGAGGACAGCTTAAGTTTTTTATCCAGAACAATAGCCAACAAGAGCTAATGTAATCATTGAACATATATACAGGGCAATATATTAGAAAAACTAAGAATATCATTTTATCCCTTTACCTATGTCCAGCTAGTGAATACAGAAAACATTTCCAGTTCAGTAAGGATGTTATAAACCTGAAGAGGACATAAAGATCCACAAGACTCATTAAAAAATATTCTGTATAGTGATACATTATCTTGAAGAGTTTTATTCAATTTATTTAGTGAAAAAAGTCATTTAGGGAGGACTTGATAACACTCTATAATTTTAAAGATGGAAAACAGAAAACTGAAAACAGAAAACTTAAAACCTAGCAGACAAAGATTTAAGATTATCAATTGAAAGATAAATTCATACAATAAATAAAGAATGATCACGATAGTTCTGAAAATACCTATTTTTAGGACTGAAAGTTTATAAATCAAAGTCATGATTTTTTAAGACATATTTTCTGCTACAAATCTTTTCTGGGAATCCCTACACACTTTGTAATACTGCAGGTCAGACCACATGATGACAATAGTCCTTTCTGGCATACTAATCTATCTGTGAGTCAGAAAAGAAGGTATGAGAGAGTTGCACTGACGTTAATGCTTTGCTGTAAATGAGTCTCAGAGAACTTAGTGTCTTGCTAGAACAGAACTTTATACATAGCTATTGGCTCATAAGTAGGGTGATATTCTCCAACTGGCTTTTGATCAGAAGAGCAGTACTGAAAAATCATACTATTTTAGCATTCACAATAAAGACTATGCTAATTTCAGAAATTTAATTTCAGAGCTGAGAATAAGACAAATAAAACTCAACGTTAAGTAACAATGTGAGAAGGTCTGCTGGCTACTGATGAAGGTTTTGCAAGTACTGGTACCACCTTGTAGAGTGGCTTAGATGCCATGGGTCAGTATCTCTACATCTCTACAGGTGACCACCCTATCAAACCTTTCCATGTACTGTGTAAGGAATACTTCGTCATTTTAGAAAATGAATTTGATGTTAGCTTTTTTTTTTTTTTTTTTAACAGTTACCAGTGTGACATTAGAATATGCCATTTTCAGCCCTAGCTACATACATCACTTCCAGTAAATAAGTTATAGATTTTTATGAGTTCTTACAGTGTTAAATGAAAGCCAATTTTTTTAAGAGGAAAACTGAACTAATTTTACTTCCCTTATACAAACATTTTAGATCAGCAGTATAAACATATTATAGTTGAAATATTTTAATATTTTTCATTTTTAGTTTAACATCGTAATGCTTTTTCTTTACAAAAAACTCTCAAATAGTACTATTATCAAATATCTGCATATATCTCTAAAATATGTACATACACACAGAAAGATAAAGGACCCACATCAAAATTAAGAGCAAAGTATGTTTATTGTTCATGGTTTATTGTTCAGAGATTTGCAACCATTTTCTTTAAACTACAGACTTAAAATACAGAATACATATGTCTCCTCCATATAAAAACACTCTTTTATGCTAATGTTTATTTTGTTTAATTTACCATATGACAAAAATAAATAGGCACAATGTAATGCTTGGCTGTGCCTATTTATATTGCAGTACCTTGCAAAAGAATCAGCATATATTCCAAGGTGTGAGTCAGTATTTTTATGTATTTTCTTTTACCCTGTCCCATTTTATAGCTTTGTAAGAATTCTGCAGGTAGTTAAGTGAGCATGATGGCGAAAAAGCTGCAATAAGTAAATGTGCTAAGTAAGAAAATATTCAAAAATGTTTTGGGTTTGTTTTGGTCTTATTTTTACATACCCTCTCTTGTCTCTTAGATAACAGAGAGTAGTAAAATGATTTAGTATTAATGTGCCGTGCTAATTAAAAGGTATATGAGCATTTTGCAGATTATAGTTTGTCTCAAGGTGAGAAAATCTACCCAGTGAGCAAACTTGATCATCATTAATACTATTTCACTGTATTAACATTTTTAATGAAAACCTTCCACAGTTTGTGCGTTACTCTACTGATCTCACTGGAGTAACAACAGCACTCCAGTTCTAGGGAAGATCTAGGCTATGCTGAATCAGAGTGTCAGTCTGAACATCAGGGGACTATGTTAATTTATGCCACCTGGCCCTAATGCCATCACATATGTGCAAGCTGATGTGAGATTTGCTCTGGCTGCTCTGCTGATATTAAGTGGTGGGAGCTATACAAGAGTGAGAAATGTGAAGGGAATTCACACTTGTCCACATCTGGTTGCTTTTCAGCTTTTTTTATACCACTCAGACAGGTGGACCTTATGCTTGGGCAGTTTCTGGATCAATTATAAAAATTACTTCTGATCATGTGTGAGACCACTGGGATCTTTATATATTCCTGTGTACTCTGCTTATCAAACAAGAACTTAATGAAGAAGGAGCACTGAAAGAAAAAAAGAGAACCTGAAAAAGAAGATAAAAAGAGTATGTTTAAAACATAATTCTGCAACCTCTTGCATTTTTGTACTGTCATTATTATTACTGAATCTTCCCTCCTTGATTTTGGATCTTAAGAAGACATATGTGCAGTTGCACATATCAAGCAATGCTCTTTCTGATTGCTAAAAAAAAAATCACTAAAAATGTCTGTAGCATAATAAAAATATTCACTCATTCATCTGGCCTAGTCTGTAATAACTAACAGAGTCTCTGTGGCATAAAACAGGAAGATAGGAGTAGCAATCAGACTTTGATATTTATTGCCTGAGTATGCAGGACTTTCTCCTAGTGTTTTAACTCTTAGTGGTTCTGTTGTGAAGGAGACAGATAAAAATTGTAAAGTAAAGGTATTTCTGATGTTTCTGGTACTGATTCCGATTCCCAATATTGTCTGAGCAGGTAGCCTAAGACAAATTATTTAAGGGGAAGAAATCAGACATCTTAGATGTATAAAACACAAAGGAAGAAAACAATAAGAAAAGTTAATTTTCAAATTCACATAGTAGCTACTGATAAAACACTGAAATCTTTGTTATTTTGTCTAAACTATGACTTGAAGCTACTGTTACGGTTAAACCATCTAATGTACAGCAAACAAACAGCTTATCGGTACCCGTAGTACAGGAAAACCTTTCTCTGATACTCTCTCAGTTACCTCACTTTTCTGCACAGCTGTGGAGAGATAAGCTGTGAGAGGTTGCTGTGGGGTGAATGTGGTAAAGTTACCTCATCTCCAACCTCCCATAATTCTGCATCTGTAGAAGATAGACTGACTTCCTTACTCCTCACAATATATGTGTTGCAAGTACACTTGCTTTTGTTTGCTTGAACTACGTCCTTCACAAAAGAGCGCCAGACTTCTGTGATATCTATGCCGTGCAAATTAAGACATGCCATTTTGTTATATTAATTAATTTTAAAGAGCAATTACTGTAGTAATTGGTTGCTTACTTAAGTACTATTAAAAGAGAGAACATTTGTGAGAAAAAAAGCTAACTGAAAATAATAAAATGGAGGAAGCAGAATGAAATACAGTAAATGGAAAAAAGAAAAACTTGAACATTGAACTAGAATCTGAGTTACTTAGAATATATCTTTGATTCACAGTGGTGGATGTCTTGCTTGAGTGATAAGAATAGCATCTGGACACCCTCCCAAAATTTCAACAGTATGCATCACAGCTGTGAGAATAAACACCCAGTTTTCCTTTCAAATGAAGCAGCAGAGAGCAACAGTATGCCTTGCAGCTTGCTGCTCTCGCATTAAGTTGCCATGTTTGCATTGCAGTTCTTCATCACCCTGTGATAAGTCCCAATGTGGTGTCATGGGCATCTTCATAGAATAGAGTCATAGAGTGGTTTTGGTTGGAAGGGAAAGACCATCTAATTCCAACCCCCCTGCTATGGGCAGGGACACCTTCCACTAAGTCAGGTTTCTCAAAGCCCCATCCAGTCTGTACTTGAGCACTTCCAGGGATGGGGCATCCACAGCTCTGGGCAACATGTGCCAGTGTCTCACCACCCTCCCTCATAGCAAAGAATTCTTCCTTATATCCTAAGTTTGCCCTCTTTTAGTTTAAATCCACTACCCCTTGTCCTATCACTACACTCCTTGACAAAGAGTCCCAAAGCTTTTCTGTGGGCCCTCTATAGGTACAGGAAGGCCACTATAAGGTCTCCCTGGAACCAGTCTCTTCTCCAGACTGAACCACCCCAGCTCCCTCAGCCTGTCCCCACAGGAGAGGTGCTCCAGCCCCTCAACCATCTTTGTGGTTCTGGACTCATTCTAATACGTCAATGTCCTTCTTGTGCTGGGGACCCCAGAACTAAACGCAGGAATTTAAGTAGGGTCTAATGAGAGGAGAGTAGAGGGCTCCCTCAACCAGCTGACCACACTGCTTTTGATGCAACCTGCTATATGGTGGACTTTCTGAGCTGCAAGTGCACATTGCTTGCTCATGTCAAGCTTCTTATCAACCAATAACCTCAGGTCCTTCTCCTCAGGGCTGCTCTTAATCCATTCTCCACCCAGCCTGTATTTGTGCTTGAGATTGCTCTGGCCTAGATGCAGGACCTTGCACTTGGCCAACAATAGTTCAACAATTCATTGATAACAAAGGCCAACAATTGGTTCAATAGTGAATGTCATGGGGTTCGCACAGGCCCACCTCTGAAGCCTGCCCAGCTCCCTCTGGATGGCATCCCTTCCCTCCTGCGTGTCAACTGTACCACACAGCTTGGTGTCACCAGCAAACTTGCTGAGGGTGCACTCCATTTCACTGTCCATGTCATCAACACAGTTGTTAAACAGCACTGGTCCCACTACCAAACCTTGAGGAACACTTGTTACTGATCTCCACCTGGATATTAAGCCATCAACTGCAATTCTTTGAGTATGACCATCCAGTCAATTCCTTATACACCAAGTGGTCCATCCATCAAATCTTCATTTTAGAGACAAGTGTATCATGTGGGGCAGTGTCAAGGGCTTTGCACAAGTCCAGGGAGGTGATATCAGTTGCTCTTCCCCTCTATACCAACCCTATAACCCCATTGTAGAAGGCCACAAGATTTGTCAGGCATGGTCTGCCCTTAGTGAAGCCACATTGGCTGCCACCAATCACCTCCTTATTTTCCTTACTTTCCATGTCTTAGCATAGTTTCCATCTGCTCTATGGATCTTGCTGAGCACAGATGTGAGACTGACTGGCCTGTAGTTCTCCAGGTCTTCTTCTTTTCCCTTTTTATAAATGGGGGTTATGTTTCCCCTCTTCCAGTTAGTGGGAACTTCACCGCATGGCCACAACTTCTCAGATAGATAGACAGTGGCATCTATCAACATCCTCAGGACCTACAGATGCACATCATCAGATCCCATGGAGTTCTGCACCCTCAGGTTTCTTAGATGGTCATAAACCTGATCTCCTACAGTGGGCTTTTCTTAATTCTACCAGTCCCTACCTTTGCTTTCTGGGACTTGTGCAGTGTGGCTAGAGTTCTTGCCAGTTAAAACCAAGGCAAAAGAGCTCCCTGCAATCTGAGCATGACAGCACGGCCCTGTGAATGTGTGACTCTGAGTTAGTATCAGCTTCGCCTATATTCTTGCTCTGCCTTCTGACTGGAGAAAAAGGAGAAAAGAGACTTCACTGGCTTGGTGCCTGCTGTCTGTAATCTGGCAGGGTGGCCTAAGTGATTCACGTCTTCCCTAAGAAGTGCTGAGGAGTTGCTAAAAATGACATACAACTGGAGAGCTCAGGTTTACTCTACACAGGTGACCATGGTACATGGGATGGCGAGGTTTACAGGGCATGAATCAGAGTACACAAAGTCCAAAGACTTGACGTTACTATATAACGATCCCATATTAATATATATATGTGTGTGTGTGTGTATATCACCATCCTTCTATCAAACATTTCCCAATAGGTATAGAAGTTACTAACATTAGTTGATACTTAATGTTACTTGCCTATATATTTAGTTCTTTAGTGTGGAGCTTCGTTATTTCTGTCTGTCGTCTAACAGCTCTCTGCCACCAGAATAAAGACTATCTAGTTCCCCTGTCTGTGCATTCACCAGCTCTCATGACACTGGACTCAGGAATAGCAAATAGAATAAGGAGGAATGAAGGCAAGACCTCTCATTTTCACTGTCAGTTCCTTACAGTCTTCCCATTTTGACGTTATAAATTCAAAATCATACACACTGTTGTCTGTTGCCTCAGTTTGTCTGAATAAAGATATTTACTCTCCTCTCCTTCGATTTTCTTAAACCACAGAAATACAACTCTTGGTGCTGCCCCTCAGCCACTAGGGGTCACGACCAGCACCACCATGGTGTTGAGCATATTTCCTTCTAGCAATAATTAGTTATTTCTTGCTATATAGCATTCCTAACCAGATGTCTGGAAAATAATGAAATCATTAAGAGTATGTGGCTGTAGCTTTCACCAGACAAAAATAATTGTTCCTTGTACAAGTGTCAGCTATGGGATTGCTAGTTATGGAGAACATTTTTTAGGACTGACCACATGGTGAGTGTTTTGCATGCAAATGACCTGTGCTGCATCACTAAAGGAACAGTCTTAGTCTCCACAAGTTCTGTATCAAGTCCTTACATTTCTCTGTACTTTTCTACCCTTGTCCTAATTTGCTAGTTGATTCCTACTGCTTACAAATTTTATCCCTGCACAGAGAAATGTTTCATTTCATGAAGGAAGTAATGGATAGCTTTTTTTCCATTACAAAACACCTTGTTTTACTGTCCCTTGTATTTGTGCAAATTCATATAACTGCAGCACTGTTCAATAAGTGTTAATATAAAGTATAGGTGAGCTTAAATATGAAGCATAGACAAACTCCAGAATAAAACAAAAACAGACAAAATAAGCTCGGTGTTTTCCCCCAATATAAATACTGAGGAATGATGAATTTGCTTCAGGAATATAGAAAAATCTTTAGAATAATGCCTTTATCTGAGACTTTTTGGTATTGGAATGGTAAAATTTGTAAGTTTATAGCTTAAACAGAAGTTGTGCAGAAGAAATGAGTGCACTGAAATCAGATTTGTACTAGTTTTATAGTACACTTGTATTCCAGTTTTGTACTCTCCAACATGATTTTAATTATTCATCATTAAAGCATATCCATATTTGCCTATGTATATGTGTGCATATTATATGTGATATTGTGACATGGTAATAATATATTACTTTACCAGTACTGTTCACTATGTTAAACAGTCTGTGTCATTGTTTTTAGTTTCTTTTGTTAGTGTGTTTGGGTGTGCAGCGGGACCCAGCTTAGCTAGAAATACAGAATTAGCATACTGTTTCTTGGGGAATGCCCTTGAATGTGCTTGAGTAGCTGTCTTGTGTAAGACGTGAGCAGCATTGCTTAAAGAAAGGGAGGTAATATGTTCCAAGCAGAATGCAGTAACCCTACATTGCTGTGCATACTTTGAAACCTCAGGAAAGCTCTTCAAACTGTCAGGATCATGGTTCAATGATTAGCAAGCTGCATGGTGGGCAGGTTTGTCACCTGGAATGTCAGTTCTAGGTCATTTACATGGCATTTTAATAGAGCTTCAAACAGGGTCCATGCAGGAGGCCAGGTATGAATCTGATCTCACTGTTAGTGACCTGAAGGTGTCACCAAGGAATGAAAAGCAAATCTAAGGCCTTTCTATTGCTTTTATATGGGGAGAGAGTGCAGGGTGTGATGTGCTGGGGGAACATGCAATGTAACTTATCTAAATTTGGCTTTTTTTTTTCCATACTTGTATTTATTTTCAGAAATGTATAATTTAAATAGGGATGTGACTGACAATCTCATTAAACATTAAATGCTACTAAAAATCAACCTCGATCTGACCAACCTAGAGAGATAGGCAACATGACTTTTTATTAATATCACATGCCAAGGAACATTGTCACCTGCTAAGATAAATGGAATAAAATGTTTCTTTTTGGCACAAAAATTTGGAATGGAGAAAATTGCAATCAATCAATTACAGCAACATAAGTGAAAGTTGCGTGAAAAATCTAGGAGATAGCTAGGAATATAGCTGTGTAACTATCTCTCTTTATATCTCATTCACCTCATATGCAATCCCATTGTGAGATTTAAGTTTTATTCTCACACTGTTAATCAAGAGTTTATTGTGAGAAGCAGAATTCCATTGAAATGTCCATCAACATTGAGGGCTTTTTTTTATGTATGTCATACAATGTAGCATATTTAAATATATTTATTTATGGTAGTAACATCAAACATAGAAGGAAGTATGAAATTCTTCTTTGACCTTGGTAGTAAAGGATGACATGCTATAGATTAGAAAAGATCTCTAGTCTGTATCAGCAAGTGCCATTTTATACATAGGGTAAATCAAGCTGGTGACAACAGGTGTAAGACTTAGGGACACAAAACAAAAATCTGATCATACAGTTTGTATATATACTTCATTTTCTTTTTAAAATGACATTTATTGCTATGTAAGTTATTTGAGATACATTTCACTATATACAGACATTCACATGGCATGTGTGCTGCATTAATTTCCTAGTAAGTAATATTACAATGAGATTTTTATTTCCCACCTAAGGAATGGCACCTGTATTTACACTTATGCCTCTCTATCTGAACTGAATGATAGTGTAACTGAATGATCACTTTCTGTTACATATTACACTGTGTTATATGCCATGTTCTCCGTGTTTCTACTTGTTTAAAAATTGGCATTATGCCTATCAAGAAAAGAAGAGCTGGCATTAGATTAAACTTTCAAATAAATAATGATATTTCATTTTACTTTTATTATTTCTTCTTATTTTATTATAATACAGTAAGTGTTTACTGACCATAGCTTTTGCTTTTCTTAATTAAGAAAATATCTCTACCACTGTAATCTTCTTATGGTCAGTGGCCTTGGCCAGAAATAAAAGCAGTTGTCACTGACTGTAACCACCGATATATGGCATTTTTTTCTTGAAAATCGAAAGGACTAAGCATCAATTGGTTTTATCTTTCTCCATACCATTAAAACCAAGAATCATAACTGCTGGGAAAACAAAATTACCCTTATGACAGAAAGCACATTGAGGCTCAAACTCACAAGGCATTTCTAAGTCTAGATACAGAAGATTTTAATAATTCCTAAAGACCTTTGTACCTATGGGTCATAGCACTCTAGGAGCAAAAATCACATCTCTAATAAAAGATCTTGACAGTCTCTGTGGAACAAATGCTGGTCTACATGACACCAGAATAATCCAAAGTTACCTATTAAATCAGTTGTTGTTTGCTTTGTATACTTAATTTTTACTTAAGGTGAATTGAGGCAGTTTCAGGTCTTATACTAGCAAGTGTCATTGCAGCTATTGCTGACTTTAATTACTCCTCAAATAGAATGCAATGTTACAGAAATTTATTCATGTACAGATTAATTTCTGATTCTTCAGCAGATAATATGTACAGGGATAGATTTCACTCAGAGTTATGTAACTATAAATCTGGATTAGCTCTATTGAAATCAATGTTATTTTTTTTTTAAGTTTATGTTTTTTATCAGTATTTCTGAGAACAGAATGTGGCCTGCGTGTTTATAGATGAAAAATATTAAAAAGACTATAGAAGCAACATCTAATAGTTGTCCCCTCATAATCTTACTTGGTTAAATTAAGCAAAGAAACATTTAGGGTTTATTTCCTTTAAGTATCTACTTTTGTTGCAGTTAAGCTGGTTTTACAAGCACGGAGACCCAATAAAAGAGCTTGTTTACTTCTTTCCATATTACAGACTTTCTTTTTTTGTGCTACAGAATATTTATCTCATTTGGGAATTCATTTTTTATTTGCCTATTTTTTTTATTTTCTTGTTCATCATTACTGAATAACTTGCAGAAGTCTTTCACTTAATTTCCTGTATGACATACCCCCAACTCCAAATCAAAGTATTTCAAATGTATTTATGATAATTTCCATCACTGTTTCATGCATTCTATTATCAAACAGCAGGAAACCCTGTTCATGGGGAAAAGGCTATAGCAAAACTAATAACCACAAATTTTATTTTATCTGATATTTATTTTTCCCCTTCCACTTCCATAGGAATTCTAGTTTACTTTGGTCATATTTTGTAGTTTGCTTACAACTTTGTTTACAAACTATGTAAAAGACAGCAATAGACAGGAATAGACAAAAAAAGACAGGAATGTATAGAAGTTCAGCATAAACTTCTGAGCGATTTCCAATAACCTCACCAAATGGGACCTATTTTTTTGATCTGCGTCAGTTCAGCCAACTGTTAAACAAGTCCACCCATGAAAATTTAGAGAGAATTTTGGTCCTTGTTTATTATATCATTACTAAACACATATTTAATTAGATGTATTCTCCAAAAAATAAATAAATATACATACAGATATATAAATACATACAGATATATAAATACAAACACACACAGACACATAAGCATATATAGTCCTTTGTCTTCAAATAACAGACTTCCAGCCACAGTGTCATTCAGCCCTCACAAGACTATAGTATATGTACTGTAGGTAGCTGAAATATTGTGAGTTACTGGTCTCAATGATGTGAATGCTGTGGCAACAAAAATTTGGAGTATTTTAGCCATGTGTCACCGGACTGCTGGGACTTCTGAGTATTTTTGACTACTTTATTGTCTGTCTCATTTATCAGTCCCCTAATGATTATATATAGTTTACTTTTCTCACTTTAAGGCCATTAATTCTGAAACAAATCTGTTTTGCATTTTGTAATATACCATATTGTTTTATATTGAAAGATAAATTTGAAGAAAAGTATAGCAATAAAAATTATCCTTGAAATAATATTTAATCTTGTGATATGCATAAGCTGTAACAAATAACACTATTATTAAAGGCTAAGTTTTGTTTTTGTTTTTGTTTTTTAAATAAGATGCGAGGAATTTGAAAACATTTAGACAAATGACGGAGAGCCTGTCTGCTTATGTCTGGTACAGATTTTGTTGAAGAAGAGCAACACAATTGTTATTCAAAATATTACATTCTATTTAGTGAGATAATAAGAATCAAAGGAATATGCACTAAACTTTATCATCTTGTGTTTTTGTTTTTGTTTTGTTTTGTTTCTGTATGTGAAGGTGTAAAGTAAAAGAAAAAGAGGTTCACTTGTAAACTAGGGCAGCCTCACTTAGTAAAAGCAATGCAAGATATCAGCATTCTGTGCATGCTGCAGGAATAACAAAAAAAGAAAAGTTCTTCAATTGGATAGATCTTTATGAAAATCCTTTTGGTGATGGAGGAGGAGGAGGAAAAATTAACATCAATATTAAAGTGCAATTGGGTTGGATCAGAAGTCTTGATGATGCATCTGGGAACAGAATAATGTAAATCGCTGCAGGTATAATTATGAAGGTAATTGCAATGCAGTATAAGTAGTACCAAAAAAAAATTAAAATAAAATAAAAAATTGCAAAGCAAATAAAATCATGAGCAGCCAAAAGACAAAAAGTTTGTGATAAATGGTTCATTTAGACCTGCAGTGCTGTGTGGGCAAAATTGGATTGCAATCATAGCCATTTCAAAAATGAAAACATTAAGAGAAAAGGAAATTGGACAAAAATGGCATGGAAATTACAGCCTTTGATCCGTTTTTGAAGAACCTTTTATGAGACATCATCGTGAGTGGGCAGCAAATTCTTTCCAATCTCCTCTTAAAGCATTTGTGAAAGCTTGGAGACCATGAGACTGAAATAAATGTTTAAGCATGGATTGTGGAAGCATATCTCTCACTGTTGACCTTTTTTAGCTTTTAAGAAGTGCAAAATTGCACCGAACATTTAGCACAGTACTATGGAATGTATATAATATATGCAATTATATAGAGCATAGCACAATAACAATGAGGAAAATATTTCTGTAGTAGCACTAGTCTTTCATTAATTTTTTGTTAATAATTGGGAACTATAGATGAGGGAATGGCTACATGTTGTTTTTAAGAGATATGTTAGGTAGAAGTCCAGATGTTTTTTGCAGTTTATGCTTCTGAGGGCTCACTTAGTCTGGGCTGAGTACATCCCTGTCTAAACTTGCCACGAGTTATATTCCAAAAAAAATGATGTGTCTTTTTCTTCTTAATAATGCATTGCTTTCAGCCTTCTGGGTTATCCTGCTGTCCTGAGAGAATTATGAAGTCTGAACATAAAAATTCAGTGTATATTCATAGAAAAGAGGTAAATTGTTAACATGAATAATACACTGTAATTGCCAAAGCATAGCCCAGTTCTTTATTAGCTAAAATTAGATTAAGCTCTGAGGCTATAAAACAAAGATGATCATAGACTTGTTCAATCACTATTAAAATATCTGTAATTCTGTTGTAAAATATTAATGTATGGATGTATTTGGCAGTGCTCCTTATTAAATACCAGTAATTAAAGTCAAAATACATCGGGTTAGCTGTCCCATCCTGTAAAGTCTGAGTAATTAACTTTCAGGTAATTGGTCAGATTAGTAACTGCACATAAAATGAACTTAGATTATTGGCGATGAGAAGAAATATGTTACATCCTGATTTGAAGGATCATGAATGCTGTCACATAAAAGAATAAGCACGCTATTTTACATTTCAGTAAACAACAGCTGGATTCTTCCAAGAGTGCTGCTTAAATCAAATTCAAGCTGCCTGAAGCAAAATCCCTGTTTATTTTCTTATTTTATTCAACTTGACTGGGTTCTGTTTTCATTAACATTTTCTATCTGACCTTTTGAATTAGAGAACCTTTTTATTTTGCAGAAAAAGTCAAGTTTTCTTTGAAATTGTGAAATTTAGGATCTCTTCTTTTTTTCAACTTCCCATAGCATTGTAAAGGTGGAAAATGCTGTCAAATATATCTTAAAAAGATTATAGGAAAACTAAATATAAAAACAGTTTTTAAAAGTTTACTCATTTGTGGACTTTTTTCTTCTTCTTGGATTATTAAATAGGAGGTGGAGACAGAGCTCTGTTTTGCTCTTATGCTGCTGCTATTATCATTATTAATCATTTATATAGTTTATATATAGCTGCTGTTCACATCTTAAGCAAATAAAAATGTCATCCATGCCCTGAAGTGTTTGCAATCTAAAATTAGACAAAAGAGCAACAAAAGAGATAACAGATAATAGCAGTTGGCTGTAGGGATGGGAGGTTTGGAAGAATACGCTAGTGTTTATCTGCTGTCCTCCTACGATGTTCAGGTTGAAATGCTTGCTTTTCTCAGACTCAAAGAATAGTTGCATTTGACAGAGATTGCTGGAAATCTAGTTTGGGTCTAGTCCAATGCCCCTGCTCAAAGTAGGGTCAGACAGAGCAGGTGGCCCAGGCCAGTGTCCAGGTGGTTTTAAGCATCTCCAAGGATGGAAGCTCCACTGCTTCTCTGGGCAACCTGTTACAGTGCCTGACCTTACTCAAAGTAAAGAAGTTTCTTGTTATATTTGAATTAAATTTGCTTAAATGTGCCCGTTTTTCTCTTGCACTGTCAGTGGGCACCACTGAGAGGAGTTTGGTTCTGTCTTCTCATTCCCTCCTCCCAATTAGTTAATTATGCACATTGGTAATATGTCTCACACACATACCTTGTCTGTCCTTACCAAGTCTTTTCTTCTGGACAGCCACAGATTCGTAGAATGGTTGAAGCTACAAAGGACCTCTGCAGGTCACCTCATTCATCCCCTCTGCTCAAGTAGGGCCACCCATAGCAGGTTGCCCTAGACCATGTCCAGGAGGCTTTTGAGTATCTCCAAGTAGGGAGATATCACAACCTCTCTGGGCAACTTGTGCCAGTGCTCCATCACCTACACAATAAGAAAGTATTTTTTTATGTACAGGAAGAGCCTCCTGTGTTTCTGTTTGTGCCTTTTGTCTCTTGTCTTGGCACTGGACTCCACTGAAAAGAGCCTAGTTCCATCTTCTGTTCACCTTCTCTTGAGATAGTTTTACACATTGATAAGATCCTCCCAAATCTTCTAATTTCTAGACTAAACAGTCACAGCTCTCTCAGCTTTTCCTGATAGGAGAGATGATCCCTTAATCATCATCATGGCCCTATCCATTATATCCATGTCTCTCTTGCACTGGGGAGCCCAGAACTGGACACAATTCTGAGAAGGGAAGGATCACTTCTCTTGACCTGTAGACATCACTCTTACTGCATACCAGGATACACTTTGCCTTTTTTGCCACAAGGGCACACTGCTGGCTCATGTTCTACTTTACGTCCACCAGGCTGCCCCAGGAACTCTTCTGCATAGCTGCTTTTCAGCCAAGCAGCCCCCAGCTTCTAATGGTGCCTAGGGTTGCTCCTTCCCAGATGCAGGACTTTTACTTCTCTTTGCTGAAATTCGTGAGCTGAAATTCGAAATTTCTCCAGCCCGTTGAGATTCCTGTGGATGGCAGCACCACACTCTGGTGTATCTCCCATTCCCCCCAGTTTTGTGTTATCTGCACAGTTGTTGAGGCTACACTCTGACTCGTCATTGACATCATTAATGAAGATGCTGGGACTGGACCCAGTACTGAGCCCTGGAGTACAACCACTAGTTACTGGTCTCCAAATAGACCTTTTTCCACACATCAGCACCCTCTGAGCTCAGCCATTCAGCCCGTTTTCAGTCCACCTCACTGTCTTCTCATCCAGCACATACTTCATGAGCTTCTCCATGAGGTTCTTATGAGAGGTAGTGTTGAAAACATTACTGAAGCCAAGGTTGACAATATCCACTTCTCTACCCTCATCTACCAAACCATTTCTTCACAGAAGGTCATCCGTTTGGTCAAGCATGTCCTCCCCTTGTTGAATCTGTGCTGACTACTCCCTCTTAGGCTTGACATCAGGAGGGAGTTCTTCACAGAGAGGGTGGTTACACACTGGAACAGGCTCCCCAGGGAAGTGGTCACTGCACCGAGCCTGTCTGAATTTAAGAAGAGATTGGACTGTGCACTTAGTCACATGGTCTGAACTTTTGGGTAGACCTGTGCGGTGTCAAGAGTTGGACTTGATGATCCTTAAGGGTCCCTTCCAACTCAGGATATTCTATGATTCTATGATTCTATGATTCTTACCTTCTAGTCCTTCGTGTGCCTAGAAATGATTTCAAGTATTAACTGTTCAATGACCATCCGAGGGATCAAGGTGAAGCTGACTGGTTTGTAGTTGCCTTGGTCCTTGTTCCTGTCCTTCTTGATGTTAGAAATGACATTTGCTTTACTCTTTGGGCTCTTCTCCTAATTGCCCCAGTTATTCCAAGCTCTCAAGAGTGGCTTTAAGAATCAGTCAGCTCCTTCTGCACTTGTGAGGGTATTCCATCAGGACCCATGGACTCCTATGTCCAGCTTGCTTAAGTATTCCCTGACCTGATCCTCTTCAGCCAAGGGTACACCTTCCTTGCTTCAGCTCTTCTCACTGTTCTCCAGAACCTGGGGTTCCTGAAGGCTGGTCTTGCTAGTAAAGGCCAAGGCAAAGAAGTCATTCAATACTTCAGCATTTTCCATGTCCTGTGTCACCAGCTCCTCTGCCCCATTCAGCAGCAGACCTCATTTTTCCTTAGTCTTCCTTTTGTCACCATTGTACTTGTAGAAATCCTTCTGGCTGCCTTTGATATCCCTTGTCAGGTTCAATTCAAGGTAGGGTTTCACTTTCCAAATTGCATTTCTACATGCTTGGGCAGTGTCTCTTTTTCCTCCCAGGTTGCCTCTCCCTGCTTCCACCTTCTGTATGCTTTCTTTTTTGTGTTTGAGTTTTGCTAGGAGTTCCTTGTTCAACCATGCAGACCTCCTGGCATTTTTGTCTCACTTCCAGCTCGTCGGGATGGAACAGTCATGGCTTGTACAGTGAACATTCCCAGCTCTCTCAGCCTCTCCTCATATAACAGATGCTTCAGTCCCTTAATTATCTCTGTGGCCCTTCTCTGGGCTCATTCCAGTATCTGCATGTCTTTCTTGAACTGGGAAGCAAGAACTGGACCTAGCCTTCCAGAAGTGGTCTCACCTGTGCAAGTGTTCATAGAAAGAGTTTTAAGTAAGGTATGTGGCAAGAGCATACTGTGATTAACATGTGACTGGGGAGAATTTTCATAAGGGTAATAGGAGCAAAGTTTGAAAGAAAAGGGAAGAAAATAAAATTTGAACAGTCAACAGACGAAAGTCAGTGGGAAAGAAAGCACAACTAAGTGGAAGCAGCAAAATAGAGCAGAAGGATGATTTATATATATTGGGAAGGTGAGTGGGAGTGTGAGGATAAGAGGAAGTAGCTAAAGCTTGATTAAAAGTTAATTGAAGGCAACGGGAATTTTTTATGTTTATTTCAGCAAATTCCATTTCGGGAACAAGTTGTGTAAGTGGCAGGTTGTTAGAAAGAAGATGCACCCTTGTCTAGACATAAGATTTCCTGGAGTTCAACTATAGCAAGTGTCTCTGGGGCTTTGAATTTTTTTTCTTGTTTTGATGGCTGGTGATTGCTTTGGTACCTTGGTGAGATGTACTTGAAGAGGGAATGGGTCAAATAACAGCTGTTTCAGAATGGCATTCTAATTTGCAAAGGTGGTTCTTTTGGTGTGAAAATAAAAATAAAAATCTGCCTGGTTGTGGCTGAATTAGATTATTCCAATGTTCCAAAGAGTGAGTATATCTCTTAGTATATTAGTATGTCTCTTCAGAATGTAGAAAATCTGCACAAAATAAGAACAGGGCTAAAGGGATATTTTAAATGCCAAGTCCTCACTGGGAAAATGAAAGCCAAACTTTGATTTACTGCTTAAGTTATATATATTTTTGTACTGAGCAACTGAACTGTTAAGAAACTTAAATGGTTCTAATAAAGGTGGCATCAGATTTGAGCTTGCTTATAGTTTGAGAACTGCACCATTTATTTTGTGTATTTGTGAGTCCTAAACTCTGGTAGGACCATCATTTATCCTTACTTTTGGGGTAATTGTTTGCTTGTTTTGTTGTTTTTTGTTTGTTTGTTTGTTTGTTTGTTTGTTTGTTTGTTTTTAGTATTTCCATATCTTTTTGTTGTAGTTTTATTGTTAATTTGAGATTTCGTGTTAATGTGTAAAACACATGCCAGTTTAGTTTTGGTGCTATAAGCTTCTTCAACCCTGTATCTCCCAAAGGTGTTTAGGTTCTCTGTTGAAATCTTTTTGTTCTCCTTGAACTATTACTGTTGTGGTCATCTCTAGGTAGGATATGGCTAACCTTATAACATTTCCAATGCTAGCAAGTCTGTGTTTGGTCTTTGTAAAATGCTGTGATAAATATGAACCATAATTACAATTCTGCAAGTACAGACATCCATACGTGTGGGATGTATCTCCAGTGTAAAATGCTTTCTTCTATAACATGAGTATATTAGCTGTAATAAGTATTAACATACATATCTCTTGAATGCAGGTAACAGATAAGTGGAAAAAAAGGATTCACTGATGATAGATCAATAACTAAAGCAATATTATTCAGTCAAGGATTTCATATAACTGGGAAGGATTAAGTGGCAATAGGGAATGAGGTACATTTCTTAACCATTTTTCAATTTCTTGTAGTTATATTAAGTCATTACAGCCTTTGAATACAAAATGGGGATTTGCTTCAATGGTAGCTGAAAATTCATTTTATTTTGTTTAGTTTTGGGGAGATGATGGAAACTGGGGTCAATTCCTTTTATTCCATTCTTACTAAACTGTTGTTCTAAGTTAGGGATTCTTATCTTCTTTTCAAACTTCAAGCAGAAAATATGAAAAATAGCTTTTATTACCATTCCATGATATTTGTAAGGATAGTGAAGGAGTAGCTCATAAAAAGAAATTTTCCAGTTTTAACACACTGACTTTTTCATTACCATAGCAGGTGGTCATTTTCATATAAATGAAACTTGTAAATAGCAACCCACCTTTTTCACATGGATTCAATTACAGTGAATGCTTCCAAAGGCCAAGTGCTTGGGAAAAAAAAAAAAAAAAAACTTCCTTTTCATTCTCTCTCTAACCAAATAAAATGAATCTTTAAATCTTATTTTTTTATATACTGGTCATAGTCTAAATGCAAGAAAATATAAAAGAATCCTATACTTTATATTTTTCAGGTGTTTTTTTTTTTTTTTCTTTTTCCATTTTTCTTCCTCTTAGTTGTTACTAAAGCTGTACATAGAATAATTTAAGCCAAAGTGAAATTTACTTTTCCTGTTTATAAGTTTGTAAAATTGTTTTAAAGTTTCTGACAAATTCATTTTAACCTATGCTATGCTTTTCCCCTTTCCTCACTTACAGTCTTGTAAGACCCACCCTTTTCTTCTGGGTGAGTCATTATTTCCCTGGAATCATTATTTTCCAGGCTGCTGTCTTCTAGAAAATAAATTTAAGTTCGACACTTGGCACCTCATAAACTTGCCAAGAATTACATTCATCTCACCTAATTTTAGATTTATAAAAATTAGATAAAGTTAGATAGTTTAGATAAATTAAAAATACGTAAAATCTGTATAAAGTATCTTCTGTACATCTGTTTCTCTTTTTTCTCCTCCTAGTTTGCTGTTTGCTTCAAATGCAGTATCCAAAGCAAAGTCTAGAAAGACCTCTGTGCCCTAAGAACTGCAGTTTAAATACTAATCTACCTATAGATTATTGAAGTCAGGTGAAGAAGAAACAACATAAAGTACTGATTACTAATGATGTCACTGTCAGCTTGAAATATGTTGCAAAAGTTCATAGTATTTTATGGGATCCATAAAAATTTAAATTCTATTTCAAAGATGGAATACTTCTTGGAAAAGCGTTGTAAGGTGCCTGAGCAACATTTTAAACAAGAATTCTTAAGCACAGTTTATGAGACAAGAAGTACATCTTATCAGCACAGAAGTACATCAGTACAGCATTTAGCCTGTATGCCACTAACACCATCAATGAAAATAAATACTGCCCATGGTAGGATTTCCTAGCTGAACAGTGTTTAAAGGCATTATTCCCCAAAATGAATTTACAAGAATATTATTTATATAGACAAATGGAAGCACTGTTTTGTCTCAGGACTGTAGCTGCTATCTTCAACTCATTAGGTTTTGCTGTAGAAAAACAGACAAAATAACATCAAGAGTTTGCACAAAATTGGTCAGTTTAACTGGGGGTCCTTCCAGCTCTTTGAATCTATCCTTGTCTCTAGCAACCTGCTGGCAGATAAAGGTGGCAATTTAAATCTTTGTCATTTCACATCCTTTTATTCACAGCTGATGCAGACTTCCTCCATCAATATCTGATCTGTTGCATTTATTGTGGTGGAGAAGGGCTCCAAAGAACAACAGTTCCTGTTGTTCTTTGTTAGGAGTGGTTCCCAAGATGGGCAATACTTCTAGTAATTAAATTTCAGTTTCTCTGTCAAATGCACTGTGCACATTGCTATGCTAAAACTCCTGAATTCTGTCGTGAGCATTAATTCTGTCCTAAGCACATGTGAAAGGATACATGAACATTGGAATTCATTAAAAAAATAAAAATAAAAATAAAAGTTCGTGGTAGCATAAAGATTATTTTGATATATAGTTTGTATCTTTTTAAAATTATTGTTACTAAGCTCAACTGCTGATAGAAAATATGTGTGCATTAATTAGTACAAAGACTGATGAGCATATTAAATCAGGCACATTATTTTTGCATATAAATTATGATATTAAGGAAGAAAGGTTGTTGAGCTGGACATAAAAGTGCTAATAGTGATTTGTAAAACACTTTTTCTAATGAAAAGATATTGAAGTTGATGATAATTCAACTTCTGCAGTCTCAGGCATTTAGCTTTAAGGAACCTTCCTTTCCTCTGTCCTTGCCCTCTTTCTCCTTACACTATCCTCATCCTATAGCACTTCAATTTTTTGTTCTACTCTGTTTGTACCATTATAAGCACAAGAGGTTGTACCTTCTACTCCACCCTGTCTTTAAATAAAGATTCTGGAATTTCATTCCAGATAGTTTTGGGGTACAAATTTATTGTCTCCAGAGACACTAATGAGCTTGTTTCAGTGCCTGTGATAGGGAAATTTGATATTATTCTATTTTGCAAGTTCTTGATACAAACGGAACTTGCAAATCTATTGTGTTTTCCAGTTAAATAACCCATAAATTCCTACTTGAACTACAGAGATTGAACAGAGTAAGTTGTTCATTCCTCTCACATAAAGATTTACTGAAATCTAAGTTATTGGCAGTTTTTAATATTACATTAACACAATTTCATATAATTCTTAACTAAATTCTTGCAAATCTTTCTACAGAAGTGTAAGACAACATTGATTTGTCACTGAAGAACAGTATCACTGATTTATATGCTTTATGAGTGAATATAGTTAAACTAAAACTCATAGAAAACAATGTCCATTAGATGCCTATTTATATATACCATTTTCATTTCAAACCATATCTATCAATTTTACAGGTTACTGTTTACATGTTACTGTTTACTTTATCAAAATTGTGTCTGCATAAGAATTGTTGATTCATGTTATCTATACTCAGCACGTGCTACTTTATAAAGACATGTATATTGAGTTGTTTAAGCTAAGCACACAGAAGCTACCTAAATAAGAAACCTCCTTTGAAGTTTCTAGTGGTGAGAACCCAAAATGTCCCTTTATCTCTCAGAGACGTGTGTGTTCAGCAATGCTAAATATTACGTTGCTTGCTTAAGTCTTTGTTCTTTGGCAGTCAACATGAAAACTGAGCCATTTTTAAGATACCAGTTTAGCCTTGTGTTTCATAACTACTTCCAGTAAACGTCATGAAATGATAAACAGGTGAATCAATTCAGCTGAGAAATGAAACATTATAGTCTAGCAATTCTACATCTGAGGATCACATCCGCATTTCTGCCTGACAGAAGGATTATATTAAAGAGAAATATTAATTCCACAGAAAAGCAAGATTAAGAATTAGCTATTTTATATTTTCTGGCACTTTGATATTTTAAAATTCATTTTAATAAGCAAGATAAAATAATTAAAACAGATCTTTAAAATAGTCTGATTAATGAGCAGTGATAATCAAAATAAGTTTTCAGAAATGATTTGTTGTTGTTGTTGTTGTTTGATTTATCATGCCTATTTTCATTTCCTATTTCCTGTGTTATTTGTTGGTAGTGGTTTTTAAACTGTAAATAATTTAGAGATGTCCTAGATTTAGAAAATGATGTTTTAAAAGCCTATGGTTTAAAGTGTGCCTGGAGAAGGCACAAAATTATTTTCTTGCTTTCATGTTAAATGATGATTTGAGCAATAATAGTCCATTAGTCTGACCTTAGTAATATGCAAGGATTTAGAAGATATTTTAATGGAAACAATGATTAGGGACACAGAGGCAATAGAAGCCTACATGGAGTTACCAAATATAGAGCATTCCAGACTAACCAATGTTCATTGATGAAATAACTGTGTTTTTTTCTCAAGAAATGAAGCTCGGTAAACTTTATCTGTATGGAGTTTATAACATTTGATATGTAAACTTTAAAAAAAAAAAAAGAAGTTGTGTTTTAAATATGAACAAAAGCTCTAAAATGTTTAACAAAGTAGAAAAAAAAAGGGGGGAAGCATGATGATGAGCTGTGTTTAAAGTTACGGAAAAGGGAAGAGGTTATTAACACGGTTCTTAAAGGAGTGTAGGACTTGAATCATTATTACTTCTTTAACAACTGTTCCCAAAAAGTCAGGGGACTAAAAAAATTTGCTCCTGATACAAGCTGGAAAGTGTTGGCAACTTGTAGAAAGAATGAGATCTCACTGAGGAAATGGGATGAGATTTAAGAGAGGACTGTTGGAAATAGATAGTTTGTAAAAATAATAAATGAGAGGTTAACAGGCATAAAAATTTCTACCCTATCTGGGTTCTCAAACCTTCAAAACAAGAAAGAAGGAAAAAATCATCTCTAGCCATGGTTGAATAGAGAAGCTGCCATTAAAAACTGAAAGATTTCTAGAAGTTATTAGTCAAGATACTCAGGAAAAATAGAGATCTGTTAATTAGTGACACTAGTAAAATTCTACCTGCAATGCTATCTACAGTTCTTGCCATCACACTTCCAGGGAGATAAATCCATATAAGAGCAGATGAAGAGAAAGTTTATTAAATGACCAGGGAATGATAAAAGAAACTCATTTTGTAAGCATGATCAATTAACAATCAGATGGCCGTTGTGGTTGTCTTAGTAGCCAGGGGTTGGACAGGGACCCTGGTGGTCAGCATAGGCAGGAAAATGATTCCAATAAACCTTAAACAGAAAACATAAATTTAATGTAGTGCTTCAATCCCTGTGCTAATTTTCCTGTGTTCCTTAATATCCAATGTAAGAAATGTGGTATCACTTTTGACAATTTCTTAATCTTAGTTTTGTGCCATTTTTTCATAAGCCCTACATTAAACTTTCTGTTTGCATGTGATTAAGCAGTATTTTTATAGTGACATTTTAGTAGCTCACAGCAATGAACAGATATCTAAACAGTGAGCTGCACCAAGATATTCAGAATATACTAAAACATACTTAGGAAATAAATGCTTTATTGTCCCAACAAAGCTCATATGAGCTTTCTACCATAGCTCTCTATGATCATTGCTGTGATAGAACTGAATCCAAAGTCCAAGGCTAGCATTTTGACTGCTCGATTGTTCTTCTGATTGTATTTATGCTGGTGAAAGTTAGGTATAATTTATTATCAGAAAGATCATAGAATCATAGAATATCCTGAGTTGGAAGGGACCCACATTGAGTCCAACTCCTGGCTCCACACAGGACCATCTGAAAATCAATGCCATCTGTCTGAGAGCATTGCCCAAACACTTGAACTCCAGCAGTGCCGTGACCACTGCCCTGGGGAGCCTGTCCACCCTCTTGGTGGAGACCCTTTTCCTAACACTTTTCCCTGTCCCAGCTCCATGCTGTTCTCTCGGGTCCTGTCGCTGTCCCCAGAGAGCAGAACTCTGCGCCTGCCCCTCTGCTCCCCTCATGAGGGAGCTGCAGGCTGCCATGAGGCCTCCCCTCAGCCTGCTCTGCTCAGCTGCTCCTTGTATATCTTACCCTCTAGACCCTTCACCATCTTCTTAACCCTTGCTTGAACACTGTCTAGTAATTTTATGTCCTTCTTATATTGTGGTGCTCAGTAGACAATGGAGTTCAGTCTTTTCCTTTCTAAGTGTTGTATTGCCAAATAGTATTATTTCAAAATTTTTGTAAGGGACTGATCAGCACAGCACTCGGTGGTAAAGGGAAAAGATGCATCAGTACTTGTTGGAATAAATACCTTTTCTACTAAATAATTTCATTTTTTAATAATATTAGGCTACTCTCACATTAGTGGCTAGATTTTGGAGATATAGGTAGTCTAGTAATTTTTTTATTTAGAAATTTACATTGAGCTGAGCCTCCTACATATTATTTGTTGTTCAGGATTGTTCCAAGACTACAAACTCAGTATGCATCACACTGTGCAGCTCTGGAAATACCAAATATGAGTCAATATTCGTGGTGTTAATCTGTGCAACTCAAGCCAAGTCTTATTCCAGCACACCAACTACTTTTGAAAAAATATTGAAATTCAGCTGGCATAAAAGGTTATGTCAGACTGAACCACTTCAGCCGGGCCTTGCCAGGGAGATGCAGCTGGATAAAAGACAAGGAAAACCAGAAAAATAAATAATTTCACACAGATTGTTGATCCTATTTCCCTGCTTCTGTATAGGAGAGGGCTTACACTGTTTAAAATGCTTGCCTTCATCTGGTAATTTGAACTTGCTTCACAGATCTAAGAAAGTTGCTTTAGCTGGGGAGCTTCCCCAGTTTTAAGTGCATACAACTAGGTCTACAAAGTCATGTGTAATAGCATAATAATTTTAATGTGCACGTCATATGAAATATTCAGGGTATTCAGACGTAGCACTAAATTTTCAGCAGATGTTTAAGTCACTGAAAATTGCAAATTTGGTAATAATTGCTAATTAAAAAAAGTCATCTATTATAATGACTGTCACTTCATATTTGAAGAGTTGCTGGGAGGCTTTTTTTCTGTTTTGAAAAGACTCAAGATACTTGTTTGATCTAATCACCTCTTCTCTTGTCCTAGTGTGTGTGTGGTTTTACTGTCATTACATCATTTGGGGTATGATGTATACATGGATAGTTATCTGCCTTTATCTAGACATGTATTGGTATCTGAGAGAGCTCGATATTTTCCTGCTTGCCTTGAAATTTAATTCCTCACAATTTTTCTTCTAAAATATCAAATACCGGTTTCAACACTGAAATATACTTCCAAAGTGATCACCTTTGTGAGTCTTTCTAAATTCTTCATTTCCCTTCTGAACTGGTTCTCTTCATTTGTTCTTTATGTGTTATGAGCTCCCTGGTAAAGTTATTTTATTAAGCTTTCAGTGTCATTGAATTTAAGAACAGCAGCTCAGGCCTTCTGCCAGCTCAGTGTTTGGGGACTGAAATTGTCACTGTTTTCCTTTGTTGTTAAAAAAAAATATGATGTTCAAAGTTGAAGCCAAAGTCTTTTTTTTTTTTTTTTTGTCTTTTTTGTCTTTTTTTTTTTTTTTAGGATAAATAATTATCCTGACATTATTTGCAGTTTGAACATGTGGCATAAGTTTTGTGAGAACAGAGCAAGATGGGTTACAGTCCTAAAGAGCCCCTGTTCTATTTTATTGGTCTATTTCATCAATAATTTCTCATTTTTCCGTTCCGGGGCACATGGTTTCTGTATTGTGAACTCACCAGTGTGATGCCATATGTAGACTGGCAAGAAGCGTCTTGATTCTAGCACTGGATATTTTAATGGCTGGATGTAAAATCTTTTACCCTTGATGAAATGGTATCCTGGGTTTCTGTGTATTTAAGGACTTCTTATCTTCATGTATCTTCAGTTTACATCACTATCTGGAGTATGGCAAAAGCAGTATAGCACCCTTGTGTTCCAGCTAGCTGGCTATTTATTAATGCCTCATTTAAATGTTAAATCTATGTATGAAGATGTTTGCTACACTGCTAGTCATTATAGGTAACTGATACACCAAAAATGCTGAAATTTGAAGCAGCGGAAATGCACTTGCTAGGAAACTGCATCAGGCAGCATTTTAAGGTTTGTTTCAATTTCATTGTGCTGCTGATTTTCCTTATTTGTTTTTATGTTCTGACTTTATCTTTCAGTGTAACATTTTGTTTTATATTGGCAATTAGAGAACTATGGATGGCAGCTTGTTTGCAATTTTTTGATCTAAAGATAGTGGAATTGGAAATTTGGGAATAAGCTTTTCCATAACACTCTATACAATCCTGATAAAGTCCTTTATTTTCCTGAGTTTCAGTTACCCACATATGAAACTAAAATAATGTTTCCCAGCTGCCTCCCATACTATTTCTCCAATACAGCAAGAGAATACTCAGAATAGCTAGGTAAGGGAACTCCAGACATTTATATTTAGTGGGTTGGAAGAGGATAATCCCTCTAAATCAGAATTATAAGAAAAGGGAGTATTTGTTACTTGTTTAGAACTTATTTGTTTCAGTTACACTGTATGACAGTCTGAAAAACTCTAGCTTGGTTTGGCTTGGCATTTGGGTGTTTGTATTATCTTGTTTGTAGCTGGGCTAAAGGTACTGAGGTATTCCTTTCTTGATTTGCCTGAGCATATAGTTGTGACTAGGTAAGGATTCACCTGTCATATATATCAATATGCAGAGCTGGCAAATAAGATAAAAGAATGTAGCTACATTTGTGAAAGAAAATTACTTATGCAGTAAAATGGAAAATATAAAATAATATGCATAGCTAATGTGGATTAAAAATACATGTTCCTCAGCAAAATCATTACATTTGTTGTTGAAAATTTGCTCTAGTACAGATATACAACCAAAATAAATACATGGAATTTCAAAAGAAAACACTGCCTGCAAATTAGAAATACTTCTTGTGAGTTTTTGCCCTGAAAAAATACAAGAAATATGAAGTAAACCATGTAAGTCGGTTAAATGTGAAATTAAAAAGGTGAGAAATGTGCTTGAAAATGTTGTTTTCAGTGATTCCTGTAACATAGTGAAAGCCACAGTTATCATCTACCCATTTTCCTTTCCCCATGCCCTCAGAATACACTGCCCCTTCCCACAAAATTGAAGCATCTTTCTGTTTTTACAACCAGCAGCTGCAGATTGAAAATAATCGGTTGGAATGTATGCACTGGCTTGGAAGGGCTGAGGAAGAAACAAAGATTTCCAGACCACAAGGAGGTGCAGTACTGCTTGAGTGGTCTAGACATACACAAGGGTGCAGAAACTCAGTCTTTAACTGATGCATCTTTAACTTCTTGGGTGTCCCCAGTGCCAGTTCTCATCACTGGCTATGGGATCAGGGAGTGAAAATATTTCAGACTTTGCAGGAAAGGACTTTGAAGTTTGTCAAATTCATCTCAGCATGGAAGGGGAAAAAATCTGCTTGAATTATTTTTACATGAGCAGAGAATTGTTTCCTGTTCACCACTATGCAATTTCAGATTGTGGGTCTCAAACACATACAAACACACTTTCATGGTGCTTAACTGCAGGGTTTGGGTTGGAACCACTTCAGAAGAATATTTGAGCATTCCCATTTGAATATTTGAATAATAAAGGATTAAGATTTTGTCTACGGTATATATACATGTGTGTGTTTTTACAACCTAAATCTTATTAAAAAGATAACTAAAAAACAACCTTTTAAAAAACAGCTATGTAAAAATAAATAAGTAAATAAATAAATGTGAAATATAAATCATGCCAATCAGGCTTTGATATCTAACATTTCTTTATTAATAAAAGTTGTGAGGAGGCAGATAGAGCAGGAGGGTAAGAGAAGGGTGGAGCTGTGTCAGCTGTCTTTCCCCTTGTCTCTTTGAACAGTTTTGCCATCCTCAAAGCCTCTGTGCCAACTCCCTGTAACCCTGAGCAGTACCTACAGCTGAAGGATTGCTGTCTGAGCACAAATGTCTGTGCAATTTCTTACACTGCAATCTGAAGATGTGTGCCTACTGGTGGATCTGTTTCTTATTGTCTAATTATATTGTCCATTGAAACAACTAAAGTATGGCAAGGGTAATTAACAAAAGACAACAAAATCTTACTCTTTTTTTTTTTTTTTCCTCAGCCTGCTGGGAACATCCACACACCCACGGGCTGTAGCTGACCCACTTCTTGATAAATCATACAGCAAAAATGACACTGAGGCAGCTAATGCCATCTACTGACTAAAATAACACCACCATCACAATAGTCAGCCTCAAAAGAAGCTACAGAGCTACAGGGCTGGCAGCATTAGAAATAATCAGAACGTTATGTACACCTCTCTGATTAAATATAAGCTGAGCTTGAGAAGTTAAATAAGGTGCTTCAGAAATCATGATTCATTTAAGCTTGTTCTGCAGCAAGATTGCTAAGAAAGCTAAAATAATCGTTAGAAAGGTCTTTCAATAACCTGATTTTCAAAATTGCTGAGTACCTTCTCTCCTGTTGTCTTCAATGAGATTTGTGTCTTCCCAGAATCTCTGCAAATCCATGCTGTTTTGCTAAAAATACTTTATATGCTGTAACCCATTTAAAACAGAAAACAAGCATTTGCCCCATCTAATCTCCTTTCATTGTTGTAATGAGTTATACCCAAATGTGTTATAAATCTGACTGTTTTCACTTCAGAGGTGAGACTGGGCTTTTTATTTTTGTTCCCTTAATATGCTCTGAAGACATGATCAGTGCTAGGCATGTCTTTGCTTTATGATATCTGTAAATAACCATTTAATTTTAAATACCTTTTTTTCTGTGTTTATTTTAACAAAAATATTGCTTCAATGGAATATACAGAGAAAATTTGTGTTTGAAATAAAAGCCATATTTCCTGCTAAAAATAATTCACTGAGCAAGTTGGATTACATATAAGACATCGGCAGCCTCCAGGTTAATAACAGAGAACATTCTCTCTAATAATGAATAATCACCTCTACACAGTAAAGCAAATCAGTGTGCTCAGCTCTTTTCTTAGACAATTAAATTATAAATCAAAGTCTCATTAAAACAGACGAGGTACTTCAGTATGTTTTTAAGTGGGGTGGTGCCGCTTTAACTAGTGTCACCTTTCTTTGTGCTGAAATATTAACACTTCTGAGGCCAGATCCTCCTGGCTGCGTGTAGCTGGGCAGAGTTATAGAAAGAGATGCTAATCAAAGTGTGTTGGATCTGCTGTAGCTGTCTTTCACCCCAAAATGTTGACTGGATCAATTCACTGAAACTCTGCTCAGAGATTTAGCAACCTCTGCTCAGGTTCTGACCTTTTTTTGTATTCCAAATATCCCAAACTGACTTCTGGAACAGCAACAACTTTGCAGCAACTTTGTATATTCACTCCATTAGCCAATGTAACTGCATCCACTATTCTGTATCCACAGCTTCTGTACCAATCCTTCTTTCTGTAGCTTTTAAACTGCGGTAGAAGCAGTTTAAAATTTTATGGAAATTTTCACAATTTATCCACTTTTCCATAGCTGTAGCTGGTGAAAAGCATCTTTGGTCCTTTTGAGAAAACAAGGTCTTCAGCTAAAAGGGAATGTAATGGACGTGTCATAATGTAATGTGATGTGGACTAGTATACCAGACCTAGCATTCATGGTGTTCATGATGTCCAGGGCATCTTCTATTGATATTATAGCCCAAAGAATAAATGAAATTAATAGAATTAATTCACAATTTCTGCTTTCACAAAGTAGTAGCTTTCTGTTCCAGAATCATTTTCATTTCACTGTGTTAAGGTTGGATAACATTCTATATCATCATCATTATTCTTCTTAGGTAGCATTTGCCACACCACCTCCTATATCAGATCAGAATAATTCTTGGTTTGACAAAATTTCCTCCATGGAAATATAATTACTCCTATAATCTTATTCTACCTATCATAAGTAATCCAAGCTTGAGGTCATCTTTACCATTTTAAAATAATTCTTACTCTACTTACATGTTATTTTTTCCCTTGTCTGTTGGATATTAGATATTTAAAGTCTCCAAGAGTCTCTGTACAATTCTCAACTTTATTACAGATTTTAGTGATCCTATTTGTTTTTCCACAGTCACTGCAGATGAGAACAAATTAAGAAGATATGCAAATTTGCATTAAAACATTCTGTACTCATTGTTAAGATTTTTTTTAACCTCTTTAGATTTGATTGCTAATTGCTTGCTAAATGTACAATACATGTACATGTTATGGACAGTACATCTCAGTAGTATGCATGTTGAATAGCAGAATAATAGCAATCATTTCTGCTTTGCTTTTAATAGCTTTCAATCTGCCTGTTGCTGTGTGAGGAAGGTATGTTTTGCTTTCAAAATGTCATAGATTGCACTGTTTCACAGGTTTTTACCAACTAGTTTCTCAGTCTTGAGTTGTTTTTTGTTTTGTATGAGCCGACAACTTCTTTTGATCTTGAATTAAGGTTTCCAGGACCAGTGAAGAAGCATGGCTTACCAAAGGCCAGCTAGGACAACTATAATGCTACTGCATTTTACATAGATAATTCTATAAAAATGATAAATTATATTTTTTTTTTTCTGTAGAATATTAAATTGTTCAAATAGCTGTGTAATTTATTATTACAGACTGTCAATGGAGTACTCTGTACTTACAGCCTTCAGGAAGGGATTTTTTGTTTCCAGTTGTACTCCATGGACCAAAAGAGCAATTCCTGTAGAATTTACTGTTCATTTTTTTGCTTTTATGTTTGATTGGACCTTTCCTTGTAGAGAGTGAGGCTGCTTTTATTTTGAAGCCTGACAAATAAATCTATCTATCTACATCTATAAATGTTATTTATATATATATGTATATATTATTTTTTTACTAAGATACTGTACTGTGTGTGAGTTTCACTGAACAGAAACCATTTTGGGAGACAGGTGTACAATAATCTTATTATTTTTGTATAAATTTAAAATGTTGGCTAGGGTTTGCTATGGTTAACATGAAATTTGGTGTTTTTAGCAGAGGCAAGATTTGTTCCACGTTTCTTTAGGAGTTAAAGACAATAGTAAAGGAATAGGAGGGGAAATTTTTTGATGAACTAGTTGTGCTGTTATTTCATTTGTTTTATTTATTTGTTTCATTTATATTTTCTAGTCAAGTTATCCAGAACATTTTCTTATATTCACAGAGGTCATATAGGAGAAAATATTGAAGGTCTCATGGCAACAATATATGCAATAGACTGCACTGTTGTTTGCACTATATCTAGGAATTTTTAAACATCTACATTACTGTGTAGCGTGTACAAGCAAGGGTATTTTAATAGTTGTTATAAACTAGTGTACCGATTTCTGAAAAAAAACATGTAACATTATGTGATAATGGCTGACTGTGCATGATGAAGATTATGCAAGGAGCCTTCGTAAAATAAGTTGTATTTATAAATAGAATGTGAAAGCCCATTTTAAATTGCTTCATAAAATTTGATGGCTTTAACCTAACCTTCATGCCAAATAAGCCAGTTTTGTATTCTGGAGGCATAGATTAGAGCAGGATTACTCAGCAGATAGGAGGCACACACCAGAAGTGGTCCACAAGGATCATACCTGATAATGAGAAAAATCCAGCAAAAATCACCCCATTTTGGTGACAGAGTAGGAGCCTTGAATGGGGGGAAAAAAACTAAATATCCCTCAGAACTGTCCTACTCTCACTGCTTCTACTGCATCTCCTGCTGCAAGCCGTTACCTGTGTGGTACTTTCTGCATCCAGCCTGTTCAACATGTGGGCCCCATTCCTGGCAGTCCACTGCTGGGGTTCATGTCACTACCTCAGTCCTTAGTCTATTTAGTTGCATGTGATAAAAGGGGTCCGAGGAAGACAAGACTCACTGCCCCAGCTTGTGGAAGACTGTTCACCTTGCCTAAGAGCTGGTCTGTCAATGGAAAGGGAAACATGTTCCATCTCAGGAAGATTCAAATGAGATGCCAAGCACAGTTGGTTTTTTTTTGGTAGCCCCTAGAGGAATTCATTCCTGTCCATTGAATCCCCCACATAGGCACCTTTGTACAGGACACTAAACAGGAAGGGGCAGGCCTTCTCCTCACCTCTCCCTCCCCTCTGGCTCTGTTTCTGTTCCAAGAGAGAGTCTGCCTCCCAGCATACTGGGGAAGTACGAGGTGCTCACCAAGACGCCAGTTTGTGGTGCACATAGTGACTGCATAGATTTAAGGCAGCCAGTCCACAGGTTCCTAGCTTTGCCAGAAAATGGAAAAAATAAAAAAATAAAAATTAATTATGATTTCTCTCTCTTTCTTTCACTGTTTAAATATAAAATCCAGCATATTTAACAGAATTTTGTGATACAAGGGATCAAAATAAGACTGGACAGCTTTTTTTATTCATTCCTTCCACTTTTTACTTTCCTTCTTGTGGCCTTTCTTATAATCTGAAAATCATTCCTTTGTTGCATTCTTTTCACCCTCTTCCATATTTCTATTCTCACAGTTTGTTCTTCTTCTTTTGTTTTTCTGTTCTCCCTCTTAGATTGCACTCAACAATCACACCTCTCTGTCTGCCACCTTCTTTCAGAACTATTTTACTACCTGTACCACTTTTCAAGTGATTTGTCCTTCATTTTTATGCCTTTATACATACCCCTTTCAGGATTTCCTTTTCCTTCCCATTGTAGGCATTTTTAGGTTAGTGTTTTCCCTGCAGGTTTGTCTCCTTCCCTTCAGCATTAGTCCCGAATTCCCTCTGTAGCAGGAGAAAAAGGGGTGGGCAGACAGTAATTCTGTCCTCACCTGTAAAGAGGAGATGGAAGCTGCATCTGAATTCAGCCCGAAATGTTCTTTCTCCAGTTGCTACTCCTGTTATCAGGGGAGGAAGCTGACTTCAGAAGGCTGAAATGCCAGTCTGAAACATCAATTAAGGTCAAAGAGGAACACAGCACTAGTCCTTTTAAATTCTCACCAAGTTTAAATGTTAATATTGAGCTTTGTGAAATACAGAGTTGAGGGATTTACAGACTCACAGGTTTTTGAATCCATGGCCATTACTATTTAATTAGTTATTTCTCTTAACAGAAGTTGACTTCTGCTTTTGCTTTTTCTGGTGTTTGATCACTACACTCCACAATCTTCTTATCTGAAGTCTGTTAATAAATATTACATAACAACAGAAGATGGTGGGAAAAAATGGTTCTAGTGGAGTGTACTGGATATTGGAATATGGCATTAGGCTCCACCGCTTAGCTATTAGTTAGCCAAGTCTTCACTGATTTTATATATATAATCTGAACTTCTGTGTATCTCTTATTTCTCCTCCAAAGGACAGGAACAGTGGAAAAAAATCGCTCTACTTGGCTAGAACAGACATGGTTGAAAGAGCACTGTTTGGGAACGCCACTTCTGGATACTACCAGCCCTTGTATGCAGTTCTTGAGATGCATCTATCCCCATGTGTGGTTTAACCTGTCCGGCAGCTAAGAACCACACAGCATTTTGCTCACCCACACTGTCCCCCAGCCCCAGTGTGATGGGGAAGAAAATCAGAAAAACTAAAAGCCTGTGGGTTCAGATAAAGATAGTTTATTAGGACAGAAAATGAATAATAATAGCACTAATAATAATAATGTGTATAAAACAAGTGCACAATTCAATTGCTCACCACCCACTGACCAATCCCCAGCCCAGCCCTGAAGCAAGGTTCCCCCCACCCCAGCCAGCCACCCTGTATTAGTTGCTCAGCATGGCGTCATATGATATGAGACATCCCTTTGGCCAGTTTGGGTCAGCTGTCCTGGTTATGTCCCCTTCCAGCTCCATGTGCATCCCCAGTCTGCTCACTGGCAGGTTGGTATGAGAAGCTGAAAAGTCCCTGGCTTAGTGTAAGCACTATTCTGCAACAATTAAAACATCAGCGTGTTATCAACATTATTCTCATCCTAATCCTAAACCCAAAACACAGCACCCTACCAGCTACAAGGAGGAAAATTAACTCTATCCTAGCCAAAAAAAAAAAAAAAGGACAAAATCTAAAAAGGGGGGGGCGTTGGTTTGTTGGTTTGGTTGTTGTTGTTGTTGTGTGTGTGTGATTTGGTTTGGTTTGGTTTTTAATAAAGCTCATCTTCAAAAAGAAAGCTGTGCTTAGGTCTGAAAAAATATTTAGCTTCAGGCAATAAAATTATTTTTGAGCTTTTAGATGTTATTTTCTACTCTGTCTGTTCAGTGCCTTACAAATGTTTCATGAAGCCAGCTCCTAAGGTACCAGTAGCAGGAACTGGGAAGGTATTCAGTAAGTAGAGCCTAAAATAGCTCTTAAATGTAGGTGCATAATGAAGAGAGGATAAAGATGATCATAGGTAGCAGCTGCACAAGGCAAAACTACATTTCTCAGTAATTGTGGTGGCCTACTTGTGTCATTATAGGTTCAATGCAATTCAGGATGCTCTGACTCTCTTCTAAGGTTCTGTTTCTCTATCAATCTCTTGGCAATGACAGCAGATGCTCTTAGGACTAGTATGATGTGTCCATATTAAGAAGAGAATGCTAAAAAATAGGAATAAGTCTAATAAGATCACCAGGGGACTGGATAACTTGAATTTTACAAAATAAATAAATAAATAAATAAATTAATTAATTAATTAAAAAGCATTTTCACTCTAGTGAAAAGACTAAAAAGAACATTGAAAAATACTGGTGATATAAATATTGGGAAGGGAAAAATATTTATGAAGCTAAGAGACATCAATGGCCATGAGTAAACTTAGACTGGAAGTTAAAGAAAGATTTCCAACTATCAGAGCAATGAGATTCAGTAAGAGCTGGAAGAGAAACAACCTGAACAGAAAATTCAAGAGGAATTTTGACGAAATTCTTAAAAGGCATGTATGACACTCTTAATTGCAGTAGTAGAGTACTGGAATCTAGATTTAACTGCCTTATCTCCCAGCTAAATTTCGCTTTGGACTACATTCTTCAAACACTGAAGAGTTTGAGGGCATTTTTTCTGGAATGCTTGTTTTCAACACTTGTTCTTCATCTTTTACAGAGGGTCTCCCAGGAAGCATTCTTTGTAAAAGTCTGTATGTGAAAGCACACATTTTATTCTTTTCATGTCCTCTGTTTGTTTGTTTATGGATAAGTGGGAGGTGCTCTGTTCTACCAGTTGGAATTATTTCAGAGCCAATACAAAAATGTGCAGATTTTTCTAGAAATCAAAATGTATTTACCCATCCATGCATCTTACCAATCTGACACAATTAGACTGAATTCTTTTAACATGGGAACAGTGAACTAAGCTTTCACAACTCTAAAAAAAGTCATTCCTGATAGCAGCAGTTTTCAAAAGCCTCATTCTTTTCTCTTCATTTCTTTTCTCTTCATTTGTTTTTCACTGTAATTGGGATAAGCACTGTTTAAGCTCATATTAAAAAGACATATTATGTTCCAGCAAATGAGTACTTCACTTGTAGGCTGTACCTGTAACAGTCTCCAATCTGTAACTCCGGTGCTGGACCCTGTTTTGTCTGCCATTGTCACTGGCTTGCGCTTAATTTTATTGATATATTCAAAGACTTCCTGTATATAGAAGACTAAAATGCTGCATCATATTTTGCTAGTATGTTTTCTCTTCCATTTACATTTCTTTAAATGCCTTGGAATTTTGTCACAGTGCCTTCATACATATGCATGACATACCACTGCAGAAGACAGAACTCTTTATTTTTAGAACTTATGAAAAATGCATCCAAACTTCAAAGTTGAATTAGAAATCAAGATTTCTGATTAGATATTTTGGGATTAAAATCGTATGAGACCACAAGAATGTAGACAGTAAAAAGGGTGGTATTAATGTGTCTTTAGAGAGAAAAAAAATGCCTTGCATAAATCCCAAGAAGTCTTCTAAGCATTTGGAAGACAGGAAATATATAACTGAAGCTAAAATGACAATTTGGCTGGCTACAGTTTGTAGCTTGTGATAGTTTTAATATGATTGCATTTTTTTTCCTACTGCATAAATAAGGATTTAAAGTGTCCTGGAATAATCCATGCTTTATATATCAGTATTCACTGAAACACAAACAGAATCAAAAAATGGTGTAGTGTAATGATTTAAAAATTCTTTAAGTATTATGTGCTAATATAGAAAAAAATGGGATTGAAATGCTTTATGAATACATTTATAATAAATGTGACATTACTACCTACTGTGTGCTGGGCTACAGTACATTTATACAGTACAGTCATTTATACCAGCTAAATCCACTCACAGTTTCTGTAAAGTTGAAAATGTTTTATTAACTTTCAACTGCCAGAGATGTACAAGTTTAAACTCTTTACAAGTGAATGATTTTAATTAGGAATTTAAAATGTAAATCAAATAGCAAAGCCCATAGCTAATCTGCAGTTACTAAATTCTGCAGTATTACAAATATTTGCCTGAGTTCTCAAAAAAAAAAATCTACAGATTCTGTTGTGAAACTTGTTTTGTTTATATATGTATTGAACTGATGTAATACATTACATAGAGGTAGTAGTATAAAACAAACAAAATACTGAATAGACATTATTCAAAATTTTGAAACATTATCTGCTTGAGATGAGTTAATAGAAATGTCAGAACTGCATACTCTAAGGAAAAATTTGCAAACAAACATTAACATGTCATCTTATTCTTGGTACCTTTAAGTCCTACATTTTATTTTCCTGTTTTCAAGGGAAAAATCCAAGGTTGTTAAATTTGTGAAGCTTGTAATGTCTTTGAACTATGTCCAATGCCTCCAGCTTGTGGAATTCATAAGCTTCACTATTTGAAAGTGATTCACCAGTTTGCCCTTCCAATGATTTTACAGTATGCCAGGGAAAGTCTCTCTTCTGTGCTTAGGAACTGAACCCACAAAAAAGCCCTGCTGTGCAGTTTGCAAGCTGTGCAGCAGAACAAAGATGTCAAAGCAGAATCTGCTTCCTTTTCTTATTTTTTTAACAATAAAAATTTTCGTGGGTCAAAACTGTCCTTCTTTATGTCCAGTTCATTAACAGATGAATGTTTGTCTGCCTAGAGCTAAGCTCATTTACAAAACCTGCATATTAGCTATAGTATTTAGTTCTCACACACAGACCTCAAAGCTCCTCCCAGAACAAGAGGGGTGACTGCTGCATACCTGACATACATCTTTAGCTACTTATATTTTATTCTCTCTGAACAGCAAAACATTATCTATCAATCATATCTATCCTAAACATTACACATTTGCTACATTCTGCAGTTCGAGACATGCTCACAAAATATTGTCTTCAGGCATTCAAAACAGGAACTGGGATTATTGTTGTTTAGTGTGAAGAGTTTATTTTCAAAAATTAACTCTTCCTTTTTTATATCCCTGCTATATATAATATAAAAAAATAAGCAAAATTAATTTTTAAAATTTGCACAACAGACAGTAAGAATGGAAAGTTTAAAGGAAATGATGATAAATTATTAAAAAAAAAAAAAAGCAGCAGTTACTCCAAGAGAAGTGGATCGGGTTGTTTAACTTCTCGGCTTCTTGAGCATTATAGCCATTTTAGTATAACTAAATGAAGATGAGTTGGATGACTATTACTTTCCCATATTTACAGGGTCTAACTATGATTCATATTTTGTGTGTAAAGTATGCAACAGAAATGTAGTAGATCTTGGAATATGGCCAAGCGCTGTTCTATGTTTATGAATACACAGAAATACAGAGATTTACTACACTAGATTAAACCTGTATTCCATCGAGTTTAATGTAGGTGAGTACCCATCCAACACAGTGTCTGGCCATATTTAGAATGGGATGTTTTGAATAGACCTTCAAGAAACCCTAAAACAGCTTGTTGTGGATTAATCTGTCACATGGGAAATCACTCCTAACCCTTTACTACTCAGAGTTTGACACCTGCATAAAGAAATGAAGCTCTGTAGCTTTCCAGGGGTAGAAAATATAGTTTCAAGAAAGAGGATTCAGTGTGTGGGAGAAGACTTTAGGTCACATTACAATTCACTTCCTAAAGGGTACATACAGTGTCTCTCTGTTTACACAAAATACATTTTTTTAAATCTCTAATGTGTCTCAGGGGAGAGAGGTTCTTGGTTGTGTATGCTTAGAATGTAATCAAAAAAAAAAAAAAAATTGTTAAAATAAAAACCCTAAAGAGTTTATGGAGATTTTTGTTAACAAAAGTTAAGAGTTGCTCCTGATAAGTGCCCGAGATACAATTTCCTGTTACCTTTTTGGTACCAGCTTCTGTTGCAAGTGGCAGTAGCAGGCTTGCAATATAGCCAATTAAATTTTGTACGGCATCATTAGGCTGCAATGTGCAGTGAGATGAACAGGTTTGCTAAAAACAGTCTTTTGTTTTCTAGGCTATTATAATGAATTTTTTTACACAATGCTTTTAACAGTCCCATGTTCTAATGAGACAGCCATTTTAAATTAAAATTTCCATCACTCCTAAACAGTTGTGACTTATGAAAAAAGTCTGAGGAGAATTGATTATTATTCGTTCCAGCTATATTAAATGAATAGATCTATTTGCATCTTGTGTTGAGCGGTTGAAGTTAAACTCTGCAAACCGAACCATTTCTTTAGCCCATTAGATAGATGCAGAGTAGAGAGACTGGTAAATACATTCTCTCAGGTATTTATTTTGCACCACAACGAATGTCCTTTGTTGCTCTTTTTTGATTCTAAAGGACGGTCTCTGCATCAAGGACTGTCTGAAGTCTTGTCTTCTGTAACTGTGCTGACCCATTCCTGCATGTGTAGGTAGAACATATGCTGAAGAAGCGGCATGTTTGCCGGTGAAGTCACACTTTCATCTGAAACTGGGCAATGCAGGCTGACAAAAGCTGTTTCTGTTAAGATAACCGCATACCTTAGAAGTTTCGCTGGCATGACTGAACTGCAAAGATGTGCTGGCATAGCTGTGGTCTAACTTAGGTAAGCAAAAAAGGATACAGAGAACAGAGGAAGGAAAGGATGGTTGATGCAAGGGAGGAGAGCTAAAAGTAGAAAGGGGGTTTACTGCATAGCAAGAGAACTATGAAGCTGTAGGAGGAGATTTTTCAAAGGTATGAATGTTAGCTAAGTGTCTAGATATCCCTGTCTGCTTCTGAAAACATTTCTCATAAATATTACACAGAAACTGAGGTAAGATAGAGGGAAGGAACAGATAATAGGGCAGAGAACATGCTTGGAGGAGGGATCTAAAGAGACAGGCTGAAGGTAGTTAATGAAACCACTAAATGTGGTTCCTGGGGTAGCATAGCAGCATGAGTCACACACCAGGATAAGGAAACAGGGAGCAAAAAGGGAAGAAGAGAGGTGGCACACAGCTAAAAATACCAAATAAACAGAAGATAGTCAGCCATTTAAAAAAAAAATGTTAAAAGCAACCAACTTTTATGTAAGTTGTTCCAGGAAATCTGGTGATGACAAGGAGAGTGTCTATCTAACTTCACCTGCAGTGCATCACAGATTTTCCAAACTGAAGACCCATTACAATATGTTGTGGCTTCTACTCAGGCTACAGTCATAGATCTCAGGCAGAAATGCAGCTCTAAATGCGTTTTAGGCAAGTGTGTGTATTCCCACATAATTCACAAGCTTTATTATTGACCAGATTCTCATTTCACATCATGTATTAGTTGCCCATGTTGTCACAGGCTGGCTTGTCACAAGAAGTGTGAGTAGGCTTCAACAGAAAGAAGCACACTTCATTCCCTTTACTACCTTTGCCTGTCAGAAAGAATTAGATAGACAAATAAATGTGCCTGTAATCTTTCTAGCCACTGCTCTAAATGCAAAGCAATAGTTACACTTGCTAAGCAGAATACAGACACCTAAGACCCTAGTGTCCATTATTTTCTTTCCATCTCACAACTGGTTCCATAACAAGCCCAGCAAAGTGTGCGCTGTTCTTTTCCCATGTGGGCTAGGCTCAGAAACTACTGCTCTTAGTATCAAATTGAGCTGGAGTGCGGCTGCAGTGTAAATCCAAAAGTTCATGATTCAAGCACTGCAAATGACCCAGTAAAATATGTAGTAATCATATAACTATGGTTATGGTAGATGAAAAAGTAGGAATATAAAGGCTTCCAGGGTGTCTTTGGCAAATTTGAGATTATAATTTCAGTGTTCCTGTGACATATTTTACCTCCAGATTAGGCTCTGACCACAGGACTGGATGCTGTAAGACAATTCTCATCAGCTGCAGTTTCTCACCTTGTAGGTCTCTGCTTTGAATCTGCCCAATCTGTCAGGAGGAAAAGCTGCTGTGTTGAGCTATTCCCTTGTCACAGGCAATGTGGATTTCTTTAAAATGTTGTGCCATCACAACTTGATTTGTGAAGTTTCACAGAAGGGCTACATCACCATCTCCCTTAGTTTTATTCCTTAAACTGTCCCCTGCTAGTTATAAACTCACGGAAATGGGAGATAAACCAATAACGAGTGAAGCAGTCCCCAATCTTTAGTCAGAATTTTGCAAACACAAATAAATGGTTGAGCAGGAGATGTAAAGAATATTTGCTGAATCCAAACTAACCAAAAAGTCATTCTTACACCACACAGTTTTGACTGAAGTTTCATTGTGCATGTAGGCAAAGGCATACTGGTGTTTCTGCCAGCCTTCCTGACCTTTCCTTCTTCTGCTAAAGTTACAGCCTCCAATTTGTTCCTGTTAGCAGTGTCCACTCTCAGCCAGTGCCTATTGCAGTGGTATTGCAGTCCTTTGCTCTTTAGCATTTCTTCTGTGAGAGCTGACTGTTCACAGAGATGACACTCTCCCTCTTTGGAGACAGCCAGCTGCCACTATATTTTCTTCTCTCCCAATGGTGTATTTTGGCAGTAGATTTCCTATGCAGCTGTGACTACAATTTGCATTTGGAGAGTATTACTTTAGAAAGAGAAGGTATTTAACAGAGCTAACAATTACTGCTTTCAAATGGTTGGAAAGGTGATGAAAATTCCAGGAATTGCTTTTGTTTGTGGATTAAAAAGAAATGCCACTGTTTGCCATAAATGCTGCTTCGCACTTTCCTACAGTGACAGCGGGTAACATCTGAAACACAGATGCCACGTTAGCCCAGATTTCAATAGGAAGGGACTTCCAGTGGATATTGACTTGCAGGTTTCTTAAAATATTCAAGGAATATCAGACTGCACAGGTGTAGGGCAAGGCAATTGTTCCTGACTTCTGAGGAAATACTTTCGCTTTTGGTCTGTAGGTACTCTGTGAACTTAAAACTGCTGGCTTTGTAATGGGCAGAAGACAAGAAAAAAGTGCTGCTCTAGTGTGTGTTAAAGGCACTAGATAACACACTCTTTCGAATGCAGAAAAAATCTTTTTCTGCCTAAGTTTAAACAATTTTAAATTATTCTGTTTAAGATTTTGGCAGCAAAAGTACAAACAGAGTGAAGCTCAGAAATATGTTGTTTCAAGCTTTTCTCTCTTCTTTTTCCTAGCAATTGTAGAAAGAAAAAAAAAATACAAGGTTGTAATTAAAAGTTTAATAGCAGCTGCTTGGTCTAAAATGAACTTGAGGTGGTATTCTTCTTTTCATCTTTCTCTTTTCTTTGCTAATGTACATTACAGGAGGGCTAATTCCTCTTTTATTTATTTATTTATTTATTTATTTATTTTATTTTCCTCCAAAGGCTTTGTTGAAGTGAAGGCAAAACTTTGACTTTTCTCTCTTCATATTTAGAATAATCTTTTCCTTGTCACATTCTTAACATTTTATTGCATCCACTTTCATTCCATTGTGAATGTCCCTTGTGCTCTAAGTCCAATTTTCTGCTTTTACCTCACAGTGCTTAAACTATCCATTCTATTCTGCTCTGTTTTCATCAAGAACCAGCCCTTAGCAACTAGATAACAGCCTGAAGATTTCTTCTTTTCACACACTATAATACATCTTTTCTCTTCCAAAGCGATTTCTGGAGCTCATCAAATACCTGTGTTACAGAACAATGCATCCACGTGCTTTCTCTTTAGTATCTCTTCTCTTCAGAGAACTTTGAAATTCTAACTTATTTATTACTCCACTAAAGAGAAAGCAAACATTTTCATCAATCATGTTAAATGCTTTTGTGCTCCTTATTTATAATGTAGATATAATCTCTGGAAAGCTCTTGGCTGCAAGTTTGTTAAAGAAAGCCAAGAATTTCTTTAATAATTAGTGCTGCATTCATTATACAGGACCAAGCTCTTGCAAGTAGTGCTGGCATTATCTTTGGATTCCAGTCCTGTGTTTACATGCTTTCATGAAGGCAAAATGCCCGTACAACAAAGCAGAAACACGTGTGCTGGAAGAGTCTTTAAGACCATGCTGGCCTCCCTACATCCTGCTTCTGGTTTGGCTCAGTATCCTCATCCTTTCCAGAGCACTGCACTATGATTTACAGATTGCAGAGCACAGAGTACAGCTACCAGAAGCTGGAGATGAAGTGAAAATTACCCCTTGTCAGTCCTGGCCACTTCCTTCTCTTGAACACATGGAGCAGCAGGGAGCGTGAGCATGGTGCTACCCTGCCTGGTAGCCAAACATACCAGCCACTCAGGGGTAGCACACAAGCTCAGTGGATGTGTGCCTTTAGTGCCAAAGCTCCCCAACTGCACGTCTGCTCTGCCGTGCTGCTCAGCAGAGCCCCAATCTTATAATAGTAAAATTGATACTATTTTCAGCTAAAAGTTTGACAAAGACATACACCAGCTATGGTGACGTAGAAAAGTGGGAGCTCACTGTGTGACTTTGTTCTGTGCTCTGTGACAACAGATTATTTTCCTATCCCTGTATGATCAGCAAGTTCTTTTGTTTTCATTTTAAACAGACGTGTACAGGTTGAGGCTCATAACCAACAAATGGTTATAATGCCATAGCTGAACACTGAGCTTTGCAATTAAATAAATAAATAAATAAATAAATAAGGAAAAAAAAAGAAAAAAGAGGTGAAATAAGAAAAAATAAACAAAAAGAATTAACACATTGAAGCATGCAATTAGACATTATGAATATGATAATCGTCAAAGAAATTAAGAACTAAAAGAGATTTTTTATTTATTATATCAATAAGATGTCAATACAAAGTAGAACTTGGTTTCTCTCACATTTTTGCTCTCTTAAAACTGTTGTGTGTTTTTTTTTTCTGTATGAATGTTAAATGTATGGCCATTAATGTACATGCAGCCTTTCTGATGTCCCAACTGGACAGTCAGCTCAATCAAGTAAATCTACAGGAAAGTGAAGTATGTGACAATGTGTACTAGGGTGTTTAACTGTTAGACATCTAACCACAGCGGCAGTACCTGTGTTGAAAAATAGCATTCCTGTAACCATCCAGTAACCAGTGAGTGTTCGATGCAGTCCAAGTTCAATTACTAGTAGATTATTTCTGGAAAGCGTAAGTAAAATTTGCTCAAGTTTGCATCCACAAACTTGAAAAACTGAATTACCCTACTTACAGGCTTTTGATGAACAGCATTTTCCCACCAACAAGCACTGAGTCAATGGTTTAAAACAAAGAGAACTGTACTGGGCAGAAGGAAGAAGCACAGAACAAAATTGGGAAAGCCAGCAATAGAAATGAATCTGCCATGCCTATTAAGTAGGATTTCTATCTCCCCAGGTTGTTTTGGCAATAGTGCTAACCTTAGTTGCCCTCTTGCAGCAGTAAGTGGCTAATGAGGCAGAGTAGTCTATCAATCACTGCCTCCATCAGAATGCTACTGCAGACTGTTGTCCAGATTTAGAGTAGATCCATCCCTCAGTCTAAAAGGGCACAATGCTCTGGGACTTTACCTGCCAGCATAGATGAGGCACACAGGAGGATGGTTTTCAGAATTCAGCCCCAGCATCTCAGTTGGCCTCAATCCAACTGAGAGCTCGGAAGATGCAGATGACTGAAGAATTTCTTTCAAAGATGTGCTGAACTTCCAGATGGAAATGGGTGATATTCATGACCCAGAGAGGGTCATACCATCATCTGGAGACTCCAGACTGCTTTGGTCATCTTGTATATGCAAGCAGAGGAAATACAGGTTGTAGATTTGATCAGAGGACCCTTTATGATGTTTATATAAATATCTTTACTCTCTACAACCTTGGACTGTATCATAGCTTTAGGTCAAGCTTCCTGTATGGTTTTAAAGACATGAGTACCTCAAAACAGGATGCTCAGCAGCCAGAACGTTGAGCAAGTAGTTGCCTAATCAGCAGGGTATGCTAAAATCAGGAGTGACTCATAAATAAAGCTCTTCTGAACCATCTCTACCACTTTCTTCCATGTGAGGTGTGTGTCCTGGCAAGCACCCAAAGAGCTTTTTTTTCAAAAAAAAGCTCTTCTTTTTTCTTCTTAAAGTAGTGCTTACCCTAATATTTTATAAAGTGCTTCAGTGTAGGTCTATAAATTGTGAAAATAATTTTAGATATTTATAAGGAAATATTTTAAAGAGATGGCTTTACAAAACACCATAGGGAATGCATAATTTTTAATCTTAAATTAGGATCTATTTTTTCTTTTCAGTAGAAAAATGTTACAAGTTAGGAATTAATTGTCTCATAATTGATTGATAATTTTCCCTCCTGCTGTGTGCAGAAAGCTATTGGATGACGGCATATCGTTCTCAACAGCAGGAAAAAATATCAGTCATTATGGGACAATTAGTTCCAATTTCCACTATTTCTCTTTCTATGTGCTGATAAGATTGCCTTCATATAGTAAGTACAGTAATTAACCATAAATATTTTATTTTATTTTATTTTATTTTATTTTATTTTATTTTATTTTATTTCATTTCATTTCATTTCATTTCAACTTTAAAAAAATCTGAATGCAGATGCTTCCTGCACCCCTGTACTCTTCTTTCCTGGATTGGTGATATTCTTGAAAAAGTGACTTCCACATAGCTGCAGTTAGCAGAACCTGTCACAGCCAGTCAGCTTACTTTCATAGTTTTGCCAGGTTGTTCCTCATTTCAGTGCTGCGGTCATGTGGCTGAAGAAATCTCTGAAAATCTTTTTGAAAAGTTTGTAAAAAGTATGTATTTCCCTACAAAGCTGCTATCTGTTTATAAAACTGCAAAACTGTTTATTATAAAATTCTTGGACTCAGACTCACATTGTTTGCTTTGCTGACAGTCAAGTCATAATACTTTCTTAGTCACCTCATAGCAAGCATTGTAGTATGTCATTTGTGCATACATGATAAGTATGTACCCATGATGTATATATACACACAGGTATATTTGTACAAGCACAAATACTTTGCATTACCTGGTTGATATACGTGTGGTGAACTATTGAGGTTTTTAATACTAGATTGCTTGTATCTGAAAAATCTGAATCCTTTGTCACACAGAATTTGCAAAATTTGATCTACATAATTCAGTCACATGTGAGCATTTTTCCCATTAGTACACTTAGGTGACACATCTTAGAGCTTTAATGCCAAATACCAACTGTTTACATTTTTCTAAATGCCAGCTATGTAATTTTATCATAAGATCTCAAAAACTAGCTGAGCTCTTCCCTTCTCCCACCTACCACCAGTAACACAACCCAAATTTTATGTGCTTGCCTACAAGTATGCCTTTGGGTATAACTGCTTAAGCTGCAGTAGGTTCTCAGAGATGTAATCAACTGATCTTTGAAATTTAGTTAATAATAGCATTCATGATGCACAGAAAGAATAAAATCTTGCTCATATTCTCTTAGCTTTTTATACTGGAGATATAACAAAAAAAAAAAAAAAAAAAAAAAAGAAAAAAAAAACAGTATTGAAGCTGAAACGTGATACTCATTAAATTCAGCATATATGACTGAATATACATAGGAAGCAGATCTTTTTTCAGAAGGAAGGTGCCATTTTTGTATAGTAACTTTTCAGAGTAGAATCACATTCAGAGTTGTCAATTATTTCACAGCCTAAGTCCAGGATTTAACTAATCTGTGAGGTAGCAGTGAATTGTACATCTCAGGTCCCCCCTGTATTTGCTTCTTTAGTGCATGTACCATCCTGCTTGTTCCTAATTAATTTCACTAATCCCACGGTTACTGACTGCAAAAATTGGGACATATAGGAAATCTCAACAGAAGAAAAATTCAAAGATACCAAAACAGGAATATTAATAGTGTTTTTCCCTGTATTATTTTACAATTTCTGTTGTTTTGTTCCTTATGACTTTTTGACATCATAGCTAGTCTCTGTGGCACTTTCCTAGTTTATAGGCTTTATTGGAGACATTGATTGGACAGTAGCCAAATATGTGAATATAAATTGATTTTATGCAATGTACATAACAAGGATTTTATTGATATAAAGAGCTTCATTATTTGTGAGATTACTCTAAAATGATTCTGGAACAGCAAGAATTCTCTGTGGACTGTATTAGAATTTCATGCTTAAATGCAGTTGAACACTAATTTTTATATGAATTCTTTTGTCTTACACTGCTGTATAAAGGAAGTCTGAAAGTAAATACCTGGGGAGTAGAAATGCAGATTACAGCTTCAGGAAACAAGATGCAAGTGTGAAAGATGACAGAATGATCATGTGGGAGGAAATTGCTGTAGTTTCTTTCCCTCATTCCTATTCATAACTCTAGCTAGTATCAAGGACCTCAGTCATTTTGGAACAGCATTGCAGCAATAGAGGAAGGCAAAGGGGTTAAATTAAACATATTCTGATGCTTTGACAGCTTTGGTAACCTCGCTGCTGCTGAAACATGACAACAATGTCAACATACAGAGAGACAGGCCTGTCTCCAGCCCCATTACCTCGAAAAATCAAAAGAAATGCTCCACTAAGAAATATTGTATACTTAGGGGAAAGTAATAGTTTCAGAACGCAGTCAGGGAAATACGCATTTATATAGTGAATCTGTGCACAGGGCTCGCTACTCTTGACTTGCCACATTACTCCTTCCTCTTGACTTTTATGTTTCTCTGTGAGCTATTCTGGCTCTTCTGGCTCTTGCACTGAGGAAAGTTTGAAGTGCAGTCAAAAAATTATGGCTTTTAGCTGGAAAAAAAAAAATAGTGTTAGCTTCACTGTTCTCACTTAAATTAACAGCAGGCTTATCAACTACTTAAGGGGTGTCTGAAAATATCATTTTGCATAGTTTGGTATGCAGATCACTGCATACAGAGACTAGCTGTTCATAGTTCATGTATCAGCAGACAGGTTCTTTCTGAAAAGAGAAGCCAAGGTTTCCCTTACAGAGACTCTGCAACATGAGATATTTCAGAGCCCTGTTTGTTGAATAGCTCCACCTTATTTGGTAAGGGTGATCAGGAAACTAAAAGAGAAACATACATATTTTACCATGTACTGAGGAATTTGTCTTACTCCAATTTTCACCAAAATAAATCAGATGGCTATAAAAAAAATCAGATGGCTTGCCGTACACTGGGCAGATCATTTTCAGTGACATTGGCTTTGAAACATGCTTAGAGGTGAAATCATACTTTCTTATCATTTCAATTAAATAAAATGTATTTATTTTATCATTACAGAAAACCGTGAACTATTCTGAGCTTATTCTACATATATTTTATGTTTATTAAACATAAAATTAATTTTAAAAGTTAAGCGGGTTAAGAAAAGTACACAGAGATATGGATATAACCCATACTTAGATAACAGGCTTTCAGTATCAATATGAGGTTGAAAATCTTACAAGATTTCATTTTCTCCTGACTTTTCAAATGCTTCACATGCATGCTTTGCCTCAATACTAGAGGAGGTCTAAGGATGACATTCATATCTAAATACACAAACTTTCCATACAGTTACACTGCCAGAAGCACCTCAAATAATAACTAAATAGATGTCTGAGAAGAGGAGCAAAACATGTTTGAGCCTACAAATAGAAAAGAAAAAAAATAAATAAAAAAGATGAGCTTGGAGTTAGCCATCGCATTACTTGCTTTCAGCTGTTTTTCTAAATTGTTTTTTCCTATTTTAAGCAAATTCTGGAGACTGATACTGAGCTCATGCCTAATAATGGGAAGATTTGTTGCCTGTTCTGGGACTGTGCTGTAGATAACTTAGTCTCCTAGTTGGTTCCCAGAACTAACAGTTTTGACTAGCTGTCAAAAATTATTTCTGCCAAGCTCTCCTACTGTCTGCTACCTCGGAGTTGCAACACTTTTGTCTGATTTGGTACATGACTCCTTTGCCACCCCCACACTTGCTTAAAACTTGGACAGAGGTCTCTCCCTTCCACATATGTGAGGTCTTCATCACATCTAACTAACCATTCCTATATCACAACATGATGTTCTGCCATCTACTGCAGAATCAGTGATGCTCCTTTGACAGGACACTACTGGCACAGACATTTCTAAAATGAAGCAATAAAGTAGCCATGGACTTCTAGGGACAGATTTAGGTGCCTTATCTTGATTGTTCACCTAAGCCAAAAAATGTGTTGATGCGTAGCTGTAAACACCGTTTTAAAGATCTAATGTAAAATCGGGGTCTAGAAAGTTTCAGCTGAATTGATGTTTTCCATATGACAGCAGGAGAAATATTTGTTCTCCACTAAAAGAGGTGCAGAAAAGTGAGTCTTTGAGGGTTTGCTGGGGCATTTATTGTGCATCTGTAGCAGCACAGATAGGACATCTGAATTCTCCCACCCAAATTCTTCATCAAACCTTTTCTTCCCATGAAATGTTGGCCCTTTGTGTATCTTCACTAAAGCAGTATTAAATATGGATTGCATTGTAAGCCTCTGTGGTAGTGGTGAAAAGGCTGTTTTGATATGACATCTTTACTGTGACCTTCCATTCTTCTGAAAATGTAGTTACAGACCCATCTTTACAAAAAGCCAAGAAAGTCTCTTTTTTGAGCTTGTCTTTTAAAATAAATGTCCATTACTGAAGCTAGAAAGATAGCATATTTCATTAATAGGAAGATGAATGAGTATAAAATGTATTATTAACATCCCAGAATACTTCAATCTAGGAAGAGATCGTTTATTGTAGATAGCTTTAGACATTCTGGTAATGTTCCCATCTTCTTAGTGATGAATTAATTTCATTAAAAACAGTCTAATGGAATAAGGTAAATTTTCAGTGTGGTGTCAAACCTCTCTCTGGTAACACTGACTGTACCCTGGACAAAGCAGCACTGAAAGCTGATAGTTTTTTCTCTCTCAGTGCATGGTAACTGTAAACAGAAATGCCAGAGAAACAGAAGTGATGTTTATGTGTGATTTTTTTCTTTCTTGGATAAGTGTTGTGATTACATCCCAAGCTGAATATAACTGCTGAGCTGAACATGTTTGGGATGCTGAAAAGATAAAGCTGTACAGGAAATACTATTTAGCAATCTAGATGCCAATTTACAACTTGGCATGTTTATTGGGGTTCAGTGACCAGCTCTGTCACAGTTACAGCAATAACCATTGAACAAATGGTGACAATTATTTCTGAAAACTTATAAAGTTCCTCAGAGTAACACTATATTTTTACATGTTCAATAACCGCATTTAAATATTTAGTATGGCAGAAAAATCTGAGAAGTAGCAATGTAAAATGACACTCTCCAACTAATCTCTAATTGTGGGAGAATGATTTGGTCAGCATGGCATGTCTGATCTGTTCACCATCTCACTCCACCCATTTTGTATTCAGCAGGTAAGGGAAGAAGTTAGCAAAATTGTATTGACTGAAATCCATGCAGAAGGAATACACCAATTTTCTGTGCTTGGGATTAAGTATTCACTAAATCCTTCAGCAGATGCTATGGTATACCTGCTGTAACTTAACCAAATAGAACCCATGCAAAATCTCTGTGACGTTATATGAGCTCCCTTCCTCCCTCCCTCCTTCCCTCCTTCCCTTCCTCCCTCCTTCCCTCCTTCCCTCCTTCCCTTCCTCCCTCCGTCCCTCCCTCCCTCCCTTCCTTCCTTCCTTCCTTCTTCCCTTCCCTTCCCTTCCCTTCCCTTCCCTTCCCTTCCCTTCCCTTCCCTTCCCTTCCCTTCCCTTCCCTTCCCTTCCCTTCCCTTCCCTTCCCTTCCCTTCCCTTCCCTTCCCTTCCCTTCCCTTCCCTTCCCTTCCCTTCCCTTCCCTTCCCTTCCTTTTTTCTTTCTTTCTGTTCTAGCATGAATCTCCCCATTGCCAGAACATGATACACTGATCTGAGTGCTGTCCTCATTCCAAATCCTGATGATCCTCTTTTCATAGGAATCACTGTGAACATTCCACATTTCTCTCACTAATGCTGTCACATTATTCAGTTTATTTTTCAAGAATAATTTAAAATAAGTTTAAATGTATTTAATGGGATTAGCCCACCTCTCACTCTAGATATGCTTGAATGTTTGCAAAGAGAGGCTGTTGCCCCTGGAACACATTTTTTCAGAGGCTACTCCATGCTCTATAATCAGCCATGTCTAAAGTCTGACTCCTCTTCTTTACTGCGCTCTCAGAGGTGTGTTCCAACAGGACTCTCACCACCAGTATCCATACACAAGCAGTCAGCCAATACTTTGTACCTCCGTGAGGAAATATATTCCTTCTTGTGAATCTCTGGGGTGCATTTGTATATTATTCAGATTCTTCCTTTTCAGAGGAAATTATGTAGAAATTTTGTAGATGTTTGAGCTGATACTTGTTTTTGTCAATTTTTTTCTTGCATAGGGAACAGTAAGGTTCTAAATCCCCACCATCCTCAAGGGTTCAAATCATCATCTCTGCATTTTCAGTCAACACTTCCTACTTCTGGATATAAACGACAAGCATTACTTCCAAGCATTCCATGTTGTTGTTTTTTCAGGGTTTTTGTTTGTTTGTTTATTTGTTTGTCTTACATCTGTTTAGTAAGGATTTTAGTCAGAATGGACAGTGTATGACAAAGAATAAGCATGCTCAAACAATATAGTCCTTATAGAAGCATGTAAATGAAATAACAATTTTATTTATGACTACAAATGTACTCCTAGTTATGACTGCATGTTGCACATGCAACATACAGCATTTCATGCCTAGCAGTATCACCATTGTAGTGAGCACTGCACTGGAAATCATAATTGAATTCTATGACATTTAATTTTTTAACCTATAAAAAATTTTTGCTTTCAACTGCCATTTCAAAAATGGCAGGTAATCTGCTAGTCTTTTGTAGATCTTTACCTTTAGCAATGCACTGCAGCATTAAAGTAACCCCTTTTTTTGTAAAAGGCCAATTTAAATCTAATTATCCAGTACTCTGCGGTCTCTAATAATATGGCAGTGTTTATACCATTATTGTGGGAAGCTGCTGCAGTGTTACAATAATAGAAGCCATCAGATGTTATCTCTTTAAGGGAGTGGGCATGTGCTCTTCAGAAAATTCTTTACTGCAGACAGCTTCTTCTGAGACAAGATGCTTTTTCAGCCCCTTCACACCTATTTAAAATATCAGGACAGTGTCATTGGCGTGTAAAGGTCGAAGGCTCTGTAGCAAGTCTCAAAGCATTTGTGCATGCCTCATTAGATGTAGTGACCTCTAACTGCACTAGGACTCTACTGAGGCTTGTTCCTGGAGATTAGAGAAATACTCTATTTTGTTATTTTTCCTTGTTTTGGATAAAGGAAAGTGTAACACTAAAAAAATTTTTTCTCCTAATATATTTTCAAAATATAGCTCCAAAACTGGAAGCAAATAAATTACATTTGCCTTAATTTTTAATTAGCTGAAAGTCATCACTGCAAATTGTGTCTTCCATTACAAAATAAAATAGTCAACTGCCAGGCCTGAAATAATTAAGCAATATATTATAATTAAGCAATTTAATTTTGATTTAATTATGATATATCATACAACTTTTCTTCTGATTTAACTGACATTCATTGACAAAATGCTATAATATAAAACAACATTGATGTTTACAGCTGATGGCTCTGCATGTTTTGCTTCATAGTATTTGGCATTCATCAGAGCATATGGAAAAAGTCTCCCAGTCTGAGAGAGCTGGCACATTATTCCATACTACACAAATTATGCACTACATGTTTTTCCCGATTGTTATTGTGGGAGGCAAGTGGGGAAATCTTTGCAGACATCAGACTTGAGCCAAAGTTCATGGCTATTAACTGGAATGTTTCCAACAGCTTTGGTCTGCTTTAGGTAGTGAAATGCTCCTGTGTTGTTACAGGCAAATAGATAAGACTGCTTGCATATGAAATATTTATGTAGCTACATTACACACATATTCTATGTCAACGTCAACACGATTTTATATTAGGCTAGAGACTGTGAGGGCAAAAGCAGGAGCAATGGGCGGGCAGGGAATACTGCTTCATTCAGTGCTGCGTCGATAAAATGGCTGCAAAATATCCATCACATTGCTTCTTCAGAATAAGGCCAATCCCCTATTTAGTTAAAATCTTTTTCATCAAATGACGGTATTAAAGGATGACTTCTGTTCCAGAATACACTTAAACACAAACCCCTGCTTAATGATGGGAATGGTCAGGGTGATTTCCAAAGGTTTGTTCTTCCTGCAGTGAGGCATGTGGTAGGAGATCTTCCTTACTGTGGGCTTACAAAAGAAAAGTTGAAGGACAAAAAGCCAATCCTCATTTGGATTTAGTGATTTGAGTACTTTTCAGCAACATCCATTGCTGCAGTCAGATTGCATGCAGTCAGATGCTCGTGCTCCTTTAATTTTGATGTGTTGCCTTTTTTCATCTGATGTTTAAAATTCTCAGCACAAGGTCAAAGGCCAAGTTTCTTTTGGGACTGAGAGCAATTGTATGCTCAGAGCAATAATGAATGTTTGTTATCTTTCAAGCCCTTTCTCCCTTTGGTTTTCTGAAGGAAAACAGAGTGTGATTATTCAGATTAGTGATATTTAGGATGCAGGAGAAAATCAGAACATTGTGTTCAGAATCAATGTAAACATTTCAGCCAACCTTCTGGTGATACTGAAATTGCATTGTACGTCTCATCTCACCTTCACCCCACGGGCCCCAAATTCTTCGCTTTGTACCATAAGCTCAAGCAGAGGTTTTACAGAATGCCCATTAAACATTAAATGAAAAATATGCCAATGTAGGATTATGTTTGTGACAGTCTTTCAGATTCTTCAATATGGCTGCTACAGATGTCGTGGCTTCATGAATACACCAATGAGACATGTGAATAATTTAACAGAATATTGTCAGTAGCAAATGTCACACAAAATAACTGGAAGGAAAATTGCCTTCAATAAATGAAGATAAAAATGGATGCAAATCAATTTCTTTTTAATATACAACTTGCTTAAGTATAAAACAATAGGTTATTACTTTGGCAAGAAAGCTTGAAGTGTTTTTATTATATTCTTATCACCTCATTTATTTTATGTAGAAACTTTGGCTATTATCTGCACTTCTGTAACTCTCCTGGATAAATAATTCTGTAAATACACTGTGAAATTTGCACATAGGGAGCACTTATTACCCCCTGTACTTATACTTTCAAAATTGAAGAGCAAAAGGTAAATCTGCATGAGAGTTTTACAGGAATTTTGAGGTTGCAATTTCAGCAGTTCAAGAATCAACATTATTGGAAAAGAACTCTAAGCACTAAAATGATTCTGTCTGAAATTAACCCTGCAAAAGATTTCTTTCTGGTCTAATAAATATTGTATGAAGAACATGAAGCAGTATGCTGATGCAGTCATACTTACCCAGTAAGCATGAGCACCAAGTGATATTCTGCCTATTTAGTCGTTTATTGACATGAGATCCACTTTCATGATGTAAATATTATTTTTCATTTTTTTTCCCAACAGCAGCTTCCACAGGGGTTAAAATGGTGAGTGAAAGTCATCATGAGGCCCTGGCAGCACCGCCAGCTACCACAGTAGCAGCAGCTCCACCAAGTAATGTCACTGAACCAGCCAGTCCCGGAGGAGGGGGAGGAAAAGAAGATGCATTTTCTAAATTAAAAGAGAAGTTCATGAATGAACTGAACAAAATTCCGTGTAAGTAAAACTTGATTGATTAAATGCTTTTGCTGGCAGATTAGATTTAACTTGAAATTTTCATCTTTGTCATCTATTTAGAGTGCAGACTAAATGTTTTCAAACTAGAAAAATCAGAAGATAAGCTCCTCAGAATTAATTGTAGTAGAAAAGATAAGAACAAACTCATATGTGATTTGAGCCTATTCTTGATATGTCATTGTAACTTTTCCAACAAATTATTGCTGAAACTTCAGAGATGGACTTCACAGTGGCCACGGGATTGAAGTATCTTCTAACAGTAATGCTTCTGGTTTTTCATGTGTATTATAAACAGTGTGGCCACAGTACCTTAAAGCAGAATTTGGCTTCAAACCATAAATATTGAGAAATAAAGTAACTGTGTATCTTTGGGGACTGGGAAATGTAGAAACAGAAGAATAATGACTTTTTAACGAGGAAATATCTCTAATACATCATTAATGTATGAAAGTAGGCATTCTTTTCCCTCTCAGTAATTTTGTTAGATCTGTCATCAAACTATGTTTGCATGAGTTCTTGGACCTATGCAGGATACTTTTAAAGTACCAGTGTATATTTCTGTTAGTAGCGTTATTTTGGCCTTTGTTAGAAAGTGTTGATTCAAAGTTGTGGCATCATTTTGTACACAAAGCTTTTTGCTGTCTGCTTGAACCTGTTTGGTATATTTTCATATGCATAGACTGGCATTAAACACTCAACTAATTCAGTATTTTCAGTGTCATTTTATATAAGAAAGAAAAAATCCTCTTTTTTGTTATTTTTTTTTGTTGTTGTTATTAAAAATTTAAAAAACACCTAAAGATACAAGCAGATAATTTTGGCATTTTGTAGAAATGAATGTGGACACCGTGTATTTCAATAGCAGGCACTATAGAGACATTCAATCTGTAATGATTTTACTTCAAAAGAATAACTAAATATAAAATATTTTCAAGAACCTATTTTAACATATATGATAGTTTTCATTTTAGAACATTATCATTTGTTAAAAGAAATCCTGTTTGACTGATAAAGACAGATAACAAATCAGAATATTAATTGATGTTTTTATCTCTGAAATGTATCTTGGCAATCTGGCAGATGCAGTTTTTGCAAAATTGATAGCAAACAGCTTTGCTCTGTCACTTGAAATTCTCACTTGCAAGAGTAGAGGTGTTACAGTGGTAAGAAGTCCGTCTGTCATTAGTTTGATAATCTGCACAGTCCAGTGGAGACCATACTGAAATGAAATTGCCTGCTGATATCATGGGAAAAACAAAACTGCCAGAAGTAAAAAAAAAAAAAAAAAAAAAAAAAAAAAAAAAAAAAAAAAAGAGGGAAAAATAAAAGACAAGATATTGAGGGAAAAATGGTGTACATTCAAAATATTTTCTCTTTTAATTTATAGCTCATCATGCTATATCAATGAAGTGGATGACTTTTTTTTTTTTTTTTTTTTTGTAGATATTACTTTATTTTTAAGCTTTTGGTTTCAGAATAGCAAAATTGTGGATTGTTTCCACTGTGTTAGCAACTACAGTTGATAAATCTAGGAAAATACATACATAGGAACTTTGAATGCACTGCTGCATACTTTTTTAAAACAACCCTAAGAACAATTGGAATCCAAATAAAACTACTTTCCAAATAAAACTACTCCTGTTTTCATAAAAAGAAAGAAAAAAGTACCTTTATATGATGAAATTGCTTGTAAGAGAAAATATACTAGGCCATAGGACAACTCTATTTATGATGAAATACATTTTAGTAATTATAAAACAAGATGTCTTATGCTGCGAGTAAGAACAGAACATCTTACAGATCCTTTTTCCTAACTTAGAGAAGTTCTTTGAATGTCACATTAAACAAAATAGGAATCTGCTTCTTTAGAGAATTGTGGAAAGTCTTGGTAATCCTGCCCTGGCTCAAAGAATTAATCTAAAACACTGCCTTTTTTGACTAGTTTGATTGTTGACCTGCTTGATCCATTTTCATCTTTATTATTTGTTTTAGCTTCTCCTTCTACCTGTAATAGTCTCCTTTTTGCTTGGCAGAATAGTCTCTTAAAGTTTCCATCAGATCCCTGTCTTGAAAGGCAAGAACAAAATCTTTAAAAATTAGGACTATCAGTGTGTCTTCTTATTACGTCTTGTGTTTTATGCCTCAATTTTTTCCATTCAGTAATAATAATGCATCTGCCGTTACCCAACAAACATTTATTTGCACTAATGTCTTTCCTTCCAGTTTTAAGATAAAAGCTACTTTTAATTCTTCAAAGACAAAAAAAAAAAAAATCTTGATATATTTTTTGTTTAGAACATGTAGCTACTTTATGGGAACAAATATGGTCAAGGCTGTCTGCGCTATGTTTTAAAACTTTTTTAAAAACTTACACTACCTTTACAAAGTTCATCTTAAATTATGACTGTATGAAGTGTATATTGTTGCCTTCATTTTAGACATCCCAGCCCTTATCTAAGATCATGCAGGAATTCTGTAGTAGAAAACTGAACCTGGGTGATCACAAATGCCATGCCAGTCCCATGTTTACCTTCTAGAGGTTGGAGATATGATTGGATCTTCTCAGCATCTCCATCAAATAAATGCTGGGACTTTTTAACATAACATCCTGCTTCTTTATACATATATATATATATTAATTTTGATGTTTCAAGAAGAAAGTTAAATGTACATTGTACTGCAAAGGGGCAAAGAGCTTGGGTGTGTTGTTTTTTTAATATTTAAATAAGAAATAGTGCTACCGAAATGTTGGCACATTTTGTATCCAAGTAACTTTTGCTTCTCCTTTGAGAACAACAAATCCTACATGAATGGACTTTAGTTGGCAGGTCTAAATGTGCTTCTTGCCAATAAACAGCTGTCCTTTATAAACTAACACAAATAGACCACAAAATAAGTTTAAGTAGACTGTCTCCAAAACATCATGAGGTAAGGCCAGGCCAGACCAGGCCACGCCGGCCTCATTTCCCTGTCAGAAGATGAAAGCAATTCCTTACTATTTGTTTGTTTTTTGTCAGTAAGCAGTTGTCAGTAAGGTGTTGTTAGCCCCTAACGAAGTTCAGGATTTCATTTTGGGAAGAAAAATTTACAAACCTTTACTAGTACAGCTGGTTACAATTTATTTATTTATGTATTTGTGAATCTCTCTTACAACATAGCAGAAAGTAAATTTGTTCCAACAAAATCATTTTGACAGGGTCTTTCTAGGAATTTCTTGTCATGTGAGAGAGAAAAAGAAAAAAAAAAAAGGAGAAAAATGGTGTAGAAGTCTCTTTGGGATAGCACAGATACTTGAGCCTAAAAACTGTTGTGGCATGTGGCCTGTGGACTAGTATGTTCTCTGGTAGATTCAGACTGGACAACCTGACCCTGAATCTTAGACATAGCAGAGAAATGACGTGGTCAACAAATTCTCAGATCTTTGCTGGCAGGAGACTAGCATGGACCAACATATTTTTTATCTCATGTATTTTCACATTAAAACTTCCAAAGGTCTCTTCATCCTGTCCAGGTTTCGGCTAGGACAGACATATCACCATGTGACAAGGAAGGCTTTGAAAGTTTGCTGGTTACTGGGAGAGTATTTTTCTTGCCAGTGCTTTATTGTCTGTGTACAAGAGAGAAATAATTAAATGTTTTAATTGCTTCTGCCTAAGAAGACTGCAAATGGAAAATAAGCCATCATGATTTAATGGAAGTATAATAAGAAATAATATTGCCATATTGTGAAAAAGCTCACCTGCAATCAACTTAAAGTGATAAAAAGCCCAGCCATAGTAGGGGCTAATTTATAAATATTCTCCTCTTTCTGTCTTTACATCAAAATTCTGTAACATCAAGTCATACCCCCCCCCCCCCCAAAAAAAAAAAAAAAAATCAAATAATGGTGATGACAAAGGTAAAGGTACAGCAAAGTATACCCAGCTGAATAAATAGTTGTTCCATTCATATGCCTTATATCAGAACAGACATATTTTAAAAATAGTATGTTTTGTAGAACACACAAAAGTCACAATTTAAATAGGCTAGATATACTTAACTAACTAAAAATATGAGGATCGCCAATAAGATTTCACTCCACAAAACTCCAGGATAGGGTCTGTGCAATTTAAATGACACAGATGTTTCCTCCTGTAATACGTTCACCAGAGAAGTCTTACATTTATCAAATGCAAATGCATTTAAAAAAAAAAAAAAAAGAGTAAATAAAAGTTCCAAGAAGAACAGAGGGACAATTTGTATTAGTATACATTTATTACAAAAGCAGTGATGCAACATGTAAACCCAGTTGAAATTTTGATTGATACAAGCTTTTTGTTGATTTGTATCTCTTTAAAGAACATACTCCACATTTTGTGGCAGGAGATTGTAGTCTTCCAAAAACACACAAATCATACAAAATGGTGATTTCCTACCATATATTTCACTCTGAATAATGCGAGTGAGCGAGTGGAATCATTTTATTACGATGAGTCATACAATGAAAGTGCAAGAATCCTGTAAGGTTACTGAGGCATAACTGTGAAGAATTTTGTTCTCCGTTATGTAAATCCTTGCATTTTGGTTGAGAGTGGCTGATTTGCATAATCACAGTACAGTTGTTTTTCAACTGCACTGTGTATAAAAGTCACTCTATCTTAATTGATTCTTATATTTTCTATCCTAGTTTATCTTTAATCAGCAGGATTTTTAAGCTGTTGACCAGAAGGAGAAAAAAAGGTACCATCTCAGCTCCTACAAAAAGGAGGTAAAACAAAGAGACAAAATGGTACTTTACACTTCTGAAAACAAAACTGCATTAAAAGTCTTTATAAGCTATATTGATCATTTCCTTCCTCTCCCTCTCTGCTTTTCCGTCTGGGCCGTTCTCTACCGGGTGGGAAAATACCTGCCATATACTTACAAAAAACAATTTCTAGGTTTTGCAAGACTAAATGAATGCAAGACAACAACAGCTTTTCAGTGGAGGCTTTAAATGTCAAGATACCAATAGTAACCATACAATGCTTATTAATGTTAAGTTTTATCTTTATTTTACTTAATGAGCATGTTTGTAAAATCAAAGTGAATTTAATGTGTTTCCTAAAAATACATTCTTTTATGAACAGAAGACCTTGTTCTGCTGGCAAGGTAAATAAAAGAGCAAAAACTCCACCAGTAAAATCCCACCACACATCTGACTGAATAAGTATACTCTGTCAATGCTTCTGGTATAATCCTGAATAGCGGCAATATCTGACTGCTTTCAATGCTGGATACTATCATTACCTCTTTAATAGGAAGTTACTAATGTTCGTTGCTGTCCTACATTGTAATTGAAAAAGTTACATTTCTATACCAACCTTATTCTAAAATATTTGGCTGGTTCACAGCTCCATTTGCCCTCAAAGCCCCTAAATTTGATTTATTGTGCACAAGTGACTGATAGTGTTCCAAACCAGGAGCTCAAAGCTATGTGATGATTCAGGCTAAAAAATGATGTCCTGTTCAGGCTTGTTTCACAATCTGTTTGCAGCTGTGCAGAGAAAGGTTTGTTTACCTCTCCCTAGCTTTCTGAATAGCTCTCAAAATGAAATGGGACTGGAGGCTAGAAAAAAAACTGTAATAAAAATATAGAAATAACTCTAAGACTCAGGTCTGGGTTAATTCTAAATAACAGCTTAAGAAGCTGACATACTGACTTGTAGATATATTTGGGTAAATCAGTAAATAAAATAATTCTTGATTTATAAGTTTAGCCATTTTAATTAAAGTTACAGCCTTCAGTAGTCATTCTAGACACACCTCTATTTTATTTCCTAGTAGTCTCTGCTTTTCTGCCTTTCTTGATTGACCATCTCTTTAAATGGCAATGAAGTTTATTTCTTAATATTTCATTATTATTTTTCATCAAGATTCAGGTTGGAGATATTGCTGACTTTTGTCTATAATTCATTAGAAAATTAAAAATTTTGTGCATGAAGTATTTCTGAATCTTAATTTTTATCAACCTCATGGTTTGGTCATTTGCAGAAAATAAATTCAGACTGTTCACTTCACAGCTTCTTCTACTGGTTTCTTGAGTATAGGTGACACTGACATGAGAAAGAGAGGGCAGGTGTTTTGTTGTGTTTTTTTTCAAAGTTCATAAAAAAGCAGTAAAATGCTGCTGATAGAATGCTTTCTGATTTTAAAAGTGGATTGATAAAGAGAGGCAAATACCAAAAATCTGCCTAAAGTCAGCCATAACTATTAATTATATTTCCATAGCAGAGTTATGCTATACATTCCAATGTCAGGCATGGCCTAAGATCTTCATAGCTTAGCCAGAATAAAATAAATATAACAACAATAATAATCATATAAAAATAATAAATTAATTATTTCCTGTCTGAGTGTATGGCAAGGGACAACTGCCTGTCTGCACCTAATGACAACTATATATATGTGTGTATATATATATGTGTGTGTGTATATATAAGGAGGTAGTTGAATCACGGGTTTTTTGAAGAACCGGAGGCATGGTTTAATGGTGGACTTGGCAGTGCTAGGTTAAAGATTGGACCAAGTGATCTTAGAGGTCTTTTCCCACCTAAATGATTCTATGATTCTATGCCTATACATACATGGATTAGTGTACACATCTATATATCACTACAATAAGCAGTGATCTCAGTTTAGGAGCAGTCTGACATTTGTGTCCTGGCAAAGAGGACTTGTCAGGAGAAATTTAGAGAAGAATAAAGAGAGAAGATTCTTGATGTTCCAGCAAGTCTGAAGAACAGTGCTGGAGAAAGCAGGAAGGCATAAATTTAAGTCTTCTCGTTTCTGTTCTGTCATCAAATCATTGTCAGTTGCTCATGATAGGGAAATACATGCAGCTTTACACTGGGGAAGAAACAAGGGAAATTAGAAATAAAGATTTATTTTAGAACATGGAACAGGTACAAGACAAAACTATTACAGTGCAACAGTAGAGGGGAAAAAAAAAAAAAAAAAGTATTTATAAATATAGTAATTTAAATGCAAATCTCAGATTACTTTGGTTTGTCCCTGAATCTCCCAGCCCCAGAGTTCAACGATTACATGACAACTTTGGCATTCTTCTTCTTTGAATAAAAGTTTCTAGACCACCTGCAGGTAGGGAGAAGCTTGAAAACACTGCTCACACACATTTAGAAGACACAACAAACATGAGACAAGGAAAAACAATTCCAAATTGTTATTTTATAAGTTCAGAGCATGACAATAACTTCATTAATCTTAGGGACCTAACATGTTTTGAATGCTTGAAATCAGGGGTCCTGGAAATACAGCTTTCAAATCTAAAGTATCTAAATAGTTGCTGACAGGCCAGAATAATGGAAGTAAAAATCTAATGAGTCAGAACATGGATGAAAAACTGTGTGTAGAAAGAGCGGGATCTCATAGTCTGAGATCCTGCTAAATTATACTCTGTTGGTATCATAATGATGAATTCTATCATAAGAAAAAAAAAAAACAGATTCCTAGAGCTTGACCTGGGGTACCAGATCCATCCCAATCCCGGGAGGACCCTAAATCCATGTGCATCTTGAGGATTTACCTGTGTGAAAGGAAACGTTGCCTGTTAAACAGAAGTACACTGGCAGTATAACCTCAGTGTCAAACAGAATTATATATTATTAATGACATGTCTAAAGCATCATTTTTAGAAATACTGGTTGGTTTTGAGTTGTGCAATCTGAAAAAAAGGGGAAGGAGAAGCAAATCCAGTAAAATACATTATGCTGAGAGCATTCACAAAATATAAGAAAACAACCCCCCTTTAACTTTTGCAGATAAGCTTTTGCATCCATGGGGTTGAAAATCATCTATAACAAAAACAGAGGTGAGCATCTTCCTTTGGTTTGGTTGCAGGGTTTAACAAATAGTGTTGGAGTACCCCCAATGGTCTCCTCTTGCCCATCACTTCTATCATTATTTTATATATTACAATGACTCTGGTAGGTATTTTATTGCACTATAGATATGTCAAGTTGTGCCAGTGCCTTATAAATTGAGTAGAGAATTCAATTTACAAGCAGAAAACAGAACATGGTTGCTGGCTTCCTTTCTGTACTGAGAACATATCTTAAAATTTCATTACTTTGTGTTATGGGAAGTGTGTACTAAAATTATGTTTACATACATAAACACAATATTTGCTAGTCTTGTTCTAACTTACCTACAGATGAAGTGTCTACAGAAATTACCCATTATCTGTTATAATTCGGTTTGTAATCTTGCTTTGAAAATGCTCTATAAAGAGAGTTCATGGAACAATTGTTCTCAACTTAAAATTGAGAATGCATTTAAAGATTGCTTCTCAGCAATGTACTTCATAAAAGGAAAAAAAGCACTTGAGACTATGTTTAATAGATTTGCTTTAAAAATACATGGTATAAATGGGCAATGAAAATACAGGAATTACTGGTAAGATTGATATCACATCCTTACCTCTGCTACTAGTGCCTCTGCCTAGTGCCTAGGCATTGTAGCAAGTTATAAGATATCCTCATGCATTTTTATAAAAACAAGAGCAGATAATGAAGCCTCTGTTATTTCGAGGCACTGTTGTAAATTGGCACAGATTTAGAATGTCATTCTTTCTTGTTATTGTTAATAATTCTACTTAGCACTGGGTGTTTGCTGCTGACAATTATCCAAACTAAAGTCTTCACTGAGGGATTATATATACATAACACCCCCGCTTATTTTGGCTGATATATGTTGTCTAAAGTATTTAAACTTTTTTAAAGAGACAAAAATCATTTTATTGTTAAATGAGGTATTTAAGTCTTCTGTTCATCAATCCCATATCGCCAAGGTGGGTAAAATATTAAGCCACTGAAACCAGGAGGAGCTTTCAGGAATGTTTTAGATCCATAGCATCATTTCCTGCATTCTTTTAATCTTTTTATGCTTGGCTTGTGTTTCAAGTGAGATCTTGAACTGATCTAGATGAGAAAATCTCCACCACTTCCAGAGCATGCAGCCAGTTTGCACGAGCTGTGGAGGTGGCCTCAAATCTTCAGACAGCTCTTGGTATGGGTAGATTTTGCTCTGACTACACAGAAAGAGCCTGTGCTGCTGAACTTGAATAAGTGCCTCAGGAAGGCTGAGTTCCAGCTGGCAGCTGAGCAAGCCATCTGCCTACTCCTGTGCAGGTTTCTGAATCTGCCTCTAATCTTAATTATCAACTTCAGCAAGAGCTCATAGGCCCTATATCATCTGGGGGCATGTTTCAGTACTGTAGCTGGCACTGTTTCCTTATTGCAGTGAAAGCCACCAAAATAAAAGATGGGATTTGTCCTTTTGGATGGGAAAGGCATTTCAGCCCACATCTCAACAGGAGCTCCAGAAATGTTCAGGGTTTCCACATTGAACTTTGAAGAGCCAGGCTCTGGGAATCATATTCACAGATCTGAGTTAAATTCTTTAGGTTCTCTTCAGAGCAAACAAGAAACAGAAGGTCCAGTTTACCCGGTATGAAAAACTGGAGGGAGATGTGCCTGAAATCATGCTGGTCTCACGGACTTCAATGTTTAGGGAGAGACCTAGGTTAGGCCTTTATAACAGGTGGATTCATAGGCTGTAAACTTACAGACCTGATTTATCTCACTTTGAGACCAATAGGTTCACTCTTTTCTGTCTGCATAATTTGATGAAGAGCAAGGAAACTCACTGGACCATAGACCTGGCTGAAGGACAGCATATGCATTTTGTTGTGAAATGTCAATGGACAAAATAAGCAAATGTCCTGAGTATTTAGGGCTCCATACTCTTGAACAAGTGTCCTACATTAAGCTACAGAACTTGACCCCATGAATCCTGTGTTTCTTTTCCACTGTTGCTGCAGGAAAGGCAGATCTAAGTGAGTTTTCCAAGTTGACCCCCTTTAGTCTCAGGAAGATCAGGAACTCAGGTGTTTTAGGCTGCAGCCCAAATGATATTTCCCAGCCTATGTGGGCAGTTCCCATATTGTCAGCTTGTAGCATCCACACAAAACATTTGTTTGACATCATAGAGAAGGGGTGGCACTTCTTGACAAGGAATAGAGAAGAAATATCCTAAAGCTAGTGAACTGCCAGTAGTATTGAAAGTCATTTCCACAGAAGAAAACTTCTGTCCCGTGAGCTGTGCCAGGTCCATCCCTCATATGGCAATACTCCAGAAGGGAGGAAACCGACAGAACTAGGACAGGTATTAGATGATTTTTTTTACTGAAAACAGTTTATACAGAGGCAATATATTCTTCTCCTAGACAACAAAATGCTAAAAAGCCTTATTCCTTTCTTGAAAACATTTTATCGTTCCTCCTCACCAGAATTCATTGAATTTTCTGTTTTCTTTCTGTGTTATTTCATTTATAATTTTATTAACATTTTTTCCTATCCAGAACTCACATGAAAAAATTGGCACAAGCAACATGCTTGCTAACCCAACATTCAAACTTGTTTCTTTAGGTTTTGAACCTTGCTTCCCCTCCAAGAACAGCTATTTTATCATGGTTTCTAAGACGTCAGTACCCAATTTTCAGTAAACACATGCTCTGAGCTGGATTGTAGCATTTCAGGTCTCAGTCCAGGAGTTAGCTGTTTGTTTGTAATACACCATGGGTGCAGATTTACTCGCAGCATGAGCAAGGCAAGGAGGACAGAGGAAGATAAGGCAAGCTTACTATTCATAAATTTCAGTCTAGCGTGGCATTTTAGATTACAACTCTGTGATGGTAATCGCTTCTATGAAACTCTTCCAGAATACCAATTTCCAAACTCTCTTGCCTCATGAAATATTTATTGGTGGGTTTTAAGTTGTAGGACAGTGAGGTGCCCAAGCTGACAGAAAAGTGTCAGAAAGGAAGGTGAGGGCAAGAACAGTAGGCAGAAAAAAAGCTTATTGTTATCTGAACTCAGGGCGTACCATTAATGATAAAATAGCACCAAAAAAAATGTCAGAATTGACTTTACTGACTCCTATTCTACAACAACCTTGTGTTTATTTACCAGTTGTTGTGTGATACAAAAATTCACTGCTTTTTTGATGTAAATGTAGACATGCAGAAAGAGGCAGAATGGAAGAGGGAAACTTTACAAAAATCTTTCTTCTATTCAGTTAGTGCATTAACTGAAGTGTTTAAACTGTGCAACATCCTTATTTGCAACAGCTTATTTTTGTTAGGCAACTATTGACAGTTGTTTTTTCATTCTGCAAAGTACATGGGCCTGTCCAACATTGCTAGTGCTTCTCACCGTCACTCGGAATAAGGAGACTAGGTATAATTTTATAGTGATACTGACAAGAAGCACTTTCATTCTAATGAACTGAATATTTATCCCAGTATTTCCTGGGAAAAGAAGGAAAAAAAATATATCCTCTTTAAAAAACAGAAAACCCCTAAATTGTGTCAATGTTAAGTAAAATTAGTTGTGATACCAAATCCCTGATGACGTAGCAGCACTAGCTGAAGCCTGCAGTGCAGGCAGAGTGCAAACTGATGAACAATTTTTTTCTCATTTTCAAGTCATTTTCTTGACTAACATACTCCACTCCATTAAATAACATAAAAAAACAACAGAAGTACATTCTTACTTGATATAGCCAAGCAAGTATAAGCTGAATATGTAGTCTGAGTTCAGGTAATGGAATGATACACAGCAGATTGTAGAATTTCAAAGCATTTAATCCAGGGAAGTATTTAAATGTGTACTAACCATTAAGCTCCAGAATAGTCCATTTAATTAAATTTGTTGAATGCAAATGAATGGTGGTTTGAAGGATCAAGACTATAAGTAAATTTCTCATACATGCTGCAATTTATATGTTGAACTGCTACATGAATCCATAATTTAATATAAATTAATTTTACTTTAGGTGTGTTTATTTTAAAAGTGTATAACTCTACAAATGATGTAATTTTGGAGATGTGTACTACACATGTATAGTGGTAGCAGCAAATTTATTTTCATATCTTCATAAATATCAGTGTCGTTTGTTTTTCTCCCATTTCAGTAAGCTGCTTGCTGAGATTTGTACTCTCTTTTGTTACATGGTTTATTATCACTACACACATTCTCATGATTGTTGTCAAAAAAAAAAGACAGCATTTAGGAAAAGTCGTTTTGTTTAAATGATCAGTAGAGTGTTACTTTGAGATCACTGGTGGGAGGGACACTGAAATTTTGCAATGGAAGCCATTGGAGGAATGTAATTGCCTCACTTGGGATTTGGGCCAACCCTGCAAACATCCAATTTCCACAGAAGTGATTGAGGTTCTTTCCATTTATTTTAATGAGAGTTGGATGGGGCCATAAGGCATTACAATCCTTTTGGGAAAATCCCAGGGGATCTTTCATCTCCACAAAAGCTCAGGACATTGGTTTTATGCTTCCTCCAAAGCACAGCAGCTTTTGCATCAATGTGTCTCCACTGCTGTTCTTCAACATTACTGACTCATGGGGAAGCAGGCCACCATGGTGCTGCTTTCTGTGCCTGAGAGGGATCCAGGATGCTTGCAAATGATGTTGTTTAGCGTTCTTCTGGGTTTAGGTCATCCATGTACTTCAGTGAGTTGCTCAGCTGTTTGGTGGGCGTATGGGAGTGTCTGTGGCAATAAGCAGGCAGCAGATGCAATGCTTCACTGATTCTTCCCTCCTCTCAGCAATGGTGCTAAGAAACATCTGAAAGTCAGCATCAGATTACCACAATATTCAATACTCCTTGAAGTGGTTGAACCCCAGCAGCTGATTCCTTGAAGACCAAAGTATAAGACTGCCATCAATGCTATGGATAGCTCTGTGTTTGGGCAGGCTGCTTTAATCTTTTCCTCTTGTATCAGGGGTGACTGTAAATTAAAAAAAAAAAAAAAAAAAAAAAAAGTTCTGGGAGCATTTAGCAAGTGTTACAGTGCCACTGTTTCAAAGCTGGTTTTTGTTGTTGTTGTTTTGTTTTGTTTGTTTATTTTAAGTAAAGGCAAGCTATAATATACTTACCTCAACATAGGACTGAAATAAAAGAAGTCTGTATTTACAGTTATTGGGGAGTGTACTTACCATTCAGTTCCCAAACCTAATATGCCCATCACTCAAACTGTGAGAGTGTTGAATTACAGCAGTCTGTTACTCACTCAGCATCAATGGTTGGGAATCATTAGGAGACTGAAGCGTCAGTGAGGATGCTTGATGTAATAAAACAATGCTGATATTGTCTGCTTTCCCACAATATTTTATGGGATAAGGAAATAAAGGGGTTTTACACCAGTTTTTGGCTTTGAGCTTTTGTTTTTTTGTTTGTTGTTTTTTTTTTCCACTGACAATTGGGGAGTGGAGAATGAAGAGCTGGAAAATATCTATATTCCTGTCTTGATGCTAGGTGAACTTAAAATTGCCTTTACTAATTCAAAAGAAGAAGAAGAAAAAAATAGTGATTTCTTCTCAAAAATGCAACATTTGCCTCTACAAGACATATGACCATTAGTGACAGTATATGTCTTCATAATCCCCATATCAATAGGTCTAATGTTATGAGAATTTCTATTACAGAGTATGTTGATAAGATGTATGACTTGCAAGCATTCGAGGTCACACCTGTGATCTGAGAGTAAATAACAACGAATTTGTGATGTAACAGCTCCAGTTCTTCCCACAGGCTTTCATCTTCCGACTCTTTTCCTTCCTTTTTCCTGGTTCCCTCATCACACAACATCTTCACCTCTCATTTACGCTTTCTACCTCTCCAGGAAAAAAAAAAAAAAAAAAAGTTTTGCGGTGCTATGGCTCACAGAGAATATAGCTGCATCTGTGTCTATTGGAGGAAGAAGAGTAGAAGAGTTAGGTCTGTGAAACTTTTTTGACATATGGCTGAGAGATACATAAGGCTCTCTGCCAGTGCAAGTCTCTGCTCCATTCTTCAGGCTGTCTGTCTGCCATAGAATGCTTCTGATGAAAAAGAATAAATATAAACCAATCTCTCTACTTTTCCCTCTACTTCATAAAAATCATGTTAAGAAAGTGAAAATCATTCAGCTAACTTTCTGTTGAAGCAGATGACTGAATACTGGTGTTTATTGTTCAGTAACTTTGGGCTTAGTGTACTGTAAAATATACAGCTTTTTCCTGTCACAATGGCAGAAGTAATGAGGGTAGGACTAGCTGATTTTTAGCTCAAGATTAACAGGGCTCCTGACAGTGGTTGTTCTTTACCCTGTGAATATGTTGGACATATTCCTCCACTGACCCATGAACTGGAAAGCTCATATCCCTGCTCAAGTGTTTTCTAACTACTCCTAACTAAGCTACTAGTTGGACAAGAAACATTTTTGGAAGGAGTGTCAGAAAAGTGCATACAGCCCTGCAATGTCATTGGCAGTTAGCAAAGTTGTGTGTGACCTCAAAGGCCAAGAATAGAGACAAGCCAGGATAAACTTCAGTATTGCCAAGTTGAGAGAGAAGCCAAAGGAAAACTGGTTCCCGTGCTGACTTCCAGAAATTTTTTTGCTGGCATGAGCTGACCTAACTTGAAGGCATGGGAGGCCAATTAAATCACTACTAGCCACTTGCAAAAGATATGCCTGTCAGAAACTGATTTCATAAAGGGATAAAAGGGCTATCAGTCAAAACATAGTCAACAAGTTGGCCATACTTAAATACTTTGACTGACAAAGTAGAGAGATATCAAATAGGGTTTAGTCTGAGGTGGTATTTTTAACTCTTCAGTGATTGGATCTGGGGAAGCCACTGCATAGACACTGGATCTCTAAGCTATCAGCAGTGAAATAAATGGCATTTAGCTCTGCTCCAGGGAAGGACTTACTCTTTCATCAAGTGTCATGATGTGCCTGAATAAATATGAGTATCCTCTTTTTCTTTAGTGGAGTCCGCTGCGACAGCACTGCCAATGTAGGTTATTTATGGGATGAGTTGAATGCTAGTCATAGCACAAAAAGATTACGTTATAAGCTCACTGCATATTGCAGGTGATGGAAACTAAAACTTTACCCTTATTAAAGGACTATTTTGCCATAACAATATCATTTGAAGGCCTACTTTTGCCCCTACTATCTGTGCTTCTAGTACATTACATTGTCCCTGCATGTATCCATGATTCAGTTCTTCAGCTCCTCAGCTAAAGGACAGACTTCTCATCACTTAGCAGATCCAGGAGTTTGTAACAAGTCTGATTAGAAACACTCAAACTGACATTCAAAATGAGCTGGAGCAACCTACTAGTTGCTGGAAACCTCGTTTGAGATTTTTACCATATCAGTCCTAATTTTGTTAGGAGTGATGTGCTAGCATCAGTGATCAGAAAGTGAGGCAAATATTTGCAGATTTGATTCTGAGAGAGTTTGAGTAAATTAATACTGATTTTGCTGCTTTCCTTTGTCCTTGGAAATACAGCAAAGGCCACATGGTTTTAAGAGTCATAATTTATTAAGTACTTTGCAACTTTTAAGTCTGGAAGAAGAAACTGTGCACCAGTTTTACTATGTTGTTGTTAAAACTAGTTAGTATCTTACTCTATCTTGTATCTTATCTGTTTTTTACAATATATAAATTACCATCTTATTTTTATGGAAGTCTGTGCTGATTTAAAGATAATTCACAGGTGGCTGAGCCATAATAAGGTCTACATACATTATAAAAGTAATTTGTCTTATGGGTATTATATATTGAGGTAATGCAGGAGAAAAGTACTACAAAATAATACAAGAGTAATAATAAAGATAATAAATAAATTAAAATACACAAACAATAAATAATGACTAGTAAAAAAAAATATTGAAGAGTAAAACAGGATCTGGTGCTTAGGATCATGGTTTAGTGGATGACTTTGCTAGTTGGGTGATAGTTGGACCAGATGATCTTGAAGAATTAATTCACTGGAGTGAATGAATTTCCAACCTTAATCATTCTATGATTCTGAGTAAATGCAATGTCCTTAATGCAGTGCATATACAGCAACATGTTTGTACCACACTCTAAAAGCTGATAATTGCACTGAAATCAAAATGTGATGTAAAAATAACAACGTATTTTACAGTCTCCTTGTCATTCCTTAAGTAAATGTATGTTACATAGATAGAATATAACATTAAAAAAATCTAGATCTGAATAAAATTTTCCTTGTGTAAAGTTAAGTGCTTTTCCTTTCAAACTTTTCTTCATGTTGCATATTCAGGAGAAAGAAAACACAAATTCTTTGAAGTCCTTCTTACCTCAAGGCTTTTTACTGTAATGCACAGTTCTGTTAACTATCAGTGCACTTATTCACAGAGGTGTATATTAATTCTTGTGCACGGGCCTCTGTGATAGCCCATGCAGCACATAAACCTCACATTAATGTAGGTTTTGAATTATTAAAGATGCCTTTTGCGTGCTTCTACAATGGAATAAATTTTACACCATCATATAGAAAAATACCATGAAAATGACTGTTTGATTAGCAATCTCAGGCTGACATTTCATTTGATAATTAGTTATGACTTATCAAAATATCCCTTTTCTGTGAGTAGCTACACTTATAGCTACACTTCCTAGGTTTATGGAATGCTGTCAAAAATATCCAGTGCTTTTTCCCTGTTTATTAGTAAGTTCATCTCCAAACCTAATCCTACAAACATTGTTCAGTATAGTTTTGCTGAAATTAATGGAACTATTTACAATGGAAAGGACTCAAACCAGTGCTCTGCTTCTCCAGAAATATCAGATGGCAAAGAAAATTACTTTAATGGGACAATTTTCAGAATTTTCATCATTTAGATTTCTTTTTTGATAATACAACTCTCTATGTACATTTTTCAAATAACAGACCCAATTTTCAGTGTGTGATTCATCTGTCTTCTCTATTGCTCTTTTACTTGGAGGTTGTATTTTCATTCTTGGAACTAGTGGGACTGGCTAAAGAAATGCTGATAGTGTTGTCGCCCATTTTATTATGCAATAAGGACAGTTGCTGAGGCACTATCACAAGAGGAGGAAGCACATGGCTTGCATCTTGCTCAGCCTAAGCAAGTTGTAACCCCTTGTATCTCACTCAGAGAAAAAAAAGCTAGGGGTTAGACTGTCTGGAGGCATTACTCATGCTTCTCACCGAGGCTGAGGCTGAAGTCCTCCATGGGAGACCCAGGGAATCTAGAAGATTGTTCTGTGGGAAATCTGACATAGATTCTGGCCTAAATGGGATAAAAAGCTCACTGCGTAGGGTACCAGACAAGAAAAGAGATATCCAGAACTCTACTCTCAAGCCTATTTCCTTTTTTTTTTTTTTTTTTTTAAGTGAATATTACATTGAAAACAGTACAAAGAGTCACTTTGCTGGCATTTTAGGAGAGTGTCCTATCTACAGTATAATTACTGCATGCTCTCATTCCATGAACCTTGCTCTAACACTAAGTGTTTCCTGAGTTTCCCAGAAACATAGGGCCCTCCCTATCACACATACCGGAATTCACCATTTTAGCAGTCTGGTGAGGCTTGAGAAAGAGAAAAAGAAGAAAAACAATGAGATCTAGAAAGCCCCTATATCTGAGTGGATTCAGACTTGTGCACATCCATTTTTACACTCAATGCCTTCATACCTGTAGCTATCTACAAACACAGCTATTCAAAGGTACAATAAGATCAAGACAGTCTGGGCTATTTCTCTAAGGGGGAAACATGCAAAGTGTCTTTGTCTACTATAATACCTTATGGAAATATTTTGTGACTAACTTTTTGTAAAGATTTGCCCTCCTGACCTTCTTTTCATTCTTGACATCTGGTTTGAGCATTTTTAAGACAGTTTTTTAACCTTAAATGTCTTGCCTAAAATTTTGTGGGGGGAAAGAAGAAAGGTGAACTATTCATTCTTGTACATTGCTCTCAGAGCTTGTAGAGTGTGTGTTGGGTGGAGGGTCATATACATTATTTTATTTCCTCATGGCCATTTTAATTCTTAATGCTAAAGTTGCTTATGGCAGAATTTCAGTTGTGGGCTTTAATTTTTCATACTGAACGCAGAGCCTGTGGAATGTTTATTTGCCAGGAAAAAAGAAGGGGAAAAAAAAGTGATTCTGTTGTAAGAATGTTTTGAAAGAAATCTCCTGACAAGACAAGGTTTTGATCATGCCTGATTTTGCTGTGGACAGCTCATGTCAGTAACATAACACATCTGCAAAAGTGTTTTTTTGTAGTTGAGTTCTGCCTTAATAAGTAAGGCTGAAGGATGACTTATGGCTTGAAGCTTTTTTCTGTTTTCAAGCTGTATCATTTTGTCTAATGAAAGGCCATTACCTCCCCCTGTCAGTGTGGCCTCCATTGCTGTAGTAATGTATCTGTGGATACATTATCACTGCTTCTGCTTCTGTGAATGAACAATTCCAAAGCAGCTACATAGAATTTATTTGCTGATTACTCACCTGCTATTAAAGTAGTTCCAAATAAAGTAAAATGGCAGACACTGCCTCTTGGTAGCTTTTTCCAACTATAAAAGGAATTCTGTGTGTTATCTGCAGTGCTCAAGCTGCTTTACAGATGCACCATATTTAATTAGATTAGTTTTAATTAGACTACAGATGCAAAGTTGCATCTATGTATCACTATTAGTCTGTTTTGAGGCACTTTCAGCCAATAACAAACCACCATCTCATTTGCATTTATTTTAGTGTGTTAACCATTTGCCTGCTGGAATAATCACTGTGGAAGAACTTATATAATTTGTGTTGTTATTGCTGTGTGGCACCATACACAGAAAGTGAAGTAGCTTAAAAGAAAATCATGCAGGGGAAGAAAAAAGGGTATTGCACTGAAGAATTAATTCACTCTTAAATAAATCTTTCTGTGAATTCCATTTGTACTCATTTAAATTCCTTTAGAGTGCTTATTTTCCAAGACAATCTTGCGAGCTTTGGACTTTATTGATTGCTCTTCTACCCTTAATGTTTGTTTTCTTTATGATCTTTTCATTTTTATTTCTTCATGCTTCGCAGAGCCCATTTTCTTTTGCTGCCTTTCCCTTTCTATTCTGAGCTTAACTCAGTTCTGAGGAGACAGAGGATTAATTGTTCATTACTCGTGATGCTACAGGTTTGAAACAATTGTCGATTAGCTATTGCAAAATTTTATTATCAGGAGAAAGCACAGATGCTTCTTTAGTTAATGACAGAATACTTGCGAGAGAAACTGGAAACTTGGGGCAAAAGCCTCACTGGGGAAAAGTCACCAAGACCACGGGCATTGGCTTCAAGAATGATTCTTTTACCCTTATTTCTAATTCCAGCAGAGATTATTTTCCTATGTTTAGATATATCATTCCCTTTTCATTTTTGTTTCTCCATTTTGGCCAAGCTTCAGATTAATCACTGCATGCTCTATTCTGTTTAAACAGGGACGGAAGTAAGAACTCTGGTATGTACTTTTAATTTTAAGAGTTGATAATTTTTCAGCCTTTTTGATCAGTAGCAATGAAATGATTCCAATGAGAATAATGTAATTTAATTAAATGTTTTTAATAAACGGGATGCACTTTGAGCAAGGAGGGGATGCAGGAATTGTTAAATAGCAATAAGAAAATGTGCCATCTAGAGCAGCTACTAAGGCTGACTATAAATACGAGGAACAAAATATTACTAGACTGAAAATATTCCAGTCTCAGAAGAGAAATGTACTCTAGGCATGGGGTTAGGTTGACTATGCTCAGATATTAGTGACATTCTTTGAAATCCCTAAAGCAAGTCACAGGTCATTTTCTCCTGGCTTTCCTTCTTTAAAAGGAAAATAATACTTATCTCCCTTTATGCCAATTAGCAACTTGTCATTCAGAAGGCACTTCAAAGATAAAAACACAATGAACTTGGAGTTCTGTCATCCAGAGGACAGGACTATAGATCCAAGTTTCCTATAGAACTTTTGCGTCAGTGATGATCATTTACTGAAGCAAAAGTCAGACAAGAATGTTGAATAATTGATTTTCAGAGCTGGTGTAAGGCTCTGATTCCTGTTTTCTTCCCAATGAATAGAAGAAGGTGGTAACATTTCAGCAGTGAGTTTTCAACATGCCCTTACAGGGATGCTTCACCTAGTGGAGAAAGTCTGGCTTGGATGTACCTGCAGGATCAATCTGTGCTGAGCACACTCAGTGTCAATAGGACACTACGTCAGGAGACAGAGGAAGAGGATGCTCATTCTGTCAGTGGAGCTTGTTCAATTAGATCCCATAAGGGATGTAAGTGCCTAGAATATGTCTGGTTTTCATTTGAGCAGTGTAAGGCAAAACTGACACCTAGTGCAGTTAATCAAAGGTGGACTCTGATACTGAAAGAGGGGATTTATTTCTTTCTGTCATATCCAGGGGGAAAAAAAAAAAAAAAAAAAAAAAAAAAAAAAAAAAGGAGAGACTGACATAATTTAAGAACAGCTTGAAGCCTGACTTCAGTGTTACATGGCTGGACTTCAAACTCAGCACAGGTGGGAGTCATGGGGTCTCAGAACAATGAAAAGCCTGTCCAGCAGCAAGCCAGATGCAGGGGTTAAGATGGAGGGTTTCTCAGAGCAGCAACTGGTTCATTTGTCCACTTAACACAGGGAAATGAAAATTCCCCTCTGAAAGACAGATGCCAGCAGCCCTTTTAGGGGGATAGGAATGGAAAAAGGCCGAGTCTTCTGATACACCGGTAGCACAGCTCTCTACTTCTTATATATTGATCTGAAAGTCGGAGTGCTCCTCCAGGAACTGGAGAGACTTAGACTAAATTTCTTCATCAAGCTGGAAGCTATAATGGTTGATAGTACTTTTAACTTATGTTGAAATCACGACGATGTGTACAAAATAATTCAAAATATAGGCCACACTGAGAGGGGAGAAAGTTTTCCTGTTCCTGTTCTCCACATTGCTAAATTTTAGAAGAAGCAATCACCAAACAGAACACAGGCATTGAGGAAAAGGGTCTTTTTAATGGTTCCTGCTCACCAAAGCTTGCACTGTCATATTTCACCTCTACTTTTGTCCAGTTAAAATAAATAAATAAATAAATAAATAAATCAGATAAAAGTACTTGGATCAGATTTTTAGGGAGAGTCGCTATCTTATGAGACAAACTGATAGTAGTTGTTGTTAATATCCAGTGATATTAACAGGACAAAGTAAGCATTGGGCAAAATGCCTGCTTTAATCCACACTAGATGCACATGTTTTATGCTGTCCTGCAGGATGGTATGTGTGTGTGCTTAAAAAACAATCCTTTCTAGGCTCTTTTCAGATCCACATCATCCCCCTAAACTAATATTGTCAATTTAGGGTTGCAGCTGTAACGTATATTCGTAGCCTAGCTGGATATAGGAGCTGATTGAAGCTTGTGTGAATTTATTATTCAGGCTAATTAGCAGAAGACTGAAGCACAACATGAGAGAAAACATATTCCAGGCTTGCTAAATTAATAACTTATAACATTGCTAGATTGCAAAGTCAGAAGCACAGCATCAGTGATGGGTATGTTGTACTTGTGCTTTACGGAAGATATAGTATACAAGAAACAATTTGCAGATAGTATGAAGGAAATCTGGATTAAGAGATCAAAATGCAGTTTCCAACTCTTTCCTCCCACAGACCTGAAAAACTATATCCATACGTTAGTCATGTGGGTTTGCTGCAGATTTCAAGACAGTAACATGAAATTCCAAACGTACAAACAAAAGTTGTGTTCTAGTTTCCTCCAGCAAACTGACCACTTTTCTAAGAAAAGCACCTTTCCTGAGCCTGGCAAAAATAACAGCTGTAGGTAACTTTCAATTCCTGCTAAGAACAACTTTAACTTGTCTCAGACCGAACAAAAAGTAAGGGCAAAATGACAGTATAGCATTTAAACAATGCGTTTTGGAGAGGATTGTGACCTTACCTCAGTGGAACGAAATTTCAACTTTTGTATTTATGGAGACCAGAATAAAAAGACTCTGAGTTGACATCCTAAAAAAGATAGCCTTCCTTCTTAGGGAGCATAACTCCAGATTTGATTAGAGCTATTAATGAGGTCAAACGATGCTTTTAGGCTGGTAGCTAATGTAAACCAAATCTATTTATCACTTTGGCAGTGGTTCCTGCAACAAAGTTAATGACCATTACCACATTGCTAGTTAGCCAATCAGGAATGGTGCTTTTTGTGCAAAAAGGCAGAAGCTAGTAATCAATCATCATCATCCTCATCATAATAGTGCTGCTAAATGAGCTTCTGAAAAAGAAGAGCAACATGGCTATTAACCTTAACTGTATCTCGAAAATAGATTTCTTCCTACGAAGGCTACTCCTGATATGTGGGTTGCAGCCTGGATAGCTTCTTGCAAAATAAAGGAGGTCGAAATACCAGTCAAGTGCTCAACCCATATTTAGATTCTCTGATCAGTCTTTTAAAATAAAACTGAACATTTCAAGAGAAAGATCAAAGTCTATATTTTTTTAAATAGCAGGTGAAACCATTTTGCCTAATAGACTTGAGTTATATACTGTCAGTGAATAATGAAATTAAACAATCTTTTTTATTATTATTATTTATTTATTTATTTATAAGTGTCTAATAACCTACAGGTTCCACCAAACTGTATCTTAATAATACTTTCTGATACACATCTTCATATGGATAGCCATGTGCTGGTAGAACAGACTTCTGCAAAAGCTGTTGTGCATATTCATGTCAGCAGTGTTTTCCTGGGAGGTTGGCTCAGCCAGGAAGGACTGAAGGGAGTTATCTTACATGGTGCTTGTTGAGGCACAGGTGAGGAGTGCAGTGGCAATGGCTCTCTGTTGTCATCCCAAGGCTTGGGTTGGCTGGGCTGTTGGTACCAGCTCCCTCCAGATTTGCAAAGCTGATACAAATATCCTGACCAGCAACACTGCCTAATAGGTAGAGATTGTGAAAATTTTCTAGCAAGAATGGATGGGGAAAGTTTGGGACCAACATTCCCAAGAAATCTACAGAATGGCTGGTTTGTTCTCTGCCCTTTGCAGAGCTGCATGGGAGTGCCTTGCCAATGACAGAGGTGCCTGCCAGGAATGCTTTCCCACATATCCAGCACAACCTTGTCCCATGGAAAAATCAAACACAGCCACAGCCAGCCTCACTTAGTCCCACCAGGATGAGCAGGGCCAGACAGGGTGTGGAATTGCACCCGTCCTGGATGATCTCCAAAATCAGTTCTAATGTGAGCCTATGCCTGAGGTGCGTCAGGGTCTCAAGCACTGGAAACACCTTCTGGAAAAGAGTGGAGACACAGACTAGACTGTGTTGAAATGCTATTAAATATACCATATTTTTATTTGGGGCATTCGTATTACAAGCTGCCCTCTGCCAACTGTTTTCATAGATGCCTTAGTGTCTGGAGAACAATTTCTGTCTTGATTTGCAACTTTATCTGGAAGACCAGAAAGGGCCACAGTTGAAACCTGGTCCTTAACAGTATGAATGTGCAACAGGGATGGTTCAGGCTGGGTGTTAGGAAAAGGTTCTTCACCGAGAGTGTGGTCGGGCACTGGGACAGGTTCCCCACGGCAGTATTCATGGCACTGAGCCTGCCAGAGTTCAAGCAGCATTTGGACAATGCATTTAGAGCCAAGAGTTGGACTCAATAATCCCTGTGGGGCCCTTCCAACTTGGTATATTCTATGATTCTATGAAACCTGGGTTGTCTGGTACTAACTGCTTCTGCCTTGAGAATGCAGCTAGCTCAGGCACTCATTTTGGAGGGTCCCAGATGAAAAGTGTCTCTTGGTTTTCAGTGCCATTTGTTCAGGGCCCAGTCTTAGCCACAACCTTGGCCAATGCAATGGCAAGCTATGGAGGTGCCAGGCTGGCTGGCTGGCTGGGCGCTACCCAGAAAGGGGGCATTCATGTTGTAGGTGGACAGGATCCTAGGAGGATCTTGTTGAGACAATAAAAATGTTTATTTAGCAATGGCTGTGCACAGCAGTGTGCTGCGTGATGTGCTTGGATGGACTGTAGCTGACAGTGTACAAGCCTGGTGCATTCTTATAGGCTGATGCGTGGTTAAGGTCCTGGCCCTTGTGAGCAATTGGTTGAACCGAGATGCCCACGTACCCGCCACAGGCTTGGAACCTTAAGCTGCAAAGCCTCTCAGGCCAGACTGCCTTCTTATTTCATCTGTGTGCGCTGCCTAATCCAGTGAGGCATTTCTTCTGAGTCAGTGCCTTTAGGCCCTACCCACACACAAATGAGTGTCTATTAATAATGATAATATTTAATGAAATAATCTTGTTCAAAGTTATATCTGTACATTTAAAATAACAGATCACAAAATGCAGGCATTCAGTTAATTTCATTGGGTATACACTATTGCCCAGCAAAAGAAATGTGTTTTTATAGATACATTCTTGTCACAGAAGAAAATATGATTTCTCAGACTAGCAATTACTGCTTACATATTGCAAGTGGCCTAGCATACACAAAAAAAAAAAAAAAAAAAAAAAAAAAAAGTATATTTAAAAACAAAGCTTTAATTCTCTGTGGAAGAAGAAGATTGGTTTGGGTTTGTTCTTGATTGTTTTTATAATTGATTCTTCAGAACTACAGGTATGAAATTAATTTTTTTTAATCATTCTGGACATTGAAGATATGAAAAAGTTCCCAAACCTATTAGAAATTAGCCTTTCTCACTACTTATTTTGCTTAAGTATGCAAATGTTTTCTTGCTGAAGTGATTTACAAAAAATAAAAAACAACAGCAAAGGCTTTTATATCTGAAAGTATTAATCAATTTTAGAAATAAACCATTTCCATGATTCTTGACTGCAGAATGCATATGTTTCTTGAATAAGTGGATGGCAGATGGCATATATGTGTACATACATATATGTATATATATGTAGAGGTAGTACATTCTACGCTGTGAATGAGTCTTTTTAACCTGTCTTAATCTTATACATGTATATCTGAGGGGGAAAAACAAGTCCCAGGCCTGTTCAAGGGCTTGATAAAAACAGATATATGAACCTGCTTAGCATCTGTTCAAAGTCAATAATACAGCTCTACCAGGCTGTGTGATGGATAGAGGCAAAAGATCATGTCCTAAGGGAAATTGTGTCATATTTTTATAAACAGAAAGAGTTTGCTTATTTACAAGTTAGAAATACTTTGCATTTTGACATTTTGTTCTTACTAAACATGGAAAGGTAGTAAATTTCACTGAAAACTTCACTGTCATCCTCGTGAAGGGAATCTTTAAAAGGTGACAAATGAAAATCTGAACTAGCAACAAAGCTGAGGAACAGGGAGGATTGTTTTCAATGGGTAAAGTCATCAGTTGGTATGGATGAGAAGTGAGTAAAGTCTGCTTACCACTTGATATCCCATACTTTGGTGCTTTCTCTGAGTGTATGGATTCTGGACATATTGCTGTCTGGATAATAAAATGGCAGGAGTCAGGAAAAAATATTGGTTTTAAAGTTTTCAATAAGAAATGAAAATCTATTTTCAAAGTAGTACATTGTGACAAATGAAATTTCAGTCTCTATGTTTATGTTACAGCTATATAGTTATAAATAAAATAGAGTTTTAAGGGCCCAGACACCCTGCAGTCCTGGAGCAATTTCATGTCATCGCGCTTCCCTGCTAGCAAGAGCTGCTCCAAGGCTTGGTGGAAAGTGCTGTGTACCCTTCTTTCCAGCAGCTTCAGTGTTTTTTATGGACTAGCCATGCAGAAAACCTCGAAGTAGTCCTCTGGCTTGCTGCTTGAGAAGAAGCGAGGTGGAAGAGATGATCTAACAGTGCAGTCAAGCTCCAGGTACCAGAGGAGGTGACATGCCAGTGAGACATGCTGGAAAGGTTGCAGCTCTGAGAGCCTGGAGCAGAGACTGAGGGCACCTGTTGTGTCACACACGGTGTGAGGCACTAGTGATTTAGTGTGCTGGAGGGCTTCCTTGTAGTTGTGAGTTTGTGTTGTGTTCTAGGGAACTGGGGGCCACACGCTCCAGGGTGGTGCTTGAGGTGAATCCCGAGGCTGATGTTGTGCCCCAGGCCACTCTCTGGTGTGCCTCTCTTGCAAAGGGCACGTGGCATCCTCTAGCACATCGCTCCCCACAGCTGCCAGGTGCATGCATAGGACCTGCTCCTGACATATGCTCCACTGCTGGAACGAGGACATGTGAATGAGGACATGTGAACGAAACACACAGCAGATGAATCTGCTGTTGCTCCCTGTGCACAACACTAGTCAGTAATGTAGATTGATGCACCCACAGTGTCTTCTATATGATGCTATCCGAAGTCATTTTATTGTCTGTGCCTTAATGTCTGTATCTCTGCAGTTCACATATTACCTACCTCATTTATAAGACAGTTTGTGACCTACCTATGAAAGATGCTATAACTGAAGCATTTTTATTTGTGACCTTCTAAATGAATATTAAATCTCAGTAAGGAATAAAACTGATAATTACTTAGGAACTTAGTGTATAACTCCAATGGTAGACAATTCTGTTATTTGTAGCTGTTCTCATTTATACCTGCATGTAACATTTCTATGTGTTAACAGACCATTGGTATAAAGACAGATAGTTTCTATAATTTCATATTGTCAGAAATCATAGATTTTTTATTATTATTTTTTAAGATGACATTATACTCTTATAGCATTTCCTTTGTTGGCAATAGATTTTTTATCTAATTTTGAAACTTCTAACATCGAACATGTACTATGCATGACTAATTGTGGTATGAAAGATATGTGATTCCTCTTCTGAAAAATGAAATACAACCCTGCTTCTCATTTGCAGGGAAAGCCTTGAAAAAGTGACACAAATACATACCCAAGTACTCCAAAAAAAAAAAAAAAAAAAAAGGAAAATGAAACAAAAACAGTGTTCATTGCATGCAATGAAATCAACTAGGAAAATCAAATATACATAAGCATAATTGATTTTTTCCATCAATTTCATTACTTTTGAGTCTTATTCTCTTGATTTCTGAGTCTTGAGATTGATATGACTAGAGTATTTTGTCCATTAGTGAATTCTTGTTTGAAGTCAGAAGCAGTCGCACGACTTTTTTACTGTTCTTTTCCTTCAAACTATCAATCAAAATTTGAAGTGCAACACGCAGTGTGTCACAGGAAAAGTCAAATGCTCTTTAACCACAAAATGTCATTGTCCACATGATAGAAAACAGTCATCTCAAGCTTCTACAGATTTGTTTGTCAGTGTTGAATATTAGCCCCATGAGTTGATTTGTGCCTTCTCAGGGAAGTATTTGGCCTCAGCTGGTGTTGGTGCATACACAGTTTTTGGAACGCCTTCAGCAAACCTGTCTGGCTTCCAGGTCCAGTTTGAGGCTCCAGCTTTCTTCATCTTCCCCAGCTGCTGAGTGTGTTTAGTGCTTTCTCTGGCAATTATCTAGAGCCTGAATTCATTTATTTTATGTTAAAAGCTTTATGGCAGCAGATATAATGAACTGATAGGAAGCATCAGTCTAAAAATACTATCCACTTGATTAGAAAGCATCTTCCACCAAGGTTTTTTCTTTCCCTACTCCATTTTCTGTAGCAAGTGACCTAGAGGCTTTGCTGGACAGGTGAGGCTTGTCGTTTGTCACACTGGCCAATGCTGCAGCCCTTCACAAGGGACATGCTATGCAGGAGGGGGTTAGGCTGCTGGTTTCTCCTCTGGTCAGCTGCATGCCAGCTGGGGGGGACACGCTGGAGGCAATGGGGATATGGATCTCATGCAGAGGGTGATGGGCGAAATGGCTGTATTTTCCCAAGGAAGGGGGAGGAAGCAACCAGTGGGAGCTGTGGAACGATGGGAGGTGACAGCACCATGTTGTGGTTCCCAAGGACTACATCCAATTGTGGCTGAGCTGAAGGCAAGCCTGGGAGAGTGGCTCAGACCAGTAGCAACACAGGCAGCAAAGGGGAAATCTGTTTTAACTCTATTTTGCTTTTATTCTATTTCATTTTGAGATTGAGAGGAGGTAGTCTGGTTAACAGAGGAGCTATTTTTGTTTTAGTATTTATTCATATGAAACCTGACACTTGAGCTTGAAAGCCTTTGTGATCTCTCTGAGGTACTTCCGTCAAGGAGACATCTCAGCAGCTTTGCTCCCTCACCATCCTGTCTCACCTGGAGACTCCCTGGCCTTACCTTCTCTGCCATGTACCTCAAGAGACAAGGAGCAGAGGAGCTGATGACACTGAGCAGTGAGTAGCTGAGGGCGAGAGGGAGCAAAATATGTAGGAAAGAGGGAGAGAGGGAGAGCAACAGAGACAAAAATAGTTCTGCTCTGCAGAAAGAAGATACACTGTTCGGTAAATGTGTTTTACCACAATGTACAACTGTCATGCATCCTAAAAGGTGAATTAATACTACCAATAATAAATTCAAGTGACCTGAAAATTCCAATAATAGGTGTGGGTTCACCTTCAGGTTAATATTTTAGTCATTTTATGTATTTTGACTTCCAGCTTAGGGAACACGCAGTTGGTACACGTGGTGTTTGAGTGACCCAAGCTCCTCAGCTAAATTTATAGCAATGTCTAGGATTACTGCTAAATTCAATGTCAGTTTATTTGCAAAAACATGAATGTTTAACCATAAGAAGTCAGAATAATTTCACATGAGAATATCTAACAAAGAAGCTATAGGTATAAGTGTATTCAGTGGGTGAAGCCCATGTAATCAGTACATTTTCACAAACTGTTTTGCACATAGGGAACTTTCACTGTCAAAACGCATATCTCTTATCTCAGTTAAAGCCTCAGTAACTTCCATAAACTATTCATAGAGATAGTATTATGTAACAGCACATTGCTCAGAAAATAGAAAAGGGGAAATGCAGCATGAGAGCATTTGTTAAGATATTTAGTAGAGGTTTCTTCTAGTGATGGGTCATAGCCATTATCTTGAACTACATAAAAAATCTGAGATAAATTTAAGTGAAAACAGTTTTTTGCTAAGATGCTGTTAAAGCAAGGATTCATATACAAGTGTTAGGGGAGGAAATGTAGCTGTATAAATGCGAAGGTTAGCATTTAAATCATTATTTTTAAGTATGTATTTGCAGTTTTTCCCTGCTTCCTTTACAAATCATTCTACCATGTATCAGCATTTCCCCTCCTATGCATTGATCACCTCTGTATTCCTTCTGCTATGAGTAGTAGTATTACCTTTCTCTTAGTACATTTTATTTTTTTTAAGGAACTTTTAATGAAAGTCAGATTGGTTCCCAGAATGGGCACCTGGTGAGTTGCTATACAGAAAGTCTGAGTATGGCTATATATTATTTTTCCTTCCAGATAAGAAGCAGTAAGTGGGAAAAAAAAAAAAAAAAAAAAAGTACAGTTTAATAAATAAAAACTGCCAGTGCTCTCATGTTCAGGCTACCAGAGATTTAGCCTAATGTGATGTGCTTCACAAACAAACCATGTGACAGTTGCATCTTCTGGTTCAGTAGCAGGCCCCCTCTGAAACATAGATTATTAATATGTATCAATTGCAACATGCCATGGGCCTCCTTTGTACAATAATATGGGATCTGCCATCATCTGATAGTCCTTTGCTATCACAGTTTAAATGGGGCCACTTAATTGCTTAATTGCAAGTTATCGCTGGATAACTTGGTATGGAAGTCCTCACTTTTTAATTCAGCTCCTCTCTTCATTTTTTTTTTCTTGACCTTCTCTCTCTTTAGATTCTTTTTTTAAGTTAATGAAATTTCCTGTGACATTACACACAGAAAGAGAGGAAAATTATTAGGATGAAGGGTTTTATTCTCTTTTATAGACTGCAGCACTTTGATTCTGTTACACATTTTGTGACTACCCTCTACTGTCTTTCCTCTGGAGTCAAATGTCCTCTGAGGCATTTGATAATTTTAGATCGCCTGATGGGAATGTCAGTTTTAGACCCAAGGCCTGTACCTCTCCAAGCATTTTGTGTAAGGCTAAGTAAGGATATCTTTGCATAAAGGGCACAATTTGTAGCTCTTAAATCAACTAACTCAGTAAAACATCTTTTCCTTTGAATCTAATGTATTCAGTGGAACAAGATTTGATTACAGGTTGGGACACGACCTATGTTTAGTGCAGTGCAATAGAAGCAAATCTGTGGCGTGAAGCACTGGGTCCCAAGGACCCAGTACCACACTGCATGCTTCACATAATGCTTCTAACTAGGTTTGCTCCCATGGGTGTGAGTGCCTTCTGCATTAGGGCAGCTCTGGGAGCCTATATTCACATTATTTTCATCATGCCCTCCCAGACCATGCACGCCATGAGTTCAAGCACGGTAAGTGGGAATGGCCTAGAGATCTGCCTCATCAATCCCTTCTCAAGTCCAAACTGAGATGATAAAATACCAGTGCATGACAGCTGCCATATATATGAAATGGTTACAGATGCATTAAGTAACCTACAATATGCATACAACACTGGCTGACCTTAATGGTAGGAAACAACACATTGAAGAAAGCCTCAGAAAAGTCCTTTAGCTGCTTACATGTCTGACTGATGCTCAGCATGACTGAAGGATGCAGTATTGGTACCAAAACCATCTCCATTATCAACATAATCATAGAGTTTATTCTTTTCAGTGACCCACTATTGGTCAGGAAAAACGTTTCATGTTCCCTGCAATTTCCTTGTACTCCACTCTTGCATTTCTGAGTTAAGTCCTGGAATGTACCCTGTTGGGACTGGACCGATACTACTAATTCAAAACTTTACTCTTACTAACTGTGCCATCTTAGCTCTATTGGAGCTTTGTAGAATCACCAAATCATGTAGTGATTCATGACAGTGTCTTCAAGATAAGTATTCTGTATTTGTCTACGGGAGCAGAACAAAGAAAATAGCACTGAAATACCAAAAAGCTTATGCACATATTAATTATACTTAAACCTATAGCTTTTCCTTGATAGCTTGGTTAAGTATTGCTTGTTTCAAAGCACCCCCTTGTGCTGGTACTTGGTAAAACATTGTACAAGTCGCTTTTGGCTCTCTGATACCTCTCAATCCCTTGGTCAGAATGTTTTTTGTGTCACCCACCCGTTTGTCTGCTGCAGAGTTTTTTTGTTTAATGGATTATGTCCAAAGACCCACTGAGGTTTCAAAATACACTATTGAACCTGATCAACCTGTTTTAATATAGATGGAGGTAGTATTCAAACTATAGATTCCCTTTGCTGTCCATTTAACACTAGGAAAATGAAATTATTTGAAAGTCTTGCTTATGTGTGAGAAAGTTCAACCATAATTACTCATTATGAAGCTCTAAAGTAAGCCAATCTACAACACCAAATTCATATGCTGTCCATAACATTTTTATAGATATTATTCACAGTTGGTATGCCAAAAAGGACTGCAGATTTGAGTCTTCCAAAGCAATAGTGGTATTGGTTACTTCATTCTGGACTGTCCACCCTGAGAACACTTTATACAAAACTAATTTTTAGAAACTTTTTGCTGGAATTCAAGGTCTTCTGGCAGTGTCATGAATTGAGTAGAACCTTCAAAGTCTTCAATAATTTGGGGACATAATAATAATGGATTTTTAATAATTTTGTAAAATCTTGCCTGTGTCATGTAAAAATGATTAACATTTATGTAAATAATGCTTTTGAAAGACAATGAACATCATTTCAAAGTTAACTGTACATTTCACTTGTCTTAAATCTAGCATGTACCTCCCCTGCTAGCAGTGTTAGATTCAGCACTGTCTATTGAAGGCAATGTTCTGCTGAGCCATCTCCTTGACAGAGATAGTACACTTTTATTGGGGAAAAAATGTTCATTCCTTTTTGCTTTTTCAGTCTTGAATGGTGAAGGCATTTTTGAAAATGTCCAAATTTTGGGAAACCCCAAATTTTTATCTTTTATTATGCTTTCTATAATAAAAAGGTAGTATATTTTCTTTGAAGAGATAATGGGGAATTCAGCATAATTTTTGGTGTCTCTGATATTAATTTGGGGTTCATCTAATTGCATCACAAGAGCTATTGGGTGACATTAAATTACAAATAGATGAGAACAGACAATACATGACAAAAAACAAGCTGAGGTATCTGCAAGTGTTTAAAATGCTCCCCAAGGCACCCTACATTGTTCATGCTCCAGAGAACCAAGGCAACAGTGCCAGAATACCACTTTGCACAATAGTTTCAGCACATAGGCATCTGAACCTACACAAGCTTTTTCATCTGTAGGATGTGTATGTATATATCCTATTAACGCCCACATTCCCTGTCTCAATTCCTTGATTCTCCTAGCTTACCCACATTAGCTGTGCCCCTCCTCTCTTTACTCCCACAGTGCCATCCCACCCCAAACCTATCCCATACTCTTGCTGCTCCCCATGTTCCCTCACATCATGCTTTGAGCACTCCTGACAAGGCAGCAAAACAAATAGCTGATAAATTTAGGCACATCATTCATTTCATATTGTCAGAACTCCTAAGAATTAGCTCAGATATAAAGTACAGTGTTATATAAATACAAATTCAAAGGCCAAGTGTCTAATGCAGTCTAGGCACGTGCAAGAAGTTTAAATTTGAAAAGAATACACATTGCCTCTAGAAGGTAATGTTTTCACATTTGTGAGTGTTGGATGAAAAAAAAAAAAATTAGTAGGAGAGTCAGTTGTGCTACAAGGAGTTATCATACCAGATCTGAAGTAAAAATGAAATCATTAGTGCATGAAATACAGATTTTAAGATGTGATAAGTGCAGATCTAATGCAACTTTTACTGCAGAATTGCTGCTGCTGACTCCATAAAATACATCCCATAAACAGCTGTTAATCTGTTCACTCTTTATCTTTTAACATTCATTTGTTTAGTAATCAGTTCTCATTTGTTCTACATATGGTACATAGCTTCCCTTTTGTAGCAGCTGCATTTAATGAACATTTGGATGCACAAAAAGTATTACAGAAATTATTGTTTAACTATTTTTCCTACATTATTTTTGTATCTGTCACTAATAACATTTGAATAAAAGTTAGAAATATGGTCATTAAACTTAGAGTAGGGAAGGTTTAGGCTTTGCCCTCTTTCTGAACTGGTAAATTCTACTGGAATTTCCAGTGACCATTCCTCACAATCTGCTTAGCTTCTTTAAGCATTTAATTTTCTCTATTTATGCTGTCCATTCCCTTCTGTGATTCACTGATGTCAACATGTCAAATTTTATTCACTCTTCAGTTTTGCTCTATATCATATTACAGACCTTTAGGTAAAACAGTGAGAAAATAACTTAAAAACCTGGTAGAGTGAGTGTGTTTAGAGATTTTAGAAAATGACAGCTTAAAATATTCGAAGTTTCATTGGGTGTTCAGGTTAAATGTGGGCATCAGTGGTCATTAAAGCTGAGCTGAATGAAGACAATTCCCTCCTGGACTACTTGTGTTCAAGTTAATTCGTTTTTTTCCAAAACTCTGATTTTTAACAAGACCATTTTATCATAGTAAGTGTTCTGTATTATTTATTCATACTACAATTATGTGCAGCATCCTGGATTGAATGAAGTATCCGAACTTTGAACTGTGCTTTTCTTGGTAGGAAACTATAGGTGAAAATACAGTTATGTACTAAAACTCTGCTAGTGTTAGGGCATGATAACTAATAGCACAAACGCCCTTGGTTTGACAGTCCTGTGCCCTTGGTCAGTGTTTACTGGTGGCCTCGACATTCATCTGTTGTGAGGAGTCTGTGAGTCTGTCAGGTACAACAGTGGGCAGAGGAGAAGGGCTCTTCATCAAAACTTGACTGCTTGAAATGGATGCTGTTCTGAAAACAGGAAATTCCCTGTCAGTTCCACCCTATTCCACCATGATACAATGCCAGGTGGGATCTGGAAATGATTAAAGAAAGAAGCAACTGATTGCCTAAATGTGTCAAGCATTTTACAGATTTGCACAGTGTAAATATTTTGGACATATTGTTTTCAGATGGTCAATTAATCAAAATAGCTGCAAGGTAGTTTGATCTGTGTCACCTAGCACATAAATAGATAGATAAGTTAAATTGGCATTGTGTGTGCAAATACTTGGTTGGGAGAACTGTACTAATGACAGCATATTTTAGAATGAATTTCAGGTATTTCTGCAAGGTATTTTCTTTGAAAAAGGCTTAGCTGTGAAATAAATGTTCTTGATTCTAAATTTAACCCTACTAACAGTTTACCACTTTCTTTTTGTGTGTGTTTCTTTTTCTCTTCCAGTGCCACCTTGGGCCTTAATAGCCATAGCCATAGTTGCAGTCCTATTAATCCTTACCTGCTGCTTTTGTCTCTGTAAGAAATGCTTGTTCAAAAAGAAGAACAAGAAGAAGGGAAAGGAGAAGGGAGGGAAGAATGCTATTAACATGAAAGATGTTAAAGATTTAGGGAAAACCATGAAAGACCAGGTAAAGTACCTCTCCTTTTCTTCAATTCTTGAGTTGTATTTGAAGAATGTGTCTACAAAAATGTTTTGGTTATTGCCTCAATGTTGGCTTTGTGGAGAGGGGACTGATCGTCAGCATCTTCTCAGTAGTATCACAAACAAATGGATATGGGTATGGCATCACTGATAAAGCAGTCAACCAGTTTCTCTTCTCTGCTAAAAAAATGGGCAGGCATGTAGTGACTCATCTGGAAGGGACAAGTTTATTGACAGCATCTTGGCTGTCCCAAAAATGCAGTAAATGTGTGCAATTTTCAACTGTCCTTTTTCAGGGCTTTGACCAAGACCAAGTACAACATTTGTATATCTTTCTAGCACTGGTTCTGAGCATCAATGATAAACAAACAGATCTGTACTCTAAATCTCTTTTTACACAAAAGCATAAGTTCAACTGAGAAACAAACAACAATTTAGAGGAGAAAATGAGAAGCACAGAAACAAGGAAAAACAATCAAAAAGAAAGAGCATGGGTCATTCAGCACAGTGATGCTGGGAGAATTTATTTTGTGTTAGAGAGGAGGAGATTAAAGATAGCAGAACGTACTTGTAGCTGTAAGTCAATGGAGTAACTTGGAGGAAAAGATTAGTATAATGTCCTTTGAGTAGTATCATTTTCATGAGGGCAAGAAAACTTGTCATTTAGATCTGTTTCATGCAAGAGAAGCAGAAGGTTACAGGACCTAATCCTCAGTGTCACAGACTTAATTAATATGTTCCTGAAAGAAAAAATATAAATATGTATGTGTATATATATATATATATTGCCAGTGTTTTAGTATTGTCCTTCCTGATGATTCTGCTGCTAAGAATTCATAAGGAAAACTGTTAAGAATAAACAGAAGAATGGGGAAATAAATGTGAAGAATTCATGTGTCCTTAATGTAATGCCATATTTCCTAAGCTAAGACAAAGGGCTGCATTAAAAAAAAAAAAAAAAAAAAAAAGTTCTGAGGATAGTTAGAGAACTGCTTTGCAAAACTCTTCAGTAGGAGACTATTGTAAAGATATTACATGTGTCTGTGCTTCCAAACCAAGCCAGAGCAAACCAGAAATGCTTATCCAGCCAAAGAAAGAAGATAAAAGCAAGGTAAGGAATGAGTAGTTCCTTCAATAAGCTGGACACAATATAGTGTGTGAAGAAAGCTGGACTGAAAGCAAGTTTTTTAGTACAACCTGGGAACCCTGGGAACCTGGGGACCAGTGTAATTAGATCAAGAACAAGGTCCAAGAAGAAAACCCTAGAGTACAGTAGCTAGGTGAACAGAGCAGACCAGAGCCAGTGGTGGGATCCCACTATACAGTGATGGAGCAGCAATGGATACAGCTCATCACCCAGTCTTCAAGAGTCTTGGAACAGGTTAGCACGATTCTCCAAGTATGTGAGATATGATAGGAGGAAAGCAAGAAAGATAGGTGCGGAGACCTTGCAAGTTTGATGGCCAACTGCAGCTGGATCACCTAAGTGGAGTGTGAAATGAGCTCAGGTAAGGGGAGGAAAACAATGAATACACTTCAAAGGTGCAGAGCTATCAGAGCTATATCAAGTTTCCAACATCACGCAAGAGGGCAGTTTTTGTTATTGTTGCTAAGTGGACAGTAAGAAAAGAAAAATACTAAAAATTCAGTTGTTTCTTACCTGTTCATACTAGTTCATTGCAATAGCCACTACTGAAATGTTAATGTATTAGACAGTAGTTAAATTTTCTAGGTTATACACTACACCAAATTTTGGCAAAATTCATTACTTTCAAGCTGTATGTATCAACATTTTGTAGTGGCCATTGTACACACTGTCAACATCTGAGTGGCAAAGGAAAGAGTGAGGCTTACACTACAGCTAATAAAGGTCACACCAGTTGTAGGTTCCAGGTGTAGTCATGTGTCTACAGCCAGTAGGAAATACAAAACATATTTCCCTACAGCCATACCAGATTGTCTTACCACAACTCACAGACTCCTACACAGGTAAAGAGCAGAAGTAGCAGAGTCCCTTGCATCCACACTGCAAGTAGACCACTTCAGACAGCACCCAGGTACACAGTTTCAACCTTGGTTCCACCAGGAAGAAAGATGTTATTCATATGTCACACAGGTGTATTGAAGTGCAAAACTCCCAAGTATAGATACAAGGCAAATCCATACTTGGAAACAACCTTGTTCGAACACAGAATCACTAATGAAGATGCACCTGTTCCAAGTTCAGTGAGGTTGAGCTCAGAAGACAACAGAAATTTTGGGTTCTCCTTTGAAAAAGATTTTTGTATTTTACTGATTTTGTTTTCTCTGTATGACAAATGTGAAACCTCTTTTCTTTAAGCACCTTGGTTTAGGATTCAAGAATTCCCTTTATTTGAATTATAGATATTGTTCTGGTTCTTGTTATTAAGTAATTGTGAGATATTTCCCCACAGCCACACATGGAAAATCATATCGTCAATTGCTGGGTCACCCTGGGCTACTGTTAGCCAACTTCTTCCCATTGAAGCAAGCATAATTTGGAAGAACTCTTTGATTATGTTTGTGGAAAAAATCGTTGTGACGTTTGTTGTGTTCTACAAATGTTACTAATGATAACAAACTTAACACTTTGTTGTAGGATAAATAATGTACAATTTATGTGGAGGTTTTTTTTCATATTATTTAAGGCCACTGTTGCATCTACAGTATATTATTCAGTGTTTTTAATTATATTCGTTAGGACCTGGATAAATGACCACGGGTTCTTGGCAAATAAATATTTTAAATGCAAAATTGCATTATGCAATTAATATGGAGTTTATTTTTCATGGGAAAAAATGATAAAAAGCTGAATCATGGTTTCTTATCTTTCTTACAGGCAATCTTAAATAAGCAATATTTCAGTAAAGAGAAATGAACCACTTTAGAGGTTCTGCTATAAAATATAAAGGGTTAAAAAAAAAAAAAAAAAAAACTTTTAGGTTTCTTTATAAAGGGCAATGTACAGTACCAAAGATCTGAAATGTTGTCAAAAAACAAAAAGCTTAGTTGTCATCGTTAGGCCTGAACGTGCAAGTGCTAATTACCTGCTGCCTTCAGCTGAGAGTACATAATAGCAGTTGATAGGCACTTGGCATCTTGCAAGATCCTAGTTCCCTAGGCAAACAGAACTTGAAAGGGAGCAGCATTTGGCAAATTGAAAGTATCAGCCTCTGAAAGTATAATTTCCATCTTAGCCTGGTTTCATTTGTCAAAGAGAACTTCTCCCTTATTTGTGCCCACGCTGACCTGCACACCCTTATAGAGCCATATAGCTTGACATAAGTAAAGATACTGCAAATTTGGTTGCAGTAAAGTTGGAGAAGAGATAAAATAAAGATTAAATTTTCAATCTTTAAATAAAATTCTACTGCAGGAAGTGGTTACTTATTCAAGTAGAGCACACAGCTCCATCAAGGGCTAGGGGGAGGCATGATTCCTTCTGGAGAGGCAAATTATTATAGAATGTACTACTGTAAAAAGGTCATTTCTCCGTGGTTTTTTAGTAATGTTTGTATGTGGATGTTTTAATTTTTATTTCTTCCTTCTATGTCCTCCTTGTCTATGTTGTGTCTCATGACTGTTCTGGATTGTCACTTGCGGTAGGTTTATTTCACTATTTGGACGCACCTAGTCTAAAGCTCTGATACATATAGTCTTCTGACAGCGCTGGCTCCTCAGCTGAGATTTATATGTAGTAGCTTTGATACACACATCAAGAAGCTGAACCAAACTGATTGGGTATTTTCTCGGTGGGGGGGAAGCTAGCAGAGGTATAGAGAAAAGAGGTTGTCATTTTTTCTTTAGCTAAAATATTAAATCAAACTGTACTAGAAAGCTCAAGTTTAAAATTGATAGGCACCTAAAAATAACTTGCTAGAGTTACTTCCTTCTTGTATAAATGTCACCATATCAAAAGTAGACAAAAGCAGTATATATTTTTACTGTCTTTTTCTTAGTGTCGCTAAAATTATTGGTACTTCATGAAATTTATTGTGGGCTCTCCTATCATCTCAATATAGTGCACATGCTTTAAGTTCTTTATACACCATGCACATGCTTTAAGTGATCTTACTGCAGATTTCTGTTGGTGCACCTGAGTAACCACTATCGCTAGTGCTTTTATGAGATCTTCTCTTCACAATTTTTATCTTTGTAACTTTCCAGTCTCTGCCATGCCTCCAGCAGGGCTGCCACTACTTTTTCCCTCAAGGAAAAAAAAAAAAAAAAAAAAAAAAAGCCCCAAACATCCAGTTCTAGACACTATTCTTGCTGCTGATTTATTGGGTCTGAATTTAATGCATTGATACTTGCTTAAGCACAGCCTGTGCTGATGAAAAGGAATAGACTTAATCATTTCAGTCATGAACAGCAACACTGAAAAAATAGTAAAATTTACCCCTATTGCTTGGAGAATGATTTTTGTGGTTGTCTGTACCTTTTATTAGGTCACAAAGCATTTGTAGAGAAGGAGATTTAATATCTCAGTCATTCTTCATTGCATCAAGGTGAAACACTGTCACTAGTGAAAGATCTTTGTTTTACAGTGGATGTGTCTGTTAGGCGAAAGAGGAGAATTTGTATCAGGTATATGTACCATACCCTGGAATATATAAAGTATGTACTTGACTGTGCTGCTGACTTACTGTGGCCTTCAGTCTATCACTGATTCCTCTGTATGCTTTTTTTCCCTCTATGTAGGCCTTCCTTTCCACTGGGGTTATGTACTAACTTCATCATAACTTCATCTGTTTAATTTTCATGTATTAATAGCAGTGAAATTATGGGGCATTATACAGTAATATGATAGTGAGTGTTGCAATTTCACTCAACCAAACTTCAGCATGTAATGATTTTCTTTGACTACTTCACCTTTTGATTTTAGCTGTTGAGCAGTAAACACCCTTTCCCTCATAGAAACAAAATACTGAAGGGAAAATCTTTTTAAGGTGCTCTCAGAAATGTTTCAAAGTAATGTGTTGACCTGTGAACTACCAGTGAAGAAGATACCAAAAATGAAGTTGGGGAAAATCTGAAACAAATTCCAGAGAGCCTGGATTTCCTTTGAGGGAACCCAAGCCTTTATTGACAGATATAATCCAATAGGATCTTGTTGGGGGACAGGAAGTCATTGCTGGTCTTTTTTTTCTGCAATATTTGCTTGTGTGTTTATTTGTTTTCCCTGTTGAATGCCTAGAGAATAGTCAGTGTATTTATTCCACGGTGCTGTCTGCTGGTCTCACCAAGCCAATTCCCATTTGTTGGCATCTTCAGCCATGTTGACATTAATGTTCACCATGGCTTATCCATAAAGTAATGAAGTATCTCCTATTCACACTCAGAAAGACAATATGTGCTTCAGATCCAGTACAGTGCAGAAAACTAGTCAAAAATAAAGTGAACAAGACATTCATCAAAAACAAGAACAATAACTATACTGTAATAGTCAAAATGGATTGATTGGGCCCCATTTGTTGTATTAATTCAACCTCAGGCTTGAGCAAGCATCCTGTTTTTTTTTTCTTTCAACACATTTTTTTTTCAACACCTGTCTCAGAAACCAACTGTGCAGGATGCATAAAACTTCCTGAAAAATGTGAAAGCAGAATGTTTATGAAGATACAGTGCTATATATGAGTGTTTGTGTTCTGCAGGTTTTCTGCAATATTCTTATTTAGCTCAGATTTATATTAGACTTCAGAACCTGGAAATTATGAAAGGAACAGCTGTAAGCCACAAGTCTGAGTTTATTTGCATTCCTATCTCTTCTTCTCAGCCATTCACAACAAGACATAGAAGCTTGCTTTGCCTGCTTCCTTAGTTTCTTTTTTCCTCCTTTTTGTCCTGTAAAATAATTAATTACTTTTATTGTAACCTATTGTAATATTAGAATTATATGAAGATACGGATCCTACTCATTTTCTTACATCTTGTTTTCTATCCTGAAGGTCTTGCTACTGAAAGCTTCCATAGTTAAGATTTTTTTTCTTGCATTCTCTTGATTAAAGACCAGGTTTTGAACTCTTTATTCAAGACCAGAGTCTGCAGGTTTCTAATGAATGGTGTCTAGGAAATATGCAATTATTCTGTAAATTAAGTGATTTGAATCACACATTTACCTGTATCTACTGATTATATGGAGAGCTAAACTCTTACACTAAGTGCCTGAAGTTAGCAGAAATGAATAACCTACAAAAGGAACAGCAGTTCATATCAATAATGTGTGTATTTCAAAACCTATTGGTGTTTAAATTCCTTTAAGCAAAGGAATTTATTGTTTACAAACAAAATAGTGGATAATAGGTATGAATAGCAGAATAACCTTAAAGCATGAGAATATCTTGGGTCTTGACAAAGTACTGTTGAGAGGATGGTCAAAGATTATCTCTTTTTATGCAAATAAGCAAAAAGGACAGTTCTTTGCCAGCTTTTTCTTCTGTATATCAATGTGGCACCCAATAAATCATGTCTGGCTATATTTAGATTAATTTTCACTGTTAAATAGATGTAGCACTAATTATATAGTATGACAAATTTCTCAAACAGAAATAAATTTAGTACTCAGAGTGGTCCTCCCATGCCCAGGAGCCAGCTCTATCCCAAAGCATGTTTCCATCTGGCCCTTTGCCATTCATTTGGGGAGGATGAAGAACAATTGATTGAGCAGTATGCACTGGCCAAGCAGCCTAAATCTGCCTCCTACTCACAGCCTGCTGCATAGCAAAACAAACCAATGCCATATGGGAAGTGGGGGCAGAGCATGCTAGCATACTTGCAAAAATTTTTGCTTCTTTTTGTTCATGCACATGGGCCCTGTGTTCAAAGCACAGCCCTGACCCACCAGGTGAACTTCCAAAATAGGCCCCCAGGTTGAGCCTGACTGCATCTCTTTTCAGCAAATAAACATTGTCTACAAAAAAAAAAAAAAAAAAAAAAAAAAAAAAAAAAAAGAGATTTGGGGACTTAGTTCCAACTTTTTGCTGTATTCCTCCATTGAACCAAAGGTAGTAAGTACCAAAGGTAGTAAGTACTTCAGTACCCCAACAATTCAAGGAGCTCTTAAGCTGAATGTGATGGCCTTGTGTCATTGAGCTCCTAAAGAATGAAAGCTTTTGACTAATCCAGCAGACCATTTAAAACCTGGATAACAAGCAAGGAAGTAATGTCAAAGCATCGCATCCTGGACACAGCAGGGTTGTGCTCATTCTGTGCATTGGTGTGGCCCACTGCTGATGTGTAAGGCCAACAGTCTTACAGCAGTAATGGCAAAGTAGATTTCACAGTGACCAAAGCCTGGCTCAGCCACTGGAAACCCATGCACAACATGCTCTCTAAATTAATTCATGGAGAGAAGGCAGATGCTGAAAGAATGAAATGTTGTCTTTCCTTCTGAGGGACTCTGATAGAGAATGTGTTACAATTGCAGGCTTTTCTGTTTTGTGATAGGGGATCAGCCAGGAATTTTTAAAGGCTTTTCTTTTTCCCAATAAAAATTGGCCACATCAGAATTGTGGTCTACTCAAATGTGAAAATTGATAAGAGGTGAACCACCATTAGTGGAAATGCAGCCATTCCTAGGTGTGGACATCAATAGAAGGAAAAATTGCCTTTCTGATAAATTTGTTGTTAGACATGGCACAGAACATTCTCGCTACAAAATAATATTGTTTTCTTCCTTTCAACTCAGCAGGCATTGCACAAGCCTGAGGGCTGGGCATCACTCACATGTTAAGAAAAATCCTCCGCCCCACATGAACGAGAAGACTGATTGATAGGACAGATGTAAAAAGAACTCAGACTGCAGCATGCACTGTGCCACAAATAACCTTAGAGCACTCATAGCTATTCTTTCCTATCTAACATGTCTTCTGGTTTACTGGTAACTTGCTTCCTTAAAAGTGATACCACAGGTCACCCCTCAAATGTAAGCAACCTTAAAACACTGCTAATGAAAGTGTTTCCATACATACAACAGTAAAACACGTTGTTTCTGCTTGCTGTCCTCAACAGATTTCGAAGTAGGCATTGACAATGAGACACAAAGATAACTGAGACCAGAATCAAAAAGCAAAATACACCTTCTTGGTGTATACACCTTCTTCACATCCTTACAGTGACTCAGATGGAATTGTGGCCTCTGCTTTGCTGTAGAGAGGGCAAGAAAATACACTGTTGGGAGGGAGTTAATAAAATAATATGTAAAGCTTTTTAAATGCCCAGAATATCTTGTGGTTTGTGGTGAATAGCAGTGACAGGGCACGTAGCCGTTGGTGGAACTGAGCTGGAAGCAAGGGATGTTCAAAGAATCAGAAAAGCAGTGTCATCATCAAGAGGCTTCTCTTGAGTGCTGGAGTGGAGCAGGGAGGAAGCCCAGGAAATGCAAAAACCCACTGCAAGGTCTGGAGTCTGTAGAACTGTGATCAAAAGCAGTGCTTTGTTTTGTTCTTTCTAGTTTTTATGCAAAAGATTAAACTACAAAAAATTGAAAACGAAGCATTTTCTTTAACAACCCAGAAGATCAGAGGAGACTGTAAAACCACCCTTAATTATGTTATGGAAGTGAAGAAAGAACCAGCAGATTGAACTGTGGATCTCAGATTGCTGTAATTTAGCCCTATTTGTTGTAGGAACCACTGCAGTGTAGATGAGCTTGGGAAAAATTGACTAAGCATGGCACAGAAACGAAACTCCTAATGGCATATGTAAATTTATGTCTGTACCCTTGGTTCAAACTAGTTACAGATCTCATTCAAATATGGATTAAATCAGAGGGTGCTCAAAGAATTCATTTTGTCTTCCAGCTCTAAGAAAACATATCATATATTGAATGGCTCTGGCACAGTCCTTGGCACAACGTAACTTTTCCCATTTGCTGATTTCATTTGATGTGAAAGCGTCACCTCACAATGAACCAACACTTTTTTTTGTACGTTCCTACTTATGTGTAAACATGCATTTTTTAGCGACTTACATACATGTAAGAGGATGTAGATTTTTCAGTGCTGTTTATTTCTGCATACATTCACTTGAGCAAATTTCACATTCATCCCAACATAGAAAAAATACGTCTGTTTACCAACATGATGTTATAACAGATTTTTGTGATGTGTATTTCACACACACATGCAGAAAATGTATTAAAATGTCATAGAATTAAAAGAAATAGAAGGAAAAGTAAGATTTATATTCCTCTGCACTGAAATCCAGGCTTTCTGATCACTGTCATGTCAGATGAAGAGGCTTCAGGAGAAAGTTGGCTTATAATTAAAAACATTTTACTGATTCTAAAACCAATAAAATATAGCTGCTTATTTTAATTGATTGTAGCAGTACAAAAATAAGATTCAATATAGTGTGATATAATGTATTATAAATTGTGGGTTGCAGTACTATTCCATTAAATATTGATCTTTCAGAAAATCTCAATATAAAATGAAAATCCCTGTGGATATTTCAAGTACTTTGAAGCAATCCAATTCTTCTTCCTCTTTGGAACACAGCAGCTGCATCACACATGAGAAACTTCTGTGCTTCCTTTGACTCAGCTTCTTCTTGAAGCATTGGCCTTTAGTTTGAAAGCAAATTCCTCTCCTGAAGGTAAAAATTATTATATACTGATTTCTTTAGAAATAACCATTTGTTATTTCTTCCCTCCCCTGACTCCAAAACCTTGGCCAAATCTGAACACCATCTTATTCTTAGTGTTTCTTAGTTCTTCAATGTATCTGAGTCAAGGTCAAGAACAATATAGCCACTCAGCTGATGTGAGTAATATGAAACATTTTCCATCTCTCCTGGGAAATAGCTTTCACCTTCCAATAGGACTCTGATAAGCTATGGAGAAGAGTTTCCCAATTGTGCAATGTTTTGTGCCTGCACTTCAGAACTCACTTGCAAGAAGGACATTAACTTCCCATTGTAATTTCTAGACATAGTAAAAAAAAAAAAATCACTCTGAGATACACACAGTTTTGGAACATCTCCCAGTTTGATCAGCTATGCAGAAGAGTATATAGTTTTTCTAGTGAGAGCATGGATATGTAATTTTTTCCTTGATGCAATAGTTACAGATGCCTTGTAGCTGGAAATTAACACAGAAGTTTCTCTTTGCATTCTCCATTTTATTCTTGAGGAAAGGCTTCAGGATTGTTCTGCTCAAACAAAATCCAGGTCAAAAGTAGATGTAATAGCAGAAAGGCCAGTACTTATCCCAGATACAGTGATATACTGAAGCTGTTTATCACTCCTTTATCATGGAGTCCTCTGCTAGGACAATACTGTGATGATTCAGAGCAGTGGATCCTGGAGTTAACATCCTACTCTGAGTTATTGCTTCCTGTTGTCTCCAGGCTCAGATCAATGTGGTTGTTTCAGTTCGACTGAGTCACATCTTTTTTTTTTGTGTGTGTGTGTGTGTGATCACAGAATCTCAACCTTATTTTTATTACCAGTGAAAGCAAGATGCTTGATATAATCACACCATTCCATATCCTGAAAGTCTGGTGTATGGTCCTGAAGGGGCTGTGCCCCAGACTGGCTTTGTTCCAACATTATCCTCTTGCCATAGAACCTATTAGGTTTTTAAGTGCCATCTTGGTTGTTGTGTTAACAAAAATGTTGTTGTGCCACAGCCAGGGAACTCACTAGCAGCTCAGCAATTAAGATAACTCAAAATAACATTAATATCAGGCAGTTCAGCCCTTCCAAACAGAATTGGTTTAGTTCAGAAGTATTACTTTTCCAACATTACAGGTGATTCTCATCTACTGTCAACCTTTCCCACCGACCTCATGCTGGTACGCCGTAATTTATGTTCCCAGTAAAGAGTCCATCACTCACTAACATTCAGGTATTTAACTGTAACCCAGCTCCTCTGCTTGCATAAATCAATGTTGTTGCATTGATTTCAGTTGAGCTATGCCAGCTAAATTTCTATCTTTTTTTTTTTTCAAAAAGTAGAAAAATAATTACTTAATACTGTACAGTTTTCAGTCTGACCTTTTGAATTTTAGATCCGGTTTCTGAAAAATAACATTTTCTACTTCAGAGATCAATCTTTCCTCTTACCACACCCACATAACTGTTGTGTGGCCCCCACAGCTTTCATGGCTGAGTGAGAATGTTAATGCTTTTCTGCATTTTTTTTTCTCACAAGCCACCTTCAGCTGTGGGTATTGCTACTTTCCAGCCTCGCTGCCTCTTCAGATATAGAGCTCCAGCTGCAACCTATTGTGTCTAAATGCTGTAGATTTCTTCAGACTGCCTCACATTGTGAAAAATAAAAATAAAAAATAAAAAAATAAAAAATAACAGAGCAAATCTTTTTCTTGCACTTAATAGTCTGTCTGTGCAAGATATTGAAGGTACTTTTATATTGTTCACACTATACTGTGCAAATCACAACTCTAGATGAATGCTCTCAGTATTGATTCTTTGCTTTCACAATCTAAACTTTATTTTCACATTTTCCTCATTTTTTCACTATTTTCTTCATCACTTTTGCCCATTTTCAGTTCTTACATGGTAAAGAATCTGCTTGAATAAGAACTACATTGTTAGGTACAGTTTTTTATGGTTTAATAATGGCATAAATTCCCTTTTTCACTGTGCAAATGCTTCTGCTTTCTGGTACAGCAAAAATAATGGCATTACTTAGTATTTTCATTATGTATAAAAACTAAGATAACTGCTGCATCCTTTAAAAATAGCAGGTTTTATATAATAGGCAAAACTGTACAGAGTTCTGTATTTCTTATGTTTGTATTTCTTTCCAAGCAAAGCACAATCAGCTTTCAATCAATTTGGTTCAGCTAAGCTTTACAGCAAGAATGAATAAAAGTGAAATTGGTCTCGGGAGGGAGGGAAAAGGAGAAACATGCACTTGCTAATGGCATGGTGATACCTCTGCTTCCATATTCATTCTAAATAAACATGAGAAATGTTTGGCATATGACTGTAGGAAGAATACATCCACAACACATGCTCTTTATCATAGCAAGCATACAGAAGTGTGTTGCCAATTGCAAACAATTCACAGCATGCACAACTAGGTTTCACGTTGCCAAGATATCCTTAACTTGAGTGAATGCGTGACTTTGCATATTTAATAGCATGTTTGCCTCCTTGTGCCTCTTTAAGAGACAGTGTGAGCCCAGAAGAATTCTTTGATATCAAGTTGATATTTCCTTTTTACTTTCAGGTTTTATAACAGTTGTTGCTTGTAATATTTCAAGAAGCTTTCTTCCTACTTCCATTGCTTGCTTGCTGGTTTATAACATTTTGAGCAACTTAAATAGTTTAAATATGTATGTAAACTGCATACTTGGATTTCTGCTGTCATGCTTGCTTTTAATGGCTTCAAAATAGATTTGAGGACAGTGTCTGTTTTAAACCAGTGTTTAAGAGTTAGCCTTATTTATTAACTTTATATTCCTTCTTTCTAGGCTCTTAAGGATGATGATGCTGAGACTGGGCTGACTGATGGGGAAGAGAAAGAAGAACCCAAAGAAGTGGAGAAACTAGGGAAAATCCAATATTCTTTGGATTATGACTTCCAGAACAATCAGGTTTGAAACAGCCAACCTGTAACATTTCGATTCTCTGTGGGCAAGGGAAAATGAAGTTATACATGTAGATATGGTAAATATAGCTTGCACTGAATAAAGGGAGGAAGCAAGACTGAAGATTCATGACAGAAATATTACTAAATAGGTGTTCAATGTACTCTAAATTTGTACCTTTAATCAAAATTGAAGACAGTTTTATCTAATTGTTAATAACATATTAAAGTGTCAGCAAACAATGTAAAGCCACATTCTACTACAGCATTTACATGTAACCAATAAAAGATAGCTTCTGCCTCTGCGTATTTAAAACACAAGCAAAAAGATGGAGGGGCAGGGGGATAGAGACATAAAATAAGTTGATTCATCAATGGGTCTTTTAGCAAGTTTGTAAGATTACCAGAAGTAGCTTTCTTTCACTGCATCATGTCATCTTTGCCCTACTAACTAGCAATCCCAAATTCTGCTGCTCTCCATGAAAGTACAGATATTTGCTAAAGACAACTTTGTTTGGAACTGAAATCAAAATGAAAAGTTCTGTCCTCCAAAGAACAGGACAGTTGGACAGGAAGGATCTCCAGCCAAGGACAGATATTAATTTCATGCCATACTCTGAAGATATTAAGACCAAATTTTGGCATACTTCCCCGAGTTTTCAGTAGCAACAGATAACATAATGTGATTTGGATGTACAATTGACCCATTCAACCAACTAATAGACAGATATTAAAGCTCATTGTGCTTAACTTCAGACCAAAGCACACCAATACATCTTACTTTTTCACTTCTACTCCATGTCTTTCAGTGAACTTGAAAATACACAGCCTGTGTTTTATTTTTGACAACTTCAGTCAAAAAAACACATCATTCTTCTCTGTTTAGTGAAAAAAAAAAAATATGCTGAACTTAAATCCTTATTAATTCTCGTTCTTCATCTGAACTGACTTCCACACATACGTGTGATTTATTTCCACATTCATATTCTTTATTTTAAGCTGTTCATGGATTGCAGTGCACTTACATGTTACAACAGAAAGAAAATAAGAGAAATTTAGAAAAAAAATGCTATCAGCAGCAGGATATTTGCACAAAGCTATTATAATATTTCCCCCATCTTCTGACTCCCAGTATTTGTTTTTAAACACAAGAGATAAAAAGAGTTTGAAGCTTTTCAAGAACATGTAGTTAAAGGAGGTTTCCCTTGACTCCCAAAGAAAATTCTCTGGCCATGCACTGTGGCAAACTGATCCCCCTTGAAATCACTGTGAAATCAGCGTGAAACATTAAGCCCTTCAAAAGCAGAAGATCTGAAGAGGGGAGGAAAAGAAAGTTGCAATTGTGTTCTGACAAAGTGATTTCAGTTTCTTCAGAATATGAAAAAGAACTTTCTTTTTAAAGGAAATTTTGAGATTTTGAGAACTACATTTTACAAAATGACATAGGAGGGGAAAGCGACAAATCTCTAAAGTGTATAGTATGTAATTAATATAGTAAATTCTTTGAGTTATGGATTCCTATTTTATTTTGCTGCTCTAAAATGCATTTCAATTTGGAATTTGCCTGAGAATAGATTATATGAAAGAGTAGAATAGGGGATTTAAGTTGGCAGACTATGGTATAGTTTTGGTATTGCTTGAAACTGCAAAATAAAATTGTGATTATTAACAGGGTTAAGACCGAAGACAAGATAACCAAATTACTCTCTAGCATGATGCTTCAGTTTTACAGAGACAATTTTTAAAGGAGAATTAATTAATTAATTAATTGAATTATGTTTCCAGCTTGTTAATTAGACGGAATAGATTTGGTTTTCACTCTCTGATGTGAAAGATTCTGAGCCTATTCTTGTATTTATAAAATACTTTGCATCTAGAATAAGAACAAGAGAGAAGAGAAAAAGTGTTTCATATAGCTAAAGGAAAATGCTTCATGGAGCTTAAGAGGCCCATAAGTAGGAAAACATGCAGGCCATATGGAGAATTTACAATTGGAAAAAGGTAGTCCAACTTTGAGAAGACTCTCAGAAGGCAGGAATTTCTTTCCTACATTGACTATAGTGTTCTGTATTCTGTTTGTTAGAGCTTCTGATTCCAATTTTAAAAAATTAATCCATGAGAGGAGACAATACATTATGACTGAAGCACTGATTTAGAAGAAAGTATTTTCTGATTTTTTTCCCAGTTTTTAATCACTTGTCTCCAAATTGACCTTGAAGACTCGTTTGAATGTTTACCTTAGTTTCATGTCTATTAAATCAGAATTAAAAATATTTTCTTTCTCTTAACTCCATTATGCTGATGTAGCCTAATATACTCTGAGATATCTAGACAACATAACATAACATATGACTTCATTTGTAACAGTAAAAAATGACCATGGCATTTACAAGTTTCAAGTGTGCTGCAGTCCTATTTTAAAAGTATGTAAAAGATTTAAGAAACTAACTTTTCTGTCTTACAGTGAGATTAAGAATTGTTATTAGGATTTAGTTACCTTATGTCAGTTTTCATGGTGGGTGTTGTTGTGTTTGTTTGTTTGTTTGTTTTTAATATGGTGTCCTTAGACTACTGCCTAAACAAATCCTCATACATATCAAGAGAATTTAAATATGAGGAAGACTGCAAGACCCATTTGTTTTCAGTAAAGCTCTACCTGAGGACTTCTGTTCAATACATCACCTTTTTGTGTTTTGGAGTTGGGGGGGGAGATTATGTATTGGGGATTTAGAATACAAATTTTGTAGTCAAAATTAGACATTCTTGATTGTTTAATAATGTGATTTCTATTCATGGTGCACAGCATAGAAAAATAATGCACAAGAGGCGATAGCAATTGAAAGTTATTTGATTGCAGTCTTTAAAAAGATGAAGTCTGTATTTAGCTGTAATCAGCTGCCCTTTGAAAACCTCTTTTCTGCTTAAACACAGCCTTTGTACCGTCTGCATCTGCCATAATTGGTTTTCATAAGTCTATAGTGTTGCTTTGCTTGCCTTCCTTGAAGGTCGAGGGGAATAGTTTTTCATAGACCAGAAATAGAGTGTGTATGTGTACTTGTCTGTTACAGTTTTTCATTTATAAATATATATTTGAAATTTCATTCTGCTGTTTTTCTGTCTTTTCAGCTTCTGGTTGGGATTATTCAAGCAGCTGAGCTGCCTGCATTAGATATGGGTGGTACATCTGATCCTTATGTGAAAGTGTTCCTGCTGCCTGATAAGAAGAAGAAATATGAGACAAAAGTCCACAGAAAGACCCTCAACCCTGTTTTCAATGAGCAATTTACATTCAAGGTATTTTTTTGAAAATTATTGAAACTTTTTATTTAGCTACTATGCGTCTCATGCTTGACCACAAAGTCAAACATCTTAGTTAATTAGTAACTGTGACATTTTTCATGTTGTAGAAACCTCTAATATTCAATCTTATGATGAAAATGGTATAGCTCAGGGGCAGACCTCAATAGTATAAAAGCATGGTTTGATTTTAGGCATTTCAGTTATCCTGGTTTATGACAATCTGATCCATATTTTATGGCTAGATGAAACTTACAAGAAGGTAGGAAAATTTTGACAACTGTCAGATGAATTTCACTGAACCAGCATTTTCTTTAAATTTCTTTGTAGTCTGATCTATGAATTTCAGTATATCTTTTTTTTTGCCTCAGAAATAGATAAAAGCTTGGGGAAGGTAAATAGATGAAGGACAGTATGGCAGATTAATCTTGCTAGTCAGTCATAGTAATCCTCTACCATGCTACTTTATATATGAATAGAAATCATATCTCAGGTTAATAATATACATATTAAATAAATGTAGCTATACCTTACATTGTAAAGTTTAAGTTGTTCCAACATTATCTCTCAATGGTATATTTCTTAAACTGTAGCCATACCTAAACCCCAGGTAAGTAAAGTAAAAGTACACTATTCATCATGTTTCAAAGGGCTTCTTCTAATTTACATTCTTTTGCTGTTACTTTAGGCCTTTCTTTCTATGCCCAATCTTATAAAGACAGCTACGGATTGAAAACAGGAAGAGTGAAAGATTCAGGCTATGTAATCATTCAATGAGAAAGATATCCCTGGAGGCCAGAACTACTACTGAATATATAAGCTTATGTTTTCCCTTGAAAATGTCCATAAAAATAATCTTTTGTGGGGAGTTATTTTTTCTTGAGCTTCCCTAAGAGAGTATTAAAAGGAAACAGTGTTATAAATTACAGATACCCATGCAGCTCACAAAAGAAAAGCAAGAACCAATAATGCTATCATCTAAGATGAAAACACAAAATATAAATCAGAGCATCCACTCCTGGACTATAATGTCCACTTGTTTTAAGTCACATCATAAGAAGCAAATTTTACTCTACTGAAAAATGTGTGTTTTCCAAGCAAGACCTGGCAGAAGTGTTTAGGTGCATCCCAATGTGGTACTGATCATCCCCTGAGTACTGTGGTCTGTACTCAAGAGAAAATTCATGGAGCATGCCAAGTACTATCATTGTTCTGGGACTACAGTAAAAGAAGACAAGTGACCATTTAATTAGTGCTGCAACTTTAATAAATAATTTCCCTGGGAATTACTGACAGCATCTCACTTACTTGGGCAGAGTCTTACTCCAGTGACCCACTTCAGGTGGGTCACAGCTTCTGCTGGCAGCCCTCTTACACATCTCTCAGTCAGAGCTGCCCACAGGGAAACCCAGGGCTTTTTATTACCTTCTCCGAGGACATAGCTGTGAGCTGTCTGCCTTCCTTCCAAAGAAAGGCTAATGTGGAAGAGATGAGTAGTTTTTCTTCTGTATTGCATCTTGATACCTGGACCTAGGTCCAAGATTAGGATCTTCTTCAGGTAGTTCCCTGCATTAGTCCCCTTTCTTTTTTTTTTTTTTTTCCTAGACACCCATGGTGCCATTCCAGGGTTTAGGTGTTCATCAGACTACAGCTGTCTGAACTGTATACCTGCACTGAGCTAGTGAAAGGAAACTGAGAAATCCTAGCTGGGTTGTATCAGTCTGGAAAAGACAAAAGTGTTTCTCCCCAGGCCCACAATGGTGATTAAAATGATTCCCAATGAAAGGCTCCTGCATCTGTCCCAAAGCAGAGAGAGGGTTTGTGTCTGGAAGGGTGACTTGTCTGTGCCAGAAAAAGACTCCTATATGTGTCTTTTAAGCAAGGTCTCACCTGCACTAAGAGGCTGAGTACCTCTGAGCACAGCAGAAAGCAGGGAGAGGGAGCAATCCTTTACAAGGGCTGGGAACATCCTTGGTTGTCCCGAACAAAGCTGTAGGCTTACGCTGCTTTAGAGGTAATAAATGGAGGAAGCATTGCCACTAGATCTTCTTTAAAAATGAAGCTTCACTGAGGTCAAGTTAATGATAAAAAGTGAATGACAATGTATGTAGTCTTTTCCTGCATTCTGAATGACCAGAATCCATTAGGCACTATAGTTAACTGGAGGAGAAAGAAGCTTTAGAACATTTCTCTTCTGTTTTTGATGCTGCATAAAAATAAAAGTGAAATTATTTAGAATTTTGCCTTCCACATAAATTTGTCTTCCATAGCTTTTTAGAAGCTATAAATAATTTACAGAATCAAAATAGGCTTTGCTGTAATATTTATTTACTTTTATTATAATACACAACCCTGTACTCATTGAAATTATTGTACTCAGTAATGGAAGCTGGAGCTGGCTCTCAACTTGAAAAGCTTCTTTTAAACATTACATAAAATATTATGAAAAAGAAAAACTACTCATGTCATTCTTAAGTATTTTAAAGAGCAAGCAGAAACTAAACAGTACCAAAGGACTATAATCCTAGGGTTTAAACAGACCAGAACATATAGCAGTTAACAAGGCCAGTGACAATGCCATGCTTTCAGTTCTCTTCTTATAGACAATTAATAGAGAAATGTTTGCTGAAACCCATGGAAACCATTTATACTTGCAGAATATATTCATATTGACCAAGTGTTGAGTATAAGTCCAAACAATTCCTAATTCATTTTTTTTCCAGACAGCCACTCAAGTGTAGCTTACCTGAACTGCACATCTTCATCTGAATATTAAAAATGTGACTCATAAACATCCAAACCCACAGCATCTGTCTGAAACACATCAGAACAGCTGGAGAATTAGTCAGAAGTTGGCCTTCTGCCACCACAATTTCTAACTGTACACTGTGACTTATAGGCACCTAAGTGTCTGCAGTGTGAAAAGTATAATAATGAAAAATATTCCTTGGCAAGTAATAGGTAGTGGTACTGTAAGAAAACTATTTAGTGTCTAATTACTTTGTGTCAGATACAGTAAGGCAGATCTGGTTTTTTATCAGTCTGTGAGCTACCCATTTCTGAGTGATGACACTTGATTTATTGAGGAAAAGACACCACTGTGTGAAAAGTTCATGTGTCTTCAGTGCAAATAATTGGGCTTCCTGTTTCAGTCTCATCACCCACAATATAATTTGAAGTAAAATGAGAAAAACCTGTGGAGTGATGAGTGAGCTGCCACATTGTTCTATTGAGTGCCATAGCCTGGTCTTGAAAAATACTGCATCTGGTGACTCTGAAACAAATACACCTCATAATTTTCTCTGCTTTTCAATTTACCTGAGATGACAGCTGATAAACCAAAGAAATAGATTTGCATTGTAGTGGACTGATCTTTATTGTCTGAGATACTGAGTTTGTCATTCTCTCTTCTTTACAGGTGCCATACTCCGAGCTGGGTGGAAAAACTTTAGTGATGGCAGTTTATGACTTTGATCGTTTCTCCAAACATGATATCATAGGGGAATATAAGGTTGCAATGAACACGGTGGACTTCGGTCATGTCACTGAGGAGTGGAGGGACTTGCAAAGTGCAGAGAAAGAAGAGGTAAGAAAAATTGTCTGGTTCTATTTTTCAGGATACTTTTTTACTCAGTGGGAGAAACAGTCAAACTAGCAACATATTTTTTTTTTTGCCAAGACAGTTCCCATCTGTTATCAGCATTTCTCAGACTTACTTCGCCTGATAAATTTTGATAAGCATCTTTTAGAATACTCACTGAAAGGTACATTCTCCTTTGCTAATCCTATTTTCAATCTTTTTGATACTTTATGCAACATATTAAGGGAAGTTTTCATGAGTTTGACTTTTTATTGAGTTAGAGCACTTTGGATACAGAAAATTTGCATTTAAATGATAAGAATAGTGTACATTTAGGCTTTTTTGTGGCACTAATTCTGAATGTTTGCATCTCGAAGCATCTTATTGCATATAAAGATAATAGTAGGTTTTTATTGAAATACTTTACAATTTTATTGAAATTCTATGTAATAATATCCATTGATTAGAATATGGATTTGATAGGTACCTTGGAATGAATTACATTTTTCTCAAATATTAATCACTTTTTATTATTTTCCTCTCTGTGCCAACATCCAATACATTCATTATTTAGTGTGTGTAATGGTATGTGTACACAAGATGCTTTTTGGAAATATTTCACCACTAAATTTTGTATCCTGTGAGGCTGTTCATACTGGCACATCCACCTTTTTGCTTGTTATAAGACTATTTTGTGCTCAATTTTTCATTATTTTTCCTTTTGATTGCTACGTAATGTCTGCCCACTCATATTAGTCAGATTACACAGCATGCTAGCATGCTTCAATTCTCTGGTGAGAGAAGAAGGAATCTGAGTCTGCATTCCTCGTCTAATTTAGCTAATAATTTGCTCTGGATTCGAACCACAGTTTCTATAATTGAAGGGACAATCTCTGGATGAAATCTTAGTGTAATACAAGTGAAAAAAATATATGAATACTCTGTTGAGACTACAAGTTGTGAAAAATAACAGCAAATGCTGAATCATCCTGCCTTCTCAGATTTTCAAAATAGTAGATTTCAATCTTGCCATTTTGAATATTTGCTTTTAAAGACTATTTCCAATGAATTTCTTCCACTGTGCATTGATTTGAAAGTCACTGCTACATTAAGACTATTCTGCATGGAATTATTTCATTGAGACAGCATTTGCATGGCTCTCTTACTGCAACTGACATTGGTAACCAGGCTTTATGGTACATTTTCCTTCCAAGTACAGAGCTAAAGATTAAAAGGCACAATTTGGAAAAGAAATCTCTACCAAGAACCAAGAGAGTTACCTCTGTCAGTAGTTTGGGGAACTGTATTTCACAGAAAATGTCATTCATATTTCCAGATTTGACTACCTCACCACCTTTGATGTTCCAGCCTCTTTGCTCAGCAGCAAAAATGCCAAACAAATTCCAGTAGATTTTATGCAATAACTAGCAAGGGACAGAAAGGACTGGAAGAGGCCCTATCTCTATAAACCCATTATTGGCTGCCACAGCAGACCTTGAAGAATTCATGGCAGATGTACCTCTGACCAAGCAGTACTCTGGCTCCAGAATTAACAAATACAGTACTGCACATGTAAAGGCTAACATGATTTACATGGGGTAGATGTATAGCAACAGAAACACGTGTGTGTCTTGACAGTGACCATAAACATCACATGGCAGCCTACCTTACTAATTGTAAGAAAACATGATAAAATTGAATTAAAACCCTAAGCAACTGGATTTCATCTAAAATTGTATGACAAATGACTATTACCAAAAAATCTTCTGTAGACTATTCTACATGTTGTAATTGCATAATGAATTCATCCCTAAAAAGCACATCTGTATGTAGTCTGCATTATTTGAAGAATGACATGATTTATTTTCTTTTTAGCCCTTACAGCATTTAGTTAGGTTTGTCTGTTCTTAAAAACCTACCACTAACTAGAATTCTAAATATGTAGGCAATTAAGGATCACATACCAAAATATCCTTAATGTCTTCATTATGACCTGAAAATAAGATTTATGCCAAAGCACATCAGTGGCAGTTGTCACTAATCACTTTGAAAGAACCATCTAGGTGACATCATTCAAACTGAGTATGAAAATCTTATTTTTATTTCACTTGATGTAGAATTCAGTTGTTGCACATCATAGAATATACAATTTAATTAACACTGTAATCATAGAGGGCAAAATCATTTTACGAGCTGTTACTCTTCTATTTGCTCATGAAGCTGTACAGTACTTTCCATCCTTTCTTCTAAATGAGCTTGAAATTGATGTCGGAGGATGAAGGTTTAATGAAATATTTGAAGCTCTAACTCTCACAGCCCAGCCATTTGAATGCTGTCTCTCTGATACTCCATTGTCTTCTGGGAAAGGTCTTCACCATATATTCACCATATTTATGTTGGTGAATCACTTTGAAGGTACAAGACTTTATGTAAGTTTTTGCTATGACTGAGATAGAGCTTTGGAAAAGTATGAGTCTGTAAAATGACTGCTAAATGTTGGGGAGGCCACTGTTAACAAGCTACATACCTTGAATCCTTTTTCCCTAGCTGCTTTGAGCTCCACTGTCTTTGTGAATATGTGATGGTGATTTATCTAGTAGTCCTTCAGTCTCCTATGACTGAGAGCATAGGAGGGAAGAGTGGTAGATACTGAAAGATTATTCACTTTTGCCAAGTCTGACATATAATGGTTTGGGCACAGAGCGTAAAAAAACAGATGATAGGAGTTTGCTCCTCTGTGTCATCTACCAGATGTCACTGCCATTAACTTTATCTGAGTACACACTGCATCCAATATCTGTTATCACTCTGGTACAGAAGGCCAGACAGACCTCTTCTTTGCTCACAGCAGTATGAATCATACCGAGAGTCATCTCCTGCATACTTCAACTGATTTTTCTCCATCCATTTTGTTATATTGGCACTTTAATTGAAAAACTGTTGCAGCAAGCATTTAAATGATTTTTTTAGGAGTAGGGGCAATACGAGGAAGAGCAGAAACAATTCTTGCTCTTGAAAGCAGTGGAGAAGCAGAACCTTATTTGATGGGAATAAGAAACTTTGACCTGCCACTATCCACCACCAAGACTTCTGCAGACCTCTTATGACTGCCATCACATAAGACTACATGCGTTATATGACAAGAAACCCACTGTGGATGAATTATCCGATGCATGCGTGTTTGTATCACAGTGGGCTGTGATGTGTATATTTTGTACGTGGCTTCTGAGGTGTGAATCTGCTAGAAAACAAGCAAAGTGGACAACAGCTTCCCTCCTACATGATGCACAATCCCAATCAGGAGACATGCTACAGTACTGCCTTGCAGATGGGTGAGAAGCAGGCAGTCTGCAGCTGGGGAGTGGAAGAGCAATTCTGTGAAGCTTGACAAGTGTGTTATTCATGCGGATTATTCTTCCCTTCCTCCTCAAAAAATAAAAGTTGAAAGATGGAGATGGAAAAGTAGGCCTGAAATGGGTATATTTATTTAATACCTCTGTAAGTTTCAGAGAAGTTGGAGACTGACAAAACTAGTAAGCCATCTAGCTTATTGAATCCTCAGCACTGAAACTTGCAGAAAGTTAAGAGGAAAGGACATTTTTACAAATGTCACTGTCAAATCACAGCAGCAAATCACTGTCATTTGCCGTTATATCAGAGATGGACAGATGATCTAATGGGCCTTTTCCTATCTCTTATAATAACACTTAGCTCTTGTACAACTTTGCAGATATCATAGTGCTTTGCAAAAAGAAAGTATCATTATCCCTATGGAGATGCTGTCAGAGTGTCAAATTTTAAAATGTGAGGTCTCCGTTATTTAGCTGCATATTATATTGGATCACTATGTTTTCTGTATGATGTTCAAGTTTTCTCAAATTCCCTTCACCTTACACCCAGTTAAAACTCTAAAATGTTAAATTTAAGGGTGTTTTAATTTTCAGATTTTGTGGCAGAATTACATACTGTAAATGCAGGATGTTGAATATACATCAACAGCTGTCCTAAAGAACAACTGAATTTGGTAATGAGACAGGGAACAAAACTGAAGATCTTAATAAGAGGGAGATAGCTAAAATTTAAGAATAAGCAAGCCTGATATGAAATTAATCAGCAGTCAACTAGTTTTTTCTCTTTAAATTGAAGATATTGAAATCTGCAATTTTAAAGATAAAACTATGTGACTTAAGTAGAGCAGTGTCTATACTGTTTCAGACTATTAGAATTCTGCATTTCTTTTCTCACCTTTCATGTTCAAACTGCTGACAATCCCCCTGTATACATTTGTTGAGTATTATGTTTCTTTGCTCCCTCTCTGGAAAAGGCACCAAGACTTAGAGGTCAGAGGCATTCTTGTTTTATAACAAAAAGAATGTAATTGGCTTCCCCAAAACAAAAAAAAAGAGAACTTGTCTTGATTCACCTCAGACTCTCTGGCTTTATAGACATTGAATTCAAGTATAGAGGACAGTAGACAAGAAGCAGGAGTTGGATAATAGTGTTAAATTCTGTCTGTGCAAGACCCAATTGATTCTGGGTAGTATTCTCTCTCAGATCAGAAAAACTTGTATTGCATAACTGTCTAAATCATGCTTACTCCATTTGACTCTCAAGTGTGGAAGGGCATCTTGAGGTTAAACTGCACTGACTCTTGGTACTCTATATCTCCTAATAATCTATACACAAAACAATATTAATAATGGTTCTAGGCAAGGCACATTCCTAACAACCTTGCCAAAAGTTATGACACAAAAGGAAGGAATACCGGGCAATTCCCTTCTTCATGTTAATGTTTGTTGTTGTTTGTTTTTTTCTTAATTGCTCAAATACAGGTTATTTTAAAATGTTTAATAGAGGAGAAAAGCCAGATCAACCAAGGAGCTCAAAAGCATTTGACTTGGATGTTAAACACACAGAAGCATTTGGGTAACAAGGTTCTGGGGAACTTTTGGAGAAATATGCTGAGAGGGATCAAAATCATCGTAAGAGATCTTTTTATGAAGTCTTAAGCAGAATCTGTATTGCTTAGATGCTGGAAGCATTCTGCCAGATACATGCAGGTGATTCATTCAGCTTGTTGAGGTATCAGTCATTTGAATGAGCTGAAGTATATTCCAAGGGGAAGAAACTAAGACTGCACCATAAAGAGATGTTTTGGTCTGAAGCATAGAAGGAATTCCAGAGAATTCAAACATAAACTCATGGTACTCCCAGTTATAAAACTCTGCAGTCTGAGAGGGTTTGTAAGCACATGTGCAGAGTCTGCTGATTGGCATGGAAGTACCACAGAACATGCCATAAATGAAATTCTCCTGTATTGTTCTCCACACGGACTTTTATGTGCCTACTTATTTTTCTGACTACCAGCACTAGTGAATACATTATCCAGAGGCAAAAGTTGCAGTTCTCACTGGGATTATAGGCAAAAGATTTGCAGTAGTTCAAGGTGATAATTTATTTCTTTTTCTTACCTCCTTTTACAAACTGACAGAGTAAGAAAAATCATTATGTGATTGCTGCTACATTTTTAACAGGCAGAAAGAACAACCAGCTCTCGCAAAGAAGACATTTTTCAGGAAAAGGTTGAAGCACAGTGTGGGACTATGGTCTCCTCTCATTGTTGTGCCCACCCAATTTCAGACTAGAGCATCTTCGTTTCCAGAAACACCAGAGAAAGATGTATTTTTAAAAAGGTTAAAGACAAAGATTTAGCAATAGCAGTCTGAGAAAGAAAAGGGTTAGTCATTTTCTTAATTTTTTTCCTCTGTCAACTCTTAAACACCAATTTAGACCATGTCAGGGATTACCATAGTAACCATTTAACCTCTTTTCAAAGCCTGTTTATTGTGTTTCAGCTTAGTTTAACAGTGAGCTTAACTGGCATTTGAAGCACTTTGCACTGTATCTGTGACAGGCATTAGCATAAAATGCTCTTATTTTAGAGAAATCACAGTTAGAATCTAAAACATAGTACTGTATTTTCAATTTGGTGGTATTGAGCTTCTATTGGTTTTATGTTGATATTTTTAAGAAGCAGAGTATATGAATTTAGGATGTTTTACCAGGTCTTATTTCTAGGCTAAATTCATAACAGATAGTAACTCGTTCCTACCTGTAGGAAATTATTCACGTTGGCTGATGTGTTGTTATGTTGATATGGTACTGTTGATGTAACTGTGTGTTTTTAGTGCAATCAACCTTAAATTTCATCATTCTTTTCCAAAGCCCTCTACAGCTTACGCTGTGAATGTTATCATCATAACTATAGGACACTCGACACTCAGGACATGAGGATTTAAATTAGATTTTATAAACCTTTGGATAGCATTGCCTTTTTCTCTTGTTCATGTCTAATTCAGTCTGGGCAGAATGCTGCTGTACAAAATAATAATTTGCAGAAAAAAAAATCATCATAGAATATCTCTGTTTCTGCAGTTTATGTATTCTTACCACGTAGGTTAATGGAGAAATGACATTTCCCGTTTCTAAGATCTTGCATACTGCCACATATACACAGTTCTTTCTGAAGGGCTGATTATGGCTAGTCTTTCACTTTCAATCACACAGATCAAAGCAAATATTATTATTCTTGGATGTTCGTAGGTAACTCTACATCATAAGATTTAAAGAGGAAAAGAAGATAGATATAAATGCTTTTCTGTACCTTATCTGAGCATGAACATTTACAATATTGGTGCTATACAATTCATTTTTTTAATGTCTCTGTCATCTATAATTCTAAGAGTGAGGAATTTTACTCCAAGAATGATGGTACTGTCTAAATATCAAACCATTTCTCCTCGCTCCTCTGTGTCTTTCTGTAGATTTTCACATCACTGGCCACACAAAGGGAGAAAATCATAAAATGCTGTCTTGTCTCTCAGTTTCTTATTCTTTTAGGCATTTTATTTTAACCTTTACCATCGTTCTATACACCTGAGTCAGTTAATAATTAAACTGCACATTTTAGCCTCTGCAGTCTAAAGTTACTGGGTTTTTACTATCTATGTTGACCAGAGATCAAACTTCTGTGAATCACTCCACCTCCTCACTTCTCATCATATTCTCACTCTGTGTGTGTAAGATGTGGCCTTGAGTATGGAGCAGAAATTTATCTTTCTTTGATGATGTATCTTCTGTGATGAAACCAAAAAAGCTTTGGTGAAAACTTCAGTAGTCTCACAAGCAACCTTTAATTGCATTAACTGCGACTTTTTATTTTGGATGGCTGCCTGACAGATGGATGGAGTGATATTGCAGAACAGTGGTTCTGTCCTTTCCACTGGCAGAGCTTCCACAGAATGAATTGGTTTCTGTGGAGGACCTGAGTATGTTCACTGCCACAGAATTACTACCCCTTCTGTCTACTTAGAGCAGACTACTTTCTTTGAGTTACAGTCATCAGTTCTGATTTCTTTTCTGAACCCAGGTATGCTTTTGCAAGCAGTCTGTATGTGCTTCTTGCTGGCATAGCACTAGATGAAGAGAAATACCTGCAGCTGAACCCAGTAACACGTAGGCCAAGATATTTTCCTTGAGGATTATATCTGCAACTACAACTATAGAAATAGTGCCAAAGGCAGGAGTTTCCAAACCATTAGAAAGAAAAAGAGTTCAAAGTGGTATGTTATTGCTGCTTGATCGGTTGAATGCATTCACCTATAACAGAACAGAATTAGAAATTATTGCTACTTCCACTGTCACTGATAATGGCAACTAGATTTGGGAACCCTAGTGCCTTTTTCCACTTGTAGCTGACCTTGAGATCAAATCTTTTCTTCTTAGATACAGACCTTGCCATAAAATTCTAACCTAAATCACTCCCTATAAGATTGCTGTTATGTGGGGTTTATAACTTGCTTTAGATGCCACCACTGCAGCTTCTCGCTGGTATGGACAGCAGTAGGCAGAGCTCCCAGTTAGATTCTTAATGAAGTTTATGTGTTACTTAAATTGCTCCAAGTAATCCTCAGAGCTGCTGAGTTGTCTGGAACCTAGTTATTTTACCTCTGCTTTCCTATGTCTTCTTCAGTAGCATGAAAAATTGGCAGGAGGATCTCTGTTGATGAGTGGAGTTCAGGCTTCACAACTGGCGGCAGTTTATTTTCATGCAAGTGCCCTGAGGTCTGCAGCTGATGTCCCCTGTCTGTTAATGCCCAGCCCAGAATTAGATAGCTGTGGATTATGCTGAAAGTGTTTTCATTCATTCAGACTTTCACATTAATCAGTCAGGCTGAACATTAATTTTCTGTGATGGTTATAGCAGGCAAGTTTTCTAGGAGATGTGGGTCATTTGAATTAATTTTGATTACTCTGATTTTTTTTTTGATTTTTTTTTTCTTTTGTACTTATTGTACGGAAAATAGGTACAACTATTACAATTCAGTGACACAGAATAAAAGCTGCAGTTCTTCCACAGCACATCTCTGTAACCCATGATTTCTATCTTGTCATAGCAGATTTTCTTTCCTGCATTTTCTTTTTCTATGACTCTCAGGCATTAACTTATATATTACAACACGTCAGAGCCTTAAAAATAAATAAATAAATAAATAATACACCTTTAAGTTCATGTGCCATCCAGTACCAGAGCATGTTTTCTATCCCTTTTTTTCCACAAAAAAAGTCTCATTGCAATTTGATATAGAAATAATAATAATGTTTCTCTAAATATAGAATTTTCTATATATCCTTTGAATCACTGAGTTTTTAAAGTAATTTAAAAGGCATGCGTATTTCTTCAGAATATTTGTCTATGATACCATACTACTAATTATTTTCAGCAGAGAATAGTGTGATTTTAGTTTTATCCATCTGTCTAAATGAAAAAAAATGTGCATTTAGTGTATTAAACGTTACCTCTTTCATATTTAAAGACATGAAGTCCAAAAATAATTAATATTGCCTGATATATAATTGTAAATGAGAACAGATTTTAATTAAACTCTACTAGATTTGCTGCAGCAATCATGTGTTCCAGAATGACTTGAGAATATTGGCTTCCTGGTTGGATTTCAGCTCTAGAGCCCTGCATAAGTTCTTGTAAGCTCAAACACTGGTCCCATTATATGAGAATTTAAGACCCTGAAACTTTCTTGTTTATATATTCCCTATCATGAAAACTGGCTGTTTGTCAGCACAATCCCTACATAACAAGTTGTGAATATCTTGTGTATAAACATTGGGACATGCTCCTTAGATTTTTTTAGCCCACCTGTTCACTGATTACTTGGGTTTATTTCCAGAAGACACCACTATTTGAGCTCTTACGACTCACTGACGATGACGGCTCTTTAAATCTGATCTGTTTTCTTTGCACTAAGACTAGACTAGCTAACATTAACATTTTCTTTCTGGAACAACAACAACAACAACAAAAATCTATCATTTCAAGGGCCTATATTTTATTTAGAAATAGTATGGTTTCCTATCAAATTGGGTGTTTTTTCTAAATTAGATGAGGTTGTCTGCCCTAAATCTGAAGGACTCCTAAATCTTCAAGGAACATTTTAAAAAATGTAAAGAATCTCCTATAATCATACGCAAACTAGGAAACCTGCTGCATCTGCAAGACAATAGTGTTACCTCTGTGCCATGCTGGGAGAGAGGGAGACACAAGGAAACACTAACAAGCTTGGAAGTTAAGTGTTTCTTGGTTTTGGAGCAAGGAGCTAGGAACCCTCTGATTCACAGCTTATGATGTTTTCTCATGGCTCCTTGGCCACAGACTACAAACTGTGAAAGCTCAGGCCATTTGGCATTATCCTGCATGTTTATTTTAGAATTTCACCAAAATACCTCTCCCGTGACACATTGTGATATTGTCTGATCAGAACTTAAAATCCTGCTGGATAATTCTGTGCGAGATCATACTGAGAATTGTTACGAATCTAAGGCTGTTGTCAATAGACTAGCATTTGTTATAGGCAGCTTTGCACCTCTGTTGGAAAACACTTAAAGAGTCTACAAATCAAAGAAGTTAAAAACGTCAGTAATGGAGAAAATAACACATCACTCATAACTTCGACAATTGCTCTTCTCTCTCCATTTAAAATGTGTACTTTATTTCTTATCTGGATGTTTTTGGATTCTAAGTCAAGTCCATGATTCTTGTTATGCTCTTCTTCACTAGATTCAGGCCATTTAATCTATGATGCTTCCTCTCTGTGGATGTACTTATGCACTGCAATCAAGTCACTTTCAATCATCTTTTCAAAAAGCTGAAGAAATTCATCCTTCACATTTCTCATGATCAGACTTTTTATCCAGTTTCCCAATAAGAGTTGTGACCTTCACATTCTTTCTACTTTTTAAAATCTTTTTAAAATAACATACACAAGAACTGTATGCAGCATTCATGCTATTCTTGCCAGAGAAGCAAAGTCACGTGCTACTTCTGCTCTTCTGCTGTTGACTCTTTAGCATAGCATTGCACTTTCAGTTCATGGCCTATAGCTTATGACCCTAACTGCTTAGCAGGAAACTCTGCCTTGTAAGATATATTTCCTGATTCTGTATATATTTAGAAATAGTCTGAGTTCTTTTTCCTAGGATGTCAGATTTTTGCTTCTGTCTGTATAAAAATGTGATCTATGTGATTGTTTCCAGGTGACTAGGTGTTTTAGCACTTTCTGACCAACCTGTTGCATTAGTATTTATTATTATGATAATTTTGCCTACTTTATCGGTAGGAAATTTTACTTTCATATTTGTAAAAACAGCAACAGACCTTCGAGTGATTTTTTTGCATGTTTCCTTCATCAGACAAACACACAATCTTATCAAAGAATAAATCTGATTTTAGTTGAAAAGGCCTGTTTTCCAGATAACCATATGACTTCACATTCATTACATTCTATATCCTTTAAATCATCATTAATGCAAACTTTTATGAATTCTTCATTGTTTTATCTGGGTTTGATAAAAGGCAATTGGCTGATAGATTCTGCCTTCATCCCATTTGGCCTTTTTTGAGTAAGATGGGCATAGCATTAGCACTGTTCCAGTCTTATGGAATTTCCCCTGTGGTCTAAGATTTATTAAAAATGAATATCATTGAGCCAGAGATCTCATGATAAGTACAGTCTTCTTTCCTAGATTTTTATAGATGACTGTGGTGACCTCGTTCTTTTTTACTGAAGAGATTAATGAAATTCAGCGTGTTGTACTGATTGCTACGATGACCTTTGATGAGCTGTCTTGTCTTCCTAAAGAATGCATTAAGAGAGTGCATTTTTCAAAGTGAAATACTGGGGAAGTGGAGTAATATAAGAGGCTTTTACACATATGTATTTATCCAAAAACTTGAATATATTTCAGTGGATTCACAAAAATATATTTTTGAATGCAAGGTTTAAGAAGTGGCAATGAGTCTGGTAAGAGAAAGTCAATAGATCTGAATACATAGCAATAGTTAGGAGAAAATAATTTTGAACTGAGCACAAATTTTTACCAAGCTGAATTCTAAACTTTTGTTCATGGGGCATGCATTATTTTCTTAATTTCAACTGGAACCAAGACAAAAATATTGAAAGCATCTGAGAGAGTATTTTACATTTTTTTCGACTTCCCAGAAACTAGAAAGCCCTACACAAAGAGCACTTCTGAGATTTTCTGAGGGTTTTCAGCTTGCCTCTTTTCCAGCTGTGTATCCTTTACCCTATCTCATATTTTTAGGAAGCTTGGGTGCTCTAGAAAAATCTCCAGTGCAAAAATTAGTAAAAGAGGGCAATGTAAGAAAACTTTCCAAATGAAAAACAGGGATACAGAACAAGATTTCAAAACCTGCCAGTGACTGTAGAACAGAAGCAGTGGGTGGAAATAATAGATGACACTGTGTTGGTTGAAATTATACATGAAGCAAAAAGCCTTCTTCATCTGGATAAATTACAGGTGGAGAACTGTCTTGCCTTAAGACTTCACCTACTGGTGAAGTCTCTGGCCTGCCTCTTGCTAACCAGCAGGTTTCTAGTTTCAGAACAACTACATCACATACTGCCTCTTGTCTAATGGCCAATTTAGGAGATTTCGAAGGAGGCTACTGTATTGTGTGGAGTTTGTGAATTGGGGTCATAGAAGAGAGCTAGAGGTAGTGCGGGGGGATATCATGGGGGAGCATGAAAGCTGAACTGTTGTTACAGCAAGCAAAAAATGAGAGGAAGGAGGACATATATCCACAGGAGCTGAATGAACCAGGCTGAGTTAGTGTCACTGCAAAAAGAGCCATTTATTTATAACATATCTGTGACTGGCACAAGGTGCAAGGTCATTTTATCTTCATAGTTTTTGATACAGTACCATATACGGAGCAGCACTGATCCTCACCAAAATCTGCATGTGCTACTTTAATGAAAAAAGTACCTCACTCATATAAAGATGATATATTGGATACAAGTAAGAAGTCTGTAATTGATTTGATTCTTAATTACAGTTCACTGTCTGCTGACCCTATATATTTTCTGATGTATGCTGTAATTTCAATCCACGATCTAAAGCATTTGAGTCAATCACTTTTGGAAACAAGACACTCTTTTGATAGTGGAAACTGCATTAACTAAGCATTACAGTGCCCGTACTTACTTCAAGAGATGTTTTCAATTCATGTGAGAGTACTGTACTGTGACTTTCTATGTCCTATCACAAGAGGACAAGGATTTTCTGTAGAGTGACTACAATGTACATGTAATTTGCTATTAATTATGGAAAAGCTTTGTGATTTGACTTCTCCTGGTGCCTGATAAGCCAAAAAGGAAAAAAAAAAAATTGTTCAACTGTATTACATTTCCTTTCAATGTTGTACTTAGACCACTCACTAGAAGACGAGCCTAGTGACATGCTATAGTTAATAAGTTTTCCATGCTGTCAAAAGTAATAATATTAATGTGCCATTCAGTTAAATTAATTTTGTTTTGCGCACTGGCCTGCATAAACGTGAGTGACATTTAGAAATATGATCAGACGAGAGCTGAGGAGAAGCGAAGTGGCAAAATAGAGCAAGATGCAATCATTAAAGCAGAGCAGCCAGCTGCAAGCCTTTGTGGGTAGGCAAAGAGCTACTGAAAACCAGTCTGATTTTTGGTTGCATATGTTTTTTTTAATTCATTCCTCTCTTTCTCATTTACTTAAGTTTTCTTGTTTTGGATTGTTGGTGTTTGTTTTGTTTTTTTTTTGTCTTCTTTAATTAAGAACTCGGTATGATTGGTAGCATCATCTCTCATTTGGAAATGAAAGGGTGCATTTCTTCTAATCTTTGATTTCAAGTGCCTTCAGCCACAGCTTTTCTAATTTTGGAAGAGGCAGCTGATTGTAATGCTTTTAAACTGATGACCATGAAGTGTCATTTTCTACTAATAATAACAGTGTTTTCTCCCTCAATTTTTCTGTTTTTTAGAGAACAGCAGTAGAAGTGCTTTCTCTAAACAGTTAAAAATGAAATGAAGAGGACTAAAAGAGGGAACCTGACAGAACCTGACTTGTTAATATTTTAATAACATTGGCTAGTTCAAATTGTTGCCCAACTTGCTTACAAGTCTGATTTACCATTGTATTGGAGACTGTTACATTATTAGGGCAGTTAAAAGAAATGCAGTCTACCACATATATATATTACAATTAGAAGGCAGAGATTTGTGAAGAATTCTATGTCAAGTGATGTTCAGAGAAAAAATAAAGTAGATTTTATTTCCATAGGAAGATCTTGTCAGGCCTTGTTCCCTTTAAGCAAAGGTAAAAAGTAGAGCTGGCATACAGTAGTTGTATGACAAAGGAGTCAGAGAGTAGAACTATAGTAGGGAAAGCAATAGAAAGGAATTTGTAATTAAAGCTGTTTCTTTTGGCTCTTCCTCTCACCTACTTTATACCATGACTATATCCCTACAGATACCACCTCCTGATACCTTTAATAAATGCCCTTCATTTGAAAGATTGTTCCCTGTCTGCTCTAAAACTCCCTTTTAAAACTTACCTCCTGGACCTTTGCTTCTATTTCTGTTCTCTGTTCACCTAGCATCAGCCTCCTTTCCATCTTTCCTTTAGACTGTTGTCACTGTTAATCCCTTTTTTACAGCATCCGAAACAAGCCCTTTGGATCTGTGCCTCAAGAACCCTCTGTTTCTTTTGAGATCTCCTGCTGTAACCTATTTCACTTAGCTTTGGTTCTTAATTTACTTGTTATATGGCTTGTAACTGAATACTTTACATTAACATGAGCTTCGTTTTATGGCCAAGTTTTCACATTTGAAGAGGGTATTACCTACAAAAGCACTTCTGAAATAATGCTAGTAAAAGCAAACAAGAGAGACCTTTGATCACAAACACTGTACATCCATTTTGGATGAAAAGTGGGTTATTCTTGTGAATAAAGGCTGATCCTTGAATAAGGAAGCATGTGGTAGGACACTTGTCTGTTCATATTTGTACTGTTTTAAAACGTTTTCTTCAAAAGTGCAGTAGGTACAGTCTTGAAGAAGTTTCTTCCTTATCTCCAGAGGCATTTAGCACTTGTTTGTTTTCAGCTGTATAACAGTGTGGCTGCTCCATTCATGGGAATGAAATATTTTTAGACTGAGACAAAATTATTCTGCTTGTCAGATTAATGGTTTCGTTGTTAAAACCCTAAGTTTGTATTGACTGGGTTTATAGTTAACGTTTCACATGTCTGAAATACCTGCTTCTGTAATCAGCATTTTGCTTGAAAAGGCTAGGGAGAATTCTGCCTTTCCTCTTCACTCTCAGCACTTTATCACCAAAGTAGTTCATAGACTTTGGGGTTCAGTGTTACATGATGTACATACATATTCATGTAAGAATCTCCGAAAGTGCTGTAGTAATGGGCTGACACATAAGCTCCAGCTTTTCTTTCTCTTTCCAGTTCTCCTTTTTCTTTCCCTGATGTATCACCTATTTCTAGCTTATTTATGCAAAGTGAATTTTATATCCTTCTTGTTCACTTCCCACTCCTTTGTCTAATTGTGGTAGAACTATCTTCATATTGTGGAGTCATCTGTTTGCAAGTGTTAGTGAAAAATATTTTCTTTCCTGCTTTTACCTCTTGCAGGCTTGAAATATTCTTTGTTGTTTAACAGTATATTTATCAAAAATGCAATGCCTTCAAAGCTAGTAATGTTGAAGATAGCTGTTATGATAATAAAATTTCAGGCTTAGAGAAAGAGGGGAAGCCCCAAAAAAACACAGTATTTCATTTTCCTTTTCCAGTATGATCCTTATTTAACCTGAAGGAGGAGTATTTTCCTAATTCTAGATCCCAGTTATGTATTTTGGTTGCTAATTCCACCCAGTTCCTGCAGTAGCAATTGCAATTGTGGCCAGTCCATGTCATCCATTTCTGCATCTGTATGATTCTGATGCTAATATTAGTATGACTCTTTTGTGGCTAAATGCATTCATGGTTTATGTGCCAAAACAAGGAATTTGTTGGATTTGAGATCTCTTATATGTAGACAGAATAAGAATGGCTTCAAAACTGTCCAAAACCCATGGATATGGGAACTACAATTAGAGTTCCTGTCATTACTATTTACCTGGGTTTCCTGAATTTGAAAAAAAATAAAATAATTAAAAAAAAAAAAAAAAAAAAAAAACAGCTCATTTATAACACACCTTGGTACTGTCCCAATTTTCTCCACGGAGTTTTAAAATATTTTGGTTGGTGCACCAAAGCCCCATCCAGCCTGGCCGTGAACACCTTCAGGGATGGGGCACCCACAGCTTCCCTGGGCAACCTGTTCCAGTGTCTCACTGCCCTCTGAATAATTTCTTTCTTTCTTACACCTAATCTAAATGTACCTGTCTTAAGTTTAAAGCCACTACTCCACGTCCTATCACTGCACTCCCTGATAAAGTGTCCCTCCCCAGCTTTCCTGTGGGCCCCCTTTAGGTACTGGAAAGTTGCTGTAAGGTCTCCCCGGAGCCTTCTCTTCTCCAAACCCAACTCCCTTGCCCTGTCTTCATAGGAGAGGTGCTCCAGCTCCTTGATCATCTATTATCAATACTATTAGCTTATATTTCAAATATGGATTGCTGGTGGAAGATTGTATTTTGGGTCTTCACCCACAAACAACATCCTATTTTGTTTCTTTTAGTCTCATGCAAATATCTACAATCAAAACTGGGTATTGAATTTGAAAACCCACTGCACTGTGTTTATATCTTTCTTGTACTGACAATCTTGGAGTCTTAGATCCAATTAGGGGAAAAAAAAAAAAAAAGAAAAAAAAAAGTATTGTGCTGTGGCTTGTTGTTTTGGTATTGCTTTACCAAGAGAGCTGCAATCATCAACTTTCTTGTAATATCTTACACAAAACATGGAGAATGCTTGTATTAAGAAGATAGATATCACTGTTAGAGATTCTGCAGTGTGAATGAGAGTAATCTGCATAAATAGCATTTTTCTCTGTAGCTTATTAGGAAAGTGGGCTGTCAAGGTAAAAATGACTACTGACAAATACAAGAAAAAACATGAGACAGGCAGGAGAGGCTTACAGTCTTCTCTAGAAAGATCAGGTTCTCAATGGGACCTCAAATAGCCTTTTCTAAGCTGAAGAAGTGTTACCAGTGCTATGTCATTTATGTTCTGCTCCATTGCATCCTCTTTAAATGTAATGAAGTTATGAAGTTGCTTAGATGGAGAGAGTCTTTTGATTGGTGTTTAGGTGTTATACATGAATAGGTTAATATCTGTGAACCTCCCAGTTGGAACTTTCTAACACTAACTTACAGTTTTCATCAGAGATCAAAGTAATTTACTAACATAAATTATTTATACATAGGCCTGAAAGAAATTCATAATAACAATAAGGCACCTTCATGAGATAATCACCATACCAGAAGCACTCATCTGTACCTCATAGCCCTGCAGGGGTTTGTAATTATCTCCTGCAAACCACACCTCTAGTGATTGTTTTCTATTGCTTCATTGCAGTGCTGCCACTTGCAGTATTTTGCCTGACAAATATTTTTAAAATAAAAAAAAAAAAAAATACAAAGCAGCTTAGGAATAGAAAACTCTTGGCAGCAATGCAAAGAGGTAACATTAAAGTACAAGAAATATTCAAGAAAACTAGTTGTTACAGATTTTAATGAGAGCAAAAAAGTTCTACATGTGATTATGTAGGGATTTAAACAGGTATCTCTGCTTTTTCTTCAAGTTATTCACTGAAATGAGCCCATCATCTGCTGTCATTTCCCATGGCTTGCTGGTGATCTACGGCAAACTGGCTGTTTACATGGTCCTGTCTTCTTCTCCATGTTTCCTGCAGCTAAAATTACATTAGATGAGGATAAAAATGCATTGAATGCTCTCATAAAATTAATCTTCTGTGTAAACAATTGCAGTATTTGCACAGAAGCATAACATGGTTACAGATGGAGAAAGGCTGGTGAGAGGTGATGGTCTCTGTGGCAATAACTGTTTGTAAAATACCTTCTCCAGCTTCTGCTAAGGCACTCTGGTATTCTAGCACAATTTTATTGAGACACTTCAGTCTCAGTACAAACCTTAAAAAAAAACAAACAAACAAACAAACAAAAAAAAAAAACAGTAAGAACAATCAAGGAACCAATTGGCAATATGTCATTAATTCAAAAATTCCTTCCAAAATAGATGTTTAGATATTCTGTCAGTGAGGTACATTTCTGAGGAATACAAGTTCCTGTACTGCTACAACAGACATACTGCCTAGTCAATCTAGGGATGAGGGCAGAGCCCTTGAATGTTGGTTGATACTTGAGTACAAAAGCATCTGAGATGGGGGACCATGAAAAGCTTTCAAATATCCCGTTTCAGTCTTACTCAGCCCATGAGTCAGCCAGGCTAATTTAAACCAAGTCTACCATGTAATAGAACAGCAACAGCAAGGAACACCACGCGGCTGGGAGAGCTGTGATCATGATAACATGAATCAATAAGCAATTGATTTCTTCCATTCTGAGCAAGCTGCAAGTGATAGATCAACTTCACCATTAGCCCAGCCAACACACACTTCCCAAACCGAATGTCAGGGTAGCAGAAACATGCTTTGCTATCACCATGTCATTGCACACTCAGAGTCAAAAGTGAACTATGCTGAAATATGTATTTCCATGATCAGAATCTTTATAAAAGCCTATGCAGACAAAGAAGAATAGTGAGTCCTTTCTTAAAAATTCAGTTCATGCAGTGAAAGCCATCTTAGGTTATTTTAGATATGAGTTAAAAATGTAAATTTTGTGGTATCAGGATGTCTTCCTCTGAACAAAGTCATAACATCATTATGGCCCTCCTGGGTCAGATCAAGGTCTTTAAGATACCCTTTCCCAATATCCCCATTCCAGCCTGAAGAGTTGTAATCTCCTTAACTCTTCCTAATGCAGAAGCTGTATCATATTTTTCATCATTCTTGCTGCTTTTCTGGGAATATTTCCAAGTTCTACTATATCCTTTTTGAGGTGGAAGGATAGCATAACCACACCAGTCTTCAAGATACGAGCATGTGTGCATATCTTATACATGATACATACATTTAACATTATAAGCTTTTGTTTTGTTTCATTTTGTTCCACCTGATTGTTTCCTAATTATACACAACTTCTGTGTTTGTTCTATATGTTTTCTGGCCATGGTGAGCACACAGCTGATGGTTTTCAGGGATCTATCTATTACAATCCCAAGGTCTCTTTCCTGACTTGTAATAATCCATTCAGAGTCTATCACTTTATAGGTGTTGCATTATTATTGAAGTTTCCAAGTTTTTGCACATTAAAAGGATCCATAACTACATGATGCTGAGTAATTTTTAATATATAAGGTTCAAGTCCTTGAGCAAGAAAAACACAAGCAGATTCTTGTGTCCCCAAGAAACTCTTCTGAGACAGACCTACACACCTTTTGATGGGGGAAGATGTAAACTTTGAAGTATTGCTGAGTATCTGGAATGAATCCTTCAGATGGATATATTGCAGATGCTTATCCAAGCCTGGATAAAAAAAGTGTTTGTGTCTAAGAGCTATTGTGAGAAGAATATAAGGAAACCACAAAAGTAGAATAGATGCTTGTTATTCGGTAGGAATTTCATTTTCAAAAATGCTTGTGCACACAGATATTTAGATACGTTGCATAAAATTCAGCAAGTAAAACCTAGTTTAACACAGCATAGGCACTTTACTCTCAGTAGGAAGTACTTGTAAAAACAGTTATTGAGCATTTGTATAGCTAGACCTCTATATCTAACTGTTACCAGTGCTGAAAATTTGGCTTGGTGGTTAAAGCTCAGATTCTCATAAATGACATTTTGGTGCATTTTCCATGGTAAAATCCTTAGGATGTGGTCTGTCTTTTCTTTGTGACATTCCAACTACAACTGTGGACCCATGAGCAGTTACTTTCAGTAGTTTTCCCACAGCTTTTTTGATAAGGTTCTGCGTTTGTATCTTTCCTCTTGACTCTTTGAACCTGGTAAATTGCCGTGTCCTTCCTATATTTGTGGTATGGGGAAAAGGTGCATAATTTTTGCCAGAATTATCCAATGTCTTAACCAAAAGCCTGGATACACATCCAACACTTCTCAGCAATCAACCTTCCAATTTATCCTAACAAAACACTGGAGTCGAAGGGACTGATAAAAATGTACTTCACTGCCAGAATAAACTGTGGAAAACAGATATGTGCCATAAGGCCTTTGAAAGAGAAATAGTGCTGTCTAAAATGCCTATTGGACTGTTTAGTATAACATGATTCTTCTTGTTTTAAAGGAAACCTACTTACTCACCTAGAGATACCATTGTACCTGAAAGGAAGGAGGAAAGCAGCTCAGATCATCCTAAAGATCATTTCTAAGCAGTAGTCTGGTCTTTTATCTCCTATATCTGCAAGTTTAAATATATTATTCCTACCTTTAAAACGAAGTTCCTGTAATCCTGCCCATAATTCAGCCTCTCCCTCTTTGCCAGGACTGTTAGGAAAGTACTAAACAATGAGTGGCAAAAGGTTGTGTTTGGCAGGATCCCAGATGATAGTCTGCAAAGGCTGAAGGCAAAACTTCCAACCACTCCCGATGTGAAGAGGGATGCACTCCCTGCCTATCTGCCTTCCTGGTTTGCCTGTCTGATAGGAGACAGGCCTTTCTTATATTTATTGTTTTGTGCTTTGTGTTTTATCTACATTTTGCTTTTGTGACAAATCATGATGAGAAAGAACCAACATTACTCTTTTGCAGAAAACACCAGTGGTTGCATATGTGTGTTAATTGATTTCCAGTGAAACACAAACTGGAAAAAAATAATGACTTGTTTAATATTACAGAGCAAACAGTCTGGAATCCTGATTGTCCAAGGTGAAGTGGGGGGCAGTGCAGCTTGCTTTGCCGCCAGCACATCTTGTCATTTGGGTCCATCCAGGACAGTTGCTGTGAACTCCACTTGTTACAACAGACTTCATGTTACCAAGGATTTAACTTGTGGCAGACACGTTGTTAATTTGAATGGTTTGTTTTGCAACAGGAGATTGAAATGTAATCCTGTTTTTTCAAAATCATACTTTTAAAAGGTTCAAAATGATTTTTTAAAAAAATAACACAATGACTTGTTTGCTTTCACAGCAAGAAAAGCTGGGTGATATCTGCTTCTCCCTTCGCTATGTGCCTACTGCTGGCAAGCTGACTGTTGTCATTCTGGAGGCAAAGAACCTGAAGAAGATGGATGTTGGTGGACTGTCAGGTATGTGCATGAAAATCTGCTTGTAGACTTTGCGGGCTTGTAAGGCAGAAAAACAATTCATTTTCCATTGGAGATCTCGTGGTTGAGAGGGTAAGGGCTCTTGTTCACTGTCTGAAAAATGCATTTTGTGTTTTCTGAAACTTAAGGCATGACTGGGTATAACAGAACTCATTCTAGATTTAAAAAAAAGGAAATTCATTATACATCGCATTCCAGTCCAAGACAAGGTCTGAAGAGTTAAGCAGTCAGATAGCGCTCTCTGTACTTTCCTCCTCTCCTGTTGCCTGGAGATAAATATGGACTATTCAGGCAAGAGAAAAAGAAATCTGACTACAATTCCTATTGTCTGTTTAATCTCACAAAATGTGAACATTTCCCTACAATGTTACTGATAATACATAATAGAGGAACTCATCACAGGTCACTGTGCTGACTACTGTCTGAGGTGCTAGGATAATTGTTTCTGCATTTGAAGGACTCAGGTGTGATTGCTCCCATGCACAGATTTGGGATTGTTCTGCATTTACATGTACACCAGCAATCAAAATGACAGTCTTGCACTTGTGGGAGTCAATGAGGTTGATACCTACAAATAGTCCTCATAGTAAGGCTAAGCACGCAGTGAGTGAGGTGATGTATGCCATCTCTAAGGGAGGGCACAGTCAGCACGTGTGACACTAGGGCTGTGTCCTGGGGACCTGGCAGAGCTCCACATAGGCTTCTGTTCTCTGCTGTGTCTGGAATTCTCGGACACAAATTACTTTCTGAATTGCCAATTAGCTAAGACCAAATTAAATAACAAGAAGATGCTTCATAAGGAAAGGTCTTTGCAGGAGAAGTTTATTTTATATACCTTCTCTTAAAAACCACTGAACACTTTGACAGCTGTCACTAACACACATATGATATAATTGCTCATTTTGAATAAACAAGAAATAAACAAAATGATACAAGCAAGAGTGATATACAAAGTACACATCAGAATGGGGGCATGCTCGGAGTAAGCCTGGAGGTTTTGTTTACCACTTCTGATGAACAATAACAGGAGAGCCTTCATAAAGAGAAAGGAAACAACATCTCATACCAGTAGCCAGTTATCATTATTTATTTTACTTGCTTCTAAAGTCTTCCACTGTACAACAGCAGATATCATAAAACAGAAGACATCAAAATGTTGTTGTGGTTGTTACCTGAATCAAGTCTAACTTCTTGAACACCCATTCTAAAATGTGAACACAACACTAATTGTTTCGTCAACACCTGTACTGAACCAATTGCAAATTACAGTTCTTAAGAACATTTCCTTCATAATTGTTTCCTAAAGAAAAATTACATTCTCTTAGTGAGGAAGTGTGATACTTTGTGACTTAAGTAGAGGTCTAAGAGCCAGAATGTCTATACTCTTTCTCAAATTTTGAAAGACATGATGGATAATGGCTACAAAACCCGTAAGAGAAAGTGGCAGGAGAGGTACCAATGAACTGAAGATCTTCTATCAACTTGAAATGAAAAATATAATGCATTGTTGGAAATGAATGTGCTTACTCTCCTTTATGTGATGAAGTGCCAGAACAGAGTAAAGGACATTCAAATGTATTTCTAGGGGATGACAGGTTTTGTTCTTCTTTTTTAGGGTCATACCAAACTAGAAACATCTTGTACTCTCTGAGACAAACAAACCCAATGGGATACCATGGTTGTAGTAGGAATTCAAAAGTCCCTGACAGTGATAAATGGCAGTTAGTGTGGTACACCTGAGGCAGTAATTATAGATGAAATAACATTGGTTTAAAGTGGATACAGTATCTTTCATTAGGGAATTTATCTTTTGAATAAATTATGCAGAAATAACTTGAAATCCAGCTGAGCTTCTGTTATTATTCACACTAACTAATACCTAATCTCAGAGTAAGGTACTGTTAAGTGGTAGTGAAGGTGGCAGGATTTTATCTCAATTACGGAACACTTTCCCCACTAGTTCGTTATTTTCTCTAGACACTAAAATTGCTTTTCACTTCGCAGAACTGAAAGTTTTGCATTGCAGTGGAGGTGGGAAAACACTAACAATCAAATGTTATCTCAGACTGACTGCTACCTATATATTCAACAGCACTTACTGTCACCAAGGGGAGACCATTAGCAAGAGGTGAAAATTATGTAGGTGTCACAGATGAGAAAAAAAAATCTTAGACATTTGTCAAAAATTGCTGAGAAGTATCTAGTTTTTGAGTTTAGCATCTTTTATGTTATTCTATCCTATATTGGAGAAGATGCTGGAAAAGGAGAAGATGGACACTTGAAAATGGCTCCTCTTTCTCCTCCATCTAGCCTTTCTGTCTCTCAGTGGAGTTTATCTGCATTGCACAAAGGAGAAACAAGGCTCTGGCTCCTGCAGGAGGTCTGACAGCGCTGCCAAGCATTCACAGCAAACAGCAGGCAACTCTGCAGTCTCCTTCTGGCTGCTGCCCTGCATGTTTTAAGTATAACTGCTTCTAGTAAATATCTGCTATACCTTTGCTCCTCAGTGATGTGGAAAGCTTTAGCAATTATGCATCTGTTGTCCCAATACAAAGACCAAGTCAGTCACTGTGGTTCAGTAGTCTTCTGAACTTCTTGTTAATAATAATTTATTAAAAATTGGAATGCATCCATAATTGTGGTCAATCATACTTTAAAACATTATTGGTTTTCAACATGTATATTTATGCTGTGCAGAAACAGATCCCAGTTGAGAAAGCATGTATCAAAAGCAAGAGAACAATCAAAGTAGTTTTAAAATACCATCTTTCCTAGCATGGCTACAGTTGTTCTACTGGTGAAACCCTAATCCAGTTAGTCAGCCTATGTGTCCCATTTAATGGTTATGACAGTTGAAAAAGAAAAAAGAAAAAAAAAAAAAAAAAAGTCTTTATCTCCCACATTTTGAATGTTTCCATAAATTTTATTAACAGTCAAAAGCCTAGCATAAATTACTTCAGACAGATAATAAAAGACAACAAACTAATCATCAAATTCATTAGACTCCTTGTAGCAAAACCAGATCACCCATCTGAGCAATAAACTCCCAGGTCTTAAACTTAATTGCAACATCAGGCTGTGACTAAAGCAAACCTTGGCTCAAACACTGGAACTGTTCAGCCTGAGCTCATCAAGTCGCCACAACAAGTGGAAATTATTACTTCTGGTGAGGAAGGGCCTCTGGCAAACAATTATGCATGTTTTAAAATGGAATTTTAATTATTTAAATTATATTCAAATGCATTTTTAATGAAACTGACATCTGGCAGGTGATATGTAGGAATGTTAGCTATGAAGAAATTATTTCTATTTGTTGGAATTAGGTAAACCGGGGTTACATGGCTTTATAGGCATATTTCACCCAAAAGTTCTAAGAGGCTTAGAAGCTTATGTCTTACTGAAAATCAAGGGAACTTAGACTCCCAACTCACTGTATTTTTTTAATTGTCTTTAGAGGACTTACAAAACTGGAAGATTTCAAAACCAGCTTGCCATTTAATCTCTCCAAACAGCTGATAAAGACACAGTCCGATTCCTTGATAAGGGCACAGTGCAGCTCAGCAATGCATTTCAGTTTACAAGGGTTGTCTGTGAATTACAGTATGTTATTCAGGTTTACAATCCCTTCTGCTCCAGAAAGAGAGCAGAAATTATATTTATATTATTATACCTTGTGAGATATACAATTATAACTTGCGAGGTATTCATTTAAATCAGAATGGTAGTCATTTCAGTTACTGATTTAAATGAGCATGAAACTTTTATCTACATTCATTTTAATCTTTTGTTGTATTTGTATTTTTTAGTTGTTTTATAAAGAAAAAGAAATTGTAGCTTAACCCTTAGCAGGTCTGACAGCAGATTAATGCATACTGTAAAATAAATACAGTGTTTTTTTATTTTATAGGAAGAGTCCCAATATTAACACATGTTTATATAGCCAATTCTATAGATATCAATGTATTTAGTTGTAGCCTGCATTTATATTCATTTTTTATCCTAATATGAAATAAAAGCTTTCATTTCAATTTTCCAGCAGCTTTCCCTGCTTTGAATGAGAAATTGAAATATATTAGTTAAGACGAGCTGGCACCTGAACAAACTGTTGTTATGAGTGTTTCGCTACCCAAGGCTTAAATGCCTTTTCTTAAGAAGTTCAGTGTCTATATGTATTACTGACAAAATATTGTTCCATTTCTAAAAAGTTTCATCTCTTAGTAGCTGATAATAAGTGCAAGCTTTAACATAGCTTATTGTCTTTTTAAGATTAATTTCAGCAAGATTTATTTCTTCTAAAAAAAAAAAAAAAAAAAAGAAGACACTGCGTTTTTGTTTTATGTGTTGTTTTAGTATGCTTAGCTTTTAGTCAATCTAGTTACTAGGAATGTATCCTAGGACGAAGCTTTTTCTTCCTTTTATCTCTTTCGTGCTGCTGCCTCTCAACATGCCTGAGGTCAGACAATGGGGAGGTGGGGACCTAACTGGCATGGGCTCAGCTCCTGCTTAGGCACTGTGGGTTATAGGAATTATTCAGATTATAGAAAACCCTAAACTGTATCCATTTGTGCCAAATTAATGCTTAGGAAGAAATGCAAAGACTGATTGGATCCCTGTGATCTTCCTTCTGCAGGAAGCTGCAGATACAGACACAGAAGAGAAAGCAGCCCATAATCCAGCCCATGATGTGTGAAAGCTAATCTCAATATTTATGAGTTATAAATAGAAAATACATAGCACTTCTTTGTATCTGTCAAGCAAATACTATAAATCTGAACTATCTCCAGGGACCAAATTATAAAAAAGATTATAAACAATTTGTAAAATAAAAAATTGTTTAGAGACCGTTTCTTTGAAGACAGAATGAAGGCTCATGAATTATGCAGTCAGAGCATTCACTTTAATAACTTCATTAAAACATAAGAAACATTAAAAGCTATCTAACATGAATGTAATAATATGTGAAGAGAAATACACTTTTAGTGCCATGGCCTTGCTATAATCCATATTGTAAGCATAACTCCATGAATATTAAGGGAAGGGAAAACAGCCTTACTAAATGACAAAATTAAAACAAAAACACAACAGCTGCATTTACATATAGCCTTATCCAAAAGAATGCAACAGAGATCAGTACCAACAAATATTTGAAGATCTCTACTTTCAGTGAGTATTTCTACAGTATCTAATATTTCGATATCTCTACTGTAGTACACTGGCAGGCAGAACTTCCAACAGTAGATGGCTGCAACAATACATCTCTCTAACACTTGCAAAACAGCCTCGCTGCACAGTAAATTCACTTCGGGCTCCGACAGTGGTGATGGGATCAGTCACCAAATCTCTGTCATATAAAAATCCTTCTCTCCTGCACAGAACAACATTTCTGCCAGTGACATCTTCCCTAGGACTAGGGAGTGATGGGGGCAGGAGGGGTTGTCCGAAATAGTCCTCTTTCAATGGCTAAAAATGGTCTAAGCTTTCTTCTAATCACTACTCAAACCTTCAACATTAAATTGTGTGAAGTAATGAGCCTGATGAAGGTAATTCCAAAATCAAAACACAGTAAAAATTGCAACATATTCATCATAGAAACCATATTAATGGATACATGAACTCTGA